>NC_133489.1:14312168-14985305 GCF_025370935.1 Choristoneura fumiferana | reverse complement strand
GCTCACTCGGATCGCTCTTATAATGAAATTTAAATTTAATGAGCTCATTCAATGAAGCCAGACCACAACAGCCCATTGTTGTTGACATTGAATGGTATGTACTAACTTTCTTAACCTCACTATGTCATAATCTTATAAAATTTCAACTGTAAAGTTATTCTTTATTGTTATTACATATCAAGTACATTTATACTCAAATGTTTGTGTAAGCTAAAACCCATTAAAATTCATTTCTACTCTAACTTCAAAACTACTCTTTCTGTTATTTATTTCTTTCTTTTATTTACAGAAAGTGTTGATAGTCTAATGACAGATGAGCGCTGAACATCACTATATTCACACATACTTGAGCATGGATTGAACTAGTGTCTACCTCTCACGATTTGAACTTGTGTGCACTCCTGCTACATAATCAAGAAACTATTCTCACTCTAACTATTACCGCTGTCCGCAGACATCTTCCTCTTAATAAAATAATTTAAACGCTTTTAGGTGCTATGATTAATTGTTGGTATATGTTTTATTTCTTTACCTAAACCCTCTACTATTATCATTTCATTAATTACTCAATCATTAATTTGGTAAACTATTAATAAAACAATTATCTCAACTTTCATATACCAACAAAGCGACCCCGTTAGTTATTACTGATTTGTTTATACCAAACATTTACAAGTAAAACTTAATGTAATAAATTGTAATTGACTTTCCTGCTTTCCTCTCATAAATTAAATTCTAAAGTAACAGATTTTTACTTTATGTTAATTTCTGATCTGTAAATCTATCATATATTACTGTTTTGCTTAGATCAACTTCTATTCTCTGCGCTCTACTTTCTAGGCATTGTGACTAAAAATACTATTTTACTCATGACTAATCTGATTAAAGCAAAACTTCTCATTATACTAATCCTGAGTAATTAATACATAATTCATTTCCCCTATTACTTAAGAATGTCTGGGCAACCGAGCTTTGCTTGGGCTTAAACTAAAATATTGCTATCTCTCTCTAACTTTTGATGTATGAAATGACGTTTGACCGGTATTTTTTCATATCTAAAATGGCGTCTTGTTTCACGTCTACGCATGCGCATGTGTGAAGTCTGGCCCTATACCACGGAAGTGCAAAACTCGAACCTCGCATGTTGCCGTCCCGCTGATGCTTAAGTCATTTATTATGCGAGTAAAAGAGACAGTGCGATACGAACTTTGATTTTCGTAGTAGCCCTGTACACGCCCTGTAATTCTAACTTCTGTCACCTCGCAACAAAAGCAAACGCTACTTTTATTTGTGTTTCGAATCCGCTTAGCTCTCAAATCTGATATTACTAAACTGTCTACGCTACTTCTAATGAAACAGATGACTATTCATTACTAAGGCCGAAGAAAACAGTGCATCGATTACTCCTACATCACGCCTAGATCGATTGATCATTGCAGCTTATAACCAAGGGTGGACCCTCGTCTTACTTCTGTGAATATTCGTCAATCAAGAATAACCTATCTTAGTGTTTTTAGTGAAGTGAATTAAAAATAGGAAGTGCTTACGACCGTCTTCATTTCGACAAGAAGTTCTTTATGTTGTGACGCTAATTTATTAAATTATAAACTATTCTCAAGTTATTCCTATCTCCATACTGCTATAACACTGATTATAATCATCATCATCATCACCCCAGCCTATGCATATCCTACTACTAAGCATACAGGTCTCCTCTCAGAATGAGAGAGCTGATTCTCTATACTATCACAACTTTAATTCAAATTAATCTCAAACTCCATTTCACGAACAGCAAATTGTGGCAGTCTAAAAGAACAACCACTGTTTTAGAAAACTACTGATTTTATGCTATATTACCTATCTTTTACTTACTACAATCTATATCTAAATTAATTCTTGAACTCAAATCTTTTTATTTACAACACTTATTATTATTTTCATCTATGTTATTAATTAAATACTCATTTTGGTCATGATTTTCTTTCTACTTTTGTTTGTATTCTAGCTCACAGCTTTGCAAACTGTAAACAGACTATGATTAAACTAACACCAAACTCTAAATTACTTAAGTAAATTAAATTAAGTTCTTCCTGGTCATGGCATACCATATTGTAATAGTCTGCTGCTGGTAGTAATAATAGGTGATATAATAAGTATTTCTTTTATTATCTTTAATTGTACTTGTATTAGCTGCCCAACGAATACCCACCTACTCAGTGTAATCCAACTCGAAGGTCGCACTAAGACTTAAGCCATTTATTAATATGCGTTCCCTGCGTTATGGTTAAAAGTATATAAGGAAAAACTAATTTTGGCACTGACGGCATCAAACGCTCCTGGCGATGACCAAAAAATCAGACTACTTCCCGATACGAATCGATAATTAATTTCTACACGCCACAGGTTTTTGCCATGGAAAAAAATGAGAACACGAAAATTGTATCATAACATGAGATGAAAAAAAGGCTATTCATCGTTTAGTTTCTGGGCATATTGCAATAGCTGGCCCTGAGCTAAGGTCAGCACGGGTATTGACAATGAGTATTCAATATCTGCTCATGCCTCATCAAGCAAAAACAAAACGCCAGTGATAACATCACCGTTAATTGACAAAATGCGTGAGAACTGTCAAAACGTATGATATTTTTTTGTTTCATCATGACGTTTGACATTGGCAGGTGATATATCTAACCATTCAATAAGCAAATGTTCAATGGACTACTTATCAATAAAATGTATAATACAAACAATTTGAACAGAACTATTAAAACTACCTACTTGTAAATTAAAACTTTTATCTTAATTTGATTTTAACGTACTTACTATAAAATCACGGAGCTCTATTGTTTAAATATTTTCATTGAATAGTTAACGTTGTAATAATTTTTTATATTTATCTTTGCTTCTTTCGTCCATTTTGCGTCGGAGTCCATAAAACTGGAGTTTAACGTCATAGTAGGTAGAGATATTCTACGAGTTCCGATAAGTCGGTCTCAAGAATATTCGGGATTTTAAAACATTCAGACAGAACTAATTTGAGGACGTTTAGTCATCAGTGTCATCACATTACTCAATCAAAGTGTAGTGTACTCGTATGGTGAGTACACTTTATTTATGAAACATGTCTCGGCTTAAACGATCTAAAATTGGTAGAATCCCGGCGCGTAGTGAAGGCGACGGAATATGGGTCCAGCGAAATGGGTTCTCCGCACGGCATCGTATAGGTTGCTATGACTAGTCTAGATAGTCGAGTTACTTCACTGATTGTGAGGTATTAATATGGTATGATATGATATACCCATGGGACCGGTACGCTCGCAAACTTGATGCGCTACGGAGATGTTATCAGAAACTACTTTTATAGGCTATTGATAGCTATTTACAAACACTAATTAGCCCTTACACGAAACAAAAACCAAACCGTTTATTTTTTGTTAAAACCATGATTTACTGCATTGGTGATTTAATTAAAGGAAAAATTAACAAAAAGAACGGTTTTTGGTAAGGACTAGTGCATGTAAATAGCTATCAATTAACGAGCTCTGATTACGTCTCCGATGTCACCCTGTATGTTGATTGTGAGATTCCGTATGAAAACGGCTCTTTTTTAACCCGGGTTGTTTAAAAAGAGGGGTGTTATAAGTTTGACCGCTATGTGTGTCTGTGCGTCTGCCACTGTAGCTTAAACAGGTGGACAGGTTTGCGGTTTTTTTTCTATTTTAAATCAGGTTTTTTAGCGATGATTCTTAGACAGTTTTCATCAAAATCGGTTCAGCTGTTTTTGAGATATTGAACTTTTTTATAAAATCACACGATCTAATTAAAAATCTTGATAATTCCAATAAATCCCAGCAAAGTCCAATGGTCGGCATTGATTAAGTTATTAATAGGTACGTAACTAATCCTAACCGTTAAAATTAAGCAGTATCATTCATTACAGTGCGTTAATTGTAAATAACTGAATAGTTAAATAGACAGTAATCAACCGTTAGACTAGAGATTATCTCCACTTACCAGGTAAACATGATAATTCCGCACCAGTTAATAGGTATGCGGTAAACAATACAGCTGATAGTCCCAGGAGCCGGGGTGTTTGACCGGTCACAACGAATAGTTGAATCCACTGACCCCCTAACAGAAGACTCGGAGCCGGTTCTAGCGGCGTTACTTATGTAAACACAAGTGTAGAAAGACACGGATATAGGATTAAAAGTGTACCCGAGAGTCGGTCCCGTTACACTAGCGTCGAACAAAAACTGGTATCATTAAATGAAATGTCTGTCTAATGTATTATTTTTATCAGGAATAACATTGATGTCTTATTTGAATAACTGTATTAAGTATATGTTACTCACCCTGCTATAAAGTTTTCGATTCAGATATCAACCAATAATACTGACTATATAAATTATCTGTATTTTTTTATTTACTGTGACGGTCCCTAAGATTATTTTAGTCGGTAAATGAAAATAATAAATATCACAATCGCATTTTTTTTTATTACTAGCCGTGAATTTGGTCAAATACCTAAAAGATGAAAATTTTGCCCGATGGGTATTTTTATATTATCGTGATTGTCATCCTACTAATATTATAAATGTGAAAGTTAGTGAGTGAGTGAGTGAGTGAGTGAGTATGTTGTTACTTTTTCACGCTTAAACGGCTGACGGATTTGGATGAAATTTGGCGGAAAGTTAGTTTATAACCTGGATTAAAACATAGGATACTTTTTATTCCAATATTCCCACGGGATAGGGATAAATCTCGAAATAACAACCGCTGGGCTTAGAGTCATGAAATTTGGTATGTAGGTAGTTGACGTCTGGAAACACATAGGCAACTTTTTGACTCGATATTCCCACGGGATACCTAGGGATAAAATCTTGAAATAACAACCGCTGGGCTTAGAGCCATGAATTTAGTGTGTAGTAGCTGAACCTCTGAAATAACACATAGCTACTATTTATTCCGATATTCCCACGGGATAGGGATAAAATCTCGAAATAATAACCGCTGGGCTTAGAGTCATGAAATTGGTATGTAGGTAACTGGACATCTGGAATAACACTTAAGTGACTTTTGACCCGATATTCCCACGGGATAAACTAGGGATAAAATCTTGAAATAACAACCGCTGGGCTTAGAGCCATGAAATTTAGTGTGTAGGTAGCTGAACCTCTGAAATAACACATAGGCTACTATTTATTCCGATATTCCACGGGATAGGGATAAAATCTCGAAATAATAACGCTGGGCTTAGAGTCATGAAATTTGGTATGTAGGTAACTGGACATCTGGAATAACACTTAAGTGACTTTTGACCCGATATTCCACGGGATAACTAGGGATAAAATCTCGAAATACAAACACTGGCTTAGAGCCATGAAATTTGGTATGTAGGTAGCCGGACGTCTGGAATAACACGTACGCTACTTTTATCCCGAATTTCACGGGATAGTTTTGTAACTAAGGGACCCCATACATCCGTGTATTATTTGTTATTATTATTTTGTAATTTTTTCTTTAATTGTATACTTACTGTAGTTTTAAGTATTTTTTGTACTTATTTTATTTTGAAAAAATGACTTTCTGCCAAGCTTCTTGCGGCGCATTCTTCTTGGCAATGATGGTCTTTCCGAAAGTGCTGGTATTTAAAAAAAATTACGTGTAAAGTGCCCATTGCGGCCTATTTACTGAATAAATGATATGAATTTGAATTTGGATAGGGAAAATTTTTGAAATTTTAGCACTGGGTTTAGAGTCTTGAATTTTGTACAGTTATTCACAACACAACCTAAATGAAGACCACGATATAAATTTGGAAATTTCCAGGGGAATTTTGTAAAAATCCCGAATTTCAATTGCAACTACCAGCGAATAGTTTACGCGTGCGAAGCCGCGGGTAAAAGCTAGTGTTAAATAAAATACTGGTCGTTACATTTGTGATTAAATCAAGATTAAATGCTAAACCTATTTAAAAACTAATATTCCTTTTTTTCGCACGTTGATGGCGACATTGCAAGTTTATTTTTGGCAGCCAGTGTTTATTATAAAATCTCAACAAAACCTTTTTTGAGATGATTTTTGTAGAAAAATAAAGTCTCTTTCTAATAAAAATGTTATTTGTGTCACAAGGGAGTAAAATGGTGTATTTACGGCGAGGGCGTACATTGAATCCAGAATGTAGCGAAGGATTCTGTAATTGAATCCTGAGCGTAATGAGGGATTCAAGTGTTAACGCCAAAGATTAAAATAATTTTGCTCCCGAGTGGCTCATACAACTTTTCACATCGAGCATTAAGAAACTTGAAAAAAAAATTACGGCTTTACGTTGGCTTTAATTATCAACTTCAAAAAATAGCATTTGCAATAAAATACTTAGAAAAGCCTTGAACAGAAAAGTTGCACTTTGCTTCCTCTCGTCAGGAAGGAAAAGTTACTTTTCTGAAGGAGAGGTGTGAAAAAAATATTATCATAGTTATAAATATTATAAAACTTAGATATTTATGATGATTTGTGATGATTTTTATTAAGGCAGAGCTTTTGAAGCGTGTTTTCTGTGAAAATTTGGTGTTTTATATGCGAGGCACAATCGCCATGCAGCGTTACCACTGCGTCGTATTGATTCTATTCACCGAGCTCCGAGAAAGGAACACTACTAAAATAACAATGGGATTAGGGTAATAGACTCCAATCATAACCAATTAAAGCATACAGTCATTTTTTAAAGTTTTTTTCTACTCGTGTAGTACAATGTGCTACTTACGATATATCGCTATCGGTAATCCAATGAGGTGCATTGTGTGATCGCAACTTTGACATTTTATTACATATGACATAAGTATTTCATTTGACATAAGTATGAAACGTTTCCCAATGTTCTTTTTCGCACTGTAAATGGCGCGAATTAAAATTAAAAAATGGCCAACAGCCATTCTATTTTATTTACTTAATTATTGTTAAATCGACTTTATACATTAATTAAAATATGTTTACATAAACAATTATTGAACTTGAAACTTACATAATGGAGAATAAATGAATTTTACAGTTATTATTAAATATTAATATTTCAACATTATTTAATTTGGCTGTATCACCTAAAGTTCCCGGTCCATTCTAAGGTTGTAATTAGTGGAAAAAAAACGTTTCAAAATAGCGGGAATTTGTTTTGCTTTTGCACGGAGTTCTTGAAAGTTGAAAGAAATAAAAGAGTTAATCACTATATAAATTACTTTTTATCTAAGAGAATGTGTGACTTCGGTGAATTAAGTGAAATTCTGCATCACTTAAACTTACTTACTTTTTTTTTGTTATTCGGCTTCGCCTCATGTCATAAACTCGCACTCGTGTCTCAATGGCCCTTATTATGATACAATTGCATAAAACACTATTAGAGTACGGCAGCTTTATAATTCGTCAGCTAGAATTTCCAACGAACAGACTAAAAGATTAGGGCAACTACGGATACTGGGTAGATCATTATCCCGTGGAAAATTCAAACAACTCGACCTTTCCAGCTTATTTCACAAAGACAACCTTTTTGCAAAGTTTAATTTTTATAGATTTACCTTGTATGTCCCAAGTAATGTTTATAATAATTATTATAAAGCTTACATTCGCGGCTTCGCTCCAGTGAGAGAATAAAAAATTAGGTTTTTCCCAATTCGGTGTGAATTTAGAAAAATCTCTTTAGGTAATATATTTTTGTTTCTTCGCGCAGTGACTATGAAGTGCGCCGGCGAGTGACACAGCACTACGCGGCGTGGCGATGCACACAATGGACACAATGGGCTACGGCCACAAGAAGTACCGGCCGCCGCTGTCGCCCGCCAGCTTCTACCAGCATGACATGTACTCGCGTCCCACCACACTCCGCCCTCAGGTAAGTGCCTTACTTATAAAAAGTAAAAGAGAAATTGTAAAAATTAACCATAAGAGGGTTCGAGCGTTTACTCCGTATGATTTTCGTGGGCACATTTTTGTTGACATGGTAGAAGATTCTGTTACAGTTTACTTACAGGTTATCATTAGAATACAGAAATACAGGACGTCTATAAAATTATCGAGAATGTTATCAAATTCTACAGCCTATTCATTAAAAAATGAGACCACGAAAATGAGGCGGTTAAACGCTCGTGGATTGTAGCGATTTCTGTGAAGACAAATAAGTAGTTGAGGCATAAAAAATAGCTGATAGACAAATTCATAAAGTCTTTAAGATTATAGTTTTTTTTTCGATACTTACTTATTTTCTGTTGGATTTATACCGCGATGAATTTTTATCTCGGTCTGCACAACATCAATCAACCCGCAATTTCATATACCTGTGATAATAATTTCATATAGCTGCGTCAAAATATCGGGTTATCATTAGAAGTTAATCAAGATCTTCATGAATGTATGATTAACCGTGGCTCATTTAAAACTGTTACTTATTATAACTTTTCGTGTTCAATTTCAATGTTGTTCAAAAATAATGATTTATCATTGTGTGGCCTGTATAGCGTCGATTTGTTTGATTAACCTGTCGGTTTTGTCTGATCGGACAAGCGCAGGTCAATACGCAATGACCGGAACTGTCAGTTGACAATAGAGGTCACTGCGCCAAAAAATACTCGTTATATCTAAATTATTATTAAAGCTGGCGGAATACTTCACCAAACCATAGTTAATTTGTCGCAAACATCGACCAATCAAAATTGTATCTATTGTAATCGCCTTTAATTTAACCTCAGCAATTTTACATATCTACGAAATGTAAGATAATTCAAAAATAAACTTAAAATCGATTAAATACCTACTTAAGTACCTCCTATTTTGTCGCGGAATTTTATCAGATACTTACCGGCTGTTACCTGCGCCATCGTCTGACATTGGAGAATACATTTTTCGCATCGCGCGCCCTCACTTGTATCGCCCTCTTATATCGTCCTTATTCTGGTCTTCTAATGTGATATAATGCAAAATTTAATGACAGCCGCTTCAGTAGTTAAGGTGTGAAAACGCAACAATCAAACTCACTTTCGCATTTATAATATTAGTAAGGAAACAAAAATTCGAAAAGTAGAACCTACGAGTATCTATGTAACTGGAAAACAGAGTTTTTACCACTATTTAGTGGGTGAGTTCATGCATTCTTCTTCTGCGCATTTCCATTTTGATTTGTTTAACTAAATTAACTCATAGTGTGTTCTTCCATATAATTTTCGGAACGATATCAGATCAGTGATCGGAGCTGCGTTATTCCGTGCTAGGGCCGTGGGTCTGTCCCGTTACCCGCTCAACGGTACCGGACAATGATCGTTAAAATGGTATAAAATCGTCCACTATGATTCTCAATCTCAGTAGTAAAAAAGAAGAGTTAAGCCATCTGGAAGATAGGACCATTCTTAATCAGTTTCTTCGATAGGTCTGGAATATGACAACATACTCCGTTACCTAAACTGAATATATTGTCTATGAATGTATAAAACATAAATAAGTATTCGTTTTATATCAAGTTAGCTATACAAAACGAAAACGAAAACTTTCATATGAATTTAAACTAATATCGTTAAGGTGTCCAACGTTTTAGATTCCACCCACCTACGTGTGTAAATTATAATCTTTATCGAAAAGTTTTAATAGAACAGTTTTCGGTCAAATGACAATTCGGCCAATCGACATATTCTACCAATTGTTTTGCTGAATTAAAAACACATTTTTTTAAATAGTGTAAATTAAAAACTAAAATTTTAAGTTAAAAAAACTTTAGTGGCGTAAGCTGGTTTAAGATTCTGTACTCTTTATAGGTAGTCATTCACGATGACGATGACACGTGGTTCTTATTACAATGTCATTAATGGCAAATTTTGACAAAATCTCGTGTCTCGTGGATGGCACTAGGTATAATCTTGTAATCATTTAAGTATTTTATTTATTTGGCACAAACATAAAATACATAAGGCCTTATTCTAAAGTCACTTACAATATTATGCACCCTGGTAGGGTATAGCCATTTAAAATTAACTTAAAAACTATGGTGAAACATGACCTGTCATGACATGTCACAATCGCAAAACCATAAGCATCAAATATGAATAAGTAATTCAATGATAATAACGAATCTCGTGGGAAAATCGCAACTTGACGCTTTACTTGTATACCTACATATATGAAGGTACATAGGTTAGGTAATTAACCAACACGTAAGTTATACTGTACGTTAGTTACTTTATACTGTAATATATAATTGTTGGGTATTTATAGAAACAGTGCTGGTATATTCGTATTGTGACAAGCGAAAACGCACGAAGGTGTATTAATTTTTTTTTTCGGTGTTTAAGAAATAATTATATAAATATATCTTACTGCGGGTCCGACTAATGACATTCGTCTCAGATAATATCAGGAGCGGCATGATCGTCTGTAGACCAAGCTCTTTAAAATTTTGTAAAAAAATTACATTCGAACGTTACATAAAGAACTTACTAAACAAGTAGATAAGTATGTTCAAAAACACCTTAATTACGTACAGCCGAACCATTTGATTTTTGCCCTATCGTAGATAGAACGTTCTCATAAATGATTTTACATAAAGACAATGTGCTGTCACTACGAAAAGTTCCACTGAAGGTCACGTTTCAGTTGGATTAACACGACCGAGTCTTGCAGGATAAGATAAACAAGCGAAGAAATAGTACGAGAACGATTCCTTGTTCAAGTCGGCTCGGGTCGTAAATCATATTCTCAATTTTTGTATGAACACATTCGGTGTCGAACAAATAGGTAGTAAATCTTCGTTTAAAGTAGTTTCGTGATTGTATAATAAATAAAGATACAATAAAACTTTTCGCGGAAGGCACGAGGAGGAGTATGGAAAAGGAATCGTGAATTACGTATAATGGTTGCCGGAAGTTTGTTCCTAACACCCATGTTAATTTGTCAAACTAATATGATGTTACCTTCAAAATGTGTGTACTTTATTTAACTAGACACGTATCAAACATTGTCCTTTTGCGCCTTAAATTAGTAAGGTTATGTACACGACTGTATTCCAATAAACAACACTCAAACTACCCAGTAACCTAGTTGGCATGGGTGACGTGAATGGAAAGGAGACAACGTTTTAACAATCTATTAAACCATATCAGTGTGAATGACTAATAACCACGAACATGGGTCGTGCTAACGTCTTTTTTGTGGTACCTACTACTATTGGGAAGCACAGAATGGCGGAGTAACTTAGATATCGTCTTATTGCGATACGCTCTAATGTAGCAAAATGTAACGTTTAATAAACATGAAAGATAACCAGAGCAAAACAGCATTTGCAGTTAACACTAGCTAGGATTCTAGAAAATTGTGCTAACCAAACTCTATGCTTATGAAATTTTATGCTTTAACGTACTTAGTTTATTTTTTATTGCATCCACTTTTCTCATAAAAAAATATTGGGTCAAAGTATAAATGTTTAAAAATTACCCCTCAATTTATAAATATCGAATCTGTTATTTGAATAAATAAAAAACAGGTGAGTCAATATAACAAGAAATGAATGAATAAAAAATTGTTAAGCCCGCTAATGTTTTGTAGAGTAGAGAGGTAAAGCCTCTATGCGCTCTTATTATTTCATTTAAGGATGCGTCGATGCATAACTAATTTTGTTTTACAGATCATTGATCAACCTAGGGAAGTTAACAAAAAAATCTAATCAACAAATCAATAATTAGTATAATTTTAATGAGTCGGTACGCTATCGATCGATGAGCGGACGCCGATTGCGTGGTGTCGGTGTCGTTCACCGTCGCGACCGTTACTCCGATCTGGACGATATCGAATCACTTTAACATTCTTCATTTAAATAACTCAGAATCATAAATCCTGTTACACAGGCCGGTAGCACAAGCTTATTTGAATCACTGCGTTCTCTAAAAATCACTCATTTACACAAAAACCTTTTTCACCTCAGCACCTCAAACAGGCAGGTTTTGCTATGAGAAATCAGTGAGCAAAATCACATTTTGCTCACTCCGTGAGACAAAGTAACTTTTTAATTAATAATATAATAATCCCAGCCTATATACGTCCCACTGCTGGGCACAGGCCTCCTCTCAGAATGAGAGGGATTGGGCAGTAGTTCCCACGCGGGCCCAGTGCGGATTGGGAACTTCACACACACCATTGAATTGCTTCGCAGGTTTGTGCAGGTTTCCTCACGATGTTTTCCTTCACCGTAAAGCTCGTGGTAAATTTCAAATGTACTTTTTAATTATTATGTTTTAAATGCTGAGTACAGTGTTGGGTCTACTCACTAAATTCCAAATATTTGAACTTTACTTTGATCTGTCATTTCACTTCAACACGAAAAAAGCGAGAGATAGGATCAAATGTGTTGATTACAATCTTAAATTAAATCTATGGTATTAAAAATATATCGATACCTAATAAATTACATGAAAACGAAATATTTTTAAAATGTAAATTTTCCCGGTCTTTTAATACAGTATGCAACCTCGTTGCACGAAAGCCGCTTCTCTTGTTTTTTTTTTATAAAATAATTCCGTATAGTGCCTTTACAGTTGGAATAAATAGTTGTTAAATTGAATGAATTTGTAACAAACCTAGCTGTAGTAGAAATCTTAATAAAATCATATTTAAAGGTTTAATAATAGTTATAATAAATTATAAGTTTATTGTTCAACCTTTTTAATGACGCCAAGATGAGGCTTTATGCAGTATTAAAAAATAATTATGACATATTTTACAAGAAGTTCTAAGTTCAAATTACAATACATGTTATGAGTATGAGATTTGTATTGTACTTACCGGACACTTTGTTTATGGTTTTAAATGTGATTATTATATTTATTTTCTAATAATCGGATTATAATTAAAAAAATGTGTTTGTTTTGTAAACAGGTAGGTATATGTGGTTTTATTCTTATGTTACATTTAAATTATGTTCTCGCTGCTGAGGTGAAAATTTGTATGTGTCACACGAGACCAAAGTTTTTTTGCATCTCGTGCGTTTGAATCCCTTGCTGCTCTCAGGATTCTAACCTAGAATCACTCGCTCACGCTCGTGATTCAATTATAGAATCCTTCGCTTACTCGGGGTTCAAAATCAACACTCGCAACAAAAAACAACTTTGTTCTTGTTGCACAAATAACTATTTATTCAAAAACAGTGACTTTATTTTCAATCGATTTAAGGTAAACGTACGAGTGCTCGATACGCTAATTCCCTATAGACGTCATCCTGCTGTCGTCTCTATTACTAATGACATAAGATTAAAGATGCGAACTATTGGGACCGTGACAAGCACTCGCACGTTTACCTTATTTCATTTTAAATGACGTAAAATGACCCCAAAATTCATTTAACGCAAACAGTAATAAATTATAACTATAATCAAATAAAAGCATTGATAGTAAGCAAGCATTGAAAGTAAATATTGTCAAATGCATCAGATGGGTGTCAAGCTGAATCGGCCCTTTTCATGTTTTGTTTGTGTTTGATAGAAAGTTTCCTATTGTTAAAATGTAACGGTATCTTCTCTTATTCTTAGGTAGTCTAAGTAATAAATTGAATCTCATATTTGTTCACAATTTATTTGTGGTGTACACAGAAACCTACATTTGTAAATCAGAATATTAAAATTGGTTTAGAATATGAGTGAGTAACTTCTTACCATCAAAATAACTTGTGACCGATTTCCAATACAATCAGAGCGACCATAACTCATTGAGAATCGATTATGGGATGAAGAAATAAAACAAGTGAGCGATCTCATGCTCTAGTGAGCTACATCGCCGCAATTCGAACTGTCATTATCGGAGGTGTCGCTCCCGCCGCGACGCGGGCACCTTAGGTACCTCGCTGCCATAGCACGCCCTAACAACGACCATAGAGAGAACACTCGAATTTAGGTGGATTTTCACATTCCGAGTACTTAAATCAAACAAATTCTTCGTTAGGTAACTTTGTTGTTTACTTTATTAGCTCACAAGAAATGCGTGACTATCTTTATGTTTAACCTCAAGTAGATCAATCATTTCCATTTTTTTGTTAATAATTTTATTTATATTTTAGACGCTCAATATCAAGTTCTGTTCATACCTTTACGTAGTCACGCCACATCTTCGTGAATTACAGTACTTTTGCGGGTGACGTTCAAAGTAGCGCTAATTCTTAGCACTGAAAACTTTTAATTCGCTTAGAAGAACTTACTGGCCTGCTACTAACCACCCATCTACCTAAGTTACAGTCCTCTAAGTTCAGTAAAACACGGCATCGTCTTAAGAACATACTACGTTAAACTGCTGGTTTAGCAGGAGTACTAACATTACATTTAAATGAATTGAAAAATCCTAGGTAAAAACACAATAAAAGTGATTTAAATCATAGACCGCACCCAGAGTTTGTTTTGCGAACAGTGCCTTATCTAAACATAGTTCACCTGGGTGTAACGTGAGGGTGTAACGATAAAATAAGCGTTGCTCCTACTTAGGATGCAGATGCGCTTGCGCTTCGCGATGAAATATGGTAGCGAAGCGTGCTCCGCCGAGCGCAGCCGCGCGGCACGCGTGAACTCATCTGCTGCTGCCGTTGCAGAAAAACCCAGGAAGTGTGCCCCGAGCCTAAGTGATGCTGCTAATGAATAATGATGAATCGACTTCCGCGTATACATGTAATTGGCCGAGTCGTGTGCGCGCGGGCGCACCACGGCGCCCCGGCAGCTCCGATATTGTTTGTAGCAACGCTGCCACCTGACCGTGAAGACACGCGCTACTAAATACAGTTTACCGCTATTATGTAATAGCTTATGATTATTAATATTTTTGCTATAATTATATTAGTCGAGATCATGCAACCGTTTGGAGATGAACGGCCTCCTGTTATTTATTATTGGTATTCTAACCTAAGCAGTGGGAACGGAAATTGTTTATTAAGATAATAAAATTATAAAAAACATATAAAAGAACATGGGTAAATATCGCAAAATCAACTGGGTAGAGCCGCACCATCATCGAAGCCAAATAATTTGGCTAGTGGCTTAAATCGGTGCCGTAGTGTACCGCGAATGTACATGCTGGTGGGACGGATTATTGAAATAATAATGCGTGATCTTAGCCAACCCATTACTAGTAATCTTGCTTAATGTTAACCAATTTTAAAAAAAGATTTACATTCCACGTTGAAACGAATTCAGGCGATTTCCAGAAGATTTTCAAATAAGTACATATAGGTACCTACCTACAGAACTTACCATAAATAAAATGTCTATACGTTGTAATTCCCTTTCCCCTCCCCTCGAACTGACTTTGACTGAATTAATGAAATACTTAGTCGTAATCAGAAGGAAAAACATTTCGTTTAAATATAAAGTCTTTTGCCTGGCATTTGTTGACGTTTTAGAGCGCTTTCTTTGATCGCTTAGTCACTTAGCTCTAAGAAGATTACTCAGAGAAAGTATTTTTGCAACGAAAGGCCATGTTCGCTTTGTTTTACTGAAGTGGCTATAATAAATAGGTATAATTACCATTGTCCGGGAGCGTTTCAGTCACGAATGTTTGATCACACAATTGCTTTTTGCGGCCATTAACAAATTTCTCAATGGCCGGGCTAACGAGGAAGCATTTACGAAGTACGGAGTAAAATGCCTTATTAAGACCATTGTGAAAAAAATCGCACGCGCATTGTCCGAGTGGCTGTGATGGCTGAGCCGGAGGTCAGGAGTCGCGCAACGGTTCTCTCCCTCTACTAAGCGGTATTTTTAAGTCAATGATCTTAACTGCGAAAGAATTTTCCATAGAAATTACTCATAAAAATGATCATTAGGTATAAACAGCTTAGGACTTTCCATTCTGCTTGAGAATGCCAAAAAAATGTCGCATCCAGTAAATGTTAATCCATGTAAAAGATGTAATGGGTCTTTTTTTAATTAAGTAAGTAGGAATCAGATATTTTTTTCAAGGTAGGTTTACAAAATATTTAAATGTTTGTAATAACTCGCTTCTTTGTGTTTTGATGATCCAATTAATACATTTCGATATTTTTGAATGTGTGGTTGTGACGTAAATTATTTCGTCAAATCAAATAACAAGGAGCCTGACCTAACCTACATTACTATACCGAGGTAGAGTGTACGCCTTTCACAGAGTCACTATCTCGCAAACGAGCAAATTTTCCTCCCTCAGTCGGTCAGTTTCCAAGGCACGAAACGGTAACAAAGCTGCTTATATATCAGATGTGACATCCTTTTGTCGGAACTAATTGGAAGCTGGATATGAATTTTGAAGGCATCTGACTTATGACAATTAAAGAAATAAACGACTCTTTTCTCATTCCCGAGCTATATAACTAACTAGAATTGTCGATATAAAAACCAAATATTTATCAAATTAGGGTTAGTCAATTTGCCAGTAAGTAGCTTCAGAGATCCCGAATTCATAAACCAGTTTTTTGAATAAGCGGACTGGCCGTTGTGGAGCATTCATTTTGTCTGCAAATTCCATCTATGTGGGAACCGTGGGTTAGCCATTGATATAGCGAATTATTGAATGGTTGGTAGTCCTCCAAACAACGTATTTTATCAGTTTCACAAAATCGCTGTTCGAATAGAGAACATACAAGATAAGCGCGTGTTTGGTTAAGCTCATCCGAGCCCGTATCTATATTGAATCGAGCAGAGACGTGCACCGACTGCACATTCATTTAGATTTATTCGGTTACCTTTTTCTTTTCAATGCAAAATTATCACGACACGGCATGATTCCAAATGTAAATTTTATTATTTGACACTGAATCCAGTTTTTTTAACATATTAAACTTACCTTTTCTTTTGGATTTGTAAAAATAATTATTAAGTACAAAGTTCTTATCACAATAATCAAAATTCACCGAAAATATAGTTTAAACGTTCTGACCGCAAAATGATATTAAGAGCAAGATTACGTAAAAGGATTAAAATATCAACGAGCTAACCAGCCGTGTTGTATACACAAATAACTGCAAAGAGAAGAAAAAGTAAAAATCGTGCTGGCATATCGTTGCTGTAACGCGGAGTTACGTGGAGAGGTTTGCCTTGCACTTGGGCCGGGTTCTCATCTTCAGTGCAATAGCCGCAGCCGGCGGCGGGCCGGCCCGACTAGCATGCTGCGCGAATCGGGTCAACATATTAACCGCCCACGCACCTAACGTGTACTGTGAGCGAAGAATTTGCTTCCGCTGCTGTTCTGTTCATACGAATTGTTCACTGTTAAATAACTTCGGATATAAAAAATACAAAACATCTGCTAAGTAAATAAAATTTACCTCGTATAATTTGGGTACTTTGCGTGAATTGTAGAAAATTGTTATACGATGTTATGCGAGTAATTTAATTGTAATTAGACTTGTTCACGTTTAGGTTACGTTACGATACTATTTCTATATACCTACTGCCGGTTTCTCTGCAACATGGCTGGGCTAAAATCACGTTGTACATAAGTATCATGTCGAGCTGGTAAAGCTCGATCGTCGGAAGCGCCACACTAAGACAACAACATTTTCTTTGCATTTTGTTCTTAATTAATGTGTTTTGTGGCAACAAAGTGCTCGGTTATTTTATGCGATAAACGCTGCGTTAAGCGAAATGCGTTTGACGCCTATCAATTTTGTATCAGATAATACACGCGCTTGCCACTGCGCTCACCGCGTAAGAAAATGTTTATCAATTAGATTATTAGATGCAAATTGATGTGCGTCAAACGCATTGCGTTTAACGCAGCGCTTATCGCATAAGACAACCGAGCGCTTAAATGATTTCTTTCTTTCAGACGACTCACCATTAGACCTGTAATAAAGAATGTATCTTATAATATGTACCTATATAGCATTAATTACCTACTGAGTTAAGTAACGCCATAATGTAAGATTGTCCGAAATGAAGAAGCGCGGTAGTAGGTACAGGTAAATTAGTTTGGCATTAAACTTTTAACCAAACTAAAGTAAAGTTTAAAAACCTTTATATTAGTTACAGCATTTAAATATTTTTTCTGCATAAAGGCGCTCCTTGTTAGGTACCTACTCGAGTAATCTTATTGATTTACGCCTGCAGCCATAGAGAGGCTATTAGTTTTTATTTCAAGCCGGGTGAATCTAGTCTTACCTGACAACCTGTCCTGCAGCGTCCCGGCTATTTATACCCCGGGTCTCGACTGGACTCTAATTAAAATCTTCTTCGCAGTATTATATTGTAAGGCAACTCTCACTATGTTTTAACAAGACAGTCAACGATATTCTGGGCAAAGAATACTTAACTTTTTATCCTACGAGATCCCGAGGTCTCTTTATGAAAGTACAATAGAAAAAGACGGTATCTAAGGGTATTGCTCAGTTAAACCCTGCCTCGAAAGAAATACCTTAAGAGGTTCGGAATATTTTTGGAATATTCTGCGGAGTTAAAGAATATTTTAGAGCCACAAGTGGTTGCAGGAATTTGCATGATAATGAATAAGTATTTAACTACTTAGGTATTGTTTTAGTTCGTACAAGTATTATTTAGTAGTAAGAACAATAGAGTGGCATGCAAGGAAAGTAGACTTCAAGAGTGGGTCACTGGGTCCAGGCGGTCACCTTTCTCCTCGGCTGTTGGGGTAACAAAAAATGTATTTTCCAGCTGATTTCGTGACACCCACTGTTTGTTGCACTCACAGTAGAAAGTAAAAGAAAGTGTTTGGTTTCAATACAAATGATTCTATGAGATGCAATTGTTGTCTTCTGATTGTTGATTGCACTTTACAAATTTAAATGAGAAGTACTGGTTAAATCTAGTACTTATATTGATATATGACTGAGATCCGCTTGACACTTTCTCAAAATACCTACTACAGAGAGTGCATCAATTCAAATCAATGTGATTGAATCATCGCTGCCGCTCCACATAACAAGAAAGAAGCGGCTGAAATTTAGATACGCAATTCCGAAACCAGGACTAATCCCATTTAGAGCGTTCTCGCGTGAACGAAGCCATCACGAAAATCCGTGGCACGAAAAGGATTTGCGGAGCGGGCCATCGACAATAGCCATAAACATAGGCTGCGCGGGCGCGGGGCACTTGACCCGCCCGGGTTCGTTGCTCTGCTCGCGCGCCGCGGTCATGCTAATTAATTGTTACTCTAAAATCTATTATTTATCACATTTAAAATACATACCTACATATATTGACTATTTTAAGTATTCCGTTGAACAAATATAGTGAACGTATATTGATAGAATAAGAGCGAAATGAGGAAGTAAATATTGAAAGTTTCCTTTTTATTTAATAATAAACCAATTAAAGTTTACAGCGTTACAGTTTATACCAATGCACTGTAAATTTAAAAACATGAAAATAATCACAACACAAAATATATAGTAAAATTTTATATAAATCTAATGGCTATTCAAATATATAATAAGATCCCAAATGACATAAATCACTACATGTAAGTAAATAAATTTCAGAAAAAATGTGTTTCTATTCAATTAATGAGTTCCTGAATTATAATTAAACTTATGTATGTATTCTATAAGATTGCATATTGTAATTGTATATTAACCTTAGCTAATCTTTGCACCTATTATTGGGTAATAGTAAGATTTATAAGGAAAAAAATACCTAATATTAACAATATTTGAAGACGCGATTCTTTAAGATCTTTTTTTAAGGAAACAGGTATCCTAACCCTGCCGTCGCTTTATGTTTTTGAAATAATCATGTATGTAAGGAAGAACATATGTGATTTTCCCACTAACGTCGATAAGCCAAAGGCTACTAGAAGTGCAGGGAAGCTAAAGTTCCATCTTACAGACTGGCTAAAACCAAAAAGTCGTTTCTGGGAAATTGCATACGTTTTTATAATAAAATTCCAAAGACTATTATAAATGAAACGGATACAAAATTCAGATCTATTGTCAAGAAGACATTAATATCAAAGGCGTATTATAAAGTTAATGATTATATCATGGACAGGGATATTTGGAAATAATTCCGATCCGCATTAGCGATCCCTTCAAATAGCAAACCTACTGTGTTAAAAATAAAGTTGTGTTAAATACTTGTGATGTATACTTACATATCATTTAATAATATTATAAATCTGTTTAAAAAAAATATACCTCGTTGAGTTTCTTGCCGGATTCTTCTCAGCAGAGGTTTTTCCGAACCGGTGGTAGATTTTTTTTGACATTCATAAGTGCTTGTTATAGCCTAAATTGAATAAAGATATTTTGACTTTGATTTTGAATACTTTTACGAATATCAAGTACTTAATTGTAATATTTCTACGCCGATAGAGGTAGTTATTTTCATTTTTTTTTCATTTATTGTAATTTGACCATCTTTTGTACCATCTAAGAAATAAACAGATTACTTAATATTATTTTAGAAAATAACAATGCAATATAATTTCGAAAAAAAAAGTTATTATTAGTTAGGTATTTAGTTTATTGAAAGATCGCATCCCCAATTTTCATAGCTTACCTCATATCATTTTACTCTACTACTCGTAGATATATGTATGTAGTTAAAATATAGCTAAATGAATCTTGTTGTAATAGGCAGAAGGCGGTAATCAAGGTTACTAGACGGTTTATCTATCGGTATAAGGAGAAGACTATAATTCTCAAACAATGCAAATACCTATTAATTAGACTTAAATGGAATACAAATCATTATCTTATGGCGAAGACGTGCCTCCGGCTTTGCACTTTGCTTTTCTTGCACGTGCAATTTCAATACAGTCATTAGGTATTGTGAGTAATCATAGGGTAGGTACTTATAACATTTTATTAATTTGTGTCGAGGATTCAATTCTACTTATTATTTTTTTGTATCATTGGTTTTATGTTGCGATAAGTGATTCAAAAGCGACGCCCTGATATTCTGATAAAAAATCTTTCATCTATAACTATACCTACTTGTTGTATATTAATCTGTTTTTATAACGAAACAAAAGACGTATCGATACAACCTTAATGACGTCATCCACAGCTTATTCGGCCGTGATCATGACCCCAATCTTCTGAATTAGGATTTCTTAGCTGTCTCGCAAAATGGCACTTTATCGGAAATTATGTCTTCCTCTTACGAAGAACATCCATAAGCTACGAATACGTGTATGTGGTAT
Source organism: Choristoneura fumiferana (assembly GCF_025370935.1). NCBI lineage: Eukaryota > Metazoa > Arthropoda > Insecta > Lepidoptera > Tortricidae > Choristoneura > Choristoneura fumiferana. Next base: position 14,964,167 of record NC_133489.1, on the reverse strand, counting down.
TAAAAAACATTTCCAAAGGTGCTTTCAATTAACAAGAACTAATTTGTACAAAATTGTTTTTATTTTAATACCTACTGCAGCAAAATAAAATATAAAGTCATGCCTTACCGTATTTTTGTAATTCTACTCTATAAAGTACCGCATCCATTTTTATTGTCACGACTTTAGTAATCCTTTATTCAACGAATTCACAAAATTTCCATAAAGAGGGTCCAAAAAAGCAGTATCGGAGCTGGCAGGGGGGCACCGGGTAACTGACCGAGTCCTTGACCCACAAAAAGTGATGGTCACGGTCCTCGCCACTCTAAATAGACTTATAAGTATAATGAGATACGCTACAATAACGTTTTGGAAATAATTTGTGGGCGACTGCCTCTGGAGAACCTGATGAGAGAAAGTTTAGTTTCTTAGTTACTATGTTATGTGTAGGTTAGGTACCTACGATCAGCTCTGTTGTGATGTGCTGGTGTACGTAGGATTAAGTAGGACCTGAGACTTGATTTTCATTTTTTCGTATTTCAATGGGCTATCAAGGTTTCAAATCTTAAGTTAAAACAAATATATTTTACTACCGTTACAATTCTAAGAATAAACACATTATCCTCCCTTGCGTCGCACAGTCAGGTAAAAAGGTGCGTTAAATAACAATTACTTACATAATTTTTGTGTTCTAACTCGCATTAAATATTAAGTAGATATGCAAGCAAAATTCTAAGGATTTCTAAACAAACGGCTACTATTCCTCACACACAACGAGTGCATAGAGCTTTTGTTTCCGTACAATTAAGTGCATATCGGTCGGTAGGTACCGGAACCCTAAATAGACTAATTATTTTTAAAAGTCGCTGAACTAATGTTGTACAGTTTGAGGAGTACGATCTATCTTTTAATTATTTGCTCGTATTATAGGCCACACCCGGTAAAAGTAAATTAATACTTGTTTACTACCTAGTAACTACTAGTTATATATAATAGTTATATGAAATTAAATTAATTAAATATTTTCAACGTACAAAATTTAATTAAAATAGTCTATATTTAAGATTAAATTGATCCGTCTGATCTATCGATCCTAAATATTTGCCATGCCTCATTGCTAGTAAAACAAATAATTGTCACTGTGTGCTTGCACATTCAGTTTATTCTACATATTTTTAGAAAGTTAGTAGGTACCTAACCTGAGTACCTACCCTACTCGTGTGCAGGTATCAAATTGAAAAATATAAGTCATGATCAAATGTTTTTTTCGCGAACTAGTTAGCTCTACCTCCTCTAACCATAGGCTGTTGTTTCAATTTAAAATTATGCGTATTTCAAACTTTCTTGTGTTTAATACCTACCAACTGAAAATGTTAAATACGAGTATAAGTAGTCTTCATAAATTGGAGGTCCATGTCATAACTACTTTTGGCCACGTTCTTGCCGGCATGATTTTATTAAAGTTCGGAAACACAAACATTATTTGACCGTGTCAGAATGGAACCCATCACAGATATTTGTCACTAAAAATGTCCGAAACTCAGAGAGCGGTGAAGTGAACTGCAACTTTTACGTTTGATTACGAAATCGCATGCCATTGTTGTTCTTTTCTTTTACGAGATAAAAGTTAAAGCTTTGTCCGCTTGAAGTAAATCGTATAGCACAGCGTCGCGCGCGTGTGACCGTTACACGACACACTCGCGACTCGAGACACGATTCTTCTGCAGATTCTTACCAATAAACGTCCTATCACTTTCATACTATCCTATCTAGCAAGAGTTACCACTGTCGTTTTATTTTAAAACTTTAATAACTCGAGATACGGGCCTAGCTGGGATGATGGTGACGTAATTAAACATCACGTAGCAGTTTTACAGATTTGTGACGGAAACTAACATTCAAACATTCCTATACGGCGTGGAAGGTGAATCCAATTGAGATGATAAACTGCCGTCGGTGCGGTTGTTGTCCATAAAAGAGAAGTGATTTCCTATGTGTCTGAGGAATGCCACTCGATTTACGCGTCGGAGCAGCAATCAGAACTATCTTAAGCTATATTGAGCGACACATTCCTCACTAAGGGTGCATCCGCATTCAGGCGTAACTTACATTTTTAGGGTTCCGGAGCCAAAATGGCAAAAACGAAACCCTTATAGTTTCGCCATGTCTGTCTGTCTGTCTGTCCGTCCGCGGCTTTGCTTAGGGACTATCAATGCTAGAAAGCTGTAATTTTGCATGTATATATATATATATATACACTATTTTTTTATTGTACCATTTTGTCGGCATAGTTTATATATACAAAATGGTACAATAAAAAAATTCAGAAAAAAATCACCCACTTTACGTCTAGGAGGTACCCGAAAAAAATACATTTTTTAATTTTTTATTGTACCATTTTATCATCATTTTCTATAGTTTACATATATATCCGTGCAAAATTACAGCTTTCTAGCATTGATAGTCCCGCGCATTGTTTGTCCCGGACGGACGGACAGACAGTAAGACAGACATGGCGAAACTATAAGGGTTCCGTTTTTGCCATTTTGGCTCCGGAACCCTAAAAAAGGAAAAGTCTCGACAAGAGAGCATGGAATGTATGAATACACATATTCATTCGTTTTTATCATAAAGATTGTACCTATGTAAGTCATACACACTGTAACTGTTTCACTATCGACACACCAGCAATTGATATACTAACTCATCAATCGGTCATTGACATCGCAATGCTATTTCCAGCTGAAATATGCTTGGTCATCATGCAATTTTCGCTCCCGTCACATCGATAATCTTTTACTTCAACATAGTCGTAGTACGTTATGGATACTCAATAAATAAACTCGACGCATATCGCATCGCACACCCAACCGAACAAAGCGGCAATATGAAATGCCTTAGTTTACAGCAAAAATAAAAAAAAGGAAAATCGCTTGTACTTATTGCTTAAGTTTTTGATGAAATATTTAGTGTTTTGATGCAAGGCTACGCAGAAATAAATAAGCTATTATATGGTTTTGACAGATTAAGATAATATTTACATTTACATTTATTACATTATATGTATATAGTTTTTATATAATCAATCGACATTAGCCTTGATGTAGTTCAAAGCCACTACTCCAGTTAGTTGTGTCCGCGATTTTTTATGATTTATTAGAGACGTTTAGGTGTTCGCATGTCAAGATTTTTTACCACCTTGTTTAGATGGTACCTATGTAACGTAGGCTATATGATTCACGCGCGATGGCTATTAAGCAGCAGAGATTATAGTCTTTATTACAAGATACTTGGATCACCATGATTCATGTTGTTCACATAGACTCGTTGGCAGTCGTGTTTTGTTTTTGTCTTTGCCAACAAAAACCTTAGATATGAGCTTGAGATAATATTTATATACGTTTGTAAGAACTTCATAAAAAATGATAAGATTATCCACCGATGTGCAGATGTGTTTGCTAACTACATTTGCTGACATGAACCCGAAATTTGATAATAGGAAAAGGTAATTAATTATCTGCTGAATACTATCTTTAGTCAGGAATGTTATATGTTGAATTTTAATTTGGATTCAAAAAAGTCACATTTTGTGATTTTTCAGTAAAACTGTCAGAATATGTAAATCCTACTAATATATAAATGTGAATGTTTGTGAGTGAGTGAGTGAGTATGTTTGTTACTTCTTCACGCTGAAACGAGTGGACGAATTTCAATGAAATTTGGCAAAAAGTTAATTTATAACCTGGATTATTAATCTTTTATTTCATAATGACACATAAATGATTACAAAGTAAATTACACTGCCAAACTGCGTAGCAGTTTGTTGGCAGTTCGAATGCTCTGGAATTCTTGATACACTTGTGTCTTACATCTAATTAGTTATATTCATGCGGTATTATTAACTAGGTATATGATTAATACTAAGCACCTAGTACCTTCCTAGAACCCAATACCCTGCGACTGTCGGTATGCCTACGCCTCGGGGTCCCGGCCTACGCCCCACATCGGTGTCCCTGCGGAAACGACGTGGACCGGCTTGGGCATCACGGTCTTTCCTACCAGAGAAGTGCGGATCGTTTCTCAAGACATGCTGCCCTTAATGATATTATCCGTCGGTCTCTTGCTACGGTCAATGTGCCGGCTATTTTAGAGTCAACAGGCATATCTAGAAATGACGGCAAGAGACCGGACGGAATGTCGCTGATTCCGTGGAGTATGGGACGTGTGCTAGTGTGGGATGCAACTTGTGTTGACACACTGGCCCCGTCTCATCTCCACCGAACATCAATAAGGGCAGCAGCAGCAGCAGAAATGGCGGAAACTGCCAAACCAGGAAAATACAGTGGTCTCGGTGCCGAATATGATTTTGTACCTTTCAGCGTCGAGACCCTTGGTCCGTGGGGCCCTGGCGCTCTGAGTCTCTTCAAAGATCTATCAAAGAGACTCAGAGATACCACTGGAGACCGAAGATTCCTCGCTCAACGCATCAGTCTTGCGATCCAGCGGGGAAATGCTGCCAGCATCTTTGGTACCATGCCGCAGAGCCCATTTTTAGATTTATTATAGTTTTAGTTTATTTAATTTGATTGTACCTAATATACCTTATTTATAGTTGGACCTTTATTATTCTGGAAATAAAGTCATTGTATATTATACAAATAGAGCAAATACACAGGCCCACAGGCTGATAGGCAACCTCTAAAACACTATAATAAGACTACACAATGGGCTTTGAGGTAGTATGTCTAAACATTTAGAAGTATAGTATCAAATGGTGCTAGGACATTCTGGAAATAAAGTCATTGTATTTATACTAAGCACTAATATATTCCCACAGGATAGGGATAAAATCTCTAAATAACAACCGCTGGGCTTAGAGTCATAAACTTTAGTATGTATAGGTAGCAAGACGTCTGGAATAACACATAGGCTACTTTTTATCCAGATATTCCCACGGGATAGGGATAAAATATCGAAATAACAATCGCTGGGTTTAGAGTCGTGAAATTTGGCATGGTTGTTTAATTTATTGTCATTGAAAACCACGATGTAATTTTAGGGAATTCCCACGAGAATTAAATAAAATCCCGGAATTTCAATTCAACTGCTGTATCTAATGATTTACGCGTGCGAAGCCGCGGGTAAACGCTAGTCAGTAAATAAATGACGATAATTTTATTGAAAATACCGTTTCGATGATGGTACATACTTTATAGATTTTCTCACTTGCATCGGAGCTCTATAAGTACAATTTCAAGTCAACCATTGGGTAAATATAGTTGCGCGCTATGTTCATATTCTTACTTACATGTTAAGCTTCTAAATATATAAAAATACAAAATAATTAAGCTAATTTGAATGACTTTGGCCTTATATAGTTTTTTTTTTGTAAAAGTGTCTTCGTAATTATCGTCTGCGAAAAACTCGAAGGTTTTCATAACAAAAAGTTTTCCTGTCTGTATGCGTACAATAGCGCAGATAATAAGCTTTATTACCTGTAATCTACCGAGAGGCCTTAAGCCCCGGCACTCCGTGACAGTCTGTCCGCGCCGCGCGGAGACGAGACAAGTGGAAGCAAATCCCAGGCTGCACATAGACCTGCCTCGTTACATAATTGAACAACATTAAAACAAGGAAAATGAGGTAAATTAAACACGTCAACGAGGACACAATACTGACGTGACGTGACTGTTGTGGCACCCATTATGCTGCTCATTATGAGGTTATGCATAATACACGAGTAATCTCTTATAATTAACAATAAGCTTTGCTTTGTGTTTAAATACTCACTAATCAAGCGCAATCAATATTAATTCCACGATTATATCATCGCAACATAATCAAAATACCTCTCTCAACAACGTGCGGGCATACTTGCCTAACGTATGCATCCTCAATGTTACCATGACTAACAAATTAGTTCCCGCGTTTAAACTATTAGTGTTGTTCAACCGTGACCCGCACACTGCGTACGAGGAACCTTGCCCGGCAATTATCCGAACAAATATTGATTAATTGACGAAAACTGACCCAACACCACACGCATACGTACCTGCTTACGTCAAGCCTTTTTCGTTGATGTTTTAATAAGCTAATTAATTAATAATTATACACAAAGTGCAGTTGTGTGTTTCATAACTTAATATTAATAAATTCCGTGTACCACGATAGTAATTGACCATTCGTACCTACTGCTAATTACTTTAGGTACTTAATCAAAATCATCTATAGACTTGTATAACCCTTAGACGAACTTCTGTAATAGAAAGGATGATTTTTATGTTTAACTGTTAACCTTTCAACGAACAATGAATCAGATCAGTACTATTCAGTTATGATAAAGTAAGAATAGTCGATAATGCAATTCAAACAATAACTAATTGATAATTAATGAAGACATCAAAAACAAAAAACAAATCACTTGTCAGTATACAGAGATTTGCCAATAATCAGATGATGTTTTGGCAGTGATCAGTCACAGTCAGTGTTAGTTAGCCTGCGCATGAGCACGCCCCGCCAGGGTTGTGAGGTCGTGCGCATCTGCCGCAAGGCCGCCCGGTCTCATGCACCAGCATGCTACATACACATCACTTATGTATGTGCATCTTGAAATAGATGCCGCAAGGGTAATTGCTGGTTATAACTACTTAGCATTAGTATAAGACTGTAAACAAAACAATCTTTCTAGTTCAATTTAAAAGCAACTTAAATTAAGACTAGCTTCTTCATGAGACATTATAGTTAGGTACACAAGAACAAAAACATAATAGGTATATAAAAAACCGAAATCAAATGTGGGTAAAATTACAACCTATAGTTTTGTTTGGTTTCGGTTGATACTCGTAACTAGAGGTAGTGCAGAGAGAGTAGAGTAGAGGTACGGTACCTAACGAAATATTTAGTGCACCATAATTTCAAGTAGAAATAACGTCAGTATAAATTAAAAATCATAAACTTCTTGTTGATAAAAAATATATTTATTTTTAAATTGAACTGAATATTCTTATACTACCAGTGTAACTTGACAACGTACTTAAAGTTAAGATTAAAAACTTAAACACAATCTTCTGTTCGTTTTGTAGGATTTCCCAAGCATTTTAATTTGTTCAGGAAGTAATAGCCGCAAATCTTTTCCTTTAAATTTATGGTTCTCCGCGCGGGCGTCACGGAAATGAATAATCTTCTGGTGGCCGTAAAACCTTTGACACGACGATAAAACCTCTATCCCAAATAGGAACAATGCGATTTATATATGGTGTTTTTAATCAGTACCTAGCTATAAAAAGGTCCTAGTCGGCTTTCCAGTGGTTTATTGAATATATAAATAGATTCTCTTTTGTAAGCAGGGGAGACCGAGGAGAGTTGTGACATCATAGATTTTTGGGAACGTACTAACTGCTAGAAGCTCGCAACAGCACGCGTTTGATAGTTCGCGACCTGAACTATTGTGAGCTCGCTAGCAGTTAATCAGTTCCAAAACATCGACGTTGTCACTACTCTCCTCGTCACAACTCTCCTCGGTCTCCCCCACTTCTTATCCCGCGTGTTATCCCGCAGCTTTGCTAACACAAAAGAATTAACAATTGAGTAGGCGACTTCCGTGGAAGTTTCAAAAATCTTTGAGGATCATAGAGGTGCATTCTCAGTGATCCTCAATTAGTTTATCTGCCAAATTTCAAGTCTCTACTCTACCTTCAGTGGTTAGTCTCGCTACTTCTTTGTAGGTATAAATTAATTATGCTGAGTATCACCCACCACACCTTAACACCCCACACCTTAATTATAAGATATTTTACCTTAATTTTTTAGGTTAATGGTACTTTGCCGAGCAGCGGGGCACCAAGGAAAAAAATATACCTACTTAAACCATTAGGTTTTCATAGTCAAAATACCACAATCGGGATCGGGACTTATCACGCTAAAACACACGAGTAATATTTATCTCGACGTTTCAACCGTCACGAGTAGACTGTCTATAAAGTCTGTAGAGTTGAAACGTCGAGGTAAATATTACTCGTGTGTTTTAGCGTGATAAGTCCCGATCCCGTTTGTGGTATTTTGGCTGTGAGTGAAAATCACGAAAGTTTAAAACATTACATTAGGTTTTCATTTACAGATGGACAATTGCAAAATTTTCACACACGTAATGATTTATCTAATAATTAGGTCGTTCAGTGTTGCAAGTACGAATCGCTTCACGATACTAACTTATTTCACGGTCAGTCGCTGCGTGCGTAAATAAGCGTCCATCTACTTATGCAAAGAGGTGTGCTGTCAGTATCATCGGTCGGTCATCGTGATTGATTCTCGACGCCTAGGCATTTGACACAGTGAACAGTAAGCTCCAACACTATATTATGCAACTGGGATGGAATTCAAAGCCGTCGCTAGATAAGGCGGAGACGTGCAAAAATGTCGACTGTAACTTTCTTGGGGAAAGCACTGCTGTTCACAAATTAAACACCTAATTAGGCATCTAAGTGCATTTTTGAAAGATCAGGGTTTACGTAAACAAAATCGGATAGGTAATCACAAAATTAATAGTATCTAAAGTTTCTTTTACCTAGATCTAATTTACGCAAACGCTTATTCTTATTGCAGACTCAACTACTTATATGACCTGTCGTGTTTCGCGCGAGTGGTGAATTAGTCTTATTTATATCCGAAACGCGCTTATTAGGTAAACACGATACAAGTAAATAATCACCTAAAGGATAATAAGAAGAATATGCATGAGTATGATGCTCATGTGTTGAGTAAATCTTCTTTCGATATACTTATATTTTTTGAAATAAAAATGTAAGGATTAGATTACTCAGACGCGTCCTACCCTTTCAACCACTTAATGAATTGTCGCCAAATGTTGTTGGTCTCGGATCCATAAAAGACTTAGATAAACATAAAACGTGTTATGATAGCGCTTGTTGGCGAGCTGCCCGGGCGCTGTCGCGAGTTTTATCGCCGCTGACACTGACTGGCCAGATAATGGCCACTAAGGGCTAAAGTATTACTTAATGACACATCGCAAGATAAAATCTCTTTAAAGACTTTTAGCTAAGTTTATCAAATTAAATTAAGTACCTACTTATTTCTAGCATATAGCGTTGGTGATATCCAAACAATACCTGTAACTAGCCTTGCTTCTCACGTTAAACTACTTAGCGTCAGCGTCTTTGAATTCTAAAGACGTTATTAAACCTTCATGCAGTGGCATAACTCGGACAAGATGTCTGTCGGTCACCGCGGTGCAAGAGGGCGTGAAATTGGCGCTTCAAGTGCTAAGCAGGTACCTAAGCAGTCGATTATATCGCGAGCGTGCATGGGATCGTGTCATTACTGCGGATCCGACCCACGGTCAGCGGGCCGTCTTCAATAATGCCTGTTTACCTACATACATACAAATGCATTTATGCATTGCACGAAGTTGGGTTCAATGAGGCACTAATTGTAATTTTTGTCATAAATGTGTTTGTTTTTATTAAGTATTACAAGCTTTTATTTATCTTCACTTAGTATATTTATTTGTTTTTTTTTAATCTTGCAAGATTTTGATCCACTTTTAGAAATCGTATTAACTTGTTCAGTAAACATACGTCAAGTAGGTACATCGGTAAGTACCTACCAAAAAAAAAAGCTTTTATCCTTTTTTATTCTAAAATATCATTACCCGACAACAAACAGCAAAAGCAAAAAAAAGGTATTTCCTTTCCAATACACAACATGTTGGCTAGAACCAGCTATATAGAACAGACGAAATTAGTGAAAGAATCTAAATGTAAAATTCGCAGAGTTAGCCATCGGTTCCATGGTGTAATGGTTAGCACTCTGGACTCTGAATCCAGCGATCCGAGTTCAAATCTCGGTGGGACCTACTTTTTATTTTTATTTTTTCGCTTTTTTTAACTTTATTTTTATTGCTACTTGTTTAAAAATGCAAGCACATCAGCCTATTGCGAGACATACTTGCCAGTCAGTACGAATATTTAGGCCTCTTCACGGCCTCTTGAATCGAGGCTTCCCTACAAATTTGTGTATATCTATCACTGTTAACAGAGACTCTCCTAAGCAAAATGTATGCAGTTTGGGGTCATTTAAGATGGTTACTGACATATACCGACATAAAATTAGTATTTCATAATAATTTCAGCTTGAGTCCTCCATGCGTTCCTGAGAAAAAGGGTCTAGACGGACAACAAAGTGATCCCATAAGGGTTCCGTTTTTTACTTCAGAGGTACGAATAAAAAAGATATATCGTAATTACATATAGCATCATCATCATCATTGTCATTGTCATCCAATCTTTAAAAATCAGGTCAGTATATAAAAATCTAAATCTGTGTTTAGGAAAATTTACTCACTAGGTACTAGAAATAGAAATATTATTATTCGCACTTCGGAAATTACAGAGAACACATTAATCAATAAAAACAAGTTTTAAGTAGGTATTTGCGAAATCGCGAATGTGTACCTAAGTCATAAAATACTTTTTACAATGTAACACAATAAATTTATTATTAAATATAGATTAAATTAAATAAAATAATAATAATAAGAAGACAAAGAAAACTTGCCTAAGAAACCTTAACTAATTATATCTATATGTTACTATAAAAATAAAAATTTCTAAAAAGAACACCCCGTCCAAAAGATCTGTCTGTGGCAGAGTTCCCATGATGCTGGCCGCATTACCCCTTTGGACCGCAAGTGCGATCCGCTGGAATAAATACGTACCAGCTCTTGGGTCCCCAGAGGTGTCGATCAACCGGGAAGAAAGGGCCTTTATGAAACACTTCATATTAGATTACTTACTGTAACATCGTTTCATAATATAATACTTTCTGTTTATAATATTAATAACATAGATATTTATGTCGTACCTACCGACTTGTTTTGACATTTCGGCGGTGTATTCAGAGTGAATTTTAGTAGGCAGGGGTGAGGGGTGGGGCAGCTATCATTTAAATCATTTTCATTCCTGTTCATCTTCTTAATAACTTACAGAAGTTACTTTAAAAAGCTTTTAAGTATGATATACATTCCTCGTAAGTAATTAAATACGTGAGTAATTCGTGGAGTTCAACGCTCTCATTGCGCAACTGGCAATTTAAGAGGTGCAATTACACGGCGGACGTCGGTCGTATTTGCTAAATAAATAAGCAATAATAGCCGCGAGTATCACGGTCAGGTGTCCCCTGATACTTATATACGTACATAAATTATATGCTTCTGAGGATTCTGCACTTTAAATGGTAAAAACTTCGTTATCGATATGTGTGCGTGGCAATGGCATGTGAAAAATAAAAGCGCTAATCTCTTATTCTTTTTCATGAAGTGCCTACTTGTTACGGAGGGTTGACAGTCATTTTCTATGCTCCTTTTGTAATCTCCAGATTATTGGCGGTAGGTAATAGTTGCTAAACTATTATGAACGTTTGCCGTAAAGCAAAAAAATTGAAGTTATAATACATAAATTCTTATAAAAAAACTAACAAACAATAACACTATTAAACCTTGTATTAAATCATTGCATTCTTACTATATAATAAAACCAGCCAATTGCAAATCAGACTCGCGCACCGAAGGTTCCGTACCTACCAACAACTCTGAATAAGCTTTCTGAATGACAGTTCTGCACTGCAAAATAAGGTTGTTTGTAACTTGAAACACGAGGGAATTTCAAATTGAAAGTCGGATTTATAATATATACCGTCTTAATATTTACCTACTTTATTAGTAAAAATACGAATCTTTGTATTTATCAGTTGCCTAACTAGTAGGTACCCATAACACAAGTTTTGCTTACTTTGAGACTAGGCCACATGGTGTGGAGTGTCCCGTGATATTTATTTATTTAGTTGTGAGCAAAATATAAGGATGAGTAGCTTTCTGCCAACTGATTCTAGTTGAATATAGATCGATGATTAATATCATGGATTTGACCAACCCACTAATACTATCCTACAAATGTGGAGTGGATCGAATTATGTACACTTGAACCAACTGAATCGTGACCCACTGTTCGTAGAAAAAGTCATAGTGACATCGCATTCCTTGAATTTCCTTGACAAGGGAATTTATAATGACACTTACTGTGAGAACGTTCTACGGTGGGTCAGGAATCAAATGACTCGACTGTACCTATCTAGTTTTTCTTCCATAAAAAAAACTAAAACAAATAAATATAGGTTCAACTTTTTTGCGCTTGGCATGTCTTGCTACAAAGTAAAGAAACATCTTACGAAATTACTGCTACTTGTTGGTGGGATCATTTCGCCATGTGGTTTGGACTATCTTCATTCTTGCGTTTGTAAATATGCGAACCGTTTTATAATGGCCGCCGCTTCCACGGTATAATTACTCGGACCAAAAAACCACAAGCCAAAATTTGAACCTCATCAAAATTCTGTTCGTGATCTTTAAAATGACGTGCAACCTACACATATTTTTAAGGATATGGTATAATTTAACAGATAGCGAAGGTTGCTTTCACTGCCATTATATGCGGTGCCTTATCCGTCTTCATTATCAGTTCACTCTCAGAATATATTAGTTTTATGGGGGGATCTATAAAGATTAGCAATTCTCTGTAAAGGCGTTCTCGCCCATCAAATTATTTCCTTTTCACTAAGAAAAAAAACATTAAGGTCAGGAATAGTAATTTTAATAGTACAAAGTTTAATCATTCTGCATTGGTATATACAGGGCGTCATCATCGAAAGTACCTACCTGAAGTATCGTAGATAGGATATTTTGCTGAAAGAAGACTTTATGTTAATTTTTTAAAGTTAGTAATTCTATTTTTATGATGCCAATCCAAATAATGAACAAAAAATAGTAATTCTTCCTAAGTAACATAGTATCTTAAAAGAAAGGAAAAACGTGAAATTAATCATTTTAATCTAATTAAGTAAAACCATATATGAAACTGCCGAAGTCAATTAAGTATTTTTTTGGAAACTAATTAATTAAATGCTCAAAATGTGATCCCTCTTTTCTTGCGCAAATCGCCAATCTTTTTATAACGTGCACTTATAATAAGGAAAACTGTGCTAGGAAGTCTTTTAGCGAATAATCAATTTAATGCTTGCTATCTATGGAATGATAATATCGCTGTTTTTGGAACGTCGTCGTCGCACATAAATAATTTTCTTGAATTTTACGTTGTTCCTTTCCTTTAAAATGTTACTTAAGAATATTTATTATTTTTTGTCAATTCTTTTCACTGGCATCATAAAAATTGGGGTGATTTTTGTTTATATTTAAGTCGGTTTATTCCCAGACGAAGCAAGTAATTCTTAGAAAATCTTTAAATGCAGAATTACTAACTTTTAAAAATAACATAAAGTCTTCTTTCAGCAAAATATCCTATTCTACGACATTTCAGGTACTTTCCCTTGATGACCCATAGTCTTGGGACGCCCTGTATACTGTAATGCTGTAAATTTTCATTGGTTTATAAATAAATAAATTTCAAAGCCCTAGTTCCAGAAAATGGGACAGACAGGAGACTGTGTTGTTGATGCTTAGAGTTTTTTAAAATAAACTATTCAATGACACCTGCTCTAAAAAGATTATTGTTATACTTGCGTTCAAAAATATTTTATTTCCGATATAACATTTATAAAAAAAAGGAAACGCATTAAGAATGTATAGAGAATCATCCATTTACGGCATAAACAATCTTTAACGTAGGTATACACTTAACAAACCTAGCAATTTTCCTCTAACCGATATATATGTATGTTCTCAAGCCAATTACAGTGTTTCATTGGTTTTGATGATATACGAGTCACGGCGTGAAAAGTGACTAGAGGTAAAATGTATTCGGCACTGCCTTCAGGCAGTTCTCAGGGCGTCTAACGTCGACATCAACTTTGCTTTGTAGCATAACGACCTGCAGGTTATGATTTATTTGTTTTCCGATTTAACATTCGATCGTAATTTGTCAACAGAGTGAATACCGGTTCGCGGGAGGAGGGTACGGGCGTGGTATAGGCAGCGCCTCGAGCGGCACCCGAAGCAGCGGCAAGCTGTGCTCGGCGGCGTTGGTCGGGGGCGCGCTGCTGGCAGCCGTCGCGGTATTGGCAGTGGCAGCTTTGGCGTTTTACATGGGAGCTTTAAGACCCGACAATGGAGAACGTGAGTACTTTATCACTATCCGCTTAGTTATGACTGAATTCATAAGAATTAGTATTAGATTTAGTATATTAAGACAAGGTTATACGAAACGAACACTTTTTCGCTAACGTTTTTATATTCGTACCTTTTTTTTTAATGTGGTGAAATTTGGTTTGTTCTAGTTTAATATTTATGTGTTCTTGTTTAGTGTTATTAGTTTTCTTTTATTCTTACCCGTAAAAAATATAACAAAAAACAAAGAATGTCAATTAATAGATTAATTTAAAAAATGCCTTTCAAACTGTCTGTTTCTGTGTTTCTGCCGTGGGCCCCCACGGGCGTTTCGCGTGAAATTTTCTGCGTCCAAATAACCTGATCTTTGTGTCATTATAACAAGTTGACTCTTTTTTTCAGCAATAATGTCATTTGAGGGCACGCTACGTGTGACCCGCGGGGACGTATACGGTGGTGTGCCCGGCAGCCCGTCCTACCGTGAGCGCCAGCGGCGCTACGCTGCGGCACTGCGGCAGGCGCTCGCGGCGCCCTCGCCCCTGCGCCAGGCCTTCGCCGGCGCTCTCGTCACAGGCTTTGGAGACCGCCGTCTTGACGTGCACTTCAGACTATACCTGGATAGAAGAAAAATACCGAGGTAATTCTTTAACCTTGTGTCAAACAATATGACGACAAAATATTATGAGATAATTATTTAAGTAAATTGTTTATTTTTTTTCAGTTCCGTATCAAACTTGGAAGACACTTTGAAAAATATCTTGATTCAGGATATTAATTCAAAGCACCCATCTTTTGGGCAAATAAAAATTGACACGTCTAGTATAGTTATAAAGAGGGATCTCACGCATACTTATCATTCCGAGTCTTATGTCAAAGAAGCGTTGAACGATAGCATGGCTGCGAACAGTCCGAAAACGGCTCCGCCGCCGAGTAGTAAAGACAAAACCCTACAAAGCAGAGTGGGCGTTGTTCGTAAAACCACTGTTAAACCAAATCAGTCAAATAAGAAAAGGGATCCTGACGAACCGGATATTGATATGGAAAATTTGCCCGTAGTGCAAGGAAGTTTTCAAATCACCAAAACTGAAGCTGATATTACTGAAAATAAGCAAAATTCTAGTCCACCTAGACACGATGAAAAACCAAATCTTAAGCCTGCGTCTACACTGAAAACTACTACGACGTCAACCACGATGAAAGCACCTATAACCAAAGCACCCACAATAAGACCATCCACGTTTAGACCATCTACAACGAGACGCATTTTTACTACAACACCAAAGACTCGACCATTTACAATCACTTCTACTCTTAATGTGAAATCAAAAACAGAACCCACGCCAAAAAAAGATCCTGTAAGAATTACTAACGCGTCTACAACAAGCTCAACAACAAATATCCCTTCAACTACATCCGAATTGAATCCGAACAACGTTTCACAAATATTGCTAGACCTTCTTACGAACGAAAATCATTACAAAGATATACCTAAAATTGATACACTCTTTACAGTTCCACACGTTATTGATAATGAGCCATGGCGTCCTATAACTAGGCCATACTACGAGTCAACAAGCAACATCCCAGTAGTTTCTGAGGAACAGCCCATCGAACCCGTAGAACAAAACGCTGAAGATAGAATCGGAATCGCAGAAGTTGTTGAAGATACATCAGTTTTAGAAAGTTTTTTGACTCCAATACCTCCTGTTAAAAATAGAGAAAAGGTAACGTACAAGCCACCAGGATTGCTGAACGTTGACCCGAACTTAGCTGCAGATGTATATGTACCAGCTCCAGGTCCAGTCTACACGAGTTTTACACTACCGACATTCGCACCACCTTTGAAAGACATGGAAACATTGGGATCGAGTTTCCCAAAACCACACCCGATTCCCGTAGATAAAATCAGTGCCGTAGTGCAATCTCAAGAAACCAACGAGGATAATGAAGACGATGGCAAACCGGTAGAAAGACCTCCTAAGGACAAAACAACATCTGTAACTTTAAATGTTGTCCAATTTGAGCAAAACGATAACAGCACTGAGAAAGTATCAATAGAAGGTGCGTCCATTCTTAAGAAACAACAAGATGCCAGTACTACTAGTACTTCGACAACAACCAGTACCGTTTCAACCACTGCTGCTAAAGAAATTTACTCTAGCACTACCACGAAAGTTATAGACATGCACGAAGAGAAAGAAAATACAACAAGACGACCCAATAACAAAGTATCAATTATACCCAGTACAGAGGCACCTCATCATACATGGGAGCTAGTAAATACTTCGACTAATGAAAATGGTACATTCAATAAACAATCCCCGGAAAAATACTACAATGACACATTACAAGCAATTATTACAAAGAATGACGCTATTTTCCCAAATACAACTCCAAAGTTTCCGGGCAAAGTATCTATTTTAAGAAATTTGACGGAAATAATTAAAAGATATACACAAAGTAGCACTACAGAAAAACCCATACTAAAAGAATTTGATGAATCTGAAAATGAGGATCGACAGAATCATAACAAAATTACTGGATCAGTTGAACTTGTACCTGAAGACGAGATAGAGGCGACAACTGAAAAAGTTATAACATTATTGCCAGCTAAGTCTAATCTTGGCGTAAACAGGCCCTTGCGACCTCGGCCGCTAATTAGAGTCGACAAACCAGCAGCCGATAATAAAGAACGCAGTTTTTTTGCCAGCAACATTCGATCTCAAATAATAATTGAGAAAACTACAAAATTAACTGTAACAAACGAAGACAGTGATTCTGTTACACCAAAAATTTCACTGACAACGAAAGATAGCGAGAACGATACCGAAAATACGTTTATTCTAACCAATGTCAGTAATAGTATGACAGTGGCAAGTACCCCTGACGTCATCACTAGCAGTAATAGATTACCTAAAACTAGTGATGAATTAACTGGTTCTGGTGCAACTAAGAACGATAATTTAATTAATGTTCCTGAAGGCACATATAGAGTCTCATATCATGTGACTGGTAGTGTCAGTAGTAAGCAGGCTAATAAAACTCTCGACCTTCCCGCTTACGAACTAGCTTTGGAGCCGGATGTTGTTTTGGAAATACCTAGTAGTCAAACGAGTACTCTTACTATAGACAAGTTGAAACAACTTGCAAACCTGGCCACAATATCAGATTCACAGAATAACACTTTATTTCGCACCCCAGGAGGGGGAGTAATTTCTACAAAAGCTATACCATCCAGTTATACTTTAAACCAAGCAGGATTTAAAATTTTAACTAAAACCTTCAATAAAGCTCCACCTTCCAAGCAAGATTTCGGATCAATCGATAAACTGAACTCTGAAAAGAACTTCAACAAGCTCTATTTCGAAAAACCTGAGGAAAAAGATACGATAAAGGATAATATTGAAACAGGTAAGCTATATATAATAGTGTTCATCACTATTAATTAATTACTGAGTAAACACAAATAGGAATTTCATCAGCCATGGTACTTATTCTGAACTAAAACTATAAGTAACTTTCTTTCTCTCATTCTCTCTCTCTCTCTCTCTCTCTCTCTCTGGATTTAAATTAAATTATTTGTTATTTATTCGCGCTTCCAATCTTTTTAATTCACATCTTGTATTTCTACCTAACTATGATACGGTCGACGGTGTAACTATATACAATGGAAACACAACTCCTATCTAAAGTTAAAATATAACAATAAAGATTAATTGGAGATGTACAAGCCGATAAGATCCCGTTAGAAATGGGCATCAGTTGATGCATAACTATAAGTACTTTACATTCCTGCTTTGTTCTCATTTAAAAATTGGTTTACTCACTGGGTCAGCAACCCAACAGTGACTAATATGACCCGCTCTACCACGTTTTGTTTGTCACTGTAGATCAGATAAACTACTTAACTTAAATGAACTAAAACTAAGACAATGTCATGATAAGTTTGTTCTCGATTATTCATTTCAAAATTTGGGCTCGATTATTGGATATTTTATTAGTTTATCTATATAAATATGGTTATCATACACAGAATAGGTAGAGTCGAACAAACTGATTCATGTACTGTCAAGGGCATAAATATCTATACAGCCATAGCGTCAAATATATATGTATACACCGAACAAGGTTAGTGGCATAAAGGTGTATAGATATTTTTGACGGGTGGAACCTTTTAATAATAAATCTCACTATGATGTCGTTGACATAAGTATGGGATGTCAACATGGCATTATTTAATAGCACAAAGGTTTCACCCTGGTACATGATTCAATTTGTTCGACTGTACAAGCTTTGCTTAGTTTGAGACTAGGTCAGGTGTCAATCGTCCCAAGATTTATGTATTTATTTATTTAAATACTTCTTTTCATTTTTTCGCCTGCGCTTTTAAGATGTTGAGCGGTTGTAAGCGTAAGCATGTTAATATTATCTGTAGAGGAGTGCGACAATGCGACCATGTTCCGGTGCGAGGGCGGGTCGTGCGTGCCGCTGACGTCGCGCTGCAACCGGCTGCTGGAGTGCGCGGGCGGCGACGACGAGCGCGGCTGCTCGTGCGCCGACCACCTGCGCGCCGACCAGGCCGCCGCCAAGATCTGCGACGGCGTCGTCGACTGCTGGGACTACTCCGATGAAAATCAGTGCGGTAACTAACTCACACCGTCTATTTAGAAGTAGTACACTATGCGATAACATTAGGATTAGATTTGCTGAGACTTCTGAAAATGTGAATGAAAGGGACTTGTCCCTTAGAAATATAAAAAAAGCTGGACGTGTTTAGACGAAATTTGGTATGCCGATAGCTGGATCTCTAATGTAGGTATGTTGTACTTACTTAGTCTACTTTTTATCTCAATAATATATAAGCCACAGTAAGTGGTAGTAATTTGTAAGTATATAAAATTTAACCCATTCATACCATGAAATTTTGCGCGGTTGTTCTGCATGCGACGAAAATGGACACCGCGATATAATTTTTGGGAATTTGCATGGGAATCTAAATCCTGGTATTTTGATTCAACTGTTAAATGCAATGATTTAAACGCCCAGAATCCAGTGTACAGCTGCCGTATTAATATATACTTAATATTATACCATTATTGCAATGATTTTGTATTTAAATAAACTCCTTTTTACTTCTTTTTACTCTGCAAATGAACTATCTAACAATCATCTGAACACGAGTCGATTACTAGGAATCCGTTTCCAGAGTGGTGTTCCCCGGGGCAGTACGTGTGCGCGAACGCGCGGCAGTGCGTGGAGCAGGCGCGCGTGTGCGACGGCGCGCCCGACTGCCCGCTCGGCGACGACGAGAAGAGCTGCGTCGCGCTCGCCGACGACCTCGACGACAACGAGCTCGTGCCCTACAACGAGGAAGGTGAGCAATCGACTCAAGGACGGATCCAGGGGGGTCATGTCATGACCTACCTGAGCCCTTTTTTTGCGATGTGAAAATGCTGTGGAAAGTTATGTGGGGCTCTATCACTTGAGGGAGCATAGCATACCCACTAAAAACACATCGGCGTTTGTCCACTCCGCCGTTATGGGAGATTCAACCATGACGCTCCCGTACCTACCTGGGTCCTGGGCTGGGTCTAGAACAATAGTAGATATTTATCTAAATCATTGATTTTAATAAAAAATATATACCTATTTGTACGACAATATAGGAGAATGGCTATAAAATTTGACCATGCGATCATCTTCCCGCCCCGCCCTGGCTATAAAGCTGGATCCGCCCTTCACGAGTTCTTGATGCTATTAATACAGACGATCGAAGGCGTTGCCAGGATTACACTCGTGTCTCGCGTGGCACCCAATGGAAAATGAGTTTCATGAAGTAAGATACAAGTTAGATCTCCCAAGCGTAACGCAGCTAGAAACGAAACGAGGCGCGAGGCGAATCGCGAATGATCGTCCACACACACTTCTCGTGATTCGACTCACTGCTCGTATCGTCACTCGCGCGAGTATGAATGCTCTATGAAGATTTGTGAGTCGTTGTATTGTGTCAGGGTACGTGATGGTGCGCAAGCGCGGCGTGTGGGGCCGGCTGTGCGTGGACAGCTTCGCGGAGGTGGTGGCGCGCGCCGGCAGCGCGCTGCAGCTGCCCGACCTCGGCCGCGCCGTCTGCAAGGCCATGACTTTTCAGTGAGTTCAACACACCTCATGTTCTTACTGACACTTCTTGTTAATGATCTAGTCTAGAGCAAATTTTCCTATCTTCAGTATTGTAGTAAGTACTTCCTCTCCAGGTGGTGTTTAGTAGATTGATAACCAAGGGTGGAAAGTGACCCATTTCACCCGATAGTTCCAGGGGAAATGGGTAATTTCACCCGAGTAAGACACTCTGCTTTTCATTTCGACTGTGAGGAAAGTAAAATACTACAAAAAAATTAGAATAATAATAAATTGAATTTACTTATATCCAACCTCCAACGGTACCTTTTCGGCCACTTGAACGGCCGACTATAAAAAAAAATCAAGTTGGTCACGACCAAGGAGCTAATTTACACAACTGGAGGTTGGAGGTGGAAGGAACAAAGAAGTTTGACCTCTTTTCCATCCATCTCTTTCTTAACCTAACTAAAGAAAAAGATGGAATATGTTCGTGACGTAATAAAGATCAAATTTCTTGTTTCAAACGGATGTTCAGCGTTCAACCTCCAGTGTTGTATATAAGCTCCTTGGTCACGACGCGCATCTAGATGGCCATGCCAAAACGTGAAAAAAAAGTGTCATTGACGTAAACTCTAGTGGCTAATCGAAAAATAAAAAAAAAAACTTTCCACCCTAGAGATGAAAACACAATTTTCCACCCGGCAATCTATCCATGAAAATTAAACTTTCCGAACAGGAGAGATGAAAAAAAAATTCCACCTTGTATAGAATAACAGCAAAAAGTTCTATTTGTTTTACGCACATCTTAGTGCCTCAGATGTGCTTCATATGTCTCATTGTGAGGAGCCTCAATTTGCCTCAAGTCGAATTAAGCTGATTAAATGGATACGCGCATAAAGAGTCTCATCACACTGGCGACTTGGTGGCAGCGAAATCGTTGCGTGCTCGCAGGGATCTCGTTCCGTGCCCGCGACGAAAGCGTTGCAGGCTCTCTGCGCTTTCATAAATCACCAGCGTGATAAGGCTCTAACGGGTGACACTATTTCCCGGCCCGGATAATACCGAAATGGAAAGACCGGGCTGATTTTTCGTTTATTTTGTATGGGCGTACATGACTATGTATGGGCGTGTTCACGAAAAATCGGGTCGGTATTATCTGGGCCGGGAAATAGTGTCACCCGCTCTAACAGTCCATTGTGTCAGGAGCGTGGGCTGGGCGCGCGAGGCGCGCGAGGGCCGCTCGAGCAGCCGCGCGGGCTACTGGGAGGTGTGGCACGACGCGGCGCGCGCGGCCGACGCGCGGCTCTCCTTCCGCCGCGCCGCGTGCGCGCGCCGCCGCGCGCTGCGCCTGCGCTGCCGGGACCTCGACTGCGGCGTGCGCCCGCATGCCGACGCACAACAACCTAGGTAATTTTAACCATGAAACTATCGTGACACTCACTCATATTAATCAGTAGATTGTTGCACCAAGCAGAAAGTTATTTATTATTGCACCGAGTGCCGATTTGGAGCCCGAGCGTTAAAAAGCACGAGGGCTATATAAATTACTTAAGTAATGCGAGGTTCATAATCTGCTTTTCTTTCAATTATTACAGGAATAGTAGACGAAAAAAAAACTCATGCTAAACAATTAATAGGAAAGAAAACTTCCTCTAAGGAAAGAAATGTCACTAGCACTCGATGATTCCTTTTTTGTAAGTTTACATTCACACTCAAAAAATATTCACGGAAAATTCGCAAGGTTCCCGCCAATTTGTTTTTTTTTATTTCTTACTTTTTTTTTTTTTTTGGCAGTAGCGGTAGCGGTTTGATATTTTTACCCGCGATCTGTCAAATTTCGGATACGCGCTAAATTACTTACGGCTACTTACTGTTTTTGGTAGGATTGGTAACCTAACATCGATTTTTTTTCACTATGCAGGCTAATTTTATAGCAAAAATACTTGTGTTACCTCTTTGGTGGTATAAAGGATTTTCATACATTTTTTCTGCTCTAGAGCAGAAAAGTCTGGGTATTTAGTGCGGTTATGATGAAATTATAGAATTGGAAGAAAAGAAAATTTATGCCAGCCTTCCACCGCGAGCGGAGCGGACTCTGCACGGACTCAATTTAACTTAGGTACATGGTTCAGCTGCATGGAAGTATCTATGAGCTTGATTATTGCAAGTTAAATTGAGACCTTTCGGAGTCCGCTTCGCTTGCATTGCACTACGGTCAGTGAGTTATTTGAAAAATAGGTATGTATGTACCTATATTTGTGTAAATTATTGATGTTAACTCCCTCAAATTTCTGTAAAAAGAGTGATTATACCCCACCACTGATTATACGTACAACAAATTGTCTAAAACAGCTTTCATATTTTTTTTACGTAAAAGAGAGTTTCTTAACTAAGCGGTGGTACGTAGCTATGTTCCATCAAAATCGGTTCAGGCGTTTTTGAGATATTGAACTTTAAAATGACAATGTCGGGAGTTTTCAATTTTCTATCTTTGTTAAATGTTTGTGTGTGTTGTTCGTACCATCCGCGGAGGGTTTAAGCCTAAACCACACATAGGACGGCAGCAGGTCGGAAGCGAGTCGGGTCGGGAGTACGGCGGGCCTATTTACGAGCCTATTTATAAACGAAATCACACCGATGGCGGGCGCGGGGCGAGTCGTGCGCGTGCGCCATGGTGTGATGTTGTTCATAAACACAGTCACGTAAGTAAATAGGCCCGCTGCACTCCCGACCCGACCCGCTCCCGACCCACTGCCGTCCTATGTATTGGTTTCGCCTTTAAGAGCGTTTATACCTGCTGAGCTGGCAACGTTGCATTTTTTTTGTTTCTTTTTCATTCCATAAAAGTTGAATGAATATTAAAAATGTGGTCTGATAGAACTCTTCTTAATATATAAGTTAATGTGTCTACTCCAATAATTATTCGTTATAGACTTTCATTTTCTTTAATAACCGTTAATAAACATTAATTCGTTTTTAAAGAACACCTATAAAAGTCTGTCACGAATAATTATTGGGAGTAGACACATTAACTTATACATTAACAAGAGTTCTATCAGACCAAATTTTTTATTTTCTTTAGTTTTTTATGGAATAATCGAGTAAAACTAACAAAAACGCAACGTTGCCAGCTCAGCAGGTACGAGTATAAACGCTCTTAACGTTGATTGGGCGCGGGTGTAGTAATCGCGTGCGCTGGGGCAGGGTGGTGGGCGGCGCAGGCGCGGCGGCGGGCGCGTGGCCGTGGCAGGCGGCGCTGTACCGCGACGGGGAATTCCAGTGCGGCGCCACGCTCATCGCGCCCACCTGGCTGCTCTCGGCCAGCCACTGCTTCTACCAGTTAGTATACACTACACTTACCTACCTACCATACTATTACTTGCTATACAACAACGCGCCGTTATTGAACAAGTAAATCCCCTCTTGTATGCACCTAGTACTAGATATTTGTGCATAAGATTCGTGCGAGTAAATTAAAGTTGTTTCATGTTCTAAAACGAACTTAACTTCCTTATCGACTTAGTACTCTGCTACATACCGGGTGTGGCCTGTAATATGAGCAAATAATTAAAACATAGATCGTACACGTCAAACTGAACAACATTAGAACAGCGATTTTTAAAAATACCTAGTTAGTTTTTTTAATTTTTATTACACTTTTAAGTTTATTCGGAGAAGCAATGTAAAGCAAAATGCTTGATGTTTGTAGCGTGACAGGCGACGTCAGTTGGGTTCAGGATGGCGTACATTGATAGAAGTATTTAATTTGTATGTATGAAAAATGGAAAGTTAAAGATTTCATTATTTTTAAAAGTCGCTGAACTAATGTTCTTTAGATTGACGAGGATGATCTATGCTATGATTTAATTTTTTGCTCGTATTATAGGCCAAGCCCGGTATACAAGGGCTATACTTGAGTTTTTACCTATACTATATGCAAAAATTTGAAAAAAACTTCACCAAATCGTACAGTGTGCTAGAAAATCAGATGCGGATATTTTGAGGATCGATTAGGTAATTGCATCGTTGTTAATTAGCTTCAATTAAATAAAATAAATAAAAAATGTTAATGCAAGAATGATTATTTTTGGACTGAATGGTATTTATATTAGAGATGGGTAAATCCGGATCTGAAGATTCAAAAGAGTCAGATCCTCAAGCGGATCCGAATCCCTTAATGACTCCTTTCAAATCTTATCGACTCCGGAGTTACTAACTCCGACCAAGTCCGGCCGGCCGGATCGAGCGGCTCGTGATCGCCGTCACACTCACTCGCTCCGCTTTCACTCTCGGCTCGGATCGGATCGGATCGGATCTTATTACGTTTGGTCGGGCGCTGAGTGAGCCGGTACCTAACCTACGTCGGTACTCGGACGGACTACTCGTTCGGTTATATTGGAAAGAAATGAGATAGAATTAAAACACAATATAATATGGCCGGTGGGAGCGGGTGACGCTTATTTTAACACTGTTTTCAAGCTTTAAATAATCAAACAGAAAACTAGTAGGTTCTTAAAGTAGCTCATAGTTCTTTAAAAAATACACAATTTTGAATTTTTCAACATTAAAAGGACGAAACGAATCGGTACTTCAGTTCAGTACCTTGACCTTGGTACCTACCGAACCGAGCCGCCGGGCCGCATCGGCCATAGATAAATTAAAAATCGCTCGAAAGAACCGGAGTCAATAAAGGAGTCGGATTCAATAAGCGGATTCGGTACCGACACCGGAGCTGGATCTAGTGAGTCAGATCACTTCGCGGAGTTGAGATTACCCATGTCTAATTTATATGTATGAAACAAAAAAAATATTACCCCACAATACTTATATAATTAATGTGTATAATTGATTCTTAGGTTATTAATTACATACCCTGAAAATATCCGCACCTAATTTTCTAGCACCTTATATACTTACACACTCTCTCTAAGTACGGCTAACCGTTGTGGGACGTTACGCTAAAACTAACCGTATAGTGCGTACGTAGCCTTAGCTGTCATGTCAGTCAACCTGAATTGTGTTACTATGACATTCTGTCATTTTCCAAACATTCCCATCCCAGATACCTAATAGATAAAGATAGTTTTATTGTTATTTATTTTTATTGACAAACTTTTTGTGAATATCCCTTATGTTTTTGATATGTCAGAAGCGTATTGTGTGATTTTCATTTAGAAATAAGTAAATCTATGTATGTATGACCAGGGCGGTGGACGCGCACTGGGTGGCGCGGCTGGGCGCGCTGCGTCGCGGGGCGGGGGCCGCGGGCCGGGCGAGCGCGCGGTGCGCGTGCGCAGCGTGGTGCTGCACCCGCGCTACGCGGCGCGCGGCTTCCGCAACGACATCGCGCTGCTGCGCATCGCGCCCGCGCCGCTGCACGCGCGCCTGCGGCCCGCCTGCCTGCCGCCGCCGCGCGCGCCGCCGCCCGCCGGCGCCTACTGCACCGTCGTCGGCTGGGGACAGCTCTATGAACATGACCGCGTCTTCCGTGAGTACACTGCCGTTTTTTAGAGTTCCGTAGTCAACTAGGAACCCTTATAGTTTTGCCATATCTGTCTGTCTGTCTGTCTGTCCGTTCGCGGCTAAGCTCAGAGACCGTTAGTACTAGCAAGCTGTAATTAGGCATGAATATCAGCCACGCCGACAGTGGTTTATTGGGGTATCTCCCACAGACGTAAAGTGGGGGTGTTTTTTTTTTTCTCGACTAACACCATAGTGTGGGGTATCGTTGGATACGACTTTTAAAACCATTGGGAAGTTTCTAAGACGATTTTTCGATTCAATGATATGTTGCGAAATATTCAACTTTAAAGTGCAAATTTTCATTAAAATCGAGGGGGGGGCTCCCTCTAAAATCTAAGCTGTTAGGTGGAAAATTTTAAAAAAAATCAGTACGTTAGTAACTATATCTTTACAAGGAAAATTATTAGCATAGCATAGCATAGCAGCCTAAGGTACAGTTAAGTGCAAAAAAAAAGTATCTATTCGAACCGCTCAAAAATATGTTACTAGTGTTACTACGGCTTTATTGCGCCGGAATAAGAGTCTGTGGTACTTATTTTTGAAACTTTGAATAAGTTCATATTTTTTTCTCAAAAATGTCCGTAAAAGTTGACATTATTCTTTACATATCAGAAGGTGAAGTGCATAGTTTATGGTCAGCGAAAAATTAAAAAGTTAAAAAGATTGCAGACGCGCTAGCTCGACAATAATGAATTAGCGCGCCTGCAATCAGTAATTTTTTTTAAAGTTAAATAGGCCATGGAAACAAGTCGTCAGAACAAGTCGTATACAGCCAAGTCTAATGGCCGGTATCAGATATTTTCTTGGAACTCCGGACTTTTTCTATTGGGTCTGAAATAGCTTGTGGTGTTTTCGGTGGAAAAATACACCTGCAGTTTATTTTTAATGAAAAAAGGCGGGAAAGCATAAGAAAAATATTGGAATAAAATTAAATTTTATAATAAATTTTGAGAAAAAGTTTATTCTATTTCAGAGTTATTCACCATTTTTGAGAAAAGCTTTATATTAGTCTCGGCTGGAATAGCAATTGCTGGCTTCGTATTAGTTAAATGGACTCGCAAGCTCGTCCGTTTAATACTCATACTCAGCTAGCAATTGCCTACTTCCAGGCCACGACAATAATCTACTATTACTGACTGTACGAAATATACCTTAACTTGGAAGATTCCGTAACACAATACGAAATCCTTAGAAATATTATCGTAATGGCTACGGAACCCTATCTTGGGCGTATCCGTCACGCTCTTGGCAGCTTTTTAAACTGTTCATATTAGATTAGGACCGAAAGGGACCCCCTTCGAAATGAAAAAAACTAAAAATTTCCTAATTTTTGGAAAGTAATTAGGTACCTTATGGCTTCGCCCAGACAAAGTTTATTAAAATTTGGCAAAGAATATAATGTACCTACTTACCTGCAAATATTTTACACTCGTTTCAGGCCCCTACGAAGTGCATAATTCGAACTTCGTATTTGTCGTCCCGCTGACGCGAAAAGTACGAGATTTAATACGAGAGTGATAGGGACGGTACGATACGAACTTCTATTTTAGAATTTCGTAGTAGCCCCCCTGATCTGAGGCCGAGTTAATTTCAAGAACACGTTCAAATTGCGTGAGCTTTCCACTCTAATTTTTACTAACCGAAAAAAAAAAGAAGAGTATCAATTTGGTTGTATTTTTTTTATTTGATTTGATACTGAAGTTTCAACATCTAACGCATCGGCCCATTAGCTCAGTTGGTTAGAGCGTCGTGCTAATAACGCGAAGGTCGCGGGTTCGATCCCCTCATGGGCCATTATTTTTGCATGTTTTCGTTCTGCAAATATTTTAACTTAAGTACGTGAACATACACAAAGTGACACTGATATCAGCCCCACGATAAGATTTATTATTTAAATACATAACTATTTAATAATCTGTAATCTCTTTTTAAAACGCTTTTCTCTACGCAGTAGGTAGGTATACCTGCTATATAGTTACTTACGCGTGGCGTCACATTCTACATTCTTTCTATGTCTGTCTTGAAAATCAAACCTTTGTAGAATAGGTAACCGAGTTAAGGATACTAGGTGGTTCGGGAGACGTGAGCAGGGCAGGACTAACCCTACAACCTCAGTAGGTAATTGATATGGATCATTCACAAATTTCACAATCATATTCAAGTAAAACCCCTTGCAGAGTAACCATGCACTTTAGTAAATATTTAATTTAATACTTCTTGTTTTCAAAAATTAAAAATAAATACTACCGTTAATCTCAACAATACCTACCTAAATACTGGTACGACTAATTGAATCCGGTAGAACTTGGTCTTGCTTTTTTTTTGAACCGTGACTCAATCTGTTAATGTCGTTACAGCGGACACACTACAAGAAGTGGAGCTGCCGGTGATCTCGACGGCGGAGTGCCGGCGGCGCACGGCCGCGCTGCCGCTCTACCGCGTCACCGAGGACATGTTCTGCGCGGGCTTCGAGCGCGGCGGCCGCGACGCCTGCCTCGGGGACTCCGGCGGCCCGCTCATGTGCCAGGTAACAACACAAACCCAACCAACTCGTAGCCTAATGCTGATACCTGTAGTCAATAGTCGTTTTTAGGGTTCCGTAGTCAACTAAGAACCCTTAGAGTTTCGCCATGTCTGTCCGTCCGCGGATAAGCTTAGACACCGTTAGTACTAAAAAGCTGTAATTTGGCATGAATATACATATCAGTCACGCCGTCAGTGGTGAAATAAAAAAACCAAAAAAAATGTTTACGGGTAATGAACTAAAATAATTTCTTGGCTTAGTTCATTGATTTGGACTTCCGCAAAGTAACGCCTACCTTATTCAATAAATTGTTACAGGGTACCTCCCATAGACGTAAAGTGGGGGTGATTTTTTTTCTCGAATAACCCTATAGTGTGGGGTATCGTTGGATAGGTCTTTTGTCAAGACGATTTTTCGATTCAGAGATCTGTTTGTGAAATAATCAACTTAAAAAGTGCAAATTTTCATTAAAATCGAGCGTCCCCCCTCCTCCCCTCTAAAAGGAAAATTATAACGGCTATAATTGCTGGAGACTTATTAGTAGTTTAAGAGTATAGCAGCCTAAGGTATAAAATATACCTAAACTTGGAAGATTCTGTGGGTACCTACACAATTCAATTTTTTGTCGTAATGGCTACGGAGCCCTATCTTGGGCGTGTCCGACACGCTCTTGGCCGGTTTTTTTAGGCAACGATTATTATCCCAACCACCATTAGTTTTCGAAAATGCAAACTGAAACATAGATGCACAGAAAAACCTGAAAGAGACCAGCGCTGGGAATCGAACCCAGGTCCTCAGCATTCCGTGCTGCGTGCTATACCGCTACACCACCACTGGACTGGACTTTTTCTGGTTTTTCTGTGCATCTGTTTCAGTTTGTATTTTCGATTTGGATTTTACGGGATGACCGTAAAAGTAACAAAATTTGGAGTTGAAATAAAAAATACAAAGACTCAAAAAAAAAAAACTTAACCATTATCTTTATTACATCCTCACTTAAGGATTATGAAAAGGCTACGAATAAATATTATACGAATAATATTTATTCGTAGTGAAAAGGTAAATCTAGGATCAGAATTATACCCCTACCCACCAGGAATAAAATGTGTTACCCACCAAATTAGGAATACAGGAATTAAATGTGTTAAGTACCCAAAAATGAATTACCCACTAGGAATAAAAAATGTTTCTTACGTAGCCCGCACGAGCACGTGTTTGAGAGTTTCGCTATCACAGAAAAAAACAGCAGTTCTGATTAAGTAACATCTCGTTTGATTTATTTTGAATTAGGTCAGCACCAGAATTTTTCAAATAGGTACTCGTAGGTACCTCACCCAAGTTCAACTAGTACTTAGATCTTATTAGTAATTACGGTTTTCGAAGCTGACGACCTAAACAGTACCTACCTATACTATTTATTAGTGAAGTTTAGGCGTTCTATATTTATTTCTTGCAATTATGGAATAATGGGACATCATTATTAACTAGGTATGTGATGTGTCTCTACCAAAACGGGGACAGGACTATAAAAAAGGAGCAATCATTAATCACATGATGGAACAACACTACTATTGGACATAGGCCTCCGTCAGTCCACCTATTCACACATTCGCGGCCACATGCGCTACGGCGCTACGCTCGTAACGCGTAGCAGCGTTTTTCCGCTTTGTAGCGAAGACTGCCTACGAACAGAAAACTCCCCTAGCGGGTTCTTGCCACTGAATGTGTTCATTTATTATTCAAGAGTGAACAGGTACATTGTCATATAGCAGGGGTCGCCAAACTACGGCCCGCGGGCCAAGTCCGGCCCGCGAGCCCCTCTAATCCGGCCCGCGGAAAGAAAGCGGGAGAGCCCACGGTCCGGCCCGCGATAGGGTCCGATTTTAACAAGTACCTAACTAGTAATTAGTTTTATAAGACCTGTCACTAACGGTAATTGGTCATAATCATAGATAGCCACTCATGAACATAATCAACACCAAGTGCGTTCCTTATGCGTTACTCGTATCTAGGTACCTCCTGAAGACTAAGTCTACTTAACTAATGTATTACCCCCATGACCAGCCAAAGTCTTGGCCCGCACGAATTTACATTAAGTGCAGTGTGGCCCTTGAGTCAAAAAGTTTGAAGACCCCTGTTATATAGCATAAATTTATAACGTTTCAGGAGGCTGACAACAAGTGGTACATCCACGGCGTGACGAGCAATGGTTACGGCTGCGCGCGCGCCAACCGGCCCGGAGTCTACACGAAGGTGTCTAATTACATCGACTGGATCGACAGCGTGATCGCCGCGCACACGCCACACAACGAAACCGCCGACGACGACTCCGAAGATTTCTATTATGACTTAGAAGCGGCGGAGAACAGGCGAGCGACGCGAGTCGACTCGTGCCGCGGCCACCGCTGCCCGCTCGGCGAGTGCCTGCCCCCCTCCAGCGTCTGCAACGGCTTCCTGGAGTGCTCCGACGGCAGCGACGAGTGGCAGTGCGGCAGGATACCAACGAACACTTCCACTCCACTCGATCCCGATTGATAGATATTCATAGTTCTAGTGTAGGTTAGTTATGTGACTTACTCCTAAGCCAGTACTTAATGTAGAGATAACTTTTCTTGAATGCGACTGATATTTTAATTAGATAATATTGTTTTATAAATGTCGATTAGATATAAATTGTAAAGACCCATGTCGAGCTCAACTACGTTCAGTCCCATTTTACATTTTTGCTGTGCTGCTGAAATATTTGACTATGCCATATTTATATTACTTGGGTATTACTTGTAAATATAGCTTTTAGCAATCATTTACCCAAACTGTTGTTTTGTTAACCACTTCATGACAACTTTAAAATTGTAAACTATTTATTTGAAATTCATGGCTAACCTTTTCCGTTTGAATATTAAGTCTCACCATTCAAATGGACGATGTCCGCCATGGTGACAATAAAATAAAATGAAAATATATGATCACTCCCATTGTTTTATTTAGATGCAAAGTGTTTACCCGATGAAGTTTTTCAGGCGTTAAGTAAAGACACGTTTCCTTAAAAATTAGTTTAATCTCTCGACAAATAAATTAACAAAATGCAAACTTGTAATACAAATTATCGTATGTTCAAAATAGAGATGGCATTATCAATAATAATATTTCTTACTTAGGATGTCACATTTATCATAAAAACGGAATTATACTGATTCATTATTGCCTACTGTTATATAATACTTTTAAGCAATTAAAAATTAAATCAAAAATATAAAATTAAATTCAAATAATGTCCCAAATAAAAACTTTTTTTTCGGAGAATCACGCCTAATTTAATGAATGAAAATAGGTAACTAAAGATCAGGAAGTTATTATATAAAATCATTCCTTACTCAAAACTCGATACAGTCACACGTCTTACATCTAACTTAACTAAATCCCGTACCGAGCGGTACTCCAATCATTTGATACTCGACTGATCTTATTTTAATGAATTTTAAAAACGAAAGCAAGGAACATCTTTTCTGATACAAATTTAGGTCTCAAAAGGCCAGTAAATACTTGAGTTATAATATTGCTACGTCATTGTAAGATACACATTTAAATACTAGGAAAGAAAAGATGACTGAATCCACGATGACAAATCAGACTAAATATCATAGAGGCCCGGGAACATGGAAACTTTTGTGCATCGGAAACGAGTTTGAGCTGAATTCTAGCGTGATATAATTACAACTAGACCGTGCAAAGTAATTATGTTATTGAATTGAATTTAGCGGGCAGCTGACGCCGCGGTAATTGAATAATGAAACGTTGGCTAATCTCAAGTCATGTTCCCGGGCGGCGCGGCCGCGGAGGCCTAGCCCTTGCTCTCGACGGGGGAGGTGCTGAGGCCGCCGCTCTTGTTCACCACTGTCTTGAACTGCTCCGGGACTGGCCACTCCGTCTGGAACATAACATTCATGTAATTTCATCAAATAATTAATCAGACCGGAACGCATCCGACTCAGATCCAGCCAAAAAACGGTGTGTTTTCTCTGCTAAAACCACCGTACAGCGTTCGTAACATACATATTATTGCCTACCCTACGCAGTCGCAGCTACATCAGGGGTAACAGCATCAATATGATTACTTCACATTATACACGATTGATTTGCCCTAATATGATTATTAGCTATTAAAAAAAAGTCTATCGATTGTTTTCACCACATGCTATGCTGCTAGCAACTACAAGTTAATGAAAATGTCTTTCTCTGTCTAATCTTGAATTTCAAACCTTTATAACTTTGTTATTTGTAAAGGTAGCTTTAAAATTGTTTCTCTATTCGATAACAGGCATTGTGTAGTTTTAATTTATACCATCAAATACCATATTATTAATTACTAACATACCTAAGTAAACAGATGGCTATTTGAGTAAAAAGTGCTTTTAACTTGACACATTGAATTTATAAGTCCAGATTTCATGGTTTTCCTTTCATTTAATTTATCAAGTTTGTTAGAGAGATTTCATCCTTATAATTAACCCTAACCGTAGGAGGTAATAAAAGTACAGGCTGTAATTTATACAGATTGTACCTAGTCGGTTCGATTCCCGGGTGTGGCAAGCGAATTTTCGAAAATCTTTGAATGCATTTTTCTTTTTTTTTTTTTTCAAAAATAAAGTGATGTTTTCTATGAGTAAAATTTTCTATCTACAGTATTAAAAGTACTTTCCCTTCAGGTGGCATTACAAAATTCCACCCTATATAGTAAATAAAATTAAGTATCCAGCTTCCAATCAAACATGTTAGGTCTGTACTCGCTAGCAAGGGAGACAAGAAACACTCACGTAATCGCCGTTGCCCTTGGGCACGAGCACGTTCATCTCCGACGACTTGGAGCTGACGATCTCGACGTCGAGCGCCTCGGGCGACAGGTAGATCTGGCAGCCGTCCGTCTTGTCCACGGAGATCGTCGGCACCTTACCCAGCACCTGTCCGGGGACGAAAATACATTCAAATCTATAGTGATTTTATAAGCAAAGATGTATAATAAAATAAATAAAGAATAAATATGATCAATTGATCATAAAATCGAAAACATGCTCCTAAGTCTCCTAACGCAGCAGCAGACACATAACTAGACGCTTTATGTTCTTTTTGCTCCATCTCACTAATATTATAAATGCGAAAGTGTGTAAGTCTGTTTGTTTGTTTGTTACCTCATCACGTCTAAAGTTCTAAACCGCTGAACTGATTTAGATGAAATTCGGTATACAGATAGTTTGAGTCCCAGGGAAGGACGTAGGATAGTTTTTATCCCAGAATATTGCAACGCTCCCGCGGGGCGGAGTCGACACGAGACGACTGCTATTATCTAATATATAAAATTCTCGTGTCACAGTGTTTGTGACCAAACTCCTCCGAAACGGCTTGACCTATTTTTATGAATCTTTTGGGTATATTCGGTAAGTCTGAGAATAGAAAGTAAACTATTTTTCATACTTCAACGCGGACGGAGTCGCGGGCAACAGCTAGTTATATCTAAAGTTACATCGACGGTTCGTTAATTTAGCCGCGCAAATTTTTCGAACCAGTAGGTGAATAGTAGAATGGTTAAAATAACGCGCGTGTATTTCGTGAATGACTACTCGACGACGATTAGCTGCAGTGCAAAAATTGCCACACCGGAGAAGTATGGCATTACGCTACCGCCTACATCTTTTTTTATCGACTATCGGAAAATACAGGAGAACCACCTGCTCGTTTGCCATCCAGTTGAATAAAAAAAAAAAACATTCATTTTTGTGGAACAAATCGTTTGACACTCGTTATTTATCCGACACGTTCGATTAACGCCCACGCGATTGGGCCGCCGGTACCAGCGCTATGACCATCATTTTCTTTTTTGTCATTCCGTAATTAGACCCCTGTGAAGAACCGCCATAGGTACTGGTACAAATCATCTAATATTTTGTGTCACCATCTCCCGGTCTAAGACTAGAGACTACAAATGTCGCCTTTTTATTAAGTTTTATTTTGACGCACTTATAACATTTCCAATAACATCATTGTATTTGAAAATTGTAACGATAGGAATACCTAAACTAAGTTTAAACTCATTGTAATATTGTAGTCGATATTAAATATATAAGTCTTGATATCGACTACAATATTACAATGAATACGTACCTACCTATACAGCAATTACATATTTTATAAAAAAACCAACTGAAAACTAATGAAAACAATCACAAAGACTCAGGCTCATTTCTTTAATAATATTCTGACAGGCATATCACACCTATCTACAATATAAAGTGATACAAAATACGACGTTGTGATTTTGTCATTCAGTTCAAAGAAAGAACTTTTCCCTGAAGTTCTGACAGAGTCATGTCGTTGTCACCGTTTAAACTTTCCGACTAATGTTTACATTTGCATTTTGAGTTTTTCCACACTTTTGCTTTATTAAATACGCAGATGGAACCAAGAATATGAAACCGATTGCGATCGTTTTGACGGCGTTATTTTTTGGGTTTTACTTGAGACGAAAGATGGGCGATGAACCGGAGTTGCAGGACAAACTGAGCAACGGCGCCGGTCCCAGCGGACACACTTGGGATCATATTTTGGACCAATACGGAATACCATTTGGACAGTTCTGTGTTGCCACAATCTATTCAGTGTACATGAATTTAACAGCCATGAACATGGTAAGTCAAAGTTAAAACTTGTTAACCCTAATGTTAAATTACTAAGGTACCTAAATAGATTCATATTAAAATCACTATTGCAGTTAGTTTTTGTCGTGAAGTATATACCCACTGGACTTTGCATGTACAACTTCGTCAAAGGCATTTATGTGACGTCTCGTGATCGTCAGAGAAGGCAACAATTGGAATTCGAAGATATTCAACTGCAGGTATGTGTGTTAGTACGGCCTAGTAAATGGCATTCATTAAAGAACGGCATGGTAATCGCTTGAAACCAGAAGGGAAATAGAAATGTTCAAACAATCTAATCTGATTAATCTTAAGCCCCGGCTTACGAACGAAAGTCGTGAAATAAACAAACACGGGCGGACATTGTTATCCGCCGCGAGCAGGAAAAATCCGTGAGTACGTCATAATTATTCAGCGCAAGAGTAGTATAAATAGGTACAACCGAGGAAACTGAATGACGCACCAGGGTGGAACCTTGCCTTCATCAATTTCGCTACGATTTCTTTGGGAAATGTATGGAATGTCAACATGATATTAGTTAGCATAAAGGTTCCACCCTGGTACGTGATTTAGTTTCCTCGTCTGCATACTACGCGTGTCGCGTAATACTAATAATGCTAGGTTCACATGAACGCGCGGTTAGCTCGGCGTGCGGTACAATATTACAAAGTAGCGACCGCTCATACCGCTATAGCGCGCAGATCAAGAACCGTGCCTCATCGCGCGTTTCAAGTTCTGCAATCCTGTATCCGCCTATACTGTTGATCGACGCGGCTTGAAAACGACGGATACACGTATTTAAAAATGTTGACGTTAGACTGCCACGCGCGAGCCGCCTGTTATTTGAACGCTTCAACCGCGCGTGCATGTGAACTTAGCCCAAAAATAATAACGCGGGTAATTTTGTGTAGATAACGATAATAAACACGAAGCTGTGCGTGCGCGAGGCGGAGTGCGCGGAGCTGACGGGCGCGCTGCGGCGCGAGGCGGCGCGGCTGCGTGGTGTGCGCGCGCGCGTGCGCGAGGCCATCGCCGCCGACGCCGCGCTCGCGCCGCGCGACCGCGACCGCCGCCCCGTCGCGGAGGACCCCGACTTAAGTATTAATAGCATTCTATAATCATCAACATGGCCTATACACCTACATCCGACTGCAGGACACTGTCCTCCTCTTAGTGCTGACTGGGAACTTCACACACGCCGATGCAGATTCCTCACGATACCTTCACCGTAAAGCTGCTGGTAAATTTCAAATGTATTTTGAACATAAATTCCGAAAATCTCAGAGGTGCGAGCCCGGGCTCGAACCCACGACCCTCTGTTTGAGAGGCAATAGATCAAACCATTAGGCCACCACGGCTTCTATCACATTCTATAATAGTGACTAAAATAACCTAACCAACAAAAAGTTGGAAACCCCCGACTTTGTCACTTCAAAGTTTAATATCTCAAAAACGGCTAAACCGATTGTGATAAAACATGTCTAAGAACCATCGCTAGAAAACCTGCTATCAAATAAAAAAAAAACGCATTCAAATCGGTCCAACCGTTTAAATGCTACGGTGCCACAGACAGACAGACAGACACACACACAGACGCACATAGCGGTCAAACTTTCCCATTCTCGTCTCTGTATGCTGTAAAAGGACCAATATTATACAGTATATTTGGATGCTATACCTACCTCACCTCTTTTTGCGTCGGGGGGTCTCAAGTAGAGGATCGTGGGTTCAAATCCCGGGCTCACAACTCTGAGTTTTTCAAAAATTCATGTGCTAAATTAGGTAAGTACATTTGAAATTTACCACGAACTTTACGGTGAACGACAATATCGTAAGAGGAAACCGGTACATACCTACAAAGTAATTCAATGTTTTGTGTGAAACTCCCAATCCACACTGGGCCTTTTTTGTGAGAACTTTGAAAGTTCCCTTCTTACCACCTCTACGATCCTCGAGGAATATGTTAGCCAATTTTCGGTCTATATCTCCTTTGTTATTTAGGCTCTACATTATCTGCTAGTCAAGTTAGTCATTCATAACATAGGTATGATTTTAAGTTTCCTTATGGTGTGTTGTCCTTATGTTGTGTTGGTGTTAATAATTTAGGCACCAAAGAAACCTTCCCCTCAGTTTGCAACGTGCACCGAAATCGATCCTGATCTATGAACAGGTAGGCAAATTAACAAATGCTTGGTAAAAATGAAATTAACCTAGAAAAACCGAATCCCCTTAAAAATGTGCTGTGTCAGCAAAACAAGTGCTCTCCCCACGCGGTGCGGCTCCACCCCCTCGTCAGCGTGACATAACATCTACCTACCTACTGAAGAGCCAAGCTAGGCAAAAATGGGGATACTTAAGTATCGTATCGGCAGGTAGACTGATAGATTGATAGCTTCGTAACCCTTTTTACCGTTTTATGTAGTCTACTTATAAGTTATAATTTCTCAATGATACCGACAGATTAGGTACTTCAATTATGTATTTCTGCACATCACAATTAAATGTTCGTTACATCTAGTTTTCTTATTGCCATTTTTGTCACTACGTTTACCAGTCTCAATGTGGCTGGCGCAACCGACCGCAGTAACTTTATGCCTATCCGTTTGTAATTACGAGTATTCCTATGCGAACGAGATCACTAGCCACAGCCGATCTGAGGCCTAAAGAATAGCCCTTGTAAGCTTGTGATCAGTTAACCGCGTGCTCAAAGAGGGGTACTTTCTTTATTTCCAGCTGAATTGCTGAAAGAGTTGAAATACGATCAAGTTGCTCTAGCCGAGTGCCATAACGACATGCTGGAGTGTGGCGAGCACGCGCAGGGCGAGTCGCCGGAGCACAGCGTGTACTCCTCGCTGAGCGACCCCGACGTCGACAAGGAATGCCGCGTCAAGATCGTTAAGGTCACCAATGTCTACAAAGTCGCGTATTTGAAACACTACATCAAGCAGAAGAGACTGCGGCGAGCCAGCAAACAAGCGTTGCTTAAGAAAAAGGTAACTAGTTATCGTAATTATTTTGAAAAACACGATCACGGGTCATGTTTAAAAAGTGTATACATCACTGAAAAAAAAAAGGATAGCTGAACTTGACGTTTAGCCAAAATTTACTAATTAGGAACCAAAATTATGCTAATATTGCAAAACTGATTTGTAAGACATCACCTAACTTTTAGCTACTAGTACACAATTTTTTTGTTACTGTTAGCAAATCTTTTTTTTTTTTTTTTTCAGTGTACTTGACTATTGTAGCGTATATCGGTGCTGATTTTCGGCTAGTGGTAAAGTTTAAGATCAATTATAGAAACTACGATATGTGATTCGAAGTTCGAACACGTAACTTTGTTGAGAACTGTTCGGATCAGGTTTTTAGATTTCAATAAATATCGACAAATTGAAAGTTGATTGAGAAATTATAACAAAAAATAGAACCGACTACAAAAAACCATGAAAATAATTTTCTACCAGTCTGAAGTCGGTGCCTCACCACGAGCAAGCAGGAGTGGACCTATAATCGTCTACCTCACCTATATACGAGTATATTGGGCTTCAATCACTCCTGCTGGCTCGTGCTGAGGCACCGACTTCAGACTGGTACAATAAAATTATTTTCATGGTTTTTTGTAGTCAGTTCTATTTTTTGTTATAATTTTTTTTTCACGCTTTTTAGTGTAAAAGACCTAAGATACAATAGTTTAACGTCAACTGCTCGTCACCTTTTACGAAAAATTGCCTTTTCCCATGCAGAGACGTTCATTATTGAGGAGTTCTGGTGCTTCATAACCCGTTCCTTTTCACCATATGAATTACGATGAGCTTAAATTGCTTAGCAACTGCGTTAAAATAATTGAAATTCAACCGTACTTGATATTGAGTAGCCGCTCCATTGGTCAAATTTGGTCTTTATCATTAGTTTCACTTCACCAAATGATGATTTTCAAGAGCAAATGCACGAGTTAGTCCTAAATACATCGAAATTACCATAGACGTTCCTACAATATTTGAAGAGTTCCCTCGATTTTCTTAGGATCCAATCATCAGATCCTGATTTGGTGCTTATGGGACCTAATGAAAGTATTCCTAAACGAACGAAATAAAAATTTTCAAATCGTTTCATAAATGACGGAGTTCTGAGATAACAAACAAACAACCGAATAGATAACCTCCTCCTTTTTTTGAAGTCGGTTAAAAACTCAATTGTCTTAGTAAAGTAAGAGGGTCATATACAGATTATGTTTGTCATTCCTGTGAACAAGACAAAAGTTAAAGATTTATACCAATAGATATATTTTGACAATATTTTATGCGTGTGTATTAATTTATATTAAAGGGCGTCTTGTCATATTTCAGATCAAGACCACTCCTATTTAAATCCTTTTTTTATGTATTTGTATTGTTATACAACCTATGTAATGTATACCAAATTTCAAATCAACCCGAACACTGCAAGTTGTTTACATTCCACTTGGACCATGGTAGTCATTGAAAAAAACATGGACCATCATCTCTGTGTACAACAGCACCTGGAAGTTCAGTCACACTCACACGCACGGCCCAAGAAATCGCCCTAATGTACCTAACGCCAGCAAAATTTCAGATGGAAAGCATCAAGAAGCTGTTGGAAGACTGGCAGCGTTCCTTGAACATGGTGATCAACAGCCGGCTGTCGCTGCTGCGCGCCGACGACACCTCGGAGGAGGCCGCCGGCGACCACAGCAAGCCGCGCGACTCCGACTCCGACAACGAGCTCCGCGCAGCCGACTGCTACGACGAATACAATGCAAACTGGCTCCAGCCGCCTTACAGGAGTTACTACGAGGTACGGTCTGTTAATATAAAATCACGCTAAATCAGCCGAAGATTTGGCTAAAGTCGAAAATCATATGATCGGGAATTATAGGTCGGAGTATCTTATCAGGTGATGTTCGTTTATGTTTGGAGTGATTCGCGACCGCTTGTGGTTTCACTTAGCTAACTTTAACGTACGACGCATTTTGATTGTTGTGTGTTTGAAAGTTGCTCGCCCCGCCGCCCGATACCTGTTCTGTGAGTGAAATTCTACCTCTC
Organism: Choristoneura fumiferana; assembly: GCF_025370935.1. NCBI lineage: Eukaryota > Metazoa > Arthropoda > Insecta > Lepidoptera > Tortricidae > Choristoneura > Choristoneura fumiferana. The sequence goes on along the minus strand of NC_133489.1, from coordinate 14,924,141 downwards.
TATTGCGGAACTTGCAGGACTTTTCGCACACAGTAAAGTAAATACAACATTTATCACATTAATCCGTGGTGGCCTAGTGGTTTGACCTATCGCCTCTCAAGCAGAGGGTCGTGGGTTCAAACCCCGCCTCGCACCTCTGAGTTTTTCGAAATTCATGTGCGGAATTACATTTGAAATTTACCACGAGCTTTGCGGTGAAGGAAAACATCGTGAGGAAACCTGCACAAACCTGCGAAGCAATTCAATGCTGCGTGTGAAGTTCCCAATCCGCACTGGGCCCGCGTGGGAACTACGGCCCAAGCCCTCTTGTTCTGGGAGGAGGCCTGTGCCCAGCAGTGGGACGCATATGATCATATTAATAATTGCATGCGAATATGAAATACGCTCTCACTTATTTGACACTTGTGCCAGTGTCGGAAGAGCTCCACATACACAGAACACGAGCAGCGTGAGACGCATTTTTCACACATTACAAAGGGTCATAATGCCCAAGGCAAGTTTTACGCATTAGAGAGGGATAGAATTCCACTCGTATCGTTCCATCGACCTTGTCTACGAAGCACTGTAATTCCTTCTTATTTATTAGTTTACACCTAGCAATATTTGTCATTTATACAATACAATTATTGTCTTTATTGCACTCTAACACATAGTAAGCAGTACAGAAAACGCAGGTTTATACATAGAGATTTTCTAAGGTAAGCAATAGGTGGCTTTATATGTTTAGTTTGTCTAGGTCTAACTATACATACGCTGCTTAAATACAAAAGGGCCACAATTAAAAAATATATACTTTATTTATTTATTTGTCTCCCCAATATCAACTCCCAAATTACCAAAAAGGCTACTTATCTTCTTGTTAGGTATTTTCGTATAAGCTTTATTGACAAGTGCCTGCCAGTGACGTGCGTTCTAATAAAATTCTAATAGAATCCTAATACAATAATTACCTTAAGTACTCCGACCGATATTTTTTATGATCGATGGCGACGTAGGCATGGGATATTATTAGATACTAAAATCAATTTGCGAAAATTATTTTGAGCATAAGGCGTTGTACAGGTCAAAATATTTACGACGTTTATAATATTATTAGTTGGTGCCAACAATTTCGACTACGTCCCGTGGGGACTTTTCACTTCCCAGGATTCAAGCCCATGTTAATACAGAAGGGTCGTTTTGTATCAGTACCTCAAAGATTTTTTCGCTCACATTAAGAACCAATAGTTTAATACTTTAGTAGATATAGTTTTTCAAGGACTTATTATTTTTCTAGATTAGCGGCTAAATATCTAAAACACGATATTGTCTTCAGGAACCGGAGACGGCGGTATCGCGCGACTCGTTCGAGCACGAGTACGGCGACCAGCAGTGCGAGTGCGCGGGGCCCAAGGGTGGGCACGTGCTGTTCCTGCTGCCGCGGCTGCCCGAGGAAACCTCGAGCCAGGTCGCCATCGACGACATCCACGACGACTGCGACCATGACGGCTTCCTCACCGTTTGACCCACGACCGCAGTAAGGCAACCCACCCCCGACGAGGAAATGACTAGCTCTATCAACTGTTCTTTCGCTCAAAAAACATACAAACAAGTGTAGATCCCGTGGCAATAAGGGTCAGTTGGGTCTTATACGAGCGTTTGATCGTCAGTTTCGTGGACTCATTTTTGTAATAATGGCAGATTCTGTTTCAGTTCCCAGTTATCTGGTAGAAGTATAGGACCTCTAATAAATAACCGAAAACGCCATCAAAAGGTACAGCCAATTCGTAAACATGTGACCACGAAATTGAGGCGGTCGATAACGATCGAATAATGGCGCAGATCACACCGGGATACAACGCTACATTTTTCATAGAGAATACGTCAACGACTAATTTGATGCATTCTCAGGATAATAAAATACAGCGTCGCGGTGTGAACTGACCCTAACATAGTCATGTTTACAATTGATGGCATAGGAATTTTGATACATATTTTGTTTTGGTTTCTAGTTCTACTCGCTTCTCACTAATTGTCGGCGATGGGACCACTGTCTCAAGGTGCTCTAATACGGGCGATTAAAATCGCTGCTTGGTCCGTAATTTTGCATGAGCACATTTAAATGCTAATAGAAACGAAACTCCAAAGACACAACGCGCGACTGAAAACCTTAAGTTGTACGCTGATAATAATGTACCCGTAGTCTGGACTCGGAAACAGGAGTTTCGCTTCTAATTGTCTAATGACTAATGTCTTATGCCTCAATGTATTCCAGTTTTTTTTTATTTTGATGTTGCCGAGTTTTTTGCCATTTACAATAAATAAAGTCTGTATTTACCTACAAAGTCAGATTTCAAACATTAATAATAAGTATAATAACGAATTCAGTGTTGTTAACTGTTCGCCAACTTTTGTCAGGAAATTGCCGGAGGCCGAGTTTGATGGAGGTCTGTTACCAAGACGTTTCAAACTATTAGTTCAATGTCACAATAAATTTAAGCCCTAAGGAGCTTTTACGAAGTCCAATCTCTGTAGGAAGAAATTGGTTCAAAACCATGCATTACTTTAGAAGCTTTTTTCAAAAATGATTTCAGTATAAAATTAATAATAAATTTCCCAAATTAATTTTCACACATACTTTAATATGGATAGAAACAAAATTTGTAGATAGACATCGTTAGAAAAGTTTCATCCCTCAAGCGAGCATATTATCGAGAATATAATATAATATAATGCATACCAATTGGCAATGAATTCAAATTAATCGTCTCTCCCTGAAATAGCGGCTTTACATGGTAGCAAAACAGAATTGGAAGGAAAAGTTTTACAAGATCTACAGTTTATCGGATCTACAGATTACATCGTGATATATGCGTCGAACACGGAAAGGAAAAACATAAAATCACAGAGGCGCCTTAACGACTCGCGTTTTCCTCGTGTTTTTGTAGTGTAAATGATAACGCGTTGGATATTTTTATAGGCTTCGTATCTCTCTATCCCCAACTTTATGCAGAACGTCGAACTGTAGAAGTGTTGGTTATTGTTCTTCAAACTTTATCTTCCAGAAACATGTCTTGAGAGTTGTTGATAAAATCCGAACTTTAAGTCTAACTTGACTGAGCCTCTGGTTTTAAAAGGATGAAACGTCTTGCGATATGACTGTGTTGGCAAAAGCATGGCAACAATTTTAGTTTAAAAAGCATAGTCAAGTAGGCTACCGCCGTATCGTTATCAATTTATCACGATTATTGCACGACGCATTTCTTTCTTGACGTTATCGCAGTCACTACAATTATGGATAGTGACCGTAAGAAAAGGTGGTGTTCCATGGAAACTCCTCAATCTGATCTCGATCCTTTACTCTACTTTTAACCGACTTCCAAGCTATAACCTGAAAACATGCTAAAGGCAACATAACTAACCTGCATCTGCACCGACTGGCAGTTGACAAACTCGACGCTGGAGACAAGGTTGTCAAAGACCACGGCGCACTTCGTGCAGGAGTCAAGCACGACGCCGTTGACCTTGCCGCGAACCGTCAGCGACGAGTCGCGGCAACGGAACATATACACGACGTTGTTCATTTCTGCGTTCTCTACCACCAGGTTCGGGTTGCCCTTTTGGTATTCCTGTAATAAAATATATGGTTTGTAACATCATAACTCGAATAGATGTAAAATATCATTAGGCAAATCAACATGTCATAACAGACTGTCTAAACTGCGCGGTCCGAATTAGAAATTAAATTGAAATATCTATTGCCTTCATTAAAGAAAACATTTTCGAAATTTGGACGGCAGTGCAGTTTTGTAGTGCACACTTCAAGCTAGCATGTAATTGATAACACATGCCGATTGGTAATGCCACATGATTATCTCCTTTCCCTGAAATGACTGACTCGCATGTAGACGATACAGTTTTGGAAGGAAAGGTCGCCTTTCTATATAAAATAAAAAGGCTGTAACCTAACGCATAACAGTTAAAGCAGTTTGTTTTTTTCTGGATTACAGTTGTTGTATATCACTCACAGGAAGGTGCCAGGAATGACGTCCCTCATGTACGGTTCGTAAGTCAAAGGCTCCTTGCAGATTAGCACTTTTGTACAGCGGCTTCTAGACTGATCGGAATAGCGATGTGTCCGCCGAGAAACCGTCGCCAAAAACGCTAGTGTGCACAGGTTTCTAAACATTGAGCTGTGTCTAGGCGATGTGTGTGTTCTTTAGGCAAGATTCGAGCTGCCGCAAAAATCCACGTTCAATTGTTTGCGGCACTCGATTGTAACACGTTCTAATGGTATCTATCTAATGGTTATGAGTACTCACGATAAGCCATTTTTTGCCGTCGCGCGCGAAGACGGGCGGCTTGTCGACGGCGCCAGCGCCGGGCGCGGGCAGCGACTTGCCGGGCGCGGCGGCGTGCGCCGGCTTGAACGGCGCCGGGCCCTGCCGCAGCTGCGGGTTCTTGTGCGTCTGCATGTCCGACGTCACCTTGCGCAAGCCTGCCCGACATTACACCTAGTTAGCTTTCAAAATTGACTAATTCGACTATTGTAACTGTCTTAGTCTTAACCCATTCATTGCCGAGGGCCAGATTAAGATTACATAGACATTATACAGACGCCCATCGGCATCCGCGGCATCTAGATAAAGCTAAATTGGACGCCCATCGGCGTCTGCGGCATAATAAGGATCCACCAAGACGGCGATGGGCGTCAATGGCACTGAATAAGTTAATTGTATTTATTGTAACTCTTTATTGTACATAAAACATATGAAAATTACAGTTAACAAGAGAAAGAGATGTACAAAGGCGAACTTATCCCTTAAAGGGATCTCTTCCAGTTAACCTTTGAACGATTGAAAGGACAACAGAAACAAGAGTAGACACTACAATGGAAAGATAAAAGGACCGACGTTTAAAGACCCCATCGTTTTACACAAAAATCAAAGAGACACGTATAATTAAAGTGAGAAAAGTTTATCCATGTCAAAGTATTAATGACATTGACATAAGATTGATTTATTTAAAATTTATTTGAACTTTTTTCACTGCATCTATTCGCTGGGTGCAAAGTAGGAGGTGGGGGAACCACGAATCGATCGCAGCGAGCACAAGGAACTTTTCGGCGACCCAACTGTCACTATTTGCTAGTGAAATTTACGTATTCCTGCACTATTAAGCAAAAATAAATAAATATGCGTCACAAAACCTACTGCGTAGTTAACTGCAAGAACAATGGCTAAAACAGTGATCACAAATTCTATAAATTTCCACAAGTAAGATGTTTTGTATGGCGTCGATGTCACTGAAGTTTGACGAATTACACGAGCTTAAATGGTGCGGCTCATTATGAATTTATGCTCTTCACTAGTTTTTTTACATCTTGGGACATATTGAGCCAAAACGAAGAGTTTTCCTTTTATTGTTGTTTGTGGTTGGAAAGCGATGTCGTATAGTGTGCTCGGAATCCAGTTTTTATAATTAACTAGCTGTTGCCCGCGGCTTCACCCCCGTTGTATTTTTTCTATATTTTCTTCCATAAGAACCTTGTCCAGACAGTAACAAACACAACAAAAAAAGAGTTAGCGAAATCGGACCAGTCGTTCCCGAGTTTTGCGATTAGCAACACATTTTAACATTCATTTTTATTTATATAGATTTGGCCATGTTTAACTGAAAATACACAAAAACTCGGCATTACTAACGACCTACTACAGCCATAAATAATCGTCTGCAATATTTATGAAATTTGACTGTGCCATTTTTGACGGAAAATAAAAAAGGTCAACGTTATTATGGACACTAAGTAAAGATTTACATGATCGAATAGAATATGTGTGTTTCGTTAAAATTATTTGTTTGTTTCCTTACTCTTCGTAATGACAGCCAGCTATTTGATATTTCAAAGTCCACCGTAATTGTATCCGCTAGTTGGCGGTGTCATCGCGCACCCAGCGAATAAAATTATTTACATGAGAATACAGTCTAATTTGTGCATAGTATCCATCGCTCAAAGTAGAAATTGGAAAATACATTATTTCAGACGCATGCAGCCCCCTCGTTCGATTAAAGCTGTACCTACCATGCTGCGCACTGGCAGTACGAGTTCATGCAAAACACTGATCACCAGATATGATACAAAAAAAGTAACAAACATATTCGGCTCATGTCAGGCCAAATAATAGGTACATTGAAGACCACTTATTTTATTCCATGTATAACTTCCAACTCAGAGGGATGGTTGATGAAGCTGTTATCGAAAGATGAGATGTTTTTTTATTGGTAACAGAAAAATCTATTATGTATTTATTTTACGTCCCTTATCAAAGAAAGCCCCCAAAATATGTATGTATAGGACTGCAAGTTAGCAGAAAAGTTTGCTTGAACTGAAGCGGAAAATATTATAAGCATTACAATAAATCATCCGTATTTACATAATACTCCGAATCTATTTTACGAATTTAACACTCATACAGCATATTTTTTACCACGTACTTTTACTTCCTTTATTCAAGGACATTTGCTCTAAATTTCAACTCTCGAGGGTTTAGGTACTGCTTTAAGTGCTATCCCTATCACAATAGGTCCAAGCACATCAAAAATTACGTGTAAATTCCCATGAAGCGTTGTGATAATCATATTTCAAGCATGTATTATGAATGGACTTGCTGTGCTGTTTCTATCAGGTAGTGTGCCAAGCTATAGAGTGCATTGACTAGGCAGCAGGGTAGGCAGCGCTAGTGCTGGTGGCACGCTGCTGCGGCGCAAACTACCAAATGCCTACCCTGGCTTGAGTCGATCTAATGCACGCCGCTGGTGTCACAGTTCAATCCAAAGTATGGGTCTAACGGCGTAAGCAGGCCGTTGTTGTGTCACCGAGACGTCAAGATTGCTAAATTGCCAAGTTCAGCAACAAGTGTAAGGATACTGACTGCTAGTGATGTTTTCGCCCTTGTTGATCTCGGCGAACAGCGCGCTGCGGTCGTCGATGGCGAGGTTGGCGAAGTCGACGTCGGGCAGCACGGGCGGCGGCGGCGGCATGCCCCCGGGCGGCGGCGGCGGCGGCGCGCCCGCGCCCTTGCCTGCACCACACAACTACTTAGTGCAAAGCGTAAAACAGTGCGAGGGGGTGCAATTGCATGTCCCACACACGCGAGTTTGCTCTGTGTGTGTGCGGGACGGTGCATTGGTGTGAACTTAGCATAAGTAACTGCCGTACTCAACTCTGAGGATTAACTTTTTTACCTGAGTGAGGATTAGTCTTAGGTATATGGAACCAAATGTCTCTTGCTTATACGATGCAAAATAAATTACAAATCATCAATGTCTTTTGAGTACGTCAGTTAACCTTAAGCATCTGTGCAATACGTACATGGCTATTAGCGACCAGCTACCGCAAATTAACTTTTCTTAAAAAAAAACGCTGAGTAAATAAGTGTTTTCCCATGAACCCCATCACCAAATCTTTAAGTCGGGAACGCATCAGAGGCGTTTCGTTTGGAACAATATCTAATTTGAACGTACATACCTACATAACAAAAATATATCCATAAAGTACTGTACAACAGAAGTACAGACGCATTTTGGACCACGTCCTTCACTTTCAAGTAGGTTAAATGATTGTGGTCGCATAACTATTCGCTCTCGAATGATCTCTAAAAATAAAAATACAATAGATTGTAGTATAACATTGTCTATCGACGAGGAATTAGTTTCTTGTCTGCCACGATATTACGCGAACCCTATTATTGTTTTTATTACATTTAGCGAATTAACGTTTGCTTAAAAAGGGCTAGTAAACAAGGGAAAGCCCTCAACTTTTTTGCGTTAGTAAAACGTTGCATAGATAAAAACATATACAACTACACTTTCAAATCGGTCCTTCGAGAGTCGTACTTCAATTGTTAAGGTGATTTTCCACCGGCGAGGCGAGACGAGACGAGGCGAGACGAGAATTGAAATTTGCATGGCGGCGCCCGCGGCGGCTCGCGGCGGGCGCGCGAGATTGCATAAAAAATTCAATTCTCGTCTCGCCTCGCCGGTGGAAAATCACCATTATAGCCGTACCTACCTAATCTAAAACAAATGAAATAGCGTTGTGAAATTTCGCTGCAACGACAATCCACGCTCTGCAAGGGTTTCGCGTTTAAAGTATATTTGATAATTAATAATTTTAAAGGATATCAGAATTTTAACCTCCATCAAGGATGCTTAACAAAAGTAAAGTAAACCATGACAATTCACAAGAGATTTTCGTTTATAATACAAACGTTTGGTGGATTAAAAGGTACACGAAATTCTGTTTATAATTCATTTGGTAAAACGAAACCTAAAACAGCAATGTGTTTTTGCACAATGAAACGCGATTCTTTTGTCTTTTTACAGATCAATAGAGCCAACAGATTAAGTAGCCACTCAAAATACATAACCGTTGGTGATTGCTCACTGAATAATAAATCTGCAGTCGTGTCTCGCCCACGCTATCTACAAATTCCATTATGTAAAACGACACGAGAATATTGGCCACACGAGTATGTAAGGCTGTTTTCAGAACCACACAGTTAATTTTAACACCACTGCATGCCTCTGAGGTCTAAAACGCTGCCAAATAGAGCTAGTTCACAGGGGTACTGGTTAACGCATGACAATAGCTTAAACTAAACCCAGATTTCTAATCCCACGGAAAAAATGTAAACAATGTTTCGTCAATGTCAAAGTGACACTTCAGGGCATCAAAAGGTATGGGCTAGCTAGAAATATTATATAAAGTTCTGTTGTTACCATACCATGGGTCAGATAAAATAAATGTGATAAATAAAATGAACCATAGTCACACCAGTGTAGTAAATTGGTGTGACTACGAATCGGTCGCTGTAAACCATGGTGTTTTAAATCCATTCCAGAACCAAAAATACAAAATTGTTCAGCTTTGCTGATACTTCGACCCTGACTTATTGATTCAAAAAGAAACTTACCGGACCACACGAGCCCCGTGGTGTGGTACTGTTTGACGTACGCCTGCAGTTCAGACAGTAGCTGCACCCAGGCGCGGCACCACTCCACGTGTTTCTGATCCTTCTCCTTCCACTCTTTAAGTACGCGGTTGGTGTAGAACTGGCCGGCGTCGTTCATTTCCTTAACGTAGGGCGCGGGCGTTGGGGCCACTGCCACCCAACCCAGAGCCGGGATGCTCTCGGATATGGCTGAGAGGTGGTTGAACAGTTTGGAGGCGCGATTCTTCTCGCGGAACTGCTGGATGGCCGAGATCTGTTCGCTGGTGGGTGCCAATAGCTGCGCTTCCTCACTTTGCGATGGCTTGCTGCGGGATCCCGCTAGCTGGATGTAACGCATCTGGGCTCTGTGGAGGATATTGATAATGGCAGTTATCTCAGACATGTGCCAGTTTCACCGGTAAATTGAAATTAAAAAACCCGCCATGAGCGTGTCCGGCCAAGCTGTGTAGGATTCTGTAGTAAGGGTTACGTAGTATAACATCTAAAATCAAATGTCATAAGCTTGATACACATACGTCTAGAATGTCGAAAGCATAAATGAATAACGTTCGTAATCTATAACGTTCGAAATACATACAACACGACTGGTGGAATGAATATAATATCGAAGTACAAAATGAATAATATAATATATGCGAGTGATAAAAATAAACGCCATACAAATGTAGGACTGATTTTCGTGTCACAACGGAAAAAGTTAATGGACATTAAAACTACGTGCTATCGCAGCTTTAACGGTGTGCAACTTTTTGGTCGTCACCCAGATGTAGTTAATGTTTAGTTTTGTAACTAAGGGACCCCATCATCCTTTCATTATTATTTTTTTTGCAATTTTTTCTTTAATTTTATACTGCAGTTTTTAATTATTTTATTTGTAATTATTTTATTTTTGAACTTTCTGTCAAGTTTCTTACGGCGCATTCTTCTTGGCAATGATGGTATTTCCGAAAGTGCTGGTAGTTTAAAAAAATACGTGTAAAAGTGCCCATTGCGGCGTATATACTGAATAAATGATTTGAATTTGAATAGATAGCGTTGTGCGAGCGAACGTTGTCCTTTCAAATTGTTACCGTAACCTTTTTTTAAGCCAAACTCTAAGACATTTATTTATCGCGTTGCCATATGGTACTACTTCTGGGACATTTCCTTCAAAATGAATATCCCAGTAGATCCATATGGAACTAGAAAATATGGAACTCCACGGATATCCCCTTTTAGACAAGGAATGTTAGAAATAATTGTCAGTAATTTTTATTTCCTTTTGTCCAATGAAACTGAAGTACCCCCTATTTTCTTTTGTGTACGATGATATTGTCATTTAAATGGAGTTTGATATACTCGTACATAATAAACTTTGTTGATATTTCAAACGAAGTTCGGCAATCGGCAATTGTTTCAAGTTCAATTATGTCTAGAGTTAAATTAATGTTTAATTAATGCTAAAATCTTACTGGAAAGCGGCGCCGACGAGTTCAGCGTGAGTGGCCACATCGCCGCCGATCTGCCGCGACAGCTCCAAATACGTCCGTAGCGGCCCCTGTGTACAAAAACATGAATTGAAAAGCCTCGTAAAACCTATACATGCTCTACTAAAATGTTCGCGGCCATAAAATGATATTACTGAAATTTTCCTTCATAAAAGAAATATTTTCCGAAAAATATGTTTATTTATTCTAAGCGATGTGGAAGTCAAGAGGAGAGGCCTTTGCCCAGCAGTGGGGACACAGTTACAGGCTAAATATAATAATAATAATTTATTCTAAACAAAACTGAAAACATCTTACGAGTACATGTACATTACAGTTTTTAAATGGTGAACGATGTAAAGATAATTATTACTGTATGAGATTGAACAAGTCATTATCATTACACTTGATCGTCTCGGCGTTAGTTAGACATGGTGACTTGTAATTAATGATAACACGACAAAATCTTTGACAACAATTAATATAAATCCATAATTTGATAGCTTCGAACCCTCATCAGGAGCCACGGTCTGATTTTAGAGGGCTCAAACGTTTTAGAAGCTCGTCCTTAATGAAAATGGACCTTTTCCGCTTAGTTAATTGATTACTTTTATGTATCTAAGGCCGCCTTCACTTTATATAAGTTTCTCGTACTTTAACGACAGTGGAAGCACCAGTGACGTTAATTTATAAATGAAAATTAGCACAGTACGTCGCTGCCAACAAATAAATTTGACTAGAGAAGTTGAGACACACAAAGAGAAAGTAAGATCTATGCTAATGAGAAAATTGTAGAGCTAATTAATGCTCAGCAATTTGTGTAAAGTAGCAAATTGTTAAATATGTTTTGAATAGCGTTCTAAGATAGAAATTTTATGCAATATGCATTAAGCAGTAAATTTTAACTAAGTGGTATCAACTCGTTTGCATAATGAATGAGCTAGCCATTCCATATACCTGAGGCCTCGGGTTTCCATCTTAAAGGCACCTACACAATATAGTCAAGCATTGTGGGTTATTTATATTATACCTACAAGATACTTAATTATCAAGAAAAAGCAAAAACTATGTATGAAAAGCACTACTGATGAGAAGTCATAAAAAAGGTGTTAGTTAAAAGAAAATCCAGGTTTGTATTTTTTTCTTGATATCAATCAATCAGATAATGTGCAAAAAACATTAGTGTGAACAGTCGTAAAATAATGATTAAATTTAAAAAAAACGGAACGTCCAAACCCAGTCTTTGTGGTACACTAATAATATGTCAAAAATTGGTTAAAATGGCTTAATGTTTAGGGGGTGGAAGAAACCCGTTATTGTCGTAGAGTCTATGTACTCTTAGCATATTGCGGCACCAAGACAATGATTAACAAGTAAATAATCACCAATTGTGTCATTGCTAGACAATTTACGTGATAAACGAATTGCCGGAAGGAAATCTTGTGCTAATTTTGTTTTCCGTGATCTTAATCAACTATGAAATAATATTGGCACGAGGGCGACGTCGGATATTGGTGGCCGTAATACTTCCTGGGAACGGCGCCCGTTATATCAGTTCAAGCTCAGATTAATTGGCCAATCGAATATTTCGATTGGCGTAGAAAGCAATAAAGCAACATTTCTAATAAAATAAATCTTAGTAGATGGGGCGCATCGTTGAATTTAAATTTTCCAGCCATGCTGTCTATCATTGGTAATCAAAGGAGTCTCTTGATTAATTACTAACGAGTTCAATCCTCTCGGCGCCGTGTTCGTTTAGAACATTCTAGCTTTAGGCAAAGTAAAGTGAATATTATATTTCCTAGTATAATATAAATTATAACAAGCTGACCTCCTACACAGCAAAGCGGGGTTGTCGATATTAATAATAATTTATAGATGGATTTATTAAACAAGAAGGAGGTGGATATCAAAGCCAACATTGGATAAATATACAACCTATATTTTAATTATCCATATAGTTTATAGTGTCGTCTCTTGCGTATGTAACGCGTTAGAATAAACACATTTCAGAGCTATATTATCTTGTACTATGTAACAGAAGCCTACTTGTACAGCGTACCTGTACGAGGTCCTGGAAACCGTTGACGCTCATGTTGTCAGTGAGCACCACTTGGGGCTCGTCGTTGGGCGCAGGGGTGAGGGGGGAGCGCGGCGGGGAGGGCGTGCGCGCGCGCAGGGCCGGGAGACGCTCCAGGCGCGAAGTCACTCGCTCCAACCGCTCGATCAGGGCTTCGAGCTCTGCTGCTGGACTGTGCGACGCGGCTGTAGGCTCACTTTCACCACCTGCGAAGAAATTGTATATTTATTGCTTGCGCTCTCCAAAATACATTACTATGTTGTATAACCGGATAGCCAAGTGGTTAGTGACTCCACAGGTGACTGACTATGAAGCTAGAATAGTAACAGATCATTTTGGTACAAATGTCTAAATATACAATGGTTCGAAATGCCTCATTATCAAAATGTACAACGGTAAAAAATTATGTAAATGTAAACAGGTTATAATGAACAAAAGACGAATCAATGAGGGCTATCGTCTTTTGTCTCACTAGATGGCGCACTGTTGCGTGAGGTTTTTAAGTATGTCTTTCAAAGTCTGTTATTACGGGCGTGAAAACAAAGTTTAGATTAAAATCATATTTAATACGCCTTAAAACCGTACCATAAAAATATCGAGCATGCCACATTGTTCCATAGTCCCCGTTTTGTTCGGAAAAAGGGAGGACAAAGGTTTCCTAAAGACAAAACTGAGCAAACGGAGCATTTTGCTACGTGTAGTATCTTCAGTCGCTCAATGAAATTTCAGCTGCCTGCTTCGAAAAATTATTCAACGTTCCCTTTTGGCGTTTACTATGACATGGCATTAAAGTACACTTTGACCATAATAAATCCTGTCGTGAAAACTAATCGATTAGAGCTCATTCAGTCAATCGCATTTCTAACATTTTGGCCACAGAATATTCTGACCTAAAAACTTCAAGACATAATGATACTTCGTCCGTAATGCCTTCCTCGCTTCTAACCAATATCGCAGTGAGTCTAACTATCTGTTTATGCTTACTTCGCACTATGACTAGCCATAACGCGACTTAGTAGGTACGTTTACGCATTAGGTACACCAATTTGAAAGGAGACATCGGACCATAGTGAAAGCTGCCTTGGAAGCATTTTGAGTAAAAGTGCATGTTGGCCATAGCATATTTTTGCCCCTAAAATATATAGACAAATTGACCTGGCGGCACAAACATTTTATACTTACTTTTTGACAGTGTTAAATCTCAACATTCTATGCATTTTGGCATTTGTACCATAATGATCTGTTACCCAAAATAGGTACCTACAAGCTTTACTTAGTTTAGGGCAAGGTCAATTACTTATTTAAAAAAAACCAGTCCAATAATTATATTGACCCTTCATAAGGCCCCATTTATTGGAACATACTATCACAGAATCAAAAGCAGCTATCGAATACATACCTAGCAAAGGAAGTTTTTAAAGCTAGTAGTATTTTCAATAATTACTTTCAATGAATATTGTAACTTATTACTAAAAGAATAAGGTAGAATTTCCAAATCAATGCATGTGGTCGCTAAATCGTCTCTGCCTTATAAAGGGTTAATAATAGGTATAATAGATAAATTTTTGGTGTTATTTAAAAACATGAACTATGCATAAGGCATAAAAAACCTATGCTATCATTTATTTGCTAATCTTTTCATTTTATCTCCATGGAGTTTTACAGATTATGTTTGTTTGTTTGTTTGTTTATACTCTTTATTGTACAAAAAGGAAAAACAAAAAGGTTACATAAATAAAAGTTGTGTTAAGTACAAAGGCGGACTTATCCCTGCAGGGATCTCTGCCAGTCAACCTTTGAGTGGTAGAGGAGCAATCCAAAAAACAAGCATCGACAAATAGAGAAAAACATTTGAACAAATATAAATGCATATATTAATATGGACAATAAGACACCCATAACATCAACATAAGAGAAAGCATAGGCGGCGCAACGTCAGCCTAAGAGAAAAGTATGTAGTTAGGTAAGTTTTTAAACGATATTGCCGCATCAAAATTATTTCATATTCCTAGAAATAAACGTACTCACAAGGCGGAGATTATGAAAAAAAAAACCGTTGCCGAAATTAGCATAGTGGAAATACACACCAGCCGGTAATAAAATTAACCATTATGTTAGTGACTAATAATAGTAAGTTAAAAAAAACTATTGAACAAGGTTTTTAGTGATACATCCATGATGGTAGGTACATCTGATGACGAGTCTAAATTCTCTCTAAATGACTCAGACTGACGAATACCTATATCGCTCTCTAGAAATACATATGTAGGTATTGATCAGGCGTATGTAAAACTTTTTTCGAAGTTCTAAAACTCAATCTAACAAGTTCGCGAAAATAACGCTGCAGGTATATTAATAAATATTTCATCCGCAATAAACTTTTAGGCGTCTTTGCAAACATAATTTAATTATGGTAATGATGACTTGAGTTTAATTTCTTTTACATATATACTACTAAATAGAACAGCCCTCCCACGCCCTCTTCTGTTTGTGGCGGAAAGTTTCTAATTAGTTACTTCAAACGACGGTTTTCCTTTTAACTAGTTATGTTCATATAATAAACATTCAAAGGTCACCAACATTCGGGCGATATCTCCCTTTTATTTGTATAATATTAGGATAATTAATAACATAGCTGGGTTTTTTTTTCTGCAAACAAACTGTCATGCAGTTTGGCAGATTATTTCTTTAAACAATGTATTCTGTTATTTGAGAAAAATAATTTTAAAAAAAAGCTCTATAAAACCGAGCTATACTATGTATGTATATATATTATGTATGTACGGCAAGTACCTAGTGGATATCCAGTCGTGGCTGGATAGATCATGTTAAGTGGATTCCTTGACTAAATTTTAGGATAAGCAAGTCTCCTGCATTTCGAGATATCCCACTTAAAATGATCTATCCAGCTACGGCAGGATATCCACAATTAACTAGTATGTAACACACATATACCCTCCTGAGGTTCAGAGTGATAATACTAGTACATATTGTTAGCAATAGAACTTATTTTTGAAAAAGGAATAAAGTGCAATTTTGTCTGTATCATTCAAATTTCCAAAAAAGTAAATTCAACTTTATCTATGGGACATTGTTTTAAATTTCGATGTCGATTTTTGGTGTATGGTGGATCTCAGGGGGATACATGAATGTCATAACGTAGAGAAACTCAAGTAGGTAATAAATTGTAACATAAAGCCTTCACATAATGTATGTATATGAGCCTGTACTCGGAACAACGAGATCGTCTAAACAAGACATATTGCCTATATTAATTATTTCTTAATGACACAGAAACATTGATGTTTTATTAAATATGAATAGAGAAGCTTGAGAAACCCAAGAGCACCGAGAATTTAGGCAGAAAATATTTGAAATTATATTGATACTAAATAAGACGAAATTGGAGACGGAAACATAGAGATTTATAGCAGAAATTAACTTGTACCAAATTGCCGTCAACAATTTATAAATTTATTTATAAACGTTTTGTGTCCAAAACGAACAGACACCTATGGTCGACGCCATAATTCGTGAGACTAAATTGACAATTCATTGTGCTCAAGTGTTGCCACAGTCAGTGTCAGGGTAGTGCTGTTCGTGTCGATATAATAAAACATTACGGCATTGGCTTCTAGTGATATTTATCCATTATTTACGGTGACAATATCAAATCAGTTCAATAATTTACTTTGCAATGTAAGATATCATTGTAAGAAGTGCAAATACGAACCAACGACAATTATTTCATTTATTGTTTTGATTGGCCTCACCTTAAATCCGCTTTATCTATTTTATATGCGCATTATATCATTGTTAAGAAGGTTGCACACCCATATGTCTTGTCTATGGATTTACGTATCCAGGCAACCGTCTTTTGAATTTTTATAACATCTATGTTCCTTTGCTTTGTCAAATCGTACTTTCAATAAATACCTCTAATTTCACTTATTTGTTAATTCACATTAACAATCATTGCCGTCCCCAATTGCGCAGTGCGCTAACCGAAGTAATAGTTTCATCATTATCTTCAGAAGAGACGCCATTTTGTCACCGGTAATGTGTCGCGATTGGCAGGGGCAGGGAGACTACTACGAAATTCTAAAATCGAAGTACGTATCGTACCGCCCCTCTCACTCTCGTATTAAATAATACTAACGTCAGCAGGACGGCAAGATACGAAGTTCAAATTTTATACACTTCGTAGTATTATAGGGCCAGCTGGGCTACTACGAAATTCGAAGTTCGTGTCGTGCAGTCCCTCTGACACTTATACTATTTAATACGATAGCGAGGGATCGCATGACACGAACTTCGAGTTTCGTAGTAGCCCTGCTGGGGCGGTGCGGGGCATTCGTCGATTTTTCACTTTGAATCGTAATGTATCTTAAGCCTATGAAACGATTCACGCATCGGATCGCATGCTCTTGAATCAATCTCAATTTATAAATCTAATAAATACTACTTATAAAAAATAATATCTACCAGTTTTTCTTCCCTTGTCTAAAGTACTTCCGAATTCCCACCCTAATACTTGAGAACCTTACAAAAACAAGTAGGTATTTAGTAGTTCCTCTATTCTAAAGATCTCGTTTTTCTCCATGAAAGTGACAATTGCAACAACAATATTCCTGAAATTGTCCAAAAAAATGTTACTTAGCACCATTAAGTCGAATCGACACTGAATATCGATATCAGCTACATCACTATTTAATTTCGTCGAACCCTGGTAACCCTGTAACTGTCATTGGCTTGTCAATTTAGTCTCACGAATTATGGCGTCGACTTTAATTGTTTTTTCACGAGACTGCTCGAAAATGTGGCCATAGATAACATAAATCCGTACACAAAACTGCCTACATGTATATTTAACAGCACTCATTTATGGCTCGCAAAACACGACAACAATGTAACACATTACGGTAACAGTTCGTATCAATATGTATTTAAATTTCATAGTACGATACGAATTTTTTAAATTTATTTCAGAAATTCATTCCCGGCGTGCTGAAACGGCAATCGGACCAATCAAAAGTAATCGTCCGCTGCATTTGAAATTAAATTGACCAATGAGAACGCGTCATTCATGACTTTTATGAAGTGGTTTCTTTTCTTAAACGCATAATATGCACAAAATGCTTTAATTTTTCAAGTATGAAAAAACCTATGGAAAAAACGCCTCAGCATCGCAGCCGGTCGGACATGACGAGGATGACGTTTTGATTTTTTAAATATGTGGTTGGGCACTGGCCACTAAGAACGGACTCGTTTGAAAAAAAATAATTATGTCACAAATTGTTCACAAAAGAAAAACTGAAATCGCCCGCATAATACCGACATGGAAATACCGACCCGATTATCAAACTGACATGAGTTTCTATGGGTGTGCACAAGAAAAATCGGGTTGTTATTTCCTGGGCCGGTAAAGTGTCACACGGCGGGAGCAATGCAGTCAGTCATTGGATTGTCATTTGTGTTTTGTAATAAATATTTTTTATTACCTCACAGTGATCGTGAAAAGCACAATGTTTAGTCTCGGCCAAATGTGCAATAGATGAACTCGTATTATCGAAGGCCTCCCCTTCGGGTCGGCCTTCAAACTAGGGTTGTAACACTTGTAACGGAGGCCTTCTTAGCGGAGGCGGAGGCGGATGCGGAGGCGACGAGTTTCGCCTCCGCGGATGCAGAGGTTAACGGAGGCGGATGCGGAGGTGAAAGTGGATGTGGAAAAAAACAGTAGATTATGCTTTATTCAACTCAAAAATTTGCCAAATCTCACTTGTTTTCAGCGTCAACGTGCATGTGACTTAAATAAACAATTACTTTGTACAAAAAACAATCTCTTTGCTGGCTTTGGCCGGCAATGTTGTATGATATTCCATTACTATCCACTAATTTGAAATTAGAAAGAATCTTCAGTAAGTGTGTAGCGACACAGTTGTATAGCTACCCATGTAGCGATATCTTTATAGGTTAGCTATACCGACGGGCTCACCAGTAGTCTCTCGCCCATAGGACTGTGTACTCGGTCCTTTTGGGAATAAATAATAGTTAACAGTATTCTTGGTTTGGACTCAGTGACTCTCCCCAAATAGAT
This sequence comes from Choristoneura fumiferana, assembly GCF_025370935.1. Lineage (NCBI taxonomy): Eukaryota > Metazoa > Arthropoda > Insecta > Lepidoptera > Tortricidae > Choristoneura > Choristoneura fumiferana. Next base: position 14,905,505 of record NC_133489.1, on the reverse strand, counting down.
ATACCTCAATGAACACTATAAGTGCTATACAATAACGTACTTGGCGTTCTATGATTACGAAGATAAGGGTGTACTGCCTTTTCGGCGAAATATGTTTCGCCAAATTTCACTTGGCAACCAACCTTTCGCCGAAGTTCCATTTTGCAAACTAATCGTTGGCATAACTTTATTTCGCTTTTTTCTTATTTCGCAAAATTATTATATTGCAAAATTTTACTTCATCACACTTTTATGAGGCAAATAATTATGTAGCAAATGATTGGCTTAGGCAAATAACAAATTGACAATTACAATTTGGCCAATTTGTATATTGCAAAAGGAAATTCGATGAGGAGGAGGAGGATTCGATGTTAGGTTTTTTTTATAGCAGCCAGGACAACTGCCACTTAGAAAGTAGGTTGGATTGGATGCCATTCAATATTTTGCTATATTAAATTAAGGTATGCCAATCAATACATTTGACGAAAACATAAATGAAATGACATCTTAATAAAATTCCAAGTAAGTAATAATTTGCATAATAATAATTTATCAAATCATTAGTTGGGAAATGATATGAATGCGAAACGTTGAGTTGGGAAATAACATTTCGCCTAAATAAAAATATGGGATAAATAGTTTGGGAGCTAATAATTTGCTAAATAATTTTCGCCGAAACATTAGTAAACCACTATTAACACATGTTTTTTTTTTACATGAACTGTATTTTTCAGGAATTCCATATCAATTTACAATATGAAGGATTGTTATTGAGATAATAGCACTTCATCTTGAATTTCATACCCGTATCTACGTTGTCCTCGGTATCCGCAATTGCAGCATCCCCGCTTTCGGACAAACTACCCACTCGCGCCTCAAACATTCGTATGAGATGCCTCATATTTCTATTTAAACCATCACTTTTATTTTCTTCCATTGTTTAAATACTTACACCTTTCCTGGACACAACTGTCTGATTAACTAAATAAGGTGTGTTGTCATAAGCTAACATTACTTCAGAGAAACTGATTGGACGTTTGACGTTTATTATCGGCAAAGATATAAAAGATAGGTAAGATAAAAAAACCGGCCAAGAGCGTGTCGGTCACGCCCAAAATAGGGTTCCGTAGCCATTACGAAAAAATTAAGTAATATTTTTCTAAGGACTTCGTATTTTATACGGAATCTTTCAAGTTTAGATATATACCTTAGGCTGCTTATTTACTCTTAAACTTCTAATAATTCTCAAGCAAACTTAGCCGTTAAAGTTTTCCTTGAAAGTTTGATATACTTTCTACCATCTTGATTTTTTTCAAATTTTCCACCCACCGGTTTAGATTTTAGAGGGGGGGGGGGGACGCTCGATTTTTATGAAAATTTGCACTTTAAAGTTTAATATTTCGCAAATATATCATTGAATCGAAAAATCGTCTTGGCAAACCCCTAATGGTTTAAAAGACCTATCCAACGATACCCTACACTAAAGGGTTGGATGAGAAAAAAAAAATCACCCCCACTTTACGTCTATGGGAGATACTCTAAAAAAAAATTTTTAATTTTTTTATTGTACCATTTTGTCGACATAGTTTACATATATATCCGTGCAAAATTACAGCTTTCTAGCATTGATAGTTCCTGAGCAAAGCCGCGGACGGACGGACGGACGGATAGACAGACAGACAGACAGACAGACAGACAGACAGACATGGCGGAACTATAAAGGTTCCGTTTTTGCCATTTTGGCTCTGGAACCCTAAAAAACAACTTAGTCATTATCAACATACACAATGATAACGACCTGCTGAGTGGAAATCCGTATTCAATAATATTTTTAAAAAGCATTTTGGGCTACTGAAATTTTCATGTTTCAAACTATAGTACATTGTTGTAGAGGCTGGAAAGTAAGCAATAGATGAACGAGTTAGTTTGAAGGCAAACCCGAAGGGAAGGCCTTCTTCGATAATACGAGTTCATCTATTGCACTTTTGGCCGAGACTAAACATTGTGCTTTTCACGACCACTGCTCCCGCTGTGTGACACTCTTTACCGGCCCGGATAATACCGACCCGCTTTTTTTTTTACACGCCCATAGAAACTCATGTTAGTTTGACATGAGTTCGTATGGGCGTGTACACGAATAATCGGGCCGGTAAAGTGTTACCCCTCCCGCCGATTTTTAGTGTTTCCTTTGTGACATAATTATTTTTTTAATCGAGTCCGTTCTTAGTGTGGTTTTGGGACCACATGTTTAAAAAATAAAAAAGTCACCCTCGTCATGTCCGACCTGCGGCAGCACGACGAGCATGACGAAGATGTACTCGCGCACTAAGAAGCCTGGCTGCGGCAGCACAACGAACAGGGTACGTATTATAATTTATAAATTTAAAATACATATCGGTTGAAATACCGAAAATTATAAAATAAAATGTATCAAAATATATAAAGTTATTCGACATAAGTTCTAAACGCATAAGCTTGAAATGCATAGTGGTCAAAATATATAATGGTTACAATGCATAATGGTTCTTAGTCATACGGCACAAAAAGCATAATATTTTCATAATGTATACGTTCAAAATCTATACAGTATGTTTTCTATAATGGTTGAAATACACGAAATACACAAAATACACTGAATTTTCACTAAGAAAAATGCATATATTACAATTCTTGTTTTGGTCATAGTTGAACCTAACACGCTCCTCCTCGCTACGCTCGTCGTCGCACCTAAAGTTTCTATTCAATTAATGATCAGACTTTAGTTTAAAATGCAAGGTCTTGTTAGACAACACGGCTTCCGATCAGTCGGTTAGGTTAGAGTTTTGTCCAGGCGCGAAGCGCCTTAACTACGCTGAATAGGAGCTCCGCGAAGCGGAGCTCCGTCGACATTGTCTTACAGTCCTTAATTTTAAAGAATTTAACATGTTAATACAACGTTAATAGACTGGAGATGATGATGAACCTAGGCATTATATAGTATGTATTTTGACCATTATGAAAAACGTACTATAGGAATTTTAATTATTATTTCTTTTAACTATTATATTTTCTGATTGTATATATTCTGAACATATACATTGTGAACTTAGTCATTTTAAATGTATGTATTTCGACCAATATGAAAAACGTGCTTTATGAATTTTGATTAATATTTATTTTAACCATTATATATTTTTCAATTTTCGGTATTTCAACTGTGTATTTCAACCGATATGTATTTTAAATTTATACATTATAATACGTACCCCAACGAACATGACGATGAATGAATACTCGCGCACCAAGCAGCCTGTATGTTCAGCCAGGCTTAATAAGTGACAAAATTTAAAACATTTTGTGCATATTATGCGTTTAAGAAAAAAAACACTTCATAAAAGTCGAACAAATTAAATCATGACCCAGGGTGGAACCTTTTAATAATCAATTTCAGTATGATTTCCTTGATAAAAGTATGAAATGTCAACATGACATTAGTAGCACAAAGGTTCCATCCTGGGTCATGATTCAATTTGTTCGACTGTACACAGTTTATCTATGGCCACATTTTTGAGCAGTGTCGTGAAAAATAAATTGCAATTAATAACCCTCCTTCGCAGTCGGGTAAAAAGTCATGCTATTAAGGCCTCAGTTATTTATTAGCTCTTCGAGAGTTTTCGATATCGTAAACGTGTGTCAACGAAACGAACGTTCGTCTACCCTTTAAAAAATACGCCATGTGAATAGATCCATAGACTAGAACAATCCTAGGTTTTGGTAAGTATTTTTAATTGGAGTAGCAAAGTTTAATATCCTACCTACCCACAAAGTAGTTTGAGCTGCTCACGGGGTAGTGATGTTTCTAATGTAAATTAAAGGCTTTGTGACTGAACATTACACGGCGACCCTTTAACCCTACTCACCTATCCAAATAACAACTTGTCACCGACTCTAAGTACAAATATTAATTAAATTAACTTTCCTTTTGCCTGTCCTACGGCAGCAAAAGCTATCATGTGTTTTGTTACCATTTTAAAATAACATTTGCTTAATATGCTTTGTTTAATTAACTTCGCTATACTAATAACGATTACGTCATCCTGCATCATTAAAAACACTTGGGGGGCTTTTGTGAAAAGGGTTAACTAGTAAACAAATTAACAAGTGACCGCGCCTTTTTTATTGCATACTTACATATTTTGATATCATAGCCACAAGTTATTTTTTTATTAAAATGAAAGAAACGCTTACTTATCAGTCCGTTAAGAGTAGACTGCAGACATTTAAGGAGATAATTGAGGTCACGTGCGTGGACTCACTGTAGAAAGTGCCTCTACTCTAATGAAATGTGATACTACACAATGGTTATACTAAAACATACATTTTCGAATAAACGTTTAAACTCAGAATAATAACAGAGTAATTAGCCTGTGTTCGTTCGCCTTCATTTTCATAGTGTCACAAGGGACTCGGACTTTTCATTTACAAGCTTGAAGCTTATTAGATGCACAAACAAGCAAATAGAGCTAACTAACTATAAACAACATAACTACTCTCACAGCTGAAGCATATAAGTTAAAATTAGATTCCAGCGGATTACATGTATTTAAAACAAGCTTACGATACACAATTATATAATATCATCAGACGGTTTGAACGCCTCTTAGAAAAAATATATTAAAAGATTGGTTCACAGGTATAGACGGGTTTCTCGTCATAGATATCTAACCCAAATACTTTAATATAGCACTTCGAAAATCATCTACAATAACAAAATAGAGAGGAAAAGCGCGACAATCTCATCTCTTAGCAGTGAATTTAGAAAAAAATCGCCAGATCTCCTGCGCCGTTAATCCATGCGGGTGCGCTCTAGAATCTCAATGTTCGGCGAAATGAACATCTCGGCATCGGCACGAAAATTCACGTCGCGTAACCATATTCATGAGGACATTTGCATCTTGAGATACTAAAACGAGAATAATAGTTCACCTAGAGTCTAGCCAGAACTTAATTTGATAATCCATTGCAATCTGTTTTGTACAAGCTCCACGACGGCTATTGAATATTATAATTGAACTATTAGAGAAACTCGGTTAACTAGATGCAAGAAAGACACTTTGAATAAGTTAGTCGCGTTTTATGTCGGGATGGCAGAACTAAGAAAAGATAATGGTGCACGTCACACTACTTAGTAGGACTAGGCAGAGAAATATGAAGAGTCCAAATGTAGAAAAGTATTAAGTGTTAATAATTAACTGTACTCTCTATTTGAGCGACTTTAAAGTAAGCGCCATCCTCTCTGCGATCGTAATAAATATTATGAACCAGCCGAGCAGTAACCCTCACCTATCATTAGATGACCAGTGAGTTGAATAATTTCACCGTACAAACGACCACGGAGCGCTAACCGTAGCCACACGGCAAACTCCAACTCATATAACTACACCAGTACCAGAGCAATCAGGCTTCGCATGGCCTCAAACATAAGACCATCTGTATCGATATTTCATCCCCGAAAACTCGATATACTTATTGCAAATTTCGACTATTCCGATATTCCCAAATCAAATAAATAAGCAATAAGTTCGTTTAAATATAATATATATTATGATATTTCAGGTTGCTTATTTCTACTATGCTACTTAAGCAGCAGCACTAGCGACATCTATGTTTCGTCAAGAGACGTCACATTCTTTCGGAACTAACCGCTCACCCAGACAAGAGATGTCGCTACTAAGCAATCAAATTATGATTGGTTTTTTGGAGTCTTTTTGTATTTTTTATTTCAATTCCAAATTTGTTACTTTTACGGGTATCCCGTGAAACCATATCGAAAATACGAACTGAGACATGGATGCACAGAAAAACTAGAAGAGACCAGCACTGGAAATCGAACCCAGGTCCTCAGCAATCCGTGCTGCGTGCTATAACCCCTACACCATTGCTGGACAGGAATCTAGACACGAATTTTTCCTATGCATATATAATCTCAGGTTGCTTATTTCTACTATGCTACTTAAGCAGCAGCACTAGCGAGTAGCGACATCTATGTTTCGTCAAGAGACGTCAAATTCTTTCGGAATTATTTGTTGTTTTTCACATTCTTTAAAAATAATTTGGGAGCTAGGGCGGACCCTAGGCGGACCTAAGGTCTCAACTCCGAATAGTACAAATAGTATTCGATAGATTACGAGAGATTAGAGTGTATACTCTATATAATATTGGGTTTGGGGATAGAATACCCATTCGTCCGGCCGGTGGCTCCAGTAACGCCGGCACGTCGAGGTGGCAAAAAAGCGGTCAATAATGTCATTCCGAGCAGTGTCTACAGAAGCGGCCCGCACTTTTCTGCCACGAAAGGCCGTGGTGTCCCAGCGCATCGACCTCATTAATGTGGTGGGCACTGCTACTCCCAATCGCAAACAGATGGAAATTCTGAGAGTATCGGGCTCAAGGAATGTGCCAGTTTTGGCTGATGGAAAGGCGTGTAGCGTGTATAACTTACAAAGACTCATAATATAACGTGAATATTGTCTACCGCTGGTAATACATACATACACTGGAAATGGCTTTATGCTCGCGGCTAATTTAAAAGAGTCGTCGCCCTGACTCACTTTTTACAGCTGATTAAAATATAAAGTAGCGTAAAGGGCATAGTGTAATAATAAGTAGAGTCGATAACCTGTATGTTTAACGTACTCTTCACAATTACAAGCTATAGATTATGAACTTCTCGCTGATAAATAAGTATTTAGAGCTTGCATGGAACCATCTGTTGCGCTAAAAACTCAAGTCGTCACGCCATGTGCCAGTCTCCTGCTGGTTGCCATATATGGTAACTTTTAAGCCTAACGCAAAACGTTCTCAACCATAAAGACATACTATGCAACTATATACCGAACGAAAACGTATTAAAAAAGATTGTTTTCATTATTACGTTTTAAATTCGTAGCGAGCGGTAGTAGTGGTACTATTTTGAGTAACACTGCACGAATGGGACTAGGAAGGTGGAGCTCTTCAACATACAACAGCAATTTGAAAAACGACGTCCGACTAACAAGCTGGTGGAACTAGTTCTCGAGTACTTGCCGTGGTTAAGGTGAAGTAAAGAAGGGTGGCAGGCAAGCAAGGCCATACAAATGAGGAAGTGCCTCTTAGCTTGTTCCATATACTTTAAAATACAGGGACAAGAGATACCTTTTAAGACGGTAGGCGGCGTACAGCCACGCTCACATTTTAACGAGATCCTCTTTTAAAACGTAAGGCTCTAGGTATTATGGCAAATATGTATATTGAAAGAAGGCAATATTGACGTATTTTCCCGTTGTTTAATGTGACAATAAGAACAATTGAGAAAGTAAAGCTTATGCGTAAGGAATTTCAATATGTGTCAGTTCAATAGAGAAATATTACCTTTATCTTGAAAACGGTAATGTTATTGATAGACAGGAGCATTATCAATAATATCATGGGTAAACAAATATCAAAATATGTGGTTATGCATGCATATCGTAAGCAAACAGCGCTGGAAAAGACGCGTAATCATAATGTTGCTTTTCTGTATTCACGGTTATATTTACGCATGAGATGGGAGGCGTGCCAGGTCAAAATAAAGCATTGAAGGCGGCCCACAAATGAGACTCAGAAATAAATTCCAACTAGAAATAACATACAAGTCAATGCTATGCAGAAACGCATAACAAAATATGATGATATGCTTTATTGGAACATCACTTAGCTTTTACAACATAAATCTAATAGATTTCTAAAACTTATTTTAAAACATGAGCATATATCATTCGATACGATCGAACGAAGAAACTTAGAAAGTTGGCAAATGTTTGAAAGCGGGCTATCTTATTTTAATTGCTAGTAGGTATCAGCTCTCCTTTCGAAAAATGTATGCTTTTAATATGATACCGGTCCATAAATAAAATGAGTGTTAACATTGGATGGGCTCGACTCAATCAAATTAAAGCTAAAGCTGGCGTCGATCAAACAACGAATCTGGTAACAATAGGAAACTAGCTTCGAAAATTTCACACATCAGTAGAGGCACCGACAATGCTGAATGGGATGGAACTCATCCTACAGAGCATGCTCGTCCAACCGAAACTGGCGCTCGTGGCGTTGCGAACAAATGGCAATGGAGGAAAATCGTTATTATTTAATACGAAAATAAGAGCAAAAATAGTTTTACTAGCACTGTTAATAAAACTCCTCTCCATTAGTCGATAGTATAAATAGAAGAAGCTGTTTTTACGTCTTGCAGTAAAACTAATGCATGCATACGTGAATACAATGTACTTTGTTGGCATTGTACCTACTACGTTGATTCCTGATTCACGAGATATAAACTTCATTCATTTGCGAACGACCTTGCTATAGATGTATTTATTGAGCATATTACTAATTGACAAAGTTGGCCCACACATTAAGATTTAATTAAGATGAGCATATTAGTCAGAGATAGATTACTCGTGTGACACATAACATTTCGTGCCAACAAAACCATTTGAAAAATAAAGTTGAACGTAATATTGTAACGCTCAATGACACGTTTATCAGGAAAGCTAATGTGGTTAGTGGTTGAATATTATTACTTAAACATAAAACTAACTGAAACGCAACGCAACAAACGTACGAAAAATAAGGCAAAATGAAAAACTTGTCCCTGCCGCCCGCCAGCCAACTCCCACTCCCTCCCAGTGAAAACAGAAATTAAGCCACATTTCTTAGGTTAGGTAATAGCATTTTGACCAAAAGTAAATTGCCGCTTTTATATTAGCCAGATGTGACTCTCATTTCAAGTAATTGTGGTAGTAACTTTATTTGAATTCATTTAGGCAACTTGCTACATAACTCTTTTTCAATGGTATAAAAGGCGACACTACATATATTCAATATATTCTTAGGTGTACTACATGATTTGGCACATACTATTTTATGGAGAGTTGTAGGTAAATCAAAATAAAACCATCGTTTGGTAACATCCGGTAGTCATCATCGAATATACTTCATATGAATACTGATAAACGATAGCGCATTACTCACAGCTCATAATCATATCATAATTTATAAATAGTATCAGCGAAAAGTAAGCAGTGCTTTAGCAAAACCCATGAACATTGTCGTAAATAACGACCTAACTGCTTAAGATAAATCTAAACCTAAAGTCTACAGCAAAGTTATTAACAAGAGTCTTAAACCAACACAGTTTCAGAGTTATAGGGCTAGTAGACGACACGGCAACAAACAGGAAAAGTCACAAATGAATGATTAAAAACAACCGTGAATGTTTATTCCCTTCGATATTAGACATCGGACCGTTATCCGTATAATATGTAAACAGTTTCCCAAGTCGAATCTATCGCATACTGTCTCCATGATAAATGAAATTGCTGCATCTTACCGTGAGTTATAGATCCAAAAACAAAGGCACAGTCACAACACAGTATCAACACTGGAGCTATTTGTTGTTCTGATATAATCACTGACTAACATGCGCGTGCGTCGCCTCCGAACACTAGCTGGAGTGTATTCACCGAGCGGATGCGGCCGTGATATTCAGACCGGCTGCCGGCACTTCGTCACTTCTCCGCACGCTGCAGTACTGGCGACCCGACCGTTCGAAACATAGGCAATGACTCACTTGTGCGATGACGTCTGACACGTAATAATCACTATGAGCCATATCAGCTGCATATGAAATGGCATTGGCGAACAATCAATAAGGCAAATGGACCATGGTTAATTTTGAATTATGGCTCGCTGCCTGCCGTAAAGAACTTTGAAAGTAACAGTTTATTGATTTATCTAAGTTACAGTTAGAGGCCTCTCTCTGCTGTTTTATTAGTTACTAGCTTTTGCCAGCGGCTTCGCCCGCGTGGAATTCAGTTATCGCTCCTATATATGGATTGCTCCCGTAATTGATTATCTTTAAAAAAAGTATTTTTATTAAGTGCCTATAACATTTTTAAAAGATCTTAAAAAATCCTACTCGGCACTTTTAGCGCCCAACATTTTATACAGAAACTTTCTGCAGTAGGTATAATGGTTTCTGATGGGATGTTTTATTTGAAAAGAAAGAGTAGTAAGAAAGTCGTAACATTCTTATTATTAACGTACAAGCCATTTTGTGTGAACTTTACCGTACCCCTGTCCCTCAGGGCAGAATAAAATAGTATAGAGGGTAAGGAGTTTGGATTACTTTGGTTACTTCAGCTTTGTGTGCACTGTATATTCAATAGCTGGGATTATAACATTCATACGACACATGTGTATACAGGAAACCAGGATTAAGTTTATGCAAAATATTTAAAGGAAAGAAAGAAATATTTTATTCGTGACAAAGTACGAAATCACAAAAAAAAATAAGAAAGTTGTATGTCACGAAATGGTCCCAATCCAGCAAAACACATTTACAAACACCGAAAGGGTATTCCAAAAGGCTTGGTGGGTTGTTGATTCCGTCAGTATCTTTATTACAAAAGCATCGAAGGATGGGTACGGCAATAAAGTCATAAAAGTCGAATGAGTGCATCACGAATAGGTAAGAGCTGCAGAAATGACAGGTGATTAAGTAAATGAAAAATAGGGAAAGCTGCTACAATAGATCGTTGTAAAGCGGAAACTGTAGCGACATTAGATTGAAAAATACTATACTCACAGCTCAAAGGTTTTTCAGCCTTCAGTGTATGGGCAACAACTAAGTTTTCACTTACATTTCGTTTCGTTGAGCAAAGGCATTGTTAGTAAAAAAACAAATAATATTGAACAATAACTAGTTTATCTTAACTTATTGACTTATGTGGAACCAGATGCAAGTGTCTGAATTAAATCGAAAAGCCCGAAAACAAAACTAAACCCGAATTAATTCATAAAATTAGTAATGACGCGATAGTCTAAAATATTGTGTAAATCGAAAAGGTTTTGTAAAAATATTATATTTAAAGTAAACTAAATAGTGTGTCTGTTACAGAATATGGCCAAAAACTTTATGATTATTATTAAATTTCACTCCGCAATGGGCCCGCATGGGAACTACGGCCCATGCCCTCGCATTCTGAAAGGAGGCCTGTGCCCATCAGTGGTTCGTATAATAGGCTGGGATGATGATGATGATGATGATGATGATGATGATAAACAATTATTAAAGAATTATTAAAGACTTATCAAATAAGACTTCGTACTGGTAATTAACAAACGTCCGTTTGCCCTGAGCATTTACTTATCAGACACTAGTCTTTACCCCCGGCAGTTCGGAGTGGCAGTTGCATCGTAATTCAGAGATTTTACTAAACTCTTATAAATGGGAATTCCCTACCACGAAGACCACGATTGTCTTCGTTATCCCTGTACAAAGAACACTCATGGAAAATTTAATGTCAAGCTAGACTAGGAATATCGGGATAAAAATTACCCTCTGTTATTTCCGAAATTCAGCCATCTTCATACCAAATCTCATCGAAATCAGTCAAGACGTTTCAGCGTGAAAGTGTAACAAACACACGCACGCACACGCAGAGTACATGTGTATAAACGCAAAAACACAGCAAAAATTACGGACTTACATACGAACAGTTAACCACTAAAAAAAAATTTAGGGTTTTTACCTACTATCTACTTTTTATCCCGATAACCTTCTACTTTTTATCCCGATATTCCCACGGGATCGAGATATACCTATTCTCGAAATCTCACCCGCTGGGTATGGAATTATGAAATTTGGTTCTGTTGTTTATAATGCAACGTCAATAAAGACCACCCACGATGTAATTCCCACGGGAATTTTGTAACATCCCGGAATTTCAATTCAACTGCTGGATTTAATAACTTACGCGTGCGAAGCCGTGGGTAAACACTAGTAGATATATTAAATATATTATTAAATAGTAGATATATAAGTAAGATATTTGTTAAATAGTAGATATATAAGTAAGGTGAGTGGAGTGATTATATTTAATATGAGTGGAGTGAGTCAATAAAAATGGCATAAAATATATTTACTGCCTACAATACATCAGTGCCTACAATTTGTAAAATTGACAACGTTTCATGCTAAAGAGGAAATTTATTGCAAACTTGACATTTAATAACGGACTAAAACTCTCAAAAGCGAATATATTTCTCTTGCAAAATAAATACGTTTATATCCTAAAAGCACAAGCGACTTGGAAGCTACAGCAGAGTCAAGGAACCCGAATAGAACCGAATTGTTTAGTTGGGTGCCGGCCAAGAGCATTGATTTTTCGCCCTCTCAGAAAACTTTAAAACATTAGAAACGAGTATTTCATTTCAGAAAAACAAACTAATTTATTTAATTCAATTTCTTCTTTATCATAAAGGCTTTATGTGACACGTTACCAAGAATTTATTTTCAAGTGTTACCAATGCATATAACAGCAGATTTATACAAATAATATTTATAAAGAAATTTTGTTTCTTTGTCATGGGTTTTTTTAAGTATGTTCACCGATTACTCAGTCCATTATGGACCGATTTTCAAAATTCTTTTTTTATTCGAAAGAGTATTCTTCTGAGGTGGTCCCATTGTCACCAAGTCAAGATCTGATGATGGGATCCTAGGGAAATCGAGGGAAAACCTCGAATTTTATAGGCACACCTATGGCGATTTTGGCAGTTTTAGCATTAAGAAAAGCATACATTCAGAAAGTATCATTTGGTAACCTGAACCTGATGAAGAAGACCGTAGATGACCAATACAACTCATCAAAGCTAAGTAATGCTCGCTCGTCTATAAACTATAAACGATCATGATTAATATACCTCAATAAGCCACTAAGAAGGAGCTTTAAGTTAATGATTCTTTCGAACTGATCTGATGCTGAAGCCGGAAGGTAGGCAACGGAACTCTGTTATAAAACAAAGTAACAAAGTCGTTTTGGGCTTAATGGAATCGTTGTAAGATGTATTTTGGCTACGAATCACTAAAAAGTGAGAAATAAAGAATTTTTTTAACAAAAAAGTAAAACCGACTCCAAAAAATTAAAAAAAATAAACAAAAAATGGAACCGACTACAAAACCCTTAAAAATATTTTTCTAAGTCCGTACTAGCTCGAAATCGGTGACTCAGCACGACCCAGCAGGAGGGATTGAAACCCACAGTATGTAGGTGAGGTAGACGACTATTGTTCCACTCCTGCTGGCTCGTGCTGAGCTGAGGCACCGACTTCGAGCTAGTACGTACCTAGAAAAATATTTTCAAGGGTTTTGTAGTCGGTTACATTTTCTTTGACAAAAAAATACGGATTAATGATGCATGTTGTCCTAAAAACAATATTGTGATTTAATAGTAGATTATTTTCGTGGCCTTGAAGTAAGCAATTGCTGGTTGAGTATGAGAATTAAACGGACGAGATTGCGAGTACGTTTAACTAATACGAGGCCAGCAATTGCTATTCCAGCCGAGACTAATATAAAGCTTTTCTCAAAAATGGTGAAGGAAAAAAACTGAATTAGAATAAATATTTTCTCTAAATATATTATGGCATTTAATTTTATTCCAATAATTATTTTTTTATTTTTTGTTGTGCTTTCCCGCCTTTTTTCATTAATTTCCACCGAAAACACAAGCTGTTTCAGATCCAATAACAAAAGTCTGGAGTTCCAACAAAATAACTGACACCGGCCATTTGAGTTGGCTGTATACGACTTATGCCGACATTTCCATGGTCGTTTTCACTTTTTTAAAAAGTTTGACACTCGAAAATAATAAATTATTGTCGCGCCAACAATATTTTTAACTTTTTCAATATTCGCTGACCATAAACTATGCACTTCGCCTTCTGATATGTACCTATGTGAGGAATAATGTCAACTTTCACGGTAATTTTTGAGAAAAATACTTTCAATTTTAACTAAGCCTACGACCTCGAGTCAGTCAGAATGATAAGTGTTACTTACCAGAATCTGCAACGACAGGTCCAAGAGGATCGAAACGAACGCGATGTTCTACAGCTGCGCGTGCGGCGCACACCAAGTCAGAAAAGAATCGGTGCCTACGCAGCGCCAATTCGTCCCTACCAACAGGTGTGGCAGGAGGATCGGGCGGTCCCTCAGATTCAGCTGACTGCGGAACGCTTTTTTCAAATACTTCGTCATCATCAGAACTCTGCTCTTGCAACAGTTTCTGGTCACTGACTATGTTGCTTACACTCGTTTTAAGAATGCCAGTAGATTTGCGTCGTCCGCCAGGGCGAATATCAACATTCGTTTGAGCTAATTTTTGCTCCAACCGTACTAATTCCTCTAATGTTGCAGAGTCACGGCGATAATCTACAGAGAATCTTTTGAAATCCGTGCGACTTTTTTTATAATCTACCGAATATCTTTTCTTTAATAAATCTCGTTTATACACTTGGTTTAATATAGTATCTTCATCTATAACATCTTCACCAGAATCATCAACAGAATGAGAGGCAATTGCTTCATTTTTTTCTATCTCACTCAAATTATTTGTACTCTCAGAAACAGAGACATCTTTTTCGCGGTTAATAATGATTTCTTTCTCTTTTTCAGATTCATGGTTTGGGGGTTTTCCTTTAACCTTGTCTTTCAACTCGATAACTTCTTCCACCCCTAATTTCTGTTTGGTATCAGTAATATCTACTTCAGCCATCGTGTCAATGTTTTCCGTTTTTGATTTGCTCTTACGTATTTTTTTACTAGGTCGCGCGCAGCAACTTTTAAACATAATTATAGCAACAATTCACCTTTTTAAGTAACTTTTTTACCATAAACAATGACTTACAATAGTCAAACATAACAGTAGAGTAATATTTCTATTAAAATTTAAAATGTCTTAAACAATTTAAATAACGACTTGTGGTTTATCGAGTATTGAATCCAAGATTTTGTACGCGATGTAGTTAAATATCCAGGGGTTGTGTGTGTCGGCGGCCGGCCGAGCGCTCGGCGGCGGGCGACTGGCAGCACTGACGCAGGGCTGATGCGCCGCCGCCGGGCGCATCCTGCCGCCTTCCCGCCCAACCCTCGGGACCCCACGTACTGTACCCACAAAACCATAACATCTACACAAAACGTACAACGAATAAGCACGGGCACGTATCTCGTATATAACTTCCGACAACCGAAAACAAGCTCGCAAAATAGAGACGTGACTACGTTTTTTGTTAATACTGTCAGTAGTTTTGGATTTGGAATCATGCTAACAATATCAAACAACATAACTAATTTGATAAAAAATGAAGGAAATTAACCACCGACCACAACTCCTGCAATGCATGGCTAGGTAGCAGGGGGGCATCGATATCCCGATGAGAGAAATGATTGGAAGTTACAATTCCTCCCACGGGGAAACATCTTATATTAGACTACGATAAATGAGGAGAAAGGCGGGTTGGGGTTGGGGACAAAATAAAATTACCTAGCTGTGACACAGATAAAAAAGAAATAACGACCAACTTGGGAAATAACTGCATCATACTGGATTTTTGATTTCATATTGTGATAACGCAATGCTACATTCTATCGACGTAATATATTATGCACATACTAGGTATGTTTTAACGACATTTTAAAAAAGTATTGTAAAATAATTAATATTCATAACAGCACCAAAATGCTCATACTTAGTGACGAAATAGAAAATATTGAAAGGAAACCAGTAAGATCGGAAAACCTCAGAAAATTAAATTACTTACCCACATTTGTCCTGCTAAAATGTAACAATGTGTATGGAAAACGGAGGTTTGTGGGAATACCTACATGTTACCTAATACTTTTCTTAACGTACTCTATTACGAGTGTGTGTGAAACACCACAACACTGTAAACGCATTGTAAAAGCAATTTACCTAACGTGATGTAGTTACTTATGTTAAGCTTACCTATACAAATATATAGTATAGTCTAAAGTCAAATCGTAATTAATAATATCTACCAACTTAATACCTACTTATCGTTATGCGAGTGAATTCAACGGCAGTTAAACCTTAGTATGGTTTTGCTCGTTGCATTATTGTAAAATGTTGTACCTATTGTTTTTTCTGTTTAGTAAATAAATGAAAAAGAAAATGTAGGTACCTAGGAATAATATGCAGTGGTAGAGATAAACGGTTATAATATAACAATAATAAGATAGTAAAATTATTTGTAGATGCTTTCTAGGTGTGGTAGATGGAGGATGACAATAAACAACAAGTAAGGCAAATGACTTTAGTTAAGGCATTCAGCGGGACTGCGGATAATGACTCGCGGCGCGGCTGGGCGCAAATTGGACGCGTGCATATTACGCCCGCACCAATTGCTTACACTTTATTTTTAGGGTTCAATGACGTCCAGGGAACCTTTATTATTAAACAACATTCAAAAAATAATATGGTTCTCTCAGATATGTATAAATAACGAACAAGTTAGGAATCAAACGACAGAACCATTTATACGTTTCCATTTCAAGCATGTAGTCTCAGGAAGAAATCAGCTATCTGACTGAATTTGTTAAAGCACGTTATGAAATTCAAAATGCTCTCACGTCATAAACTGTATACAAAATCAGGACTTCGCCGAAATATTAAAATTTCAGATGCAGGCGGTCTCAAACTAGGTAGGTATCTAGGTAGAGATTTAGCTCGACTTTTCAATATGCGTTTATTGTTAACACGTTAATCTTTAGCCAAAGCGAGGATTTAGCCATATTTTAGTTTTTTAATGGAGTAACATGTTGTACTTGATCTACTTAGCACAGTTTTCTCGCAATCAATCATAACAGTTTCTTGAAAAAAAAAGACGTGGTCTTTACCAAAACTCCCTCTTCCCTACACGAGCCTGGTTGAGATTTGTCTCGACCCCCCTGCCTTCCCTAAAAGTCACACTTAATTAATGGTCGCCCCCATTACTCTTGCACCGTGTTGTCTATGGACGCGGAACCCACTTTTCCGACTCGAAACTTTCTCTGAGCCAGTTTCTTGATCTCCATTCATAATTTTTTTGAATTTCCTAATTTTAAAAACAATTTCACAAACTTTTACTATGTTTGGTTTATTTAAGTGTATTAGAATTTAACGCCGTGTATCTAGTTCTAATTGTTTCGTGCTAAATTTAAAACCGCGGTATGAGTGAAATAGTTACTGTCACCTTTTGTTTTCTATACTACCGCCTAATATTATTTACACATGATTTGATACACGAAATATAAACCTAAACATCTTAAAAAAAAAAAAACATGGGAATTAAGAATTATCAGAATAAACATGTTGAAATAAGGCTTCATATGTTTTTTTTTTTTCATGTTTTGTGTGTTTTACAGCGAAAATCATTGATGCGCAGTTGACGAGCGTAATTCGCTTCAAACGAGATTCAGTCACCTTACATCATTTGAGATTCAGTATTAAATACGTAGCTATTACTTTTTTGGAAATTTCTGACGCCGTTCACAAAACGAGCGCTCACGAAAAGTGTCCTTAGCTCTTCATGCAATGCAATAGGTACTAAAATATAAAGAAAAATAAATTCATTTATAAAATGATTATTTTCTCGTGTTTAAACTTCCATTTACTTAAATTGATTTTAGGATAAAGAATTATACTATTGTGAAATTGTCTGCATTCCATGAGAAGTTGATATCGACGGGCTGGCGTTAAGCGACACTATGGGCGATATTGAGTTATATACATATTCGGAATCAGCAAATTTTTCCGCGTCTTTTGAGCCGGGTTTCACGGCAATCAGAGCTATTTTTTGTCGCTTGAAGCAAATAGATTTGGATGCTCTTATTCACTCCACTGCTGACTGAAGTGACACAAAAATTTGCTATTATCTTAATACGGTTGACTTAAGCTATATAAAACTACTATGGCTAATGACTTAAACCGTTTTTCCTTTCTCGTCATGGGAGCCAAATCAATATCATGGAATAATGGTTTTTGAAGCTTTTTTACATTTTCTATTTCAAAACCTGATGGTTGGTTAAATTACTTAGCTTGCTCCGTAATGCACAAATAGATGTCGCTTAATGCAAATAGCCTGCGACCAAAATGTATGAAGCTAGTCGCTTAAAGAAAATGTCTTTCCACAAAAATATAAGAAACTTGTCGCTTGAATCAATTAGCCTGCAGCAAAAATAAACAAAAGATGTCGTTACAATTATTTTACCTTAAGTCGATTTTACCTTAACAAAGCTACTTAAAGCAATAAGCATTTCTCCAATATTAGGTGAACTGGTTATTCAAGTTATTATTTCCTGTATATTTTAAAAGAAAGCGGTCACTTAAATTGAGACATAAAAAATATTTTAGTACTTGAATCGATTTTCCTTCACTACAATGTGCGTTAAGCAAATACCTTAAATGTTTTGTAATTAAAACCTACTCGCGCATAGTAGATGTGCGTCAGAGTCAGAATCAGACTCAACCTAAAGTTTAATTTTGTTTAACTCCCTTAATTCTTTTACAAGATTCTTTTTTAATACGTCAAAATTATTATTTTCTTTAATACTAACTAATAATTATTAAGATTGGTTTTTGGAGTCTTTTTGTATTTTTTATTTCAACTCCAAATTTGTTAGTTTTACGGGTATCCCGTGAATCCATATCGAAACCATGTCCAGCGGTGGTGTAGGAGTTATAGCACGCAGCACGGATTGCTGAGGACCTGGGTTCGATTCCCAGCGCTGGTCTCTTTTTCTGGTTTTTCTGTGCATCCATGTCTCAGTTTTTATTTTCGACTAATAATTATGTTTTTGTTAAGTTTTGTTATAGTTGAGTGACTGAGATAATGATTAAGTATAATAATAAAAAAATATATAGTTTTTAAAATACTGCTAATTGTATTTTTGTAAAAAATAATCACGTCATTTTCTGCATTTTATTCTCTCTTACTTTTTTGTTTTCTACAATGTTCATGTTGATAATTTTTATATTGGTTTCAAACACCAACCTCTATCAAAATTCTAAATTACCGGGATTTAAACTAATACGACCAAAATAATGATCGTTCCATAAGCTACTTTTCCTGCTTTTAAAAATGAATGGAATGGGAGTTTGAGCATATAAGCCATAATCTATTGCACTCGTAACAAGGCGGTTAAACCTTTTAGCTTTACACAAAAACTACAGTTACAACCCTCTTAAGTCATTTAGCCTTGCGCTAATTTTTCTAGTCGTTGTTTCTTAAATCATTTAGTTGTATTCCAAAAAAGACTTGAAACGTCGTTTAAGCCGTTTTTCCTTGCTCTAAAATATAAGAGGAAGAAGATTTTTTAACTCAAGCGACACTTATTTCTTTATCCTCTCGTTTTATTCAATGAATATATTAAACATCAGAAGCGGTATTAAATTCTAAGAAAAACTGTGTATTTATGATCAAAATCAGTTACGAAATTCAAAAACAACGAATTTTTTTCTAAATTTTAAAACTTTAAAATGCTCTCCTGTAAAGTTACGAAAATGTCGCTTAACGGCATTAGCCTTTCACCCCTCGATATTGAAAATTGAAATGAAACCTAAAAACTTGTCTTATGTCATCATAAATATATTGTTTAAACTTTTAACCTGTGGATTGTTTTGCTGCTACCATGTGCACATAACTGTGTTATTTGCCAATTTTTATTACTAATTTTGTTCACCTTCTAGCAATCTAGGTACTTAAAACAAAACAACTCAGTTTTTTTTTTACTGTAGGATGGGTTAAATAAAGTAAGGGTGTATGATTTATGACATGACTACAGATGTAGCGAATACAGTTTTGCCATTATATTTTTTTACTGTAGGACGGGTTAAAATAAGGGTGTATGATTTATGACATGACTACAGATGTAGCAAATACAGTTTTGCCATTATTATTTTTTTCTGTAGGACGGGTTAAAGTAAGGTTTTATGATTTATGACATGACTACAGATGTAGCGAATACAGTTTTGCCATTATATTTTTTTACTGTAGGACGGGTTAAAATAAGGGTGTATGATTTATGACATGACTACAGATGTAGCAAATACAGTTTTGCCATTATATTTTTTTACGGTAGGACGGGTTAAAGTAAGGGTATATGATTTATGACATGACTACAGATGTAGCGAATACAGTTTTGCCATTATATTTTTTTACTGTAGGACGGGTTAAAATAAGGGTGTATGATTTATGACATGACTACAGATGTAGCAAATACAGTTTTGCCATTATATTTTTTTACGGTAGGACGGGTTAAAGTAAGGGTGTATGATTTATGACATGACTACAGATGTAGCGAATACAGTTTTGCCATTATATTTTGTCCGATATGTTCATATTTATCCTGCTTTTTCAAATACCTTCCTGAAGTTTATTAAAAGTAATTGATAAAGCAAGATAAATATCATCACTACTTCAAAAAAATCTTGAATCTAAAATCAATAATGTCAACAAAATTGAACCTTGACATAATGATCGTAAAGTTCACTCAGAAGAATTATCTATTTTGAGGTAGGAGTTTTTTAAAAGTAGTGACAATATGAACATATCTGACAAAAATGATTGCAAAATATTATTTTTAAATTGCATAGGTGTAGGCTAGTCATGATCGTAGGATGACCTCATTAATCATGACATGACACAATGATGTCACAATTATACAAGTAAATTACATAACACTTAATAAAATATGGGCTATCAAGTGTTGTAGTGGATTTAGCTTTAAAGCAGTTTAAGGTTGTTTTAATATTTTTAAATACCAATCTATTTATGAATTTCTTGTCTTGACACAATGGACTCACTGCTTAGCATTACCAATGAGTATTAAACCCAGTTTAATGAAGCAAGACATCTCTTGCATCTTTCATTAAATTGCGGAGCCAAATAGTTCATAGATTCTGAAATAATTGATTTAGTGTTGTGTTGCTATGAACTTTTACTAGCTTAATGTTTATACAAGTTAAAACTAAAGTTAGTGAGTTTAAAACAACATAACTAAGAGAGCACAGTTGAGTAATTGTAAATTTTGCAGCCTATAACCTGGGACTGGGTACACCATAGATACCTAATAGAAAGTGTTTGCAAATTCCAATTATTTGACCAATCTTTAGTCTAATTTGAGCATAATCAGCAGCGGCCTTAGGGGGTGGCAAACAGGGCAATCGCCCGGGGCCTCGCTCTTGCAGGGGCCTCCCGCAAGAACCCAAGCAAATTTAAAAGATATATCGATTTTCGCATTACGTACAACCTGCTGCCTGGGGCGTCGCAATGGGTAAGGCTGCCGCTGGCCATAATAACAAAAAATCCCACTGGCTTAACAAGTTTTTATTTCAAGTGCAATAGCTAATTTATTGAATGAAGCCAAAATGTTATTCAATTATTATCATAAAGATAGGCAGGCGAAAAAAAAACCTTTTGGTTCAAAATTCAAGATGATGCAAATACCTAATCATAGAATATCGATTTGATTTTTAAAAACCTTTAAGCAAAAAAATGCAAAGTACGTGAGAATAGAAGTTTGTTGTTCAGTCAGTACGTACAGTGCCGGATGCCCCGGATGGTGTCGGCGTATATTATATATTTGAACGTTCGAATGAAAATACAAACCCAAACATGATAGAAACAAATGGATTACGCACTGCATATAAACAAAGCAAATAATAATCGAACTGTTTTGATAACGCTCAATATAAATAACGGATAGATCGGTAAATGCAAATTAGGTTACACGTAAAAACAAGAAACTAGTGAGAATTTTATACTTGAAGGGTTTAATTATTATTCGAAAACTTACTGGATGTGATTTTTCCTGACTTATATGAGCTAAAATCACTTGATGCACTTGTATAAAATGATAAAAAAACTCAGTCTTCCTTCTTGCTTGAGGTTAGTTGTCAGATACTCCCTATATATACTATACTGTAGTCTTTGGTAAGTAAGATTACCGTTCGTTCGGCGTTCCGTTTCGTTTCGTCCCGTTCCATTCCGCACCGTAAGCAGCTGGGCTACTACGAAATTAAAATCGAAGTTCGTATCGTACCGTCCCGCTGACGCTTATATTATTTAATACGAGTGAGAGGGAGGGTACGATACGAACTTCGATTTTCGTAGTAGCCTTGCTGAGGCAGACAGAACGAACGCCAGCCACGCACTCGCACTCCGTGCAGAAAACTAAACTTTTAAAACCACTTCACACTATCCAGTCCATTTTTAATTAAACATTAAAACCGGTAAAGTGCAAGTCGGACGCGCTTTCGAAGGGTTCCGTACCATTATATCTATCTATGCAACATATTTACATTAGACGTTAGCAAAAAAAAAACACATTTGTTGCATGGGACCCCTTTAATATTTATTTTATTTTATTTTAACTACCTAGGTATTTATTTTTAAAGTGTCATATATTCCATGAATATTTCAAGCGTTTACCTGTTGCCGTTATTTAAATCGAGCAAAAAACGGCAAAAAAAAAACGTTTTTTGTATGGATGCCCCCCTTAAATAGTAATTTTATTGTTTGTAACCCCCGACGCAAAAAGAGGGGTGTTATAAATTTGACCGCTGTGTGTCTGTCTCTGGCACCGTAGCTCTTAAACGGGTGGACCGATTTGAATGCAGTTTTTTTTAATTGAAAGCAGGTTTTCTAGGGATGGTTCTTAGACATGTTTTATCAAAATCGGTTCAGCCGTTTTTGAGATATTGAACTTTGAAGTGACAAAGTCGGGGTTTTCCAACTTTTTGTTGGTTAGGTTAGGTTATATTCACACACTTCAACTCGTCGCGAAAAGGTTAAGTATATTAAATCGCAAAGGTAATATTTTATTATAACTGACTAGACTTACTAGGCGGCAATGAATGCAGGTACATAAAATACCCACATTAATTTATACATAAATTATTAGTCTGAAGAACGTACCTACTTGCATAATATTACTTTTTTGTGACAACCCTGATACATTTTCAGTGTCTAGCCGATTGTCGGCATTTCGCGCTCAGACAAAGAACTATTGTCCACTGTTCATTTTCTTACACTGTGCTGTTGTGTGGAAAAAATTGAAAAAAATCATGATGGATTCATGTTGGAAGTATATCAAATTTACAAGGAAAATTAAAACGGCTAAGATTGCTTGAGAGTTATTAGTAGTTTAAGAGTAAATAGCAGCCTAAAGTACACTCAACAAAATTTGGCCCAACCTTCATACAAAATTACCGATTCTGCATACATTTGAGGGTCAGATTTTTTGCCGCTCAGTATATACCTATCTAAACTTGGAAGATTCCGTACACAATACAAAATCCTACTGAACCCTATCTTGGGCGTGTCCGACACGCTCTTGGCCGGTTTTTACCATTTGGGTACGGAACCCTAAAAAAAAACGATTTGCTGGTCCTATATCAAAATATCGTCCCGCTCACTCTCGTACCACAATACACGTAACAGGCTATTGCTTGTATTGTGCTCGTATTAGATATTATTACTGTGGGCAGACAAAGAGTTGGAATTTTGATAGTTCCTACAAGGCCTGATATATCCAATGGCTGAAAAGCGTAGGCAGGTACAATATTATGGAATAGAAAGCGTACATACGAAAGGAGACTAAAATAATTAATTAATGTCGCCTCCGAAATCTTGCCGACATGTAGTACCTGAGCCTACTCTGCCTATTGAAAATTTGCCCCTAGCTTCATCTGACTTAAAATATACTTTTTTTATGTTTTAACATATAAAAAAAAAACCTCACAAAAAATACTACAGTACTGCGACTACAATTACTCCTCGGATTGGGATCATCGGACTGAATCTGTACATAAGTAATAGTTTACTCCAGGCATTACACACGTAGTGGTAGTGGGGCGGCAATCTGCCGTGTACCTAGCCTACCAAGGGAGCCAGGGTATCAAATCCGCCCATGGATGAGTAAGCAAATAAAGAATTTCATTTTTTAATATATTATATTTACTAAATCTAAATACATACTCTCTATTACAACATTATACTTAGCATAATTCGTACACATATTAAAACATAATAAATAGTCTGCACTGATTGCTTATTTTATAATGCTTTATTTAAAGGCACAGAAATTATGTAGTCGGGTGCATTGTTTTATCATGACAGAACTAATATGTGGTCAAATATACTTTCTTCTAGCACAGTGAGCAGCCAACTAGTATTGTATTGTAGTCAAGAAAAAAAAGACATCCGTTCACGTGAGAACGATTTCAGTACTTTCAATTCGCTCTAGCCACATTCAAAGAGAAGTGCTAACAATAGGATTTAAAACGTACTTTCATCCATCAAAGATTGCATAAGTACTGTATCGCATGCAAGTAAAACCAATTCGCTGGCGTAATATATAATTTAAATCTTCCCTAATACAAACACCGCTAGGCAATTCACAGCAGAGGATTTTCAATGAGACGTGAACATACTTTTGAGTACCCTATTACTAAGTATAACTTTTCTGGAAACGTCTGTAAATGATAAGTGTCCATGGCCTACCTCCCCGTCCTATAATTTAAAACGATTAAGTTTATTTTATAGTAGGTATAAAAGTTTATCTTAAAGATAACTAGAAGCATATCTAATATACTGGCATAATTAAAAACTATTCGTCGTCTTCAAGACACTTCAGGATTTTTTATTTATTTAAATAAACCTGTAATGTATAAATAGGCGTCAATGATAAATTTGGGACAATGCAATACAATTTCAACCTAAAGCCTCTGAGCTTAATTTGATACTGACTTGGTCTTTCATGCGGGGAGGAAATCTAAAATATTTTCTAAATCTTATTACTTTCCACCGAATCACAAACATTTATATGATCGAGATAAACTGCGTCATTTACATATTTTATTATTAGTGCAACTTTAGGTCATTTCCATAATTTGAGGATCAGTGCCAAGTGTGACATACCATACATATAAAAAAACACTGCATATAACATTGATTTGTGACAGAATTGATGTACTCTTGAAAAAAATTGTATAAAGAACTAAATAACAGATATAGATTACAAATGCAATCTAGCAAACAAATGCATCTACTTCGCGTATCCGAACCCCGACCAAACGTCGGGGTTGGCCCCATACAAAGACTAACCGCCAACTGACTAATCATGATCAGTGACTGACTCGAGCCCCACGGCGTGGGCGGGAGGCGCATTTGAATCGATTTTGTGCGGACATCGGGGAATTCACATCGCTAATTCGCTCTTGAGACGTCACAGTAGATATAAAAAGTGACACGGTTGGTTTTCATACAGATTGAGGTGCTTGCGTTGTCTAGTGTAATCTATATCTGTGTACTAAATAATAAATTATATCACAAAATTCTAACCATTTGCACTTGTACAGACGCGCAAATTTTCGTGGCTTCTACCTTCAAAATAGGATTCCACCACACACCCCGTGAAATGGGGGAAAATACATATGCTATTTAAAATACATAAATACAATTTTTGTACATTATGTTTCGTTACTTCTCTAGTCTAGCTTGGTAAACAAATCATGCATGGTTCACTTTTACCCTATAGGGTTCCTTTCATACATTCTCTCTTCGTGGCTATATAACTAATCAATTTAAGATTTATATGTAACATTTCTCTTATTTTCTTAATGTCAACTACTTGTTGGGAAACATGCTTTGTAACTATTGCAACATTGTTACCTATTATTTAAAATCGATATAAAAATAACAAATCTTGTAAAAGTTGAACTTTCTTGTTTTGTTGGTAGGTAGTTATATCTTAAATATTTGTTTGATGCAAAAATATATGTTTCGGTTCATATTTTTGACAAGTTTTTTTATGTGACTAGCATGACTTAATTTATAAGATAGTGATTTTATTCTAATACATGCTAAGTAGTTACGATTTTAAAATATACTTTTAGTGCGGCACAGTTTAAAGAAAGCGATTGCAAGCATATTTTTTCATGCGTGTTTCGGTTGGGTGAAGACTAATTTCAAGAGAGTTCCCCGATGGGAGCGTTCTGAAGCCACAGGTCGTGAATAAAGATGTAGAGATCGTCGCTGACCGCTACCTGTCACATACAAACGCAGGATTCAATATAAGTATTTAGCAAAACAAAAAATGGTTTGTACAATCCATTCTTTAAATTTAAACTAGACTTTGACAAGTTTCGTAGTTTCAAAGTTTACCTTATACGGTGTAGGGTTCAAGTTTCTTTTGATGTCTTGGCGCAACGTTTTTAGCGATGACTGTACCCTTTCACGGACTTCTGACAACGGCTTTGGCAAAGTGCAAATGCGGCCGTCCTTCCAGCACACCTGAAAATATTGCAAATTAAACTTGAAAAGATATTGTAGTCTAATAGTAAAACCTCGTCTTCGTAAAAGTTATTTTCTTCCAACTATGCTTTAATTTCATCATAACCGCACTAAATACCCAGCACAAAGCGGGACTTTTCTGCTCTAGAGCAGAAAAAATGTATGAAAATCCTTTATTTCATTGTTTTACTTTTTTTTTAACTGCGCCACTAAAGAGGTAACACAAGTATTTTTGCTATAAAATTAGCCTGCATTGTGTAAACGAATCTAGTGTTAGGTTGGTCAACCTGACGGTCTTATGAAATTTGACAGATTGCGTACAAAAAATTGTTGCTACCAATCCTACAAAAAATAGTAAGTAGGTAGCCGTATATTTAAAAAAAACGTTGTGTGTTTTGTTGGCCAACCTGGCGCCCATCCGAAATTTGACAGATCGCGGGTAAAAATATCTGCTATATATACTCTCTGCCAAAAAAAAGTAAGAAAATTAAAAAATAAATTGGCGGGAACTGCCTTTACCGTGGACATTTTTTGAGAGTGCGAATGTAAACTTACAAAAATGGAATCATCGAGTGCTAGTGACATTTCTTTCCTATTAATGGTTTAACATGAGTTTTTTTTTTCGTCTACTATTACAGGAATAGCAGATTATGCACCTCGCATTAAGTAAGTAATTTATATTGCCCTCGTGCTTTTTAAAGCCCTCGTTGACGCGCGGGCTCCAAATCGGCACTCTGTGCAATAATAAATAACTTTCTGCTTGGTGCAACAATTTACTATAGTAGCAAGTAGCAGAGGGCGTTATTATCGCGGATATAAAGTTAGTACTTTAACAGTACTTTAGTCGAGATAAAGTAGTCTTTATCCCGACTAAAATTAACGAGAAAAAAAATTGGTTACATAATACTCAACACCGGGTTCTGCCTTTTCGCAGAATTATTGTTTGGCAAATGTTTCATTTGCCAACTGTTTTATTTCCCAACTCTTAATTTTCTCCGAAACCAATAATTTTTCTCAGTTTATTTTCTTATGCTTTTATAGAACACAGTAGGTTAGGTTAGGTTTCTTTTATAAAAGCTCCGAAAAAAACATGGTTTCATAGAAAATCATTAGTTAAGAAATGAAACAGTTTGGCAAGTGAAACAGTTGGGAATCGTGAGCCTTTAGACGCATAACACCACAAACGCGAAATACCAAACCGAGGTTTTTTGGTTATTTGCGGATTTTTAAATATGATTACGTGATGATTACGCTAATACCAACCACTTATAAAACCACAAACGCAAAACACCAACCTGACGTTTTGTGGTGTTTTGCGAGTTTATTAATTACCTACGCAATATAACACAAACGCAAAACACCAAACGGGACTTATAAAATGCAATCGAAGTGGTGTTACAGCCAGTCTTTATCTAAAGAGGTTTTATTTTTCTTAATACCTAGATTATAATTATAATTATTTATTAGTAATGTCGATTTAAGAAATAGCATAAATAATCCTACGCTAACTAGAGCAGCATAAAGCTGCTGCTGCTGCTACTTGCATGTTGTATATCTCAATACCACATTGGTGCAGATAGCAAATATGAGAAGAGCAAAAGTGCTGTGTGAAATAACTTTTGTATTCCTCAATGGAGTCTTGTTTTTTTTTTATTCGACTGGATGGAAAACGAGCAAGTGGGTCTCCTGATGGTAAGAGATCACCACCGCCCATAAACATCTGCAACACCAGGGGTATTGCAGATGCGTTGCCAACCTAGAGGCCTAAGATGGGATACCTCAAGTGCCAGTAATTTCAACGGCTGTCTTACTCTCCACACCGAAACACAACAATGCAAGCACTGCTGCTTCACGGCAGTATTAGCGAGCAAGAACACTTGGAAAATAATGCCTGGACGGAGTTGATGGATAACATAGCAAATTTCCATGATGTCAATCAAGAACATGTTCAAGACATAGTTACCTTAATGAAACAAGTCCTTGTGTTAATACATTTTGAGGTTTCATCCTTTTTTCAATAAGTCAAAACTAGATATGTTGCACATTGCACCATCTTTTCATTTCACCAAAATTAATTCAATTATCATCGATCAGGTGGATCATCGTTATGGTAGGTTGGTATTTCGCGTAGGTACTGTGATAGTTGGTATTTCGCGTATTTCGCGTTTTTGGTGTTATGCGTCGAAATGTATTTGAGCACCACGGTCAAACGGACGGTGCGCGGTAACTTACGAATTTAAGCAAATGAGCGAGCCGTACGAGCCTCAACACGAGACTGCCTCTAATTCGTACGCAGCTTTAGATAAAGAAAACAATAGTTCTACTTCTATGTAAAGAGCGCAGTAACAATGTCATGCTTATTTAATACGATAATAGCGTAATCACGATCCCGGCTTTAAAGTATTTCAACGTAATTTTAGATACGCGAACATATATTGTCTGCACTTCTATAGTAGCTCGAAAAAAAAAAAGAAAGTAGTTCGACATCCATAAATGTCATCTTTAGGATTTTACTAATAATCGGATGGCCATTTGGGTTTAGAATTTATTGCAAGACTGCGTAAAAACAGTTCGCGCTTGTACGCTTTATTTTGCGAGTACCTATTTCGGCTACTAGGTTTGCATTAATTTGCTTCTTACCTTGTACAAATGTTCAACTTTGCTGGGTATGACGTAAGCGCGCTTGGACTCTTGGAAGGGGTGGCGACAGAGCACCTTCTGCCCGACTTTTGGCGGCGGCTCCAAAGAACGCTGCAGCAGGTCGATTAGGGCGTGCCCGTCCGCTCCGAACAATCTATAAGCCTGCAATGATATCCACAAATTTTGTAGGACAATTTGCATTGACGTGCTCAATTGCTCATACTTTTAACTACAACTAAGTTGCTACCTACTTAAATAGTTGTAGTAGTAGTAGTGTTGTAGTTGGAGGAGGCCTGTGCCCAGCAGTGGGACGTATATAGACTGGGATGATGATGATGATGATGAAGTTGCTACTCGGCAAACTTGCTACTTTACCTACTTGTTGTAGTTCTTTGATACGGACCTCCGGAAGGTAACGCCCGAATCTATCAATTTTAATGCTCATAAATGATGATTTTAATTTTAAATCGATTATCCAATTTAAATTTCAACACTAAACGATTATCTGTTTTCAATATTTTTAATTAATAAGCAACAATAAGGTTCACTTTTCATACAACTTCGTGTAGTAAGTGACTAGTTACTTTTGCTCGTTAGTGTAAAGTCAGCAACAAAAATATACATACGTTTGAAGTGCCAAAAATATGTATACAGGACTTCATTGCCCGAACATTAAGGTCGTGTATACATATTTTTTGCAATTTTGCTGATATGAATATCTTTGTTGCTTACTGTACCTAATTGTTTGAGATGTGGTATTGAAAAATCTTTGAAAAATGTATTCAAATTAGAATAACAGTTTTGAACAAGTGTTTTCAAGTCATATCAAAGCTAATAAAAAATAGTAAGTACTTAATGTTATGGAAAAAAATAGAGTTGCATACCTCTACATTACGTAGTTGTAGGTAGATAATTCAAATTGACATGAGGAGTAAAACCGGTAAACCGATGCTGTAGTATTTCAAACTGTTAGATTACACTAAGTCTATAATGCAGCAGTAGTTGTGTCTTTTACGCCATTTGAAATAAAATGTTATATATTTCGGCCTTGCTGGATTTATGAATGTCTTAGTAAATAAGTAATCATAGTTGATAATGTTTACTATCAGTAAAAACACAAAGCTTGGCCATGAACTTAAGTGATAATAATTAAATATATACAGTTTGTAAGTTACAAGGTCTCTTAAGATTGACGTAGACGTCTATTGATTATTCAGGTCAAAGATACCGCTTGGGAAAATTGTCATGTGTGTGTACGACTCGATTTATTTTATTAGATGCAACTTGAGTAATCATTGACACATACGGCTACTTGGGGCGCAATACTTTGTTAGGAAAGTACCTGTTGTATAAATTGATTATTTTTCTGTGTCAGATGGAGAATACCTCCAAAGAGAATAAATCATAGATACATGTTAGGTTGGATTTTTATAGCAGTCTGCACGTAAAAATATTACGTTGCCCATTGAAATTGTCAATTTATCTATACCGATCACGTATGAGATTGGTTACCTAAGGATCGTATTACTCACCTCATGCATGTCTAGATTCAGGGTCGAGGTTCGAATGCTACTTTGTAAGAAACAAATGTTGCCTACAGTTCATATCAGTACATACCTCTTTATGGCCCGGTATTGTGACTTTTCCCACATCCTGACTAAGTTTAATTCTTGGCTGACCATTAATTTCTACTAGTTTGTAGACGCAGCCCAAAGCTGGTTGACGTTGACAAGTAACTGTAAAATTACATAGCACGTGTTAAACAACTATAAATCAAAGTAAAACCATGAGTTGTAGCGTGGCCTTACCCAGATGTGTTCCAATGCCAAAGCAATCTATTTTATGGCCTTGCTCGTTCAAGCTCAGTATAGTTTCTTCATTAATATCGTTGGAGGCTACGATGGTCAGTTTTCGGAACCACGGTAGTTTGAGCGTATCGGCCACTTTCGCAAACGTATCTCGAGAGAGCACAGATAGGTACGCTAAATCTCCACTGTCTATGCGAATGCCAATGGCTCTGTACCCACAATCATGCAGCGCTAGAGCCACGGCACAGAAGTTTAGCAGACCACTCCTGTTGACCAAAATAATTGTTCTAATATCCAACTGACACTCTTCAATGTTAGAATATATCTTAATAAAGTCAATCAAATATTTGGTGCGTGACTGCAACTTTAATTAGCTACTTGGGAGTCAACTTGTTAGTAGGTGCGTGCGGGTGATGCACGTTAGTAATTTCTTATTGTGCCCAGTGTATGCATAGCATATCAAAACCCAATACTGAAGATATAATGTTATGGTAGGTAACATACAATAACGATCATGCAAATGAAGATTTATTGAGTTGTGTCGGCAACGCCTGTTTCTTTTTTGTGATCATGAAAAGTTTAATGATCATGTCCATAAGTTTCCGATCACCATCGAAACATCGAACGATAACTTTTAAGTAGGTATTTCAACAATTTATCAATGTACTTCACCCGTTCAATAAGGCACATTATTCCTTAAACATTAAAATCTACTGCAGCGATGATACTACTTATAATACAACAGACTAATATTATTAATTAACTACAGCAACACTCCCTACTTTACAAAACTCATAATTCAATAAGTTACTACTATAACTGCCAAACTGAAAATCTACAAATAACGATCCATTATCAAAATAAATGGGTGTCTGATGAACTAACAAGAACACATGCAATTATAGAGTTTATTACTGTGAAGGTGTGCATATCCCTATACAATGCAACTGTGCCCAATGACTAAGATAGCCCTAGTATTGCTCTTAGGTCCAGAACAGATACGTATGTACGTCACACTGAAGCAAAATGTAAAGTTCTCGTCGGTATTCTCTTTATTTACATTCGGTTTGAACATGAAGCGCCGTCCATCTACGCTTCACTGAAAAAGCGAAATAATTTTTTTCGTAACTACAGCTTGAATCGTAAAGTAGTCCCGCCCGGGAGGATCCGTGTTAGGTGTGCTTGCGGTAACATGTCATCCCATGTGTGAGTCGCCATGCCCAACCTAGCCAATGAATAGATGTAAAATGAAAGTGACGGAGCCTGGCCACAAGCCAGTTTAAGAAACATAATAAACTTATATTAAAATTCCACAAAACTTAAGACAAAACGAACAATGCAAAACAAAAGTACACGTTAAATATATAACACCAAATGTCCATATGAGTTGACTATTTGCATCTTTACCTCAGTGTGCGTTCGACCGTGCTATATCCATATGAACTATGTATACTCTGTGAGCTTTGTAGTCTAGAACCATTGGATCCACAGTTGCTATTGTAGCCAGAATGCCCATTCATATGCTGCCTGTGTCGTGACGGTAAGCCTTGAAAGTTATACCTCTTGACATCATACGTATCCACTAAAGCCAGAAATCCTGACGGAAAGGCAAGGGCATACGATATCAGAGCGGCTAGTTCACCGTCGCTCGCTTCTTCAGTAGACACGTCCATGATAGCCGAGACGCGTTTGCGCCATTCGGTGGCCAGTTCTAACAGGTTGCACTGTTTCTGCGTCTCGGCGTGCCGCAGCACCACCGACGACAGATCTGCCAGCGTGCTGAATGACGTCACGAAAGAGTGCGCGTGCGTGCCGCGCACCGGGATGTTGAACATCTTGCCCGCCAGCACATTGCTGGTCCCGTCAAAACCGCCTGAAAAATTAGACCAAGATAAGCTCATGCCTGTATATCTATTTAGGGGCCAACATCATAATTTACGAGTACTGCAACGTTGTAAACATCAGATAGTCTATCATAAAAGTTTATTGCGCGTCAACAGACGACTTAGCATTGTGTGCACTTGTTTGAACTTAATCATCGCTAAAACGACAAACTTAGTATTCAACTCTTGGCATGCATACCTAAATAGTTAGCTGCCTCAAAGTTT
The DNA here is from genome assembly GCF_025370935.1 of Choristoneura fumiferana. Lineage (NCBI taxonomy): Eukaryota > Metazoa > Arthropoda > Insecta > Lepidoptera > Tortricidae > Choristoneura > Choristoneura fumiferana. Next base: position 14,872,774 of record NC_133489.1, on the reverse strand, counting down.
GAAAGATTTGTAGGCAAGTTCCAGAGCCGACGCTGGAATCGATTAAACTGTGACATGAGTAATAGGAAAAGTGTTCAAGGGCAAGGTTGGTGAAACTTGCATGATTAAAGAGATTAACAGTGTTCGCAGAGTCTATTCGATATTTGAGGCTTCTTGGGAGCCAAATAGGGGGCGGGCTTATGGCACAAGTAACGGAGGGCGGGCCGGCGCGTGCCAGGCACGGCGTCCATACAACCGCCGCCGCGGCGGAAACACGCTAATATAATCAATATAACGTATAATAAAACGTTAATTTGCGCTATTATACACCTAAAATTTTGCTATAGAAAAAGCTGCATTGAAAGTTAATTGTAACCAGCGCCTACCTAGACAAATACATTAATAACTTTAATAAATATTTTGAAGACAAAATAATTTACAATATAATGCCTCGTATCGTAAAAGCATATACAGGTTGCCATTCATAAGCGTTAAAATATATGTCATAGCCTTGCATGGAGTGAATGGATTTTCTTTTATTCGACTGGATGGCTAACGAGCAAGTGGGGCATTCAGTATTTAAGTAATCATAATAATATATAGGTAACAAATCTAACCAATGTATGCATATTTGGACGCTGACAATCCACCATCGGGACCCTGCGCTCTCCGCAACCCAAATTCCAACAAAGAGACGTTTTTCCCAGCCACCATTCGGTAGCGAGCAGCGTTGGTTGCCATCAAACTGAAAATACGAACACAGTTAACATTAAAATTGCAGTATAACGGTCAGATTAAGGAACTTTTAACTGTAAGCGTGAAATAAACGCGAAACGAAATATATAGTTTATCATAATCTTTTTCGTGTTTTGAGCATTCTTCTGAACACTTTATTCCAATCCATTGATATAGATTAAAAAAAAAATTGTTGTCTTTTTATTTATCTTTTCCTCTTGTTGAGAATTCCATATAGGTAAGATATAAAACTCAAAATGTAAAATAAAAAGAAAATGAGTGCTCTTTTAATGATACTGAATTATATTAAAAATTGGGATGGTGACTAACAAAAATCACCTTGTATTTCGCTACATTGATTTTACTTAAGTAAGTAAATTCAAATTACTTTATTTTGCATAAAATGTGGTGTATACAATGGTCTTATAAATAATTTGGTCGCACACATTTCTCCAGCATCTGGCAGGCAAAATTTATGTATATGTTCATTAAGTAATAGGTTCTAAATAAATGATTAATAAATGTCATTAACAAGAAATAAATTACATTGCATCACGTCAAACATTAAAAAAGAACTGAAATAATCAAAAAAGTAGAGGGATTGTTATAAATAATTGAAAATAATACCATTATCATACATGCGAATACTTAAGAACTACATGTAAATGTCAGAATTAACTTAATAACTTAGATTAGAGAGAAAACGTAAAACAAAATAAAGTAAGTACATTAGATGTCAATATATAGTGACAGTTATTTGAAGAAGTCAGAATATTCGTCCACTGAGTAAAAACAATTCTGTATTAACCATGTCTTAAGTTCACTCTTGAATACATTTAAAGGTAAGCTCTTAATTTTTTCATTCAATCTATTGTAAGTATTAACCGACATACAATATGCATTCCTTCCATATAATTTTGTTCTCTTAGCAGGTATTACTAGCCTATTTGGATATCTTGTATTAAATTTACAATTATCTTTACTTGTTTTAAATATTTGCGAATTGCTTTTTACAAAAACACAGACCTCATAAATATATATACATGGAACGGTCAACAATTTTAAATCTTTAAACAATGGTCTACAGGAAGTCAAGACATCGACGTTACAGATTGCTCTGATGCATTGCTTTTGCGCCACCAGCGCCCGTTTTGCGTGATAAGAGTTTCCCCATATCAGAATACCGTAGCTAAGAATAGAATACACATAGCCGTAGTAGGCTTGTACGGCTGCAGTTTCAGTGCTAATTTTTGTAAGGCGCCATAGCGCGTACACAAATGAATTTACCTTAGCACATAATTTAATTTAATTTTTAGTATGTTATGGGTATATTTTACAAATATCTGTAGTATTTAAATACTGTATGCTAAATAAGAGAAATAAGAAGATTCGACAATAAAGAATCAAGTTATAGATTTGGTTTACCTGACTGTGACTTCCATATCATTATACATACATAAATGCCAGTCTTTGTGTGATAATGATAAGAAAATAATTTATTCGAGACCCAGTTATTGCAACTGTAGCATTTATATGGTGTCGGTGGCGGTTTCTGTTTTATATGTTGTTAGTTATTGACATTACGTCCGAAAACTATTTATCTTAATAAAATGGGTTCATTTATGTAGACTTTATATCTAAATTATTTTGATATAAAGTCTACATAAATACTTAAATCCATTTATATCGTCAGTCACATTTTGTTAAAATGCAAAAACACTTATCTAAGTATAGTGAAGAATTATGCAACTGGTTGTTGTTATAGGAAATACCTAGCCGAACTATAGAAGTTGTTATCAACGATATTATTTTTCAGAAAATTCGTATTCTGCCTCAAAATAATACAATAAGTAACTATATATGTAGGTGTAGCCTTCTTAAATTTTGTAAACCTACTTTATTGTTTATTATATTGTTATGTACTTAGCTTTAGCGCGCGGCTTCGCTCGCGTTAAATTTTGGGGTAACATAGACTTCCTTTCTACGATCCTTTTTTTCGTGTTTTGATTGATTTTCCGGAGGATTACTATGGAAATACATTACAAATACCTACAGATAGACGTTATTTTAGACAGATAGTGCAAATTTACAAATTCAAAAATCAACCTAAATTATTATAATTCGAACAAACTTTGAACCCCTGTTTCCAATCTAGAGGGGTGGAATTTTACAAAACGTTAAATTATTTCCCTACGTGTTTCTTTTTCTCGCGAGATAAGAATAATTGAATTCTATAGAAAAATGTCTTAACTAACATTGGCTACAATGGCTACCTACTTTTTCCTCGGAAAAATGCAAATTCCCGGGAAATACAAATAAGTGACTTCTACATTTAGACCAATTCAAAAATCTTTCACTGATACAAAAGCTACACTGTTTTCGATTGACATAGGCTACTTTTATTCCGAGAAATTGTAAAGTTCCCGCGGGGCATGAAAAACTGTTTTGCTTGTCAATCAGAGACATTTGTAGCTTTGTATTATTGAAAGAGTTTTGAAAATTGGCCCCGAAATTGAATTCACTTATTTTATTCCACGGAAATTTTGCATTTTTTGAAAGTTTTCGAAAAACCCTCCTTAGTTCAGCTCTATGAGATACATGTAGGTATGCCAAATTTGAAGTCTTTAGCACCAGTAGTTTAGGCTATGCGTTGTCTGGCAGTTAAGTCAGTATCATGCGGGAATTTCGGAAATTACCTTCTTTACATATCTTTCTTCTAACCCTCAAGGAATAAAAATGCCAAATATAAAGTAGCTATATTCGCTTGGCAGTTCATTTTATATAATACATACACATATTTTATAAATATCCTTTTTATTTCCCTTCCCGTGGGAATTTTTTAAAAACCCTTTATATTACACCTCTATGACTCTCTACAAATATATATTCCAAATATCAAGTCTCTATATCACCTAGTCGGCTAGTATAAAATAGCACTCTTTATTCCTTATCCCGTGGGAATTTCTGTAAATCCTGGAAATTGTTTTTTTTTCATTTGCATGCCCAATTTGAAGTCTCTAATAATTATAGTTACGGAAATAGGGCCATTTTAAAGTGAAAATATTAATCCCATTTATTCCCTATCCCGTAGGAATATCAAAAAAATCCTGAAAACAGTTTTTAGGTGTTAGTATTGGTTTACCCTTGAAATGTCGACATACTTTTAATCGAATATCATTTAAAAGTCAATGTTTCATATCTTTTCATTTCGTCGAATATTCATTACCTGGAATGATTAGAATAAGTATTTTTAAAACACCGATTTTTAATATCTGGAAATATTATTTAAGAGATTGTTTATTTGGCAGATATTAATTTCATATTTTATGAAGTATTTCATACTTTTTTTATTGTTGTAAATGTTACATCTTAGAACATTATTTTAATATTTATCATTTCACAACTTCAATGATGTTTTTGAAGTCGCAGGTATAATGTACTTTTCTAGTAGCGATTTATTTTTGTTGGGGTCGCAGTTGTAATCTAAACAAAACTATTTTTATAATAATAATAATAAATAGTTATTCATTCATTTTATTTTTCAGAAGAACGCAACCTTCAAATTTGCTAAAAAATATGCAAAAGATGCAGAATTCAATCTTGAATCACTAAAACTAGTAGAATATATTGTTATAATATGTAATCAACTGGGACATAAAAGTGTTTTATAGTAATACTTCGATGAAATAAACAGCTATATTTAGTGGTTCTGTCTCATGAATAGGTTGATGAAATGTATTTTTAAGCAAATAATAATCCTTGTACTATTTTTCTAATAATTGTTTTAATATGTAATGACTATAATATTAGTATTGAATATTCAATATATCGATTTCGATGAAATGAAATTCGATAGTTAGTTTGTCGAAATTTCAAGGGGCACCCGTTAGGATTACCTACTTGCATGACAAATTTGAAGTCTCTAAAAACTATAGTTACGGAAATAGGGCCATTTTGAACTGAAAATATAAATCCCTTCTTAGTGTGTCTCTGTGGCACTCAAGGTAAATATATGTATGTGTGCCAAATTTCAAGTCATTAGCTTAGCGGTTTGGGCTGTGCGTTGATATATAAGTCAGTCAGTCAGGCAGGCACGACTTTGAATTTTGTATGTATAGATTCATATTATGTTTGTATATGTATGCATATATTTGTATATAGTAGTTTATTTCTATGTTAGGTCTCAATTATAGATTTGTGTATTTTTTATTTAAAACATAGTATTGTAGCTTCCACTTTAACTTTTAAACTCACTTTTTGTCTGTCCCATAACTGAATGCTCCTCTCATCTAGTCAACGGTTGACTGGTAGAGATCCCTTAAAGGGATAAGTTCGCCTTTGTACAGTCAAGGGCAAAGATATCGACACGGCCAAAGTTGCAAAAATATGTATACACGGCCTTAATGTTAAGTGCATAAAGTCGTGTATACATATTTTTGTAACTTTGGCCGTGTCGATATCTTTGCCCTTGACTGTACATATCTCAATGTCTGTCATTTGTGGCGTTATCTGGTAAAAGGTACCTTGTTGTCGGTTCTAGTTTCCGAGATAATCGCGCTTGAAGTAAAATGTCGAAAAAAATCATTTTTTCTTTTTTTACTCTATATTAATAAGCAGGGTCTAAATTTTAATTTGACAGAGACACAAGTTTTTAAATCGATTTTTTATGAGTTAAAACATCCCTTAAAGTTTAGTAAGAAAGGTACCTTATTGTCGGTGCCGCTCTTGAATGCTTTCTGTGCGCTCGGTATCGGTTTGGAAGACGTGTCGGACGTCGGTACTTTGTCGGCGCGTCATCATCACCATCCTAGCCTATACGTCCCACTGCTGGGCACAGGTCTCCTCTCAGAATGAGAGAGCTTGGGCATTAGTTCCCACGCGGGCCCATTGCGGTGCTTATCGGCGCGTAAAAAACGTCAAGAATCATCATAAAATGCGTTTAATTAGAGTGAAGTAAATCATCAATAACTGGCCACCCTTAGGCGGTAGCCAGTTAGGCCCTTATTACACTAGCGATTTGCGGGCGAGTTAAAAGCGAAGTGAGCGCACAGCGAGTTCGCTTCGAGCGCGTAACGATTTCACCGCGAGCATGAAACGATATCGCCGCGAGCGCGCAACGATGTCGCTGCGAGTTCGCTGCGTTAGCGCCGAAGACGCCCTATTTATTATACGAAAGTCTACAATATGGCGTTTTTAGCGCTAAAGCAGTGGACTCGCCATGCGCTCGCAGCAGCGACATCGTTGCGCGCTTGCGGCGAAATCGTTTTACGCTCGCAGCGCCTCGCTTGCCTCGCTTTCAACTCTCCCGCGAATCGCTAGTGTGATAAGGCCCTTATTGACGATTTACGCCAATTTGTCTTTTTTTTTATTCGACTGGATGGCAAACGAGCAAGTGGGTCACCTGATGGTAAGAGATTACCACCGCCCTTAAACACCTGCAACACCAGGGGATTGCAGATGCGTTGCCAACCTAGAGGCCTGAGATGGGATACCTCAAATGCCAGTAATTTCACCGGCTGTCTTACTCTCCACGCCGAAACACAACAATGCAAGCACTGCTATTCACGGCAGGATTAGCGAGCAAGATGGTGGTAGCAATCCGGGCGGACCTTGCACAAGGTCCTACCACCTGCTGGTCTTTAGAGAAATATTTTACCACCGACGATAAGGTACCTTTTAGAAAAAATATAGTGATTGTATAAACTTTTAACTAAACTTTACCTTGAATTTTGAGACTGAAAAAACTAGTTTTTTAAGATTTGTTGAGTTAATTTGGTCTCATTTGGCTATGTTTTAGCGTACTAAATATAAAAGTTTGTTGATTTTGACTGTTTAATTACATTTGTAAACAACAAAGTTATTTTTGTTAAAGTATTTTTTTTATATAATAAACAACGTTAATTCAAAACGGAGTAGTTCTTATTTAGTGTCCAATTACGCATAATATTTTTTCTTTCGATAAAATCCAATGGAAATATACCTACTATAAATAGAAAAAAAGGAAAAAAATTCATCAACCTTTTTTTTTACTTTATGCACTTTGGCAAGGTAAACTATAGGAAAACCGTTGTCCAATTACAAAATTGTTCTTGAAACCTGAAAGCCCGTACAATCTACTCCTCAAATAGCATGTCATCTATGTAACTTCCAACAATAACATACTTTTATTGGGTGTATAAGTTTGAATTCAATTTTCTCATAATCACCTTTTCTGGCTTTTGAGCTTCAACATTTTTAAAAAAAATATCTATTAAACCTACATGCATGTTTCTTACATGGTTCGATAGCTAAATGTATGTAGATTATGGGGATATCAATAACTCAATACCGACAACAAGGTACCTTTTCCCAGATAACGCCACATATGACTGAAGTTGGAGTGCCCTGACTAGTCAGTAATTATCTGACTTAGCCAAGCCTGACATCTGATAAAAACTGGTTTTAACATAATTGCAAATGGATACCCATTCAGTACAAATAAGCCTTATACCTAGATAAGTTAGATAACAGATCGGGATGCAATGAACTTTTGCACAAAAACAACATTAGCAAGATTATTTTAATAGTAGTATTATTCGAACTGACGATTTTTAACAACTTTGTAACATTGTTTATTATTTTAATACATTATACTATGTCTATTTGATTTTGTATGTGGCCGTTTTATATTTATGTAGTACCGGGATGACCTCTAGCTTCTCACAGGCTAAAACTCAGGAACACTTGTTTTCCCAGATCAAGTTAGATCTTTTTGACTCCTCGACCGCATCAGACATTAATAGAGTATACGCCCTACGTCTATCTGATAACCGTGAGATATTATACCGTAAAATATAAGGCATAGCTTAAAAACTACTAGGTAACCTGTATTTTAATTAAATAAAGGACTTACCTTGCAAAGTTAACCAGGGTTAATAAGGTCGTCTCCAACAATTGTGCAATAATTAGGGGGCCTTCAACTCTCAACAGGGGCACTCTGAAATTTAAGGATTATAATGAGAATTATTCAAGCAAATATCTAACTCTGCATATATTTACTCAGCATACCTTGGAAAAACTACAGATCCTTCTTCAATAGCGCTTAGTGTTATATCTTTGCATGTTAGTTCCCTCAAATATGCAAAAAAATCAGGTTCAATATTATCAGGCAGTGTCTGTATCAAATATTCAATGTCTGCGAAATAAATATTACAAACCCAACTTTAACTTGGAAACCTTTTATTTCGTTGATGCTGTTTTGGCTATTGTAACAAAAATGTAACTAACATTGTGAGAATGCTCACAACGTTGGTTACATCACATTTTATTAGCTATAAGTGAGTATAACGTTTTAAACTTTCGTGATTCTCACTCATAGTCAAAATACCATAAACGGGACTTATCACGCTATTTTTACACAAGTAATATTTACCTCGACGTTTCGGCAACGTTACAGTTGCCGTGGTCACGAGTAGACTGAAGTGTGGGGTGTCAAGTCTGCCTAGCAGCGCGAGTTCTTCGAACTACCCGCACTTGGTCACTTTTATTAGTCACCCTATCACACCGACACACAACACTAACAACGTCCGATCGTCCCTCCGAACATTCATCCCGACGCCGACACTTATTAATAACAGGATTCCACGAAGATTAATGGGTCCATGGGTCATTTTTACTCAAGAATGGTACGTAAAGCAGTTGAAATAAAAAAGCATAAGAATTTCAACCGGGACGATGGGTATAAGCTTCAAAGAGGGTGGGGTAAATTTTTTTGAACTTTCAGATTAAATAACCCCGAAAATGTTCACTTTAATGGTTTTTGCAAACCCTATTCATTTTCAAATACCTATCCAACAATACCCCACAACATAGGGTAGAAGTAAAAAAAAAAATCATCACTACATGTATGAGGTACCTTAAAAAAAAAATTATTTTTTTTATTTTAGTACTGTTGGCGTGACTAATATGTTATATTCATGCTAAATTACAGCTTTCGAGTACTAAGGCTCTGAGCTTAGCCGCGGACAGACAGGCGGAGAGACATGGCGAAACTATACCTAAGGATTCCTAGGTGACTACGGAACCCTAAAAATATTTATAGTATAGCTGTATAGTAGTGTAGCTAATCAGTTGGTGAAAAAATGGGAAGTGTTGCTGAAGTAAAAGTAACGAAAAAAATACTGAAAATTTAATCAAAAATGGGTTTTTTTTTTCGTGTCAATCAGCATATCTATAATTTTATGTCATGCAATTGACTTTAGCAAATGCATAGTATAGGTGTCACATAATATACACTAAAACTGGTCTGCTAGAAAGAAAATATTGAAGAAAGATCATATTAGGTCTACTTTTTACAAAAGTTTAGTGGCTGAAAATTTTGCATGTTAATTACTTTTGTAGAGCCACATCATCCATAAAAATTACAAGCAAAAAGTCGCTGTGGAAAGAATCACGATTTATTTTGGCACCACCGTCAACCACTAGAAGCTGGTCAATTTTGTTCAAGGATATTTCCGTCTCCCTCTGCAGTATGGCCTTCTTTCATGGTTTTGTTAGAGCTGAGTATAATGTATATCATAAAACATTTTTCAGTCATAACAAAAAAGATTAATTGCTAGTTATTGATTACATAAAATGTACCTACTTACCACTATCAGAATAATGAAAATTCTCCAAAAACTTTAGACATTCCTCGAGACCCGCAAATATGGTAAATTCACCTTGGAATGGATTGGTGCGGAAAAATAAATCAAAGACAGCCACATCATTGACCTTGTCAGACTTCCAATATGCATAAGCCATGGTTATTTGGTACAAATCTACAACAATATGAAATAATAATTAAAATATAATTTATTTAACAAAGCATGTCACTTATGAAAATGATTTCTATTTTATGTAGGTAGTAGTAAGATATATATTTTCTAATATATAATAAGCTTCAGACATATTTATCAATTAGACACAAACTTAACAATATTTACAGATTCAACACTGAAACTGTGAACATACATTTCTTTATCTTAATTACATAAATATTATTGAACAGAATGAATTGCAAAACAAAGTTAACAGTGTTTAATGATGTAGTTGTCAAGAAATTTAATGTAAATGTTCTAATGCGGTATTTTAATACAAATATTAAATATAAAAAGAAAATCAACAAATTTCATTGTTTAATAATGCCGAATAGATAAAAAATTAAATTATTAATTGGGTATTTCCAAAAGTTGCATGATAAAATTCCATACTTGGGAAGCATGTTAATCACAAACGAAGTATAAATAAATTAACAATAAGTTTTTAAATTTAGTAAGAATTGGTAGATATCTTCATGCATTCACATGCATTTTAAAAACGCAATTAAAAATTTTCCCTAACCTAAATAGATCATCATTTCACAAAGTAAGATATAATCATTCAAATGACATAGAAAGTGCCTTTCTGCTTTATCACAGGTTATTACGAATATAAAAAGTTATCTATTAGAATTTGAAATTCGCTCCAAAATATTATGTTTATCTTACCTGTAAGTAATGGTTGGACGATCCCATTCTGTCGTGCCATTCTTCTATGATTGGACAATTCGTTGGTACTCATTGTGGTTAAAACTTGCAAATGTAGGAGCTTAAATAAATCGTAGAGGCACGTGAGGAATGTAAGATATCCGTCGTGCGACTAAAAAAAATAATTTCATCGTGATCAACCGCCTATGCTTATCAGCGCGCCAAACACCATTTGACGGAAAACATACGCATGCGCATTTCGTTTATATTGACTTATGACTACATCAAGAGGCGTTTTTTAGATATACAGTACGTAAGCATGAAACTGTCTTGACATTAATTGTGCAAATAAATATTTGGCATCTGAGTGGGCATCTGTCATCGTTCATCCACCATTACCTCTCATATTTCGTTTTATAGATTTTTTTACCGTTCAACGGCAAAACCTACTAGACACTGGCAAAATTGTCCTCCAATGGACAGAGCCATTTTAAAGAAACAACAAATACTTAAATATTTCACACCCAAGCATTTTGCGAAGCCAATGCTTAAATTTAGAGAAACTTGTCCTACTAAATTATGATACTAATCCAATAAATAATTAAAAAACAGTTTGTCTGGTCTGGTACCATTTCAAAGGTTCGTATGCATATGAGATGCGTTAATTAAAATAATAATACTTGAATGTAGTTAAACCGACATCAAAAACGCTTCAAAAAAAACTTACGTCATCTGCACGAAGTTTAGAGGTCGTTTGAAAGGTCAACCTTGTCAATTAAAAACTTCCTATTAAGTATCTACTTATTATTTATTATAGTTTCTTCCCATTTACGTTACAATATAAATAATGTACTATAATTTCACTCGCTGATGTTGCAACACATATATAATATTTTCTATGTTGATAATATAGTAATAAAGTTAAAAAAAACTATTTATGTAGGTAGAAACTTAAACTTATTTTGTTACCTGCATCAATGTTTAGTTCATTATAGTTGTTATAGGTATAATATACTGAGCGGCAAAAAATTGGCCCTCAAATGTATACAGTAATAGGTAACTTTGTATGTAGCGTGGGCCAAATTTTGTGCCGCCCAGTAGGTAAGTATATTATTCTCTATAATTTCTACCTACTTAAGCAGTGCGCAGCTGAATGAACTTGTTGAATTAGTATTTCGTTAACGCAATGCACTAGCTACAATTAAATGATACCTACTACCATAGTTTATTTGCTCACCCGCGACCTTATGACAGCTACGTTTACGCAAGAAATGTGTGTTCATGCAGTTTCTCCACCTCCACACTGTAAGAACACACACATATCCCACAACCCCATCCATCACCAACCACACTACACTGACGCGTTTCGAACTCAAATAGAGCTCAGAGCAACACACACAACCGTTCACCATGCTACCAAGAAATGATTGTTTCAGTTCATTTACCTAAATTATGTTGCCCGTACTGTGCGCGTCCCGTGGAAAACTTTCCCTAGCCCTAGATAAGAAGTTAACACCACAATAATAAATGCTTTGCATTTTATCTGCAGAAGTATTCCTTAACCATAAATAACTACTGTTGTTTGTATAATTGACCGGTCTAGCGCTAGTCATATTTCGCCTTCCTCTTTATTTTACTACCAATTTTTGCGGGCGTCTGCCTGAGCTAATTCCAACCTATACGTCAGTACTATTATATATTCTGTGCCTATACTTTAACTCTAAGGGATAACTACGACGATTATAAGGGATTGACGACACTACTCTTAAATTACTAGGAATCATGCATAACTTATACTTATACGTAAAACACCAATAAGGCAACCAAGTGCTCCAGGAATCCGTTTTATTTTCGCATTGTATCCTTAAATATGCTCCCATCGTTTTATGCGAATACTCTAGAGCACCGATTCATTCGTGGTGATATGCTGTTGAAGGTATGTGATCTACTTGTAATAATTTACATACCTCGTTCATGGTGCTGGAGATGAATTCAGTACCGCGATCGGTTGCAATTTTGAGTGGAATACCATAGCGCAGTACAAAGTTTTCTACAAAGGCCCGTGCTACAGTAGCAGTGTCCTTAGACGGTAATGGATATGCTTCCACAAATTTAGTCAACTCGCACTGTAGCGTTAGTGCATAACTATAACCGTAAATGTCTTTCGGGAGTGGACCGACAGTGTCCAAAAAAACTTTTTCGAATGCGTAATTGGCTGTAGTCGTTATTTCCATCGGTTGTTTAGTTGGAACACTATATTTTTGCCTTTGGCATTGAGAGCATTTTGAAACGAAATCACATAACTATATCCTTTTCCATACTAGGCCAGAAATAGTATTTCTTAATATTATTTAACATTCTCCTATTCCCCGCGTAGCCACTTGTAGGAAGTAGGTGAAAGTCATTAATTATGACCCGTCTGTCTTGTAAATTATCTATTCTTTGAATATTACTGAGCACGCATATTCGTGGTCCGGACCATTTGTTATATTTATTTATTTCTTGTATTAAGCCCGCTATAAAATCTTTATTCATATTATTTCTAACTATAATGTAGCTTTCTGATATTTAAATATTTTTTGGAACCAGTCGGTTTTGCAGTTTCAGAGATTATCCCCTCAATAAAGTACCTGTGCAGAGTTGATAAAATCGGAGGTTTTAACTCGTTGCAAATGCGGTCCACTAATTATTTTTGGTGGAGCGAAGTCGCCTGCGTGCCCGTGCTTGGCAACAACTGAGTGCATACATCTTGCGATAATTAACAGACAGTTGAAGAGACATACGTAATTAAATATTTATCAAACCTCTGCGATGATGTTCCCGATATCCCTCATAAAGGACATAGGGCTTGTGCAAAAGTTTTATTAAGTTTTACAAATAAACTAAACCTCTTATAATAATGAAAGTATAATATAGCACAGATAATAGATAGGAGAAAAGGCTTTGCCAGTAAGTTATTATAGTATTAGTAACTAGCATACACATATTGAAGACTAAAGAAATATAGTGTTAAGCCCAGTTTTAGTTTGGCAGTTCCATACATTAAGAGTACATTTTGATACTAATATACATGCAGCTCTAGCCTCCTGCCTACCAAAGGCACTTTTTTGGAATATCTTTTTGAAACTTTCAAATTATATTGCTTAGAGCTTAAGAGGTTCAGGAAACATAGAGGAAAAAAATCCCGGCTTTTCCTAGTTTTTCACTATGAACTTTTCAAGTGCCATCAGTGTCCAATTGTAATTATTTCTTATGTCCTTCCCAAAGGAAGGATGTAGGCACGAGGCTAGGTACCTATGTAAACTATTTTATAAAATTGTTAAGGTTTATTTATAATTAACTACGTCATAGATTCAAATTAAAATGCTTATGTAATTTGTGACTGTGTTTATTTACATGAGAAATTATCTTACTGTTAGTTAACTTAATTTAGTAACTAAACTAAGGATTTAAGATCAGACTGCTATCTCACTACACATGCTGCAGTTAAATTAGAGATACTGCAAATTAAGTAATAAACAATTGAACAGGTAAATTAGTAACACAACATGGTGACCAGTGATGGATAGCAGAAGCTTACAAATCACTGCCAGGGATGTGCCAGCGCCAACTAGCGGTTACAATTACGGCGGACTTTGAAATATCAAATGTCTGGGGTTGTCATTACGAAGAATAAGTAAACAAACAAATAATTTCAATGAAATATTGAAATTTACATAATATTCTATTCGATCATGTAAATCTATAGTGTCGATAACAACGTTGACCTTTTTTATTTCCCGTCTAAAATGCCACAATGAATTAATTTCAGGACACGGACTTTCTCTCATGACTGTCTTCATGAGAAGTAAAGAAATAAACAAATTCGAATAACGCATTTCATATATATTGTAGACGATTAATGACTGTAGTAGGTCGTTAGTAATGCAGACTTTTTGTGTATTTTCAGTTTAACATGGCCAAATTAATTATAAAAACTGGATTTCGAGCACACTATACGACAGCGCTTTCCAACCACAAACAACAATAAAGGGAAAACAATTAGTTTTGGCTCAATATGTCAAAGATGAAAAAGAAACCAAAATGTGAAAATCATAAATTCATAACGAGTCACACCATTGAAGCTCGTGTAATTCGTCAAACTTCAGTGACATCGACGCCATACAAAACATCTTTCTTGTGTAAATTTATAAAATTTGTGATCACTGTTTTTGCTATTGTTTCTGCGGTTAACTACGCAGCAGGTTTCGTAACGCATATTTATTTATTTTTGCTTAATAATGCTCGAATGTTAATTTCACTAGCAAATAGTGACAGTTGGTCCGCCGAAAAATTCCTTGTTTGGCCAAGGCGCGCGCTGCGATTGATTCGTGGTTCCCCCACCTCCTACATTGCACCCAGCAAATTGGACACCCCAGGAAGTATGCTCTGGAATGTAAGCTATAAATGTAGACCCTGATAATTCGTGTACTGCACCTATACAGATTAAAATGAGGGACATTAATTATCAGTCTATATTGTTATGGCGTACTTCTTCATTTCGGGTCGTATTTTCTGAGGCATAGAATAACTGTACTCCATAATAATGATAGATTAGATTTTGTGTATAATAGTTATAATTTTTGCCTACCAATACAAAAATAATAACCCTATTAAATTTTTTGTAAGAAGCATAGAATTTTTGCAGCATATGACTGTCATTTTACCAAGAGTCAACAGCAATTTCGTGTTATGGGCGTCATCATGTTTCTAACTACCCCTTGTGCTTTTGCAACGCGTAGTTTTTAAATAAATCAATTAAAAAATACACGATTAATGTACAATTGATAAGTTTTCTGTAAGAAAATTGGATACAGGTTTTTACCAAACTGTGGCACAAGGTGTTTTTACTGGAGCAAAACATTTTTGGATAAGAGTGCAAGTGGGCGGTCACTATCGGGATGTTCCTTGTCATGGTGCAGTAAAAGACCTCTTCTAGTAACAAACTGCTCCTTGCAGAGACTGCAGTGGAAGGGTTTCTCGCCAGTATGCTGATACATGTGATACTGAAACAGTTGTTTTATACAATTTAATAATAAGTATGATTCCTAATAAAAAAATATAATTAGTCCGTCAAATAGATAAAAAATAAAATATTGGACGTGTTTTTTCTTTTGTCAAATAACCAAAAACTTATGAACATACATCCTGTTAAAATTCCGTGTGAAATCACTCCTAGTACACTTTTTACTAAGGATTGTCGTCACGTCGCGGGCCCCACTCCCGAACTTTGACGCGCTTCATCATTGTCATTTCTTGTTTGATTAAAAAGAAGAAGAAATATTAGTCCAATATTTTCTGATGATCTAAGTATCTAACTAACGAACTAAATATGTAGAATATTTTTTTTACCCAAGCATCTACCCAAAGCAAAGAAATAAAATTTTGCCATGATAACGTCTATTGTGATTTTTTTGATCCAAGACAGTAAACAAAATTACGGCTGGTCCTAAAAACGGCTTGGGGCCTTAAAACAAGCCTCAGCTTTAAAAAAAGGCTCAAGACTTTTTAAAAACCTATATTGGCTCTTTTAAGAATAGGCTCAGTCAAAAGAATAGCTCTTCGCAAGCCTATTCCGTCAGCCCAAGGACTCTAATTGAAGCATTAATTTTAGACTTACCGTAAAATTATCTCTCTTCAAAAAGCTATGGTTACACAGGTTGCACTGATATTTAAATATGCCTTTGACGGAAGTGAGTTGCTGGACTCTGGGCGTCGTTGCCGGACTTGGTTTGGGTGCAATGGGTCGCGGGTTCAAGATTAGGTTGTTTGAGACGGGGCGTGTTTGGAGAGCACCCGTGGAGACAGGTATGCGACGCCGTATCTTGCCATCTACACGGCGGCCGGGGTGCATGCGACTTCTATGCGAGTAGCAGTTCCCAGAACTGGCAAAGCTTTTGTCGCAGAATGGACACTGGTAGGGCTTATCTCCTGTGTGCTGGTTGATGTGAAACTGCAAATCAAAGAACTTTATCTTATAATAGAGAATTCAGAAGTGTTGTTTATTATCTGTTGAAAATATCTTTGTTTGACAAATAGAATATGGTATTTGACAACTCCTGATTTTGCCATATCTTAATATTATTATGCAAATATAGACAAACAGACAGTGTTTAGCGAAGAGAAAATTTAAATCGGTTGAAAATTGGATAAATAGTGATTTTTTGAAAAATCTTTATACCTGTTTCTTTCTCAAACGCTTTTCTCTATGCAGCAAGTATGGCGGTACTGGCGTGTGACGTCACATGCCAGTATGTCTTTGTCTGTCTAATCTTGAATTTCAAACCTTTATGTTATTTGTAAAGGTAGCTTAAAAATTGTTTTTCTATTCGACTGTTGGCATTGTGTAGTTTTAATTTATAAAACATATATAAAATAGTCAAATACCGTACCTATTGAGCAAGAATTTATGAATTATATTAAAATAAATATAAAAACCGGCCAAGAGCGTGTCGGACACGCCCGAAATAGGGTTCCGTAGCCATTCCGAAAAAAATACGTAATATTTTTCTAAGGATTTCGTATTTTATACGGAATCTTCCAAGTTTAGGTATATTTTATACCATAGGCTGCTATTTACTCTTAAACTACTAATAATTCTCAAGCAAACTTAGCCGTTATAGTTTTCCTTGTAAGTTTAATATACTTACTACCATCCTGAATTTTTTCAAATTTTTCCACCCAACGGTTTAGATTTTAGAGGGGGGGGGGGGGACGCTCGATTTTAATGGAAATTTACACTTTAAAGTTGAATATTCCGCAAACAAATCACTGAATCGAACAATCGTTTAGCAAACCACTAATGGTTTTAAAAGACCTATCCAACGATACCCCAAACTATAGGGTTGAATGAGAAAAAAAAATCACCCCCACTTTACGTCTATAGGAGGTACCTTAAATTTTTTTTTTTAATTTAAGGACAGGATAGTTTTATACCAGAAAACTGCATAGTGATGGGCATTGGGCAACAGCTAGTAACATGATAAAGTGATCCTTACCTTTAAATCTTGATTACGTTTGAAGCTCTTCTTGCATAGATGACAATTATATGGTCTCTCATTGCTATGAGTAATACTGTGAGTTTTTAAGTTGCTTCTGGTATTGTATGACCTCCCACATACTTTACATGTGTGAGATTTATTGGTCGACAAATGCACAGTCATGTGTGCAGCCAAGGTTCTTTCAGTTCTGAAACTATTCAAAACAATAATGAGAGTTAATAAGTTTTTGATAATAATCTAATTTTTAAAACAAGGTTTTTTTTTGATGATTGTACTTTTTTTTACTGTTCTTGCATTGTCACCTTAACTACATTTGCATACCAAATTTCAAGTCAATGCCATTGACCATTGAAGAGTTCTGTCCTGTGAAGACAATCCTGGCCAGACTACCAGGATGTCACTACCAGATTATGGAATGATTTGACCTGCACATACATACATACAGACATGCATACATACATGGCAAGTTAAATAAAAGCTTGTAAAAAAACAGTTTGACAAAGTTCTATTATTGCCAACAATCAACAACTGATTGATGCACACATTAACCTTTTTGTTTTTCCTTTTTGTACAATAAAGAGTATAAACAAACAAACAAACAAACATTAAGGGCTTACCCTAGCTGACATGTTTTGCATGGAGCAGGTGAGCTTGAAAAATAGTATGAGCAGCATACACACACACAATTGACAGACTTTGAGATACTTGTACAAAGGCGGACTTATCCCTTTAAGGGATCTAACCTTTGAGTAGATGAGAGGAGTAACAAGTTAGGGTCCGACAGAGTGAGATTAAGAGTAAAAAAAAAAATTTTGTGGAAGCTACTATACAGTCTTTTAAACAATATAATACATAAACTACAATATAAATAAATAAATAAACTACTATATATATATGTATATAACCATAATACATAATACATATTATACAGGCAAATATAAAACAAAGGAAATGTCCTCAAATGTTTAAGGAGAAGGTGTAAGCCACATCCTTCTCAAGCCCTCCCAGAAAGATCCTACAGTGGGAGATTGCCTGATGGAGGTTGGTAACCGATTCCACAGCCTGGCAGCTTGCATTGTAAAAGATTTAGAGTATGTTTTGGAAGAGGTAGAAGGACAGGCTAAAAGCATATTGGTACTCGATCATAACCGATACTGACTGCCAGCAGCCAAGTAGCTGAAACACTCGGAAAGGTATAAGGGAGCAGAAGGATTATTATATAAAATTTGATATAAAATAATAAATAGATATTGTTATAAAATTTGCAATTATTTTGTTCCTGTCACAAGCCACTTGGCTCCCACACCTAATGGATTATGCGAGAAAAGTTTTGGGTAGTGGCTATCTACTTATAAAATGTGTTAGTTTTTATAAAAAAATAAGAACTTACCATCTACCACATAATGTGCACAACCCATTTGTTTTGTGTTTTTTTAAATGCAGTATCAAGTCACACTTGTAGTCAAAGCTCTCCGCACAGGTGCCACACTTGAACATTTTGTTCACTCTGTCTTCATTAAAATGTATCCAAGAATGATTCTTCAGTGCTAGTTCTGTGAAAAAGCTTCTTTTACATGTAATACAGGGGAAGGGCTTGCCTTTACCTTTACTCTCTTCAGATTTATCTGCAGGTGCATCTCCCCGTTTGATTAATTTGATGGTAACATTTTCACCATCAACACTATGCAAATGTGTTATATCCTCTACTTGTTCATTGTTGTCTTCTATATTTGGTGACTGCATACTGTCAGAGTTTTGAAGAACCATCATAGGGTCTACACTTATTTCCATTTCGGTGACAAGGTTTTCATCATCAGAGTCTGCTGGCTCAGGTTTTATGTCCGTTTTGGACAGCACCACACATTTCTGAGGGGTGAACTGGTCCAGAATGATACTTTGATTGAGGAGGACTTCTTGGGCCTTGCGAGCAGTGTCAATAAACTCACACACAATCTGCAGCTTAGAACAGCATCTGATACAAATGTTCTTAGGCAGTTTATCATCTTCATCAACCTTGAAATAAAGTTTACAAATCAGACAAATTTATTGCATTAATTTGAGACCCTAAGAAGGACAGGGAAGTTGAAATCCCAGAAAATCGTAGTTCCCGCGGGCGCGTGATAAGCTAGGCGAATTCTTCACAGACGAAGTTGCAGGCAACATCATAAATCACAGGGAATTCTTCTAAATTTTCCAATGTTATGGTGAGTTAGCAAAAGCCTACCAGGCTTTTGATGATTGAAAAGTTCGACTTACCTCAATTAACAAGTACTTATTCAACTTATTCTGTAGCAGCATGGCTTCGGCTTCTGCGCTGAATATCATTATAGTAACTTCCTGCTCCTCGGCACATAATCGGCAACACCTATCAAAACTTTCGTGCAAACTTAAAGCCATTTTTTATAGAAAGTAAAATCTAATAAGTAAATCTAAACGACGGGACGGTGGAACGCTTCCCTGCACTGTAATGATTTTTCCACTTTATTTTCCAATGCGTAAAGACGCATGCGCGTTGAGAGATAGCGATGTTGAGTTTTGTATACTTCATCATTATGGCTGTTATTGACATTTTGAAACTACTATAGCAGTAAAACGACACCGCGCAAACTCAAAGAACCCCTTGTTTTGGTTTGTTTTTGCCGACCTACCGACCGGGCGACTGCGACAGTGACAGCTGTCATGACGTCATGAGTTCGGGCAGCCGGGTGACACTCTTTCCCGGCCCGGATATCACCAACATGAAAATACCGACCCTGTTTTTTGTGTTCTCGCCCATAGAAACTGACAGGAGCTTCTATGGGCATATACACGAAAAACAGGGTCGGTATTTCCATCCCGGTATTATCCGGGCCGGGAAAGAGTGTTACCCAGGCGGCCGACCGCGCGGCGAGATTGGGTGACCAGATTTAAAATGATGATTATGCCAGCTGTTGAACTAAAAACTAATAAACTGAATATGTTTGTTTGTTTATTGGTTTGTTGTGTGTGCTTTTACGATAAAAGCACTGAACCGATTGTGATAACATTTGGTTTGGAGATAATTTGAGTCCCTGAGAAGGACATAGGGTAGTTTTGTCCCGGAAAATCGTAAAGTTAACAATTCTTTGCAGAATTAGTCGTGGGCACCAGCTGGTTTCCACATAATATAACAACTCAATCGAGTGAAAATACACACTCTCCATACGTAGATATTTTCCCTTCTTTTTGACTTGTCCTTGATATTTTTTTGTTTCTGAATATGTGCTTTTAAATTTTTCCGGGATAAAAGCTATCCTATGACCTTCTCAGGGCTTTAAACTATCTCCATACCAAATTTCATCCTGATAACATGGGTACTTTTGGCGTGAAACGTAACAATTTGCACTCCATTTATAATAAGTTAGGATGAAATAATTATAATATTATATTAATCTATTCCATCCCACTTATAGTATACACGCGAAAGTTTGCAAGTCTGTTTGTTTGTTTGTTACCTTTTCATGATTAAACTGCTGAACCAATTTAGATGAAATTCGGTATACTGGTAGTTTGAGTCCCGGTACAATTGCGACCACAACGCGCGAGCCGAGCGAGCAAAGCGAGCGCGCTTTGGCAGCGGCCGGCGAAGCGCCAGAACCTTATTTATTTAGGGAATAATTTGGCCCCTTCTAGTGCTGACTGCTGATTATGTAAAAAGTAATACATGCTGAAAATAAATTGATAGGTAATTATATATTTGATGTGCATGTGCAAAAATAAAAATGCTTTACTTTAAGATAAGTAGCGGTACGCTACGAATATAATTTGCAGTTTATTGCGTAATCTTTTGAGTGGAGTATTTTGCTGTGCAATCAATAATTTTGATGTGAATTGGGATTTTTTTGGATAAAAAAAAAACTTTTTCTGATGTGCGTTTAAATAATACCCATTTGAAAATGGTAAAAAATTGACTACATTTTCTATAAACGTGTAAAAAATACATGAAAGAATGAAACTCCATCAAAGCTTAAATAGCCCGAATTTGCAAAGACGATATTGTAAAAAAAAAGGATTCACAGTACATAATATCTTAAGTTCACTTTACCAATTTTATGCCCTAATAAGAATAATTTTAATTTTACCATCATTTTACGGTTTTAAACCTATTTTTTTTGTTAATATAAAATTATTATTAAAAAAAACAGCTATACAGTATGTACAGCAACAGAGGCCGTGAATGTAAAATTTGTAGGTTGTTTTTTATTTTTATTGTAATGTCAGTTAACGAGCGAACGGTTAAGTCACAATTTGACACAATATATTACTAAAAAAGTAGGTACCATCAGCCAAATATGTGGTCTACCACCTTAAAGTGTCTTTCAAAACCATAAAATAAATAATATGTTTCATAGTTTACAAATTATCTATTTATGTAGTCTTATGTATAAATCTAGTAATAATTATCTTTGTAGCTGGTCCGAGGGTATACTAATGCTGATCATCATTGCAGCGTGTTTATCTATTGTCCTTCAATCGCTGTGGTGATTTCAATAATCATTTGTGTAATGTGTTGTGTGAATAAATTATTATTATTCTCAAGCATAATCGTTGTGTCATGTACAATGATTTACAATTCAAGTTCATTATTTAATAGATTGTTGATGTGTAGTGTCGTTTGTGGCATAAGTGATTCAGGGCGTTTTTTTCTTTTTTCAGTTTCTTCTTTGAAGTCATAAATTTGTGCATAAAACAACTAATTATTCTTAGACGATAATCTGACAACTTTTTGAATCTTTTGTTGTTTAATGTTACAAATTTAGCAAACAAAATGAATACAAGATAGAAAGAAGTTGAAAGGGCCACTTCATTTATTGATGGATGCGGAGAAAATCATTCATCTAGCAAATATCATTTATGTACTTATTATAGTAATTAAGTGTAATATAATTATCTTTGTAGCCCGAAAACGGTGCTGGCTGATCAGCGCTGGGGTGTTTATTATTAACGCTGAGTTATGCTGCAGTGTCCGATTACAAGCAATGACAGTGTTGTCTATTTGTACGTTGTGTCTAATAAATGTTTTTTTCTTTCAAAGTTATTCGTGCAAAAACAATAATGTTAGACGTGTCTGTCAACTTGAAAATTTAGCTCATTTCATTTGATAATGGAACTTATTTCTGATGGATGGTAAATGAGACTAGCAACACTTTATTTCTAATGCGGCTTGAGTGAGTCATAGGATGACACGGTTTAATTCTGCAGACGCCAACAGTTTGACAGGAGCATAATTTTGTAAAACTAAAATAAGTTTTTCTGACTTTGTGGAGACGTACACTACGAAAGACAACTTTATTTGGTTAGCTAGCAACACTACCCTTATTCTTTATTACTTCGTCACGATAATTTTGACTTATCTTTTCGGAATCAGTGTTGCCAATTTAGTGACCAAAAAAAAGTTTTGACGACAAGAATGAAGAAAGAAAGAAAGAAAAAGTTTATTCGGCAAACTTGTAGGTGGCATACATCAGGTCTTAGATGAATGATTGGTTTCGCGCGCTCGCGAGACCAATCATTCATCTAAGCATCAGGTACATATAACTTATTGTCAACTTAAGGTCAACTTAAAGCTAGCCGAAAGGGCTGGCAGCTCAGCAATGCTGAGGTACGGAACCACAGCGCTGATTTTCAGCTGCAGCCAAATAAAGAGTAAAAAAAAATGATGCATGCCTATTTGACACCTTGAAAATATGTTATACATATATGTTATACATTATGGCCGTCTGACGGATATTCTGCAAAGGGATAAGTTAGCCTTTGTACATGATATGTATCTCATTATTTGACAATGGAATTATTTCTACTTCTTTATATAGGTATTTCACTTATTTCTAAATGATTACATGATACATGATGATACTATACAATATCGCCAATTAACTGACGCTTGAGCATATGATCCTTTAATTTTAGCTTAAAACTAGAAATGGTTTAACGACTTATCTGGCGACTTTTAGAATACAACTTTAAACAGTTCTAGGACAAGTAATGGATATTTTTTTTGTCTACTCGACACAGAATTATACAGTGCTAAGAGATCTATATAGAAAGCAACAAACGCGCGCACCAAATTCAAAGCTCCATTTGTTTATGCTGCTAGCTATTAAAAGAAAATCAAGACAACCAATTTTCTTTTTTTCAGTGAATTCGGAAATCGTCTAATTCAAGTTGTTTTTTTTCGTATCCCAACCTTTCAGACCACCAAGTGGCCTCTTTGTGTCTCTCCCAGACAAAATCCTGAGTCCGCTCGCTCCTGGTGAAATTAATTTTAGCGACTTTTGATCTTGAGTTTAGCGACTAGAGTTTCTAGGAGTTGGCAACACTTTTCGGAAATTCCGTTAAACGAAAAGTGCTTGGTTGCTTGAGTCGAGTTTTTTCATTAATTTTGATAACTAATTTAGAATAGAATAGAATAGAAATATGTTTATTCAGCCAACACATCATGACAAAAAAAAAGAGAAAACACATTTACAAAATTATAAAGAATACAAAACAAACAAATAATGATGTGAAGCCGAAATGGTCTCCACTCAGCGGTGCCGTTGGCACGACTAGCGTTGTCAACGGCGCTGGTTTTCTGCGGAGCCAGCGAGGTGTGCGGGACAGCATACTGCGCGACTTGCGTCAGGCGAGTAATAAATACATAGTACCTACTCGTGCATATATTTATATAAGTTATATTATTATATTATTATTTATTTGTAACAAAGAAATTTGTACCTATGTTAAAAGATTATATACATTTTAGCAAAAGTTGTACTGCATTGTGTCCATACGGAGTGTTAAATAGTACCTACTGCAGATAATTTACGTTAAGCAGGGTTGGCGGTACGGGTATCGTTAAGTAATTTAAATGTCGATTAGCTTTGAGATTTGTTTGTTTGTTTGAGATTTGTTACTTTGTTGAATTTCGGCTGGTTTGACGTAAGTATCTGATGCATGTCCTGTCCCGGTCCCGTGGTAGTGCTACTTAGATGGCGCTTTAAACTGTCTCTATATCTGGGCGGTCTGCCCTTAGGGCTTAGGGCATCTGCAGATACCTAACGAACCTAACCTACCTATTAATGGATAATAATGTGGACAGGGACAGGGGTAACGATTTGTTAGAATAATGATTTCGAGTAAACGTGTTCGAGGTACGGTGTTTTTTAATGTCACTATCTTCTCAGCAAATGTTATAATTTAACCAACTTAGGAAAGATGAAGAAGCCCAGACTTTGTCATTTCAAAGTTCAATATAACCACAAGGAATCACAAGGAATCACAAGTAGAACCACAAGAAATCTCGCTTTCACGTGAATAAAACTGCAAGGAAATCGGTTCATCCGTTTGAGAGCTATTATGCCACAGACAGACGGACAGATAGACAAACATGGGCGGCAAACTTATACCACCCCTCTTACTTGTAATAATAAGCAGTTTATTTTCACATATATAATACCTAAGCAGCTTAGTGTTAATAAACTAATTGCTTCCATGCACCTATTTGTGTTTATCGTCACATCACATATCGGCCTATATATTATATGTCACACTGTAGGGCACAGACCTCCTCTTAGAATAGGTCCCACGCGGGTCCAGTGCGGATTGGGAATTTGGGAACTACACACACACCGTTTTTTTTTTTATTTTTTATTTGACTGGATGGCAAACGAGCAAATGGGTCTCCTGATGGTAAGAGATCACCACCGCCCATAAACATCTGCAACACCAGGGGTATTGCAGACGCTTTGCCAACCTAGAGGCCTAAGATGGGATACCTCACGTGCCAGTAATTTCACCGGCTGTCTTACTCTCCACGCCGAAACACAACAGTGCAAGCACTGCTGCTTCACGGCAGGATTAGCGAGCAAGATGGTGGTAGCAATCCGGGCGGACCTTGCACAAGGTCCTACCACCTGCAAAATTCTGTAGTTGAATTACTTCGCAAATTTCTGTAGGTTTCCTTACGATATTTTCCTTCACCGTAAAGCTCGTGGTAAATTTTTAAATGTAATTTCGCACATGAATTTCGACAAAGTCGAGTTGCGAGCACGGATTTGAACCCACGAATCACAATACTGTGCTTGAGAGATGCAAGTATCTATTTGTGTTTATATACTGAGCGGCAAAAAATCTCTGGCCCTCAAATGTATACAGAAATAGGTATTTTGTGCCGCTGAGTATATTTGGTCCAAAATCTTAAAATCAATCAAACCAAAGAAATAAGATCGAGAAAATAATTTCATTTTTTTTATTCGACTGGATGGCAAACGAGCAAGTGTTCATACTGTATTTTACGAAAATTTAATGTGAATCGTTTACAAAATGTTCCTATTCCAAATTAAATCTTATCATTCCTACCAATTGGTCAAAAGAAATTAAGTTACTAACTAAAACTAAATAATACACTAACCTTACCTTTCGAATGCGGAAAGTAAAGAAAACCCTGCATTCTAGCCTCTAGCCTCCTTTAAAGTAATATCAATAAAGCGGATTAAAATTAGAAATTGAAAATGAGCCTTAAATTTTGAGCTGATCAGTGCATAAAGAAGGTTAGGTTAGGTTAGGTAGGTGATCGCGATATAAAATGTTACTTAAGTAGGTAGGCCTACTCGTAAAAAACACCGTACTCTACTCAATAAATATTTAATACGAGCTTAATCAACCGAAGATAGTGAGTACTTTGGTGTTATTTATGCTAGTTCCCAACCCGAACTAAGAAGATGACCTAAGTACTGACGGTGATTAGAACGGTGATGTTGTTTCTTTGGCACTTTCTTATATAAATACTTAGATGTGTCGTATCATATTGCTTGAAAAGCTTCATTTCGCTAGGCCAGAGGCTAGTGATGATCGATATCGTTTTTAATGAGAGTGACGAAGATTTGTGTAGACCGGGAACGAATAAGTAGGTACAAATCACGAAGAAATACAACAATCGCGAAATTGCAATGGATACCTAACACACTACTTAGGTAACACTACTATAGTTTCATTTAAGTGTTATTAAAAAACGCTTTGACTTCGCATGTTTTGTTTTCTATTGCTCTTTCATTTTATGCACATCTTCAATGGATCGGATTTATATGGATCTGTTCTAAAGCATATTGCTGTTCATGTTGCATGTGTTGTTTGCTTTATATCATATGAATGCTTTTACGCGTACTTTTTTCAGTGTAAATTTTTATTTAATCGCAATTGCCAATCGATAAAGGATCATGAAATGCTTTGAAACCTTGGTGAGCGTATCTCGACTACAAATACGTGAGTAATCCATATATGAAACTTTACTTAATTCATTATGTATGAGTCTCACACGGTAGTTTCTGAACTTAAAATAAACCTATAAAATAACGGTAATTACTTTATTGAAACAAATCTTCATTACTGCAATATTTTTGCTTACCTACCCACGAATCATAGTTACCTGTCATGGTTGAAGGTTTCCTTAATTTATCTCTTGATGCTTGATTATTCATTTTGCATTTTTACACAACTCCAACACACAATTCAAAGTTGCTCGGAGCTTTGTTGATATTACAAACCTATAATTTGGCTAGGCTTCTTTAGATTATCGAGTCTTTGTTCTTTCCTATTGCATATTGAAAAGGCTGGCTGGCAACTTCAGGTATACTGAGCGATTAAAATGCAGAATTACAGAATGGCATTGCATGCAAGCTAAGGGGGATAGTGAGGTAGTCAAGAACAAGAAGGTAGACAAGCAAAGGGGGGTGCGGGGCATCGTTCTCAAAGACCGGTCTGCGGGTTGCGCAGGCGGCGGAGCGGTGCGCGGCGGTGCGCGTGGGCAGGGAGGGGCGCGGGCGGAGCCCGACCGTGCGTCAGTCGCGCAGCGAGCGCTATTCCACAAGTACGTCGGGTGGCGTGCCGCCAACCCGTTCGCGTGCTAGTGTTGTGTCACAACGGTGAGCCAAGTCGGTTTCGAGATTTATTCGTTCCGGCACAAACCATGGCTCTTAACTCGGACAGTGAACAAAAATCGAACCTGGTCCTACGCGTGGACCAGGACTCCGACTCGGTTCTACAGTCATTGTTTGACACAGTGCTTAAACCAGACTCGAAACGACCGCTACAGGTGCCTCTGCGTATGCGACAGCTTCCAAAGTCGTTCTTTAACCCGCCGTCGACCGGTTCGAAGTCACCGTCTGTGTCTCACTCGCGAGAGAATTCGGCCGACTCGGCGTTCGGGTCGTCGTCGGCGACAGGAGCGACACCAGTGTCTCACTCTAGGGCACACTCGTCGCCAGCAAGCCTGCAGCAGACCTATGCCGCGGGCCAACAGAATCAACAGCCTCCCCTTCATCATCAACATTCAAAACAAAGATCATATGACGTCGGCACACATATCCCAGATGAATTAGGCCCACTTCCATCTGGTTGGGAGCAGGCTCGCACACCTGAAGGACAGATATACTATCTCAAGTAAGATTTTCCTTTCATTTAGCTCTACATAGGTATATCTTTGATCCCTAAGCATAAAGTTGAACAAGCGTCCAAAGCATTCGAGTTCTTAGCAGCAATTTGATACACGTCTCCACGAATAATCTGCCATATGTTAGTTATGTTCTTTCTTACTTTTACGTATAGAAGCTAACTGTCTTTGGACATCCCGGATACAACTCCGACGGGACTGTTATTACCTAGCTGAGTAATTCAATTAACTTCATTAACTTTTGATAGATACCAATATCTATTGATTCCAAAAATAAGCTGATTAATAACATGTACTTAGATAATAGTACTTTATAAATGGGAAATACCCCGAACTTGTCTTACATTGTTTATGGACAATCTGTTGCTTTTGTGTGGGGTTAAGGTGCCTTAGTAGGGTTGCCCTCCTTTCGGAATCGTCCAGATTTGTCCTACTTTACTCGTACTTATAACACTCCGAGACTGGATACAGTCTAGGGTTTTTTATTTACACTATTATCATCATCCATCATTCATAGTCATCAGCCATTATTCATTATAGGTACCTACTTAAATGTTTCCTAAATACGAATCTCCGTGCCAGAACGATGTTTCAAGTTTTTGGAAACTTCTAGCTCTGATGTCCGATGATTATGACTAATCCGATTATTATAATCATAGTGATGATTGTGTAGGTCGCTGTTGTAATAAGTCAATGTTGAAGTCACGTTACTACTGTTTTAATTGATTTTTCGTTTAATGACATTTAGCGACAGTCTCTAATTTCAGAAACCTAAATGCACCAAATTGGAAAATAACTTTATAATTCTTTTATATCATAAGAGGAAAATAATCATTAATTTAATTGTGTTCTTTTAACCATATTATGTATATTGTTGATGCCTTTACTACCTACTACCCTACTTGTGCGTAAAAGCACGATACAAGTAGGTATCAAAGATTGATTAGATAAAAGTAGATTTCGCAATTTAGTAACTTAATATAAATAACTCTGATGGTGACGCTTGAAGATATTCAAAGATAGATTTAACTCGACATATAAATTTTCTTCTTAGAAACTTTTTCACTAAAATAACTGTTTAGTTAGATCTATTACTTACTGACAGGCTTTTTTTTTGTCGACCAAGTTTTGAGTCGATGCCATTAACTGTGTTGAAGAATCCAGCCCACGGACACGTGTCAATCCTGCCTGATGGATCACCAAAATTTAATTCACTACCAAATTATTGTTTTGTCTTACATAAGTAAGACAATTTTAGCTCAGTTGGATACTATAGTGGACGACATAATAGACGAAAATTGGTTTAGTACATTTTGAAATCACAACTTACAATCTACAAAATATATTTACTAAGGTATATACTTACATACGACTGTTGAAAGTTAAATAGAAGCTTGTAATAAAAATATTACATCTGTAGTTTTATAACTGGTTGCGCTTTGCAGCAAATGCACTTTAGGTACTCTGTTAGCTTGCACGCTGTACCTACGTATTGACATTTGGTCCAATGTATCTAATCTCATCCTTTGCAATTTTGGCTACAGTTCTGGGGCTACGATTTTTTACACTGATATTTGGACTTCTTTTGGGACAGTTTTTCCGATGAATGTTTATTTTACAATCGTATCAGCAATAGTCAGGAGCGGTCATGATACACAAGAATATTTGAACACTACTAGTACCTAACTCGTTAATCGCGTGAATACGTATTTTTACGTGAAAACATATTTTTGAGCACTTAGATAAGTAACTCCGATTTTCACGATGGCGATAGGGTAATTGGACACATTGACAGCACTAATTCGCTTTTAAAATACATTTATGGTCTAGATGTAAACCAAATCTAGATAAGGATAATGCTTGACATCAATAAACCTACTTGAAGTTAAGGTACATGTCTACCTACGTAAATAAACTGTTAGATACGTTCGTGATAAACCCTTTACCTGTTAAATGGAACGAAACAATGTACTATGAAGATAAGAAGTTTATGGCTTGCAGGACATGCTGTACTTAAATGCTTTTTTATTTAACTCATTTGTTTCGTGACTTAATAATTGATAACATTCAACTTCACGATGTTACGGAAAAAGGGGCTAACCCCTCATCACTCTTATCTTATCATGATTGTAGTGTTTGTAGATATCTAACCTACCTGTAATAAATGATTTGATAAGACACGAAAAATGATTCATCTAAAACTTACAGCAAAACCAACGTTATACACGCTGGTAATGTTATCCAAACTAGGCTAGAAAATAAACGGGAACTATATTTTCGGTCACTTAAATTTAGATTTGCCACTAAATTGCGATACCCTAATTATTATACTTATCTATCCCTAAGAAATATCTTCATCATCAGCCCATGTTCGTCCACTGCTGGACATAGGCCTCTCCCATGGCACGCCACTGAGCACGATCCTCAGCCACACTCATCCAACTCTTGCCAGCCGCCCTGCGAAGATCATCGCTCCACCGAGTCTGAGGACGTCCTACGCTACGTTTGCCAATCCGTGGTCTCCACTCAAGAACTCATCTACCCCAACGGTTATCGGTTCTTCGGGTTATATGGCCGGCCCATTGCCACTTCAGCGTGCTAATGCGGTGGGCTATGTCGGTAACTTTGGTTCTCTGTCGGATCACTTCGTTACGAATTCGATCTTTCAGAGAAACTCCGAGCATAGCCCTTTCTAGCACGTTGAGCAACTTTAAATTTGAGGACCAGCCCTACCGTGAGCGTCCATGTTTCGGCACCGTAACTCATGACGGGTAGGACGCACTGATTGAAGACTTTCGTCTTTAGACTCTGTGGAATTGGCGATGTGAAGACTCGATGTTATTTTACTGAATTTTATTGCTTTTTAACCGACGAAAACAAATGGAGACGGTTTTAAATTAAACTTTTTCTGTTCAGAAATACACAGCGCCTCTAGCGGAACGTTTGCGATGTTCGTGTTTCCATACAAATTGAGATTTTAATACGAACGCGATCGAGACTTATTTTGTGACCGAAAACTTACATTAAGGGTACCTACATGATGTCTAGGGTTGCCACCTTTTTTTAGGGCGAATAAAGTATTTTTTCATTTTAGAAGGACAAAAATAAAGTACACAGAATAAAAAAAGAGTATTTATTATTTCTCCTTAAAAGTGGATACCAGTTTATTTAGTCTCACAAGTACTCATAACCAGTAACGAGCCAGTAAGAATAAGTTTTACGTAAATAGAGTATTTTAGCGTACTTTATTAGTGTC
Source organism: Choristoneura fumiferana (assembly GCF_025370935.1). Lineage (NCBI taxonomy): Eukaryota > Metazoa > Arthropoda > Insecta > Lepidoptera > Tortricidae > Choristoneura > Choristoneura fumiferana. The sequence continues at coordinate 14,841,832 of NC_133489.1, read as the reverse complement.
GTAGATTATAAAGTACGCCTACATGAAAAAGAGGACAATACTCTATTTTAGAGTACGGGTGGTAACCCTAATGATGTCCTCCACGACGTATCCGTCGACGGCGAACCCTTCTATGTATTAAATCGGGTTGCTCCGCTTATGTGACCGAATGTGACTCGCGAACCCGAACTTTGTGCTAATTAGGATTAATTTAAATAGTAAACCAGTAAACAAATCAGATGAAACAGTGTTGCTCGCACTAGATGTTCGTGACTAATACCTCACATCGGTTCGTTAGCGCACATCAGGGTTGCCAACGCGGAAGACCCGCAAGTAAATTGCAACGACGCACTTCATTAGCTCCCTGAAAATATTGATATTTCGAATATCAAAGGTATTTAATTTAGACCGTCGGTGGCTTGGCTCTGAACGCCGCGCTGCTGGCTGCACGGAGCATGCCGCGATGGACCATTGCAAGCGGGGCGTTTCTTCCGCGTCGGTAAATAGACGTGGTGTGGTTGCGCGTCGTTTCTTAATTGCGGGCTGAGGCGATGCTTTATAAGCTCCATAACGTCCGTCGGCGTGCGTCTCGCCTGCGAAATATTTGCTTTAATTATTATTGGAATGGAGTGGTAATTCTCAGTGGTTTTGTTCGGCTAGACTTGGCGATGTTCCGAAACGGGTAGCGATGCAAATTGCCTTGGCGGACGCCCAATGCGGCGCTACGTCCGGTAACTTCTGCAGAATGGGCAGCACCTAGGCACCAAATCCTAACATGATCACTTTTCATCGTCCTGATTCTCACTTTCATCATAGTATTTCACTTTCTTTTTTGAGAGCAGGAAATTGGCTACCATACTTAATTAAATTACTGTATTGATTCTCGCTACAAACTCAAGATACTGTTTTTTTTTTTTAATAAGAAGACAGGATGGAAAATACTGAAGTATTTGTAAGATTCTCTTTATTAGCTACTTTCTACATGTGTCTTACTTTAGTACTAATAATGAAGCATCCCGTTTACGCTGCTGTATTACGAGTAAATAGGTACACTTCAGCAGCAGGGCTCTCGCACAGCTGATTTAAGATTGTGAAAGATATTTTACAGATAATACCGTATCAATCAAAATATGTCCTGTAGATTTAACGAGATTAAGTATTCTTCATATCATGTATAAAATTCATAAATATTATAGTTATGAACGTCATAAAAGTCACAATTCAAATCACATCATTGAAGTCGTTGCTGTGTTATCTGCCTGCAAACGTTGGTTGGTTAAATATGAGCAAACTCATTGAACTTCGGGCAATATATCCTTTTGCGGTGCTGTCCTTTGAATCCTTAAGCAGAGAAACTTCTTGCGCTGAATACAAACTATTATCAAGCAGCTCCAAAGAAATTACAATCTTCTTAAGTGCGTGTCTGTACCTACTTCACTTAAATACTGGCCACGAATGCAATGTTACGAATTACGATTAATTATATCAAGATGTTTTTGTGTGCCTCAACAAACTGTGTTAAAAATAAAGTTGCGTTAAATACTTGTGTGTGATGTATAGATATCATTTCATAATATTGTAAATCTGTTTAAGAAAATATACCTCGTTGATCTTCTTTCCAGATTCTTCTCAACAGAGGTTTTTCCGAACCGGTGGTAGATTTTTTTTTGACATTCATAAGTGCTTGTTTTGGCCTAAATTGAATAAAGATTTATTTTGACTTTGACTTTGAAACCATGTATTAAACTTTGATTATTAGGTAAATTATTATTGTCGGTGCTGTTCATTGTCTTGAAACCCCAATTCAACAAGTTCATTCAACTGCACATTGTTTAAATAGGTATTGTAGAGAAAATGTAATAAATAAATTACATACCATGATAGAGCAAGAAGAGGAAAGCCATCAGTATTCAAGGAAACAAGTATGTAATCTCTTCAGTAATTAAATCAATCTTTTACCAAGTATTCTAGTAAATGTTATGGTGACTGTAACGGTAATATTTTTGAGCAACTGGACGCAGTTTTTGCGTATATACTGCTATAGTAGGCTTACATTACATGTCTGTATGGAGAAAGGAATCCTCTCGCTTGGACGTCTTCGGCAAGGCCGTTCGTGGCGTGTACTCGTTTCGTTAGAACCAATCGAGCGGCCTGTCTGCCAGGCCGGTTCGCGTTCGGTACCAGTACAAACGCTACATAGATAGAGCTAGTTCCCTCGCGACCACGATACAGCTGCGTATTTAATTAAATAATAATGTTTATAAAATTACTAAACATTTCCTTATAATTAATCACACTTTTCGAAAATGACTTAAAAACTAAGATAGGTATTTAATTTAAACTAAAGAGAATATTATGCAATACGGTCGTTAGCAAGGTACCTAGCTAATTAGCTAAAACTTCACGACAGTTTCGGAGAAAGGTGGCGCGGACAAGTCACATGCACAACAAGTGGACTTATCGTAGAGTGAAGTGCGTTCACAGCGATAACATTAGAATACAGTCCACTATCGCTGTACCGCCTTCCGAGAAGTCAGCCGTGAGGCGTGCGCCGCGCCGGCGCAGGCGACAGGTAGCTGTAGCTAACGGCACTCTGCGAATACTATTTTCGTTTTAGAACAGAATAATATGCCGTTAATATACTTTCTCTTACTTAGCGCAATCGCTTTGAAATGGAATTGATTAACTTGAGAAGAGCCTGTAAAAATAGCAAAGCGTGCATGTTTCATAGATGATTATTTTGACCGTTACATTTTTCAGCTTAAAATACTTATTATCAATTAGAAGATGTTACTAATGAATTAGGCTATCCAAAACATAAAAAAATATTGAAATATAATCAGGCAAACTGATGATGAAACAATAGTAAAAACCGACTAAGCGCTTGTCAGACCACACGTAACGAAGGGTACCTACCGTTCCTTAGTGAACTGAACTTACAATGGTTACCTTACCACAGCAATCACTAAGCCGCTAGTTGACACAAAAGAAAAAAAAATCTAAAATCTAAAAATATAAATATCTTTGCAAGATCATCGCATGGTGGATACCTCTTTTCTCATAAAAATGACTGTTTAGGTCAATGACTCAGACTAATAACAAGGTTTGCATTCAAGCTAGTATTCATAGAAAATATCTATTAAATACCTACTGCACCAAGGCCTTGATTATTTCTATGTTTTTTATGTCTAGGAGAGATGATTTTGATGGCACGCAATTTTTACAAAGCTCTCGGAGCTCGTAGCGAGCCCCTTAAATATTATTTTATCCAAGAAGTGTCAAATAACCTCGTTATTACCTATTTTTAAACATACCTAAATCCATTTAATAATGCCTCACGCTTACAAAGACTAATCCATTTTTTTTATTTATCCCTCCAGAAATACACGTACTTACCCATAGTGGTTTACGTGGAAGACTTCAGATTCAAAATTTCCTTTGTATAGAGCTAAATATTTTATTTTTTACCAAAATGCCTCTATCCAGTTAAACAGACATACTGAACGAATCTATAAGGATACTTAACTTTTTTGCCATTTTCGCTACGAAAACCAAAAGATAAACTAAAAAGGCCCATGTTCTACCTATCCCTACCGCTGTATCCCCCCTGATAGAGATATGTGGAATATTTTTCCTTTCTTCTCCACCGGTATTTCTAGTAAAATCCATGGCGGTAGGGACATGTGGATTTTTTTCCAACCATCCATACTAGCTGACCGTGTGGTAGGGACTTGTGGATTTTTTTCCAACTATCCATACTTAGTGCCTGCCTGGTAGGGACTTGTGGACTTTCTCCAACCATTCATACTAATTGCACGCCTGGTAGGGACTTGTGGATTTTTTCCAACCATCCAAACCGACTTCCAGGTGATTCTCAGAACGTTTTTTAATAAAATAACAGAAACGAAACGGTCAGCTTGTATCGATGGTTGGAAAAAAATCCACAAGTCCCTACCAGGCGGGTACTTAGTATGGATGGATGGAAAAAAATCCACAAGTTCCTACCAAACGGTCAGCTAGTATGGATGGTTGGAAAAAAGTCCACAAGTCCCTACCAGGCGGGCACTTAGTAGTATGGTGGGAAAAAAATCCACAAGTCCCTACCATACGGTCAGCTAGTATGGATGGTTGGAAAATAATCCACAAGTCCCTACCACACGGTCAGCTAGTATGGATGGTTGGAAAAAATTCCACATGTCCCTACCGTTGGGGGCTGGGAGGGAAAAGTGGACATATTATTTTCATCTATACCTACCGGTAGCGAAGAAAGGAAAAATATTCCACGTATCTCTATCAGGGGGGATATAGCGGTAGGGATAGGTGGAACAGGGGAAAAAAGGCACCTTTGTTAAATCGAATTTTAATGTAGACAAGTAAACAATATATTTCAAACATGCGAAAGGTGACTATTAATTTGATACCCTCCATTGTGAACTATTGCGTCAAGCATTAGATTAATTAATTTCCTCATTAATCGGACTGATTATAAATGGACACTTGCCTGTTCGTGGTAAAGCTAGTAGGAAACTAATGTGCACAAAATTATCATTTTCGCCATTTAAATTATCTTAACCTGCTTTATGTCTACTTTATTTAAAAATATATTTAGTTTCTAAAATAGTGCAAATAAAATAAGTATTAGGTTATTTATTTACTTCTATTATCAAGCCTTATCAATATTGCGTCCTTGCGTTGTAGTTGTAGATAATAAATTAGTTTCATTGATCGGTAGGTAGGTAACATAAGCATGACGATATTGACATTTCGTGGAGGTGTATTATGTTTAGTAATATAAAAGCTTGTTATGTCCTTTAAAGTATCAAAGTAGGTAGGTATTAGGTTTAGGCTTTTGTGTTTCGGCGTGGAGAGTAAGACAGCCGGTGGTATTACTGGCACTCACTTGAGGTATCCCATCTTAGGCCTCTAGGTTCGCAACGCATCTGCAATACCCCTGGTGTTGCAGATGTTTATGGGCGGTGGTGATCTCTTACCATCAGGAGACCCACTTGCTCGTTTGCGTAGTCGAATAAAAAAAAGGTAAGTATTCAAATTGCACAATTAGTGAAATGATTTTGAACATGAAACTACCGTGAGACACACTCATATTAAATGACCGGATAACTCAATAAGAAAGAAAAAAAAGAAATAAGATAAACTACAATAACTAATAAATAAGATAAGGGCTATGGATTAGCCCGAAACATGGCGAGCTAAACTCGATTTAAGACGTGAGTTATCCGGTACAATATCATTTAATATGAAATGATTTTCTTAACTGTCTCCAGTTCCAATCTCCCTGCGCTGCGACATCTACATCCTTGTGTTGTTACGATAGCGCTGGTAATTTGTGTAGTGAATGCACACGTTATTGTTGAAACAAACCTTATCCGAGTGTCGCAAAGATCATTTTCCGCTGTTGTGCTATAATAACAAAGTACCTCAGTTTCCACGCTCTGATTACTGGATGTTGGCTCCTAGACAGCGTCTTTATCGACGCCGATCAGAAACTTAGCTCGCCGGGAATGGCCCGAGAAATCGATCCAACGAAAGGTTGGAGGGCCTAACCTAACCACCTTTCAGGAATACGGTATTTTACATCTCCTGAATTTGCAGTATATTTTTATAATTATGAAATTAATGATATATACAGCCACTGTTTGGCGAAAAAATAATAATTCGATTGACCTCTAAAACGCCTTTCTTTTTTATAATATGTATTGCGCTACTTGTTTGTGACGTCACACGCCACTATTTCTTTCTCTTTCTGTAACTAAGTAATCTAATAATTAATAACTATATAACATCTAATACCTTTAAACGAGCAATTTTCGATGAAATTTGGTATGTAGGGGTTTTCGGGGATGAAAAATCGATCTAATTTGGTCTTATCTCTGGGAAAACGATTGTTACCGAGTTTTAGCCCGAGTAAAGCTCGGTCACCCAGGTACTAGTTAATTATTAATAAATAACCTTTAATAACTATGTTATAAATGTAAAATATTATTTAAAAATGTTTTGTGTAGCTGTGATTTATAATTTTTATAAAACAAAAATAATGAAATACCGTTTATTATTTTAAAAAGACGTTACATCTACTCAATATTTAGATATTTAGTCAACATTCTAAGCTCTTCAAAATGTACTCTCGTAAATTTTAGAAGCGATAAGGATTATTAAATTCAAGATTATAAATGATGTCTCTAGTACCTTTTTCCTTGCAACAAAAACACTTGAAACAACTTGAATAGTTAAATTGTTTGAATATGAATGCATAATTTACCTACAAAAGTACCTACTGCATTAAGTATAACATTCACAAACTGTAGATTCTTAGCCGCGGCTTTTTCAAGGGCAGATCTTTGTTCGCCGTGTATGCGTTACACTGTTGTGGATACAGATGGGTCTCATCGGCTTGTGTCATCGGTATTAATATGCTTTTAAATTATGTGATGTAGTTAGCAAAGCGGTCTCTCGCGATTACGAGTGAGACGGAGCATTCATCCAGACCACACCGGTTGAACCAAGTCATTGAACGTACTGTTGTCCTACTGGCTGGATGTTCTTCAGTTGACACAACTTTCCTAGTTATTGTTTATTTACCTCCTAGAGATTCACCGACGCTCACATTATCTTCTGTACAATACTCGTAATGGTTCGCTGCTGTTAAGATTTCAATGGTTTATTGTCTATCTATTTATAAAGCTAAAGGTGAGCCCGGGACTTATTAGCTATTTAAGCTTAATTAATTTTGTCTTATTCCTTATTTCCCGTTATGTTAAGTTGCTAACTCTACTCAAGACAAAGTTCGAAACCAGCAGCAGTATCTCTGCTATAGCATACTGTGAGTATCGCCGTATGCCTAATTGTAGGATCAAAAGGGGTTAAGTGTGGACATACATTTGCAGGCGCCTTAGGGCCTGTTGTCCGCGTCATACTCTAGAATAAATCTCCATAAATGTTCCTTTCTTAGGGCTAGGGAAGAATGGCGAAGAAAGTTTTTCTCCGTATTGTATAGAATACTGCTTGCTTTCTGTCTGGGTGTACATACCTTATCTTTCCAAAATAAGATATGCATGTGGTCTTAGCTTGCTCCGTTGATGGATTCTAGTCACAATATGCACGACCATGCCAATATTCGTTTTATAGTATGTATTATTTACGATATGTATGTAGTGATACTCACTATACGCTACAATATAAGTCTCACAAGTCCTATGACTCATACGATATCGCAGCACGGTACGATGTTTGGTGGTCACATAGGTATACATACGCTAATGTACGCGTCTCTTTATTGAATACTGATAAGTTCCACTAACGATGTTCTATCGAAGTCACAATCAAGGATTATTGTTTGAAAGGAAAATGTGCCTTGAAATAAAAAAAATCTTATTGTATAGTTACTAAAATAATATAGTTTTTGCAGAAAATATAGTTTTTTTTTTGTTCTTTGAAATACCAAGTTATACTTTGTTTTATGCCGGTGAGCTGCAGGACAGGAGCGGATTGTAAATTTGAACACAGCCAAGACTATTCTGGTTGTAGTTGTATTGGAGTTTGAGTGGCTTTTGTTGTGCGATCGAGGCAAGGCAGGATGGTCGGAGCGCCGCCGCCCGCGCCGGCGCCTCGTGTTTACGTCTAATTTTGGCGCGAGCGCCGCGACGCCGTCGCCCCTGCGCCCGCGCCCCCGCACGCTGCCCATTGAACACGGTTATTTCGGCATGGTGCAGGCGGATCGACGACGCCACGGATTACGCTCAGTTAGGTGAGGGCTCCTTTCATAATCGAAAGATTTGCCACGAGCCTGTGATGGCCTAGAAAAGTACAAGTTCGTACCTATAATTTAATAAGCCGTGGTGGCCGATGGCCGAGTGGTATGACCTATGGCCTCTCAAGCAGAGGATCGTGGGTTCAAACCCTGGCGCGCACCTCTGAGTTTTTCGAAATTCATGTGCGGAATTACATTTGAAATTAACCACGAGCGTTTCGGTGAAGGATAACATCGTGAGGAAAACTGCACATCCCGGCGAAGCAATTCAATGGTGTGTGTGAAGTACTGTGAAGTTCCCAACCCGCACTGGGCCCGCGTGGGAACTACGGCTCGTATCCTCTCATTTTGGGTGGAAGCGTGTGCCCAGCAGTGGGACTTATATAGGCTGGTATGATGACCTATAATTTTTGATTTGGAAATAATTTTTCGTAAAAAAACTAAGGAAGCTAAGTTACTGCTTCGATTATTTGTTTAACATGTCTTCAATTGAGTGAGATTGTCGAAAAGAAGAGTTTCACCAGTTTTAATTTTGGTTAGTAAGTTATCTTTCTATTATAGATTCTGTCAGATAGATATGATGCGGGTTCACTCATTATAGAAAATTAATTAAACTTTAAATAAACTTTTAATTGTAATTTTATAATTTAATTGTAATCTACCTCCATCTGCTCTTCATTACATGAGCGAAGATGATGCCCGCATTATACGTTTATTTGATATGTCAAGTTATTCAATATGTTCAGATAACTCTTACAAGAAACTTAATTATAATTCTAAGCGACTCTTCAATCTATGAGATAAAAAGGGCTGCACTTTTTATTTTAAATTTAATTGAGTCTGCTTAAAGTGCATTCGCCGTTCGTTTTTCACCTCGGAGCGGAGTTAACGAGCGCGCATCCTGTGATGTAGCCGCGGTTAGCGTTGCGTTAGGGTTACCAACAGCCTATCTATACACAATATTAAAGCGTAACTTGACTGACAAACAACCCACAACCTAAAGCATTTGAACTAGGACTTCAAATTTGATAAAAATATTCTATAAAGTGGCCCAAGCCCTCTTTTTCTGAGAGGAGGCCTTTGCCCAGTAGTGGGACGTATATAGGCTGGGATGATGATGATGATTCTATAAAGTTCCTAGAGGTGTCCTTAGATAGATGGGATAAGTGCACGATGTAAGGAACTATCATAGCGTAGGTATTTTTTATTATTTTATGTGGACAAAGCTAGTGCTAATATATACATTCTATTCTATTCAAAAAAAATACTGAAAGGTAGCATGTAACATGGCTGGATTACTAATGTATGAGCAAAAAACTTTTCCCAAAGTATAACATCCTAAAATATTTTACTCAAATTATCATTTGGCAAAAATGTTTTGCCGAAACGGCAGTACACCAACATGGCTACGTCATATACGATATATATAGAGAAGCATACTTTTCTAAACTCTACCATAGAGTCGCGCTACACGAGGAATATTATCTAGAGTAAAGACTAGAGTTACGACAACAACGAGTCATTCGTTACGTTAAAGTACAAGAAAGTAAGAATAAAGAAGTAAGTAAGAATTCAATTCGTCTTTGTTGGAAGAATATTTTTATTTGCGTTTTGAATTTGATGCTTTTACAATTATGAACGACCGCGACCATGATTCATTCATTCATTCATCCATCAATACATTGAGAACAGGAAAAATTGCAGTGAGCTGGCTAGTCTACAGCTAACTGTTACAATTCTATCGTGGTTTCTGCGGAGACTTTAACTTTTTCCTAGACTTTGCTGGATTCCTCTATCCGTCTTTAATGTGGTCCAGTAGTCTGATCTGATCTAGTACTTAATTGTAACAAAAATACATTGTGACGGAGAAACACAAAGAAAGATTATTTCACGTTATACTTAGTATTGGTTTTGCCGATTGATAACCCTAACGGAGGCTGCGGTGTTCCAACTTCTTGGAAGCGAGAGGACTCGCCCGCCGTAATCGCATCCTTCACTAGAACATGCCATGGGTATAACTTGCATATCGATTGTTCCTTTCGAGCTTTCTAAGTTTTTATACCTTTTTTTCATATCTCTGTACATATAATTCGTCATAAATACCACGGAAGAATTAATAGTACAAGTATCAATACAACATTAGTAAATCCACAATTTAATGTTTTATTGTATATAAAATACATGAAATTATCAAGTAACCAATTTAATATTTTGTACCTAATTTGTCATCAACTTTAAAAAGTTTCGATTTATTTTTCCTAGGTTCGATTTCTTTTATACATATATGTATTATTAGTCATATACTACACCGTCTTCCTTCCACGTATTACAAAATCAAAGTTGATAGTGTTAGAAAACGTTAAAGCTTAATAAAGTAGTTTAGATATCTTAGGTAGCTTTTTGGATGTACTTACTAGCATCTAACAATAACTGCATAGACGAGTTGACGTTCGATTATTGTAATTAAATTAATTATGGACCATTATCTGTCCTGTTGCATAAGAAGGGCATATAAAATTTACGTATTTATGTTTATCTATCGATAAAGATGGAAGTGCGCTTGGCGCCTCCCTGAGCGAGCACTGCCAGTTCAGTTCGTGTCGGGCTTGTTTTATTTTATTTCGGTACACCTGAGTTGTTAGTAACAAAGGGATTGATTTTTTTTCTCTCGGCTCCGCCCCGGCCTTTGAGCCTCTTGCCGCGTTTCTCGGAACCAGCACTGATCATTCAGTAACCTTCGATAGCCGAGATCGCGTTGACTGCCGCCATATCCACAGGTTTGCCAACAATAATACAGACAGACGATGTGAGTGTGAGATTATGTTCTTAGTTTTCTTTTTGTGCCACTGGCTGGTAACATGAGTTGATGATAATAATGTGCATTAGCATTACATAGTAAAATATATATAATACCAAATGTTATTGCCTGTTTTTTTTATAAGTAGTATAAAACTTCATTAAACATAACTTTCTAACAATAACTTAAATGATTTAAATTTAAAAAAAGAACTATATACAAAAATTAAAATTAAACTAAAACTAACCTACTTACAAATACCCCCAACAGATCACCGTCGCTGCTCATTGTGCCCAGAAGGCTCATCATTGCCACGTTGGTTCGCGAAGCTGATCCTTTGCCCAAAATAGCTGCCAGCCCGCTGGTCACCCGTAGCATCTACAATGACATAGGTAGTTGCAAAAGGTGTGAAATGAGGTTTGGATCAAAAATACCTACTTGTTTTTTGTAAGTGGGATGTATAATAGTTCGAGGTTTCGCGAGATGTCAATCTTATTGTTGGAGTCTATCGCAATCCCATGTCACGGCCTTGATTGACAATAGTAATAGGGCGAATGTAAATCATCTGACATTTTACGAATCAGAGACGGGGTGCTGCGTTTCTAGCATATATGTCGCAATCATTTTGTGGTATTTGTCTTTGAATATGCAATACATATACGGATACAGATAACGTAGTACTGTCAAGTGTAAAAAATATGAACTTATTCAGTTTCAAAAATAAGCAACACATTCACACTCTTATTCCCTATACTCGCAATAAGGCTGTAGATGTTACTACAGCCTTATTGCGAGTATAGGGAATAAGAGTGGTTCGAATAGATACTTAATTTTGCATTTGACTGTATCTACCTGCTAGAAGTATTTATTGTACCTCAGTTATCACTGATAATTAGACATCGTCGTATCTAAATGTCACTAGCGTATACTTAAGTGGAAAACTCTCCCTTCGTAATAAATTTCGTTTTCTATACCTGGATCTACCTGCAATTTTTATGGTAGGTAGATATGGGGAAGATATTTTAATTTAATCACCGCTCAAGGGTTCAAAGACCCGATTCAGAGCCATGTAGCCGCCAGGTACCCTGCGCGTGCGCGATTGCCTCGCGATTTGCGTGTGGAAAAATTTAACGTGACAAAAAGTTCAATTCATTCACATATTTATTCTTCTTAAGCTATTATTACAACAACATCTAAAGCAAAGTTGTCTACATCAATATAATTCCGTAATTATAAAATATACATTGGAGGGCTACATTAACGAATAAAATAATGTTAGTTAAAGCAAATACATACTTTTTTAACAAAAAAGTAAAACCGACTCAAAAAATTTTTTTTTTACAAAAAATGGAACCGACTGCAAAAACCTTGAGAATAATTTTCTAGGTACCTACTAGCTTGAAGTCGGTGCCTCAGCACGAGCCAGCATGAGTGGAACAATAGTCGTCTACCTCACCTACGTACTATACCTACCTACTCGTCGTATACTGGGTTTCAATTACTCCTGCTGGGTTGTGTTGATGCACCGACTTTAAGCTAGTAGGTACCTACCTAAAAAAATATTTTGAAGGATTTTATAGTCGGTTCCATATTTTGTAAACAATTTTTTTTTGGTCTGTTTTAGTTTTGTTAAAAAAAAATCTTTATTTCTCACTTTTTCGTGATTCGTAGTTAAAGTACTTCTCACAACGACTCTATTAAGCCCAATCACGGCTTAACTAAGCTAAACGGCTAAACTAAAATAATACCTACTTTCTGAATGTAAATGCTTATCGCCAAAATTGCCATAGGTGTGTGCCTATAAAATTTGAGGGTTGGCCTCGATTTGACAATGGGACCACTTCAGAAGAGTACTCTTTCAAATAAAAAGAGAATTTTGAATAAAAATATTTTTTCAAGTCAAGTTTATTCTTTAACCAAATTCCATTTCAAGAGCTTTAATATTATAACATAACACCACTTTTGATTTCGCAATTATGTGCGAAACTGTCCAGGACGTCGTAATCAGAAGCAATAATCGCAACTGAGCTATTGCTCCGTCTTCTTAGTCAGATTAAATGGACCCCTAAAATGTCTTAAGAAACGTGTCAGATGATAACAAAAAGTGCACCGACATCATCAACATAAATTGGAATCGGGCGATGATGTAATGGCGTCCCGGCCGCGAGGAAGGCAAGCAGGATGCAGGTACACCGCGCCCGTGGGAGCGACCGGGACGCGCATACTAACACAACCGGGTCCAAAGTCCATGGCGCTACAGGACAGTAGCCTCGGCGAGGTTTGTTCTGGCTAGGCCTGTTGCTTCACAACTTAAAGTCACGCAATTTGATTCCTGAACCGTAAAATTATTGTCGTATGTTATGAAGCAGTCAAGAAGTCAATATGCTTTCCTTGTCATTCAAGAGAAAGAAATAGTTAAATAGGTTTAATGACACTTTTAGATAAAATTTTGCCTTGATGCTGGCTTATATTACCTACTGTTAAAGTTCATTTAACTTTGTAATGAGTCTTCAGTTTGTATGATTTTTTTTCATATAAGCGAGTTAAATTATCATCATGTACACTAACACACTGTTTAATGAGATGGTTAGGAATATGTTAACTGTTTAGTTCCGGACTCCTTCCGGTTTCGTTTCAGCCACGGGCGCCCGGTACAAGTGTCCGTAGCCATTAGCACTTCCTGTGCTCCACTGGCAAATGGTCGCTCTATCCGGGACCTGACTGCCGACACTCGCACACTGCATATGGCTAATCGTGTCAAATCATCGATTGAGATTGAGAGTTCTCTTATTAAAATCGATTATTAGATTTTGATTTGAATTCGTTTCATGTTCAAAGATGGTTTTATTGGTAAAGGAATACTGGGAATAAAATGTTCCAATTTTCTACTATAGTGGCTATTTTTAAAACAAACAAATTTGAAACTCGCTATTGGCGAACAATTTTTTTGTTTGATTGAAACATAGGTTCACTCACTACTTCAGTCTTGTCCAGTCTTAAGGAAAACGAAATAGGAGCTCAAATGTGTGTATGTCTATCATACCTACATAAGACTATTACGATCAAACCCTTAAATTACATTGTGAGTAGAGATTAAAAAGCAGTTCGAGCCAAAGAGGGCTCGACTAAAATACCCGTGATGTGCCTTTTTCTCTGATTAACGTCTAATTATAGGGCACCAACACGATCACATGGCGCTTTGTGACTCAGCGACACTTAAACTGCACCATACTGTTTGAGATTTGAGATCGAGATTTATTAATAGTCAAGGGGTATTAGGTAGGTATTAATTTAATTTATTTTGGACTAACGTAGTGTCAAACGTTCGAATCTGACTGCAGTGCCCTTAGTGTAAGTTTTTGGTTACAAAATACGTCTCGTTCGCGTTAAAATCTCAATTTGTATGGAAACACGAACATCGCAAACGTTCCGCTAGAGGCGCTGTTCATGTTTCCATATGAATTATGATTTTAACGCGAACGCGATCGAGACGTATTTTGTAACCGAAAACTTACATAATGGCACAGGATTAGCTATGAGAGTTAGACTATTCCTTTTAGTTACCCTTACTCTAATCAAAAGGTGAACTGACTAGGCACTAGCTTCTTGAACTACGATCTTAGCAAATCAGAACTAACCAAACCAACCGCTTACTTTCCATTTCGAGGTAGATACATTATGTATCATCACTACCAGCTAAGCTAACCTAACCCTGGTCATAACTAAGTACAAGCTAATCTCACCACGGTCTAAAATAACTTTTCTTACGCGTCGAAATGACCATCACTGGATTGTTATTTCACTATTTTCCTATAAAGGTGTTCTTCAAAAGTGACCCTACAAATTGCAAAATCAAATTACAACTTTAACGATTTTACTTATGTGTATTCTAGTTTATCTTTTGATTCCACGTGTCATTGGACGAAATCATTATGGACTTATCGTTCTTTGAAATATTAAAATATTAAGTTTTGTTTTTAATTACATGTAGGCACGTATTAGCAGTTTTTCCCTTGCTCCAGCGGTTCAAATTGTGACTTCCGCTGTTGTACGATATGTGATTGACGTATTTTCCTTCCTACACAGATTTCTCACAACGCTGCCAAAAGTGACGTTCAGCAAACTATCGTTTTGTAGTATAGGGCTCGTTTTTACCTATGTACATGTATTTGTTTCGTTGATCATTTTCCAAGGGTTTTTGCATACATTAACATGTTTTTTTTTGTGATTTACAAAAGTTACAGCTTATACATGAGTTATTTAACATAACTGATCCGTATGAAATGTCTCTTTTTAACGCTGAATCATATCATATGATGTTTTGGGCCAAATGATTAATATGGGCGCATTATTTATAATCCCCGGGCATTATTAATAATGACAAGCTATAACGGGCAAAGTGATAATTATTATCTAAACTTCATTATTTATAACATTGCCCGGTCATTATGAATATTGCTACATAATCGATGGGCAATTTGACTACAACTGATTTTTGGCAAACTGAATTCTGATTCATTCATTCGGAAAGTTAAGGTGTTAGGTTCAACTATGACCAAAAGTTTATTTATATGGACTAATTTCTTTTAGTAGGTATAACATACATTAGGTTTTGGCGAGCGAGCGAAGCGAGTGAGCAAGACGTGTCAGAGCAGAAGCAACTTGGATAGGTTAGGTTCAGAAGGCTAACAGTAGTTTGTAACAGATCGAAAAAAAATGCTTTGTTTGCTTTCATCGAAGTCATAATATACGTTTTCAATCTTGTTTTAAATATTATAGGTTTTAATTGTTATATCAATTGATATTATATACTTAACGTTGTAAGTACCTTACAAAATTACATATTTTGAAATAATACATTTTGTTCATTATATCCAGTTAACGTAATACTAAACGAGCTACAAAGTGTGCGTATATATTATGACTGTTCTATGATCATCATCATCATCATCCCAACCTATATACGTCCCACTGCTGGGCACAGGCCTCCTCTCAGAACTAGAGGGCTTGGGCCATAGTTCCCACGCGGGCCCAGTGCGGATTGGGAACCATTGAATTGCTTCGCAGGTTTGTGCAGGTTTCCTCAAGGTGTTTTCCTTCACCGCATAGCTCGTGGTAAATTTCAAATGTAATTCCGCACATGAATTTCGAAAAACTCAGAGGTGCGTTAGGCCAAATCACTAGGCCACCACGGCTTATATGATAACTTCTTATAAGTATATTATATTACTTACCCTATATTTTTATTACTCTGCCCAATAAGTGATAGACATTATGTATAATGCCCGGGCAATTTAATTATTTGAACATTTATTATCACATTGCCATCTGATATTGGTCATTTTGCATAATGCTTGGGCATTATGAATAATGACCGATTGATCACTTCATCCATAACCATTATATATGTGTGTGTGTGTGTTATGGATGAAGTGATCAATCGGTCATTATTCACTTACTTACCTACAATGTTATGATGTTATGAAGATTTAACTACGACTGGACATAACTGGTTTTAAAAATAGTATATTTAGCTAAATCATGTTTTATCGTATTCAAACGGCCTCCAAACCAGTCCTAAATTTACTGTGCGTTCGCTATATCTTCGTTCTGGGAATCGCAGGCAGTTTTGAAAGAGTCACCGATAAGGCGCTCGCTGTGCCGTCGACCCGGATGCTGCGTCCGTAGCGGTCTGACTTGACTCTGCGCCGAGTCATATTTATATTAAACTCAAAACTATCATATACCTGAAGTCCTAATCTTTTAAGCTCGGAAATCATTCCGCATTTAATTCACCGACAGCAACATTATTCATTCATACACAAAATCAGCGCGAGTAAATTATACACTACGAGAACGAATACGATATTTGATGACTCAGCTGTAGCGTAGTAAGTGAATATGTATTTCGTTCGGAGTAAACAAAATATGATTCGTTTTCGCCAGATTGTTAACATACTTAATAATGTCGATAGTTTAGCATTGTAAAACACTTGGATTTGGAGTCCTTCAATCAGGTGTGTTATACATTATGAGGTATCGGTCGTAGCTTGTGGTATCTGTACACTCGTATAAATCAAATCTAGGTAGAGTTACTTTCGAAAGTTCAATGAAAAAAAAAGACACGTTGTTAACCTCTGGCAACGAGAGGCAGGGCCGCAAGGCCGACCGGTCGGCGCGCGGCGGCGCCCGCGCCCGCCCGGCGACGTCGGCGTCTCTGTGGGTAGTGCCACTGCGCCTGCGACTAGTGCGCTACAGCTACAGCTACGCTATACGGTGCTACCTACAACAGCCAGTTTCTCTCCGAGTGCGCTTATTACACTTGAGTGCGCACGTACTGCTGTCGTGACCACTATTATCTTTGTTTTATACATATGCATAATAACTGTCATAATGAGTTCGCATGGCCTAGACAACTTTTTTCACACTTCCCGGTGCAAAATATTTTTTTAAACAGGAAGCTAGATATCGATTATTACTTATTACATTATCGTGAACAAGTTTTATAAGTACTTACCTACCTGTTTTACCTAAATGTTGAACGAATTAGGAAAGCACTAAAAACCTCAGAATCATATTCATTCGGTGCGACTTCGATTAATTAGCAATTATTTTCAAGGAACATTAAGATTTCTTGATTAAGTAAAATTAAAAACTAGTTTATTTATTATTTTACAAGTTTAAATGACTGAACATGAAATGGCATTGCCTAGCCGTGCCCGTGGTGGCAGCCGGCGCCTGCGATACCTATCAGCTTTGATGTTGTTCGGAGTGTAAATCAATCGGTTCCTACCGCAAGAGTCGCGGCTGGCGCCTAAACGCGATCCTTTTGTTTAGAACCAAGTCAACCACGCACGACTCTGCGCAGTATTTACAGCGCTATCCAATCGCTGAATCGAAGGCAATAGGCGCGGAATGATCGAATTGATCATTAGACTTTTAAACACGTTTCTAGATAGCTACTAGCATTATTAAGATTTAGGTATAGATTCGAGTGTACATATGCTGTCTCACTTAAAGGTACGTAATGGCAGAATGCAAAATAATTGCGATAAACCGAATTAGACGAATAAGAACATTAAATATAATACGAGTATATATATTATCCAATCTGACGTAGGTATTTATTATTCCATAGTATCATGATTTTTATTAATTTAAATAAATTAGAAATAATAGAATTTTAATGTCGTCTGACTAAATACGTGTATAGTATTACCTACTGATTATTATTCGTGTGTGCGTTTATTTACGTACGCGAGCGCCGACTCGTCCGAGATTCAAAATTAGAACGCCGTCTCCGCCATGTTGTTCTCAGTGCAAAACCTACTATCCCAAGAAAGCCATAAAAGTGTCACAAACATAAAAAAAAACTATGTTAGTTAGTGTTGCCACTTTAATTAAATGTTCTGCTAGTATACAGTTCATTAAACTTGATAGCAATTGTTAGATAGGTACCCAAATAGGTTAATTTCTGTCATTCAATTAAATTAAGACAGATTTGGTGTTTACTAATATTTAAATACTGATGTGGAATTTACTGCAAGTGAAACTTTCTATTACTAAGTCTTAGTTTCTTGTTCGGCGTTCGTAACATTAAACAAACAAATAATACTTACATTAACATTGCGTCTAGGCAAGCGGGCATGTGAATGAATGAGTCACGCCCAGAATTGGTTCAGTTATCCGCTGGTTTGTTAAAGTACACAACACACTGATGTAGGTACCACATTCACTTAAACACATCAGAGTCTAAGTAAACTAACTCTGAAATATTTTTAGTAATGTTCAATTAACGAAGTTACAGTACATGGAAAGATGAAAACACAAATAAATCACGGCAGCGTCGCCATCTTAGCGAAATTGTCACGCCTCTACCTACTTACTCGTACATAATTTTTATCCATTATGCTATGCGTCTTTCAGTTTCTTGAATACTGGACACATCTGACACATAAATAATAAGGTAAGCATACACGTCGTATAGATTTTATAATTTATATTATAATGTAGCACTCTACGATGAAGGTTCCGGGATCTATGTTCCTGTGACATCTTCAATTAGAGTTCACCATTTCATGTTAAGTACTTTGTAATATCAAATGTAGGTGTTTGATCTACGATACGACGTAGCGATAAGTTTTCTGCGGGTTAAGATTTTTGGTGTGACCACGCAATCAGCGGTTACGTAATCAATCTCCCTGAGTAAATACAGCTGAATTATTTTCGAAGGCTACCAGGCAGCGTGCTCATTGTTTTGTCAGTAGTCTGTTCCATATAACTATTAGTAGAACTGAAGTGTAAAAGCGGGAAGATTGTACCTACCAGCAACAGGATGTGCGTCCGACATGACGCGTATCCGGCGACCAGCAGCGCCATCTTAGGAACGATGCTCGGTCGGATTTAAGATTGTACCCGATTTAAATAATCAAACGGTTCCTTAAGGTCATCACATTTAATAATTTTCTTGTTATTTTTAGAGATATACTTAGCATCCTAAATAAATATTTGTCACTGTTTACCGAAAAATGACTCAGAGGAAAACGCATCGATGATAACATTGGTGACGATTTTCACCGCGACAAAACTCTACTTTCTGAAAGGTTGGATAAAACCCATTCTGAAATCATAATGTTTTGTTTCTATGTTACCATGACGTTAATTCACTGCCAAGTGAAGATAAATACGCGTGCCTTCGGTTCTGCTAGCTGAATGAGTGCGCTACTCGCTATTACGATTATTTTAACGTTATGTTACGTCGGCAGACAGGAGCAGTGCCAACTTTATTTTCTGTTTAATTGAAACACGAGGCATTTCACTGAATTCGTCATAATTGCCTGCGATTCTGTTTACGGTGAATACTTTGTTGCGGTCAGGGTTTGTGTGGTCTTGAGTAGCCTTTGAGGAAATGCGCTCTTATTTACAGGTTAAAAGTGGATCCGCTTCTATAACTCGTCGTGTGAAGTCTCTAGATATTTCAATCACTTAAGATTCTAAAATATTTCGCTCCGTTATATAAAAGTTATAATGACACTTAAGAGTTAACGTTTCTAAATAACTTCTTTTTACTTAGCTAATGTAGTCATTTTTACGTAGGTACTTATTGCCTATTCTACGAAAATTATAAGATACGATTCTTTCTTTAATTCTTAACTTAAACTTTTGATTATTATACACTAAACCTCTTTTGGAACATGTCATATAGGCACTTGCATCTACATATACTATTCGAACCTACAGTCGTAAATAAATATAGATACTGTATTTTATGTAACCAATAGTTGCATGAAGGTCTTGGATTTGACTATTTCTCAACACTTCTTGTCATACCTATATAGCAATTGTTTTCTCAGTAAGCATGGTCCTACAAAGTATTTATTTCGATAGTAAGTACGTCATGTTACACCATTTCTTTAAACCAGTAATTTTTAGTGATAGGATATAAGTAAGTAAGTAATTGATACTTATCATTATATGCGTAGGTGTCATAGCCTGGTGTTCCTTGTCGGTTCCAAATTTGACTTGACAATTCTAAGAAAACTGATTACGTGATTCGCGCAAAAGGGTGTGAGTAAATAATACGATTGTGTACAAACACCGATGCAAGCCGCGCAGTTTGCCCGGTGTTATGCAACCCGAGCCATCCCCGCGCGGCGCAGGCGCAGCCTGCTAAGTTGACTTACGATGAAGTGATCATTGGTTCGTGGAGCGACAGAGATGCACTTATGTGACATCGTGTAGAACCGTATCTTTAATAATGCGATGCATTAATGTGAGTGATGTCTTCGTAGGGGCCGGTGTAATTACACACGGCCGCCCCACCGCGCCGCCCGCACCTTCCTCCCGTACCGAGATGCATGTAGGCAGCAATAACACGATAATACTACTTAAGTGATTTGTCACTTGATAGTCATCATCGGATGATTATTTTTATTTCTCTTTCCTTGATTATAGTAGGTACGCTGTGTATCCCTCAAGTTAATGCAAGGGAAGTTATCAAAATAGACTTCTCTCTCAGTTCAGACGAGGAAGCCAGCCTAGTTGGATGGTATCGTCAAGCTTCGCAACCGATTACTTACAAATTAGAATACCAATTACGAACATAATGGACGAAACCAATTCTATAATAGGAAGTCGTAATTGTTCTATCTTGGCGCAAGTACCTAACTAAGTGAAGTAGCGATATTTACGCAATCCTTTGTCAGGAAAATTGATACCCGATCACATGTATTAGATTACAGACAATTCAGAACGTGTGTTCGAGTAGGTTGTATAACAAAAATGGACTTAGTCATACAGACTGGTGATGGCTACCTACCTCGTGGGAATGTTCCGCTTAGAGGATGGGACTATAAGGCCGTACATCAGCGCTGTGGTTCCGTACCTCAGCATTGCTGAGCTGCCAGCCCTTTCGGCTAGCTTTAAGTTGACCTTAATTAAACATTAAGTTATATGTACCTGATGTATGCTACCTACAAGTTTGCCGAATAAACTTTTTCTTTCTTTCTTTCTTTCTTTACATTCAAATGCCATGCTTCAGACATAAAATTATACCATTAAACAGTTTATATGCGAATATGGGAAACTTAACGTGTTCATACTCGTATCCGAAGGAGGCGCATGCATGCATGATTGCTTAATTGTCTCATGTCCTGTACACGATAGTTAGGTATACCTACTCTGCAAAATATTTGACGTTACCTCTCACATCTAAGTACCTACATCCGCTCTGAATCAATTTCTGTTGGCTTTCAATAAATACTTGGGTACCAATTTTTAAATGGATGATGAAAAACGTAAGGTTTTCTTTGTAAACATGTATGTCCATGTTCGTCTTCGTCTTTCGAGTTTCAAGTACCTAAATGCCAAGCTAAGCCTAGGTCTACTCTTGCCATACAAAATTATGCATTAGGTACTTACCTAGTTATTTTTTCAAAAGACCTGTAAGCTTAGAAACTCAGATAGACCATTTGGCCTAGTGTTACAAGCAGGCTATGTAAACTTTTTCTTTAAGATAGCAACTTTGAACTCATAACCGGCATGTTTAGCACAGGTAAAATAAGACAGTTTGGAGGCAAAATATGTACATCAAAAAAACTTTGTTTATAACTTTTATCTTGGCACTAGAAATGAGGATCTGCCGAGTCCTACCAAAATTTAGACGTCCTACCCTCTCCTAGGGGGTATGGGCAGGGGCCAACGTTTAAAAAATGCAAATTTTATAAACTAAGCGAGTGAGGTGTCATTTTCTATGTATTTTTTTGCGCTGAATCGAATGAGACCATACCAACAATAGTTGCTCAAGATGTGATGGTAATACCACTGCCATTTTTCCTGTGCTAGTTCGTTGAAACGAAGGTCGGTAGTTCCTTACAAAAAAGTAACACATTCGGGCCCAGTATAGGTAAACCACTTGGGTAAAATTCGTCGTATAACGTACTAACCAAAATCAGTTTTAGCTTAAAATAAAAAAGGGAACGAACATTTTACCAGGGTAAAAAGTTATTACTTTTGAAATACCTACAGTAAACTAAGGGGCTGTTTCACCATCCATTGATTAGTGTTAACAGACGGTTAAATGTGATGCCGTTTCCGTCTATTCGAACAAAACAAATAGAGACGGCATCACATTTAACCGTCAGTTAACACTAATCAATGGATGGTGAAACAGCCCCTAACTCTAATCTTTCTGTGATTACTGTCTGTGTTTTCCGTGTTGTTTATTATGCTTATAACTACACTCTTACCAACGATTGCTAGTCTTACTTATATTCTCTTATCTATAGATGATTTAGTGATATGATGCCTCGGGAATTTTGTGCTCGTGTGACTATTAGTACCTAGGCGACCGAGCTTTACTCGGGCTAAAACTCGATAATAAGCGTTTTCCCAGAGATAAGACCAAGCTAGATTGATTTGTAATTCTCGAAAACCCCTACATGCCAAATTTCATCGAAATAGTTAGAGCCGTTTTCGAGATCCCCGTAATATCTATACAAGAATTGCTCGTTTAAAGGTAAATAAATTAGATAGATTGATAGATTAGATGTAAGTAGTGGTTTGCTAAAGCAAGTAGGTATATATAGTCTGTACGTATATCTATGTTCAGGTCACCTTTGTATTTTATGTAATGAAATAATTAGAAAAGTACTGTTGTGAGTAATGGATCGTTTCATTAAACTTCTTTTCCTAATTGTTTGAGTCAAATAAAAGTAGTTAAGCGTTTTAAACATTAACAACAGGATATTACATTACTTATTCGTCGAAGCTACATCGTAATGTTGAGACAGTATACCTACAAATTCAAATTACCTGCAGAATATTAAAATACTTATGATGCGGTAGGGTGCCTCGTTTGCCTATAATTTCCAGCTGCTGTGCCACAAAAGGTTACCCATTGGTAGGGTGATAAGGCGTGCAGGTGTGTCGGCTGCAGGTGATCTGCGCCACTTTGGCGTATCGGTATTAAACATTACAGCAAGTTGGCCCAATGTTTGATACGGCATGTTATTCAAACATTAAAATGCTGGCAACATCGATGTGGCGCCAATATTGGGCTTAGGTAACATAGGAACAGCTGATAGCGGCGATAGCGCGGCCAAGTTCATTACCGCTCCGTATAAATTGATTTGACGCTGTGACCGTCGCCCACCCACTTTACAGTGCAATGTTTTTTCTTTGCATTTAATGGAGTTTGCAGAAATTTTAGTACATTAAGCTATTTTATAATACCTATTATCATTGTATTTTATACCAGTAATATCTGAGACGTCTGTTCTTAAGAGAATATAATATTTTTACTTAAACTGACTCATCGCTGAGCAAAGGATATCCCCTCTTGCCACCACATCTCTGTCGTGAGCAGCTCCTGCCACAATGCCACAATACAGGCAATTGTTACGTGTATTGTGACACTGCCATTGCTATCATAAATTAATTGTCATCCTTGTTGTTGTGTGTTGTTGTGCAGGTGGTAGGACCTTGTGCAAGGTCCGCCCGGATTGCTACCACCATCTTGCTCGCTAATCCTGCCGTTCCGTGAACAGCAGTGCTTGCACTGTTGTGTTTCGGCGTGGAGAGTAAGACAGTCGGTGAAATTAATGGCACTTGAGGTATCCTATCTTAGGCTTCTAGGTTGGTAACGCATCTGAAATACCCCTGGTGTTGCTGATGTTTATGGGCGGTGGTGATCTCTTACCATCAGGAGACCCACTTGCTCGTTTGCCATCCAGTCGAATAAAAAAAAAACAAATCTATCTTGCTTTGATATGCATTTCATAGATTTACCTATATTTGATATATTATGTACATTGTGGTGTCACAAATAGATATCTCTTGAAATCAATGGCTGCGAATTGAAATGACCAAATCTAATCTAAACCGGCGCCCAGACAGGGCCATAGTTGGCATAATTTAGAAAAAAAAATCTAATCCTGTAAGTTTTTTTTTCTGTCAAACTCTTGTACAGAATATACCTATGATGTTATGCATTCAACTTGGCAATTTGGGTAAATGTTAAAAGGATCCTTCCTTAATATTATAAATGCTTAAATATTTGTTTTGTACCTACTGTTTTTGTTTTGTACTCTAAATCGTAAATTTAAGTAAGTGATCTACCGATCCTTATAAAATTTGGTAGGTATGGGGATAGTTTGCGACCCCAAGAAATTAGGAAGTTTTTATCCTGTAAAATTGTATCCTGTGGGCGCGCGATAAACAAATTCTTCGCGAACGAAGTCGTAGAAATAAAAGTTATTTCTTACGTTACGTCTTAGAAATTAGTTGAAATGAAACTCCCAATGAAATCCCGCAACATGGCCACGCATGACAGACTTTATAATTATTTACAGATGAAAAAATTATAACAAAAAATTGACTGTGACAGTGTAATGTCAACTGCTGGTCACCTTTTACGAAAGATTCTTTTTTCCGATGCAGAAACGTTCATTATTGAGGAGTCCTGGTGCTTCACCACCCATTTCATTTCACCATATGCATTACTATGAGCATAAATTGCTTAGCAACTGTGTTGAAGTAATTGAAATTCAACCCGTGAAATACTTGTTATTGAGTACTCGTAATAACTCCGATGGTCAACTGTGGTCTTCATCATCAGTTCCACACACTAAATGATGATTGTCAAAAGCAGATGTACGAGTTGCTACTAAATATATCCAAATTACCATAAGTGTCTCTACAATAATTGAAAAGTTCCCTCGATTTCCTTAGGATCCAATCATCAGATCCTGATTTGGTGCTTATGGGACCTAATTGAAGGTATTCCTATACGAACGAAAAAAAAAACAAATCGGTTCACAAATGACGGAGTTCGGAGGTAACAAACATAAAAAATAATAATAATGATGACAATAAAAAGAATACAACCGAATTGATAACCTCCTCCTTTTTTTGAAGTCGGTTAAAAAGTAAGTAAGTATACTTAATAACCCTTTTCGCGCGCAGTTTATCCAACGACTGCGCTACATTTCGTCACATTTCGCAAAGAAAGTAACTTTACAAGAGTCATTCATCATGCCTCCGCCTCACCGCTTCCACTAGGTCGCACTGGCACTCGCCACGTCCGGTTTACCAAATTGGCCACATCCACAGCATATTACCATGTTATGCCTAAAATTTGTGTTGACTAAAAATTAAAATACACTATGTTAAAGGGAAGTGTCGTGTGACACCCAGTGAGAACGAAGTGTCTTTTGCTATAAGTATTTAATAGGCACAAAGAAATAAATGATTACACAATGTGAAATACGGACAGATAGACGGATAGGACGTAAGTATAATCTCTAATTTAATCTTAATTAAAAAAAAGTATCAAAAGTTAAGTTTCACGGCTTAATAATTAAGAAACTCTTTTCAAATATGTAAATGATAAAAGCGACATAATATTAGGGATAGTACGAGTAAAACAATAATTATTTCTATCAAAAGTTTTACTATCCATAATACGTCGCTTTTATCATTTATTTGAAGTTTTTTTTTTTTTAATGTGATTTATTTATTTAAACAATGAATTTTTACATAAAAATAAAAATAAAAAAACATATAAAATTAACTAAAACGGGCTTCCGCATCCAAAGGCAGCGCAGCGCGGGGCATTGTGCCTAAGACGCTAGCGGCGTTGCCTCGTTGCACTGCAAGGCTCAGTCTTTGGGCGAAGAAAAAGCCTGCTCTTTGGTCGCCAGATATGCCGATTAGTTTGTCCGACACTTCTTTCATACATTTTTTTGTGTCGGACGACCAAGGCCCATGAGTTTCTTAAATATTCCGCCGTGAAACTTTTGATATTTTTTTTTAAATTAAGACCTAACGCAATGTAAGTGGCCAGTATTTAGTATGCCGCGTGCACGTTTCTCTAAAGAGATTTCAATCATTAATTCGTTTTAGGTCTTGTTGCAGAAAAATGTATGGTAAAGTATTTTATGTAAAGATATCTCCATGTTCTCCCACAGCTACAATTTTGGAAAAAAACATCTTATAGCTCAATTGTGAGTGTATTACTGGTGAAAAAATTAGAGCAGTCTCCAAAGTGGAAGTAAATAATAAAAAAATATGAAATCTTCAGTCAGCATTTTTTGTTTCTATGACATAATGAAAATGTTATTCATGTCAAATAATTATCTGTAGTGATTGTACAATATTTGTGATGCACGCTAAGATAGGTTAAAAAAATATATAGAAGAAAAATCATATTTTCTTTTTTCTTTTATCCAAAAAACTATTAAGTTTGGGGGGCTAAAATTTTGCCAATTTATTACTAATGTAGAGCCACACCATCCATAAAAATTACGAGCCCAAACTGGATGGGGGCAGAATCACTTAGCTTATCCTGGCACGGCCTTTAATCTTTTAAAGCAAGAAAACATTACATTTAAAGAAATTTTGTGGAAAAAACTCAGCGGTAAATAGGTACACCAATTTCCATACAAATGGCGGGGACATGCATGTCCACTGCGTTACCTACTTTATAGATAATAATGATTAGTTTATATGTGTAGTGATAATTTAAATTATTAATGATAAAACCAAGCACTTTACCGTTTTTGTAAAAAAATGTTTGAAGAGCACATTACGAAAAATTACTGGTCAAAGAAAATTAGAATGGAATTTATTGACAAATAATATTATACATGCTCTGTTGTGTGTGTGTGTGTGTGTGTGTGTGTGTGTGTGTGTGTGTGTGTGTGTGTGTGTGTGTGTGTGTGTGTGTGTGCGTGCGTGCGTGCGTGCGTGCGTGCGTGCGTGCGTGCGTGCGTGCGTGCGTGCGTGCGTGCGTGCGTGCGTGCGTGCGTGCGTGCGTGCGTGCGTGCGTGCGTGCGTGCGTGCGTGCGTGCGTGTGTGTGTGTGTGTGTGTGTGTGTGTGTGTGTGTGTATTGTGTATATTGGTGCTGGTGACTGTACAGTACAATGGTTACAAAAAGTGCCTCGGTTAAATATTTATCATTAGGCTTAAAACATAAAATTTGTGTTATTTGACTATGCCTACTTGAGAGGTAAACTTAGTGTCTTACTTTTCATAGGTAGCTCAAATAAGGCTAAGCGCGCACTGCAATTAAAAGCGAGCAATTTTAGCCACTAGCGCATTTCTTTCTCAAGCGATACACTAGAGGGGCGAACTGCTAAAACCGCTCTCGTTTAATAACAGTGCGTGTTAAGTCTTATAAATGGATATTCTACAGGATTTAAGTTTAAGCGGGGTTTAAGTGTGACTAACGATATTTCTCTGTTGTTCACAGTCACATAACAAAGACGACGACATGGGAGGACCCGCGCAAGTCGCTGGCGGCACAGAGTGTGACGGCAGGCGTGCAGCACCAGAGCGCGGAGACGTTGCTCGCGCCCGCGCCGGCGCCGCAGCCGCAGCCCATCACACCCGCACCGACGCCAGGTAACAACCTACCCTATTGGTGTGCATTGGGTCGATTCCAGACTAGCAAGTTGGTATTTAGTTTGTGCCGCAGCAGCGCGCCACCAGCACTAGCGCTGCCTACCCTGCTGCCTACTCAATGCGCGCCATAGACCTTGTCCAACCTGCAGCCATATTGTCTATCGCGCTAACGTTAGCGATCGCATTAGCCATATCTTTCTACCCTCGTCTTATACCGTACCTACAACAGAAAGAAGCAGTAAAACGATTGATTCCAAGTGTGTTAGACCTCTGGCTTCTTGAACCAGGATTTGATTCGACTGAATCCCTTTCAACTATGAGCCTCTTGGTAACATACATAAGGTTGCCACCTGAAAGAGTTATTTGATAACAATGGAAATATAGATAAATAGGTAAACACTGTCAAACTTCCTGATCCCGGACACAAAAAGAGAAAATATTTCAGGGCGCCAAATGGAGAATAGAATTTACATGCAATAGTTTTTAATCTTTATTCGTAATCCTTTGGTTTTTGATCAAATTAAGGTAAGGTCTGCGGTAGCGTAAAGAAACTAGTTCAATGATTTTATATCACCCAGAAAGTCGATAGTTTGAGCTCGGTTAAAATTAGACTGACCGGGATCGATTTTGGTGGACTTATTGCGTTTAATAAGTAGGACTAGGTTATCCGTTATCCGTCAAAGCTAACGCATCTTCCTAACTATCATTTTTGTTGTGCGGCCATCAGTAATTTTATTATATTGTATCAAATGAATGCCTACATGACACCGTCTTCTGTAATGTTGTTACTACAATAAACGAGTGAGTATTATCAGCTCGTTACGTGCGGAGGGACTTATGAGGATAGAGTACATATAAACATATAGATAGCTGTTAACAAATAGGAGATTGTACAACAAGAGCTAAAAGAGCCATTTTACCCGAGATGTTCATATAGCCACCCGAGCCGATACGGCGAGGGTGGATAGACACGTCGAGGGGAAAATAGGTTTAGTGCTCGAGTTTTACACTGCTATTCACTTCGAAGGCGAGGAAATGAAATATTAACAGTGGAAGCAATGTTCACTTACCTACTATGTACCTTTTATTGTTCATGCATTATTATATTGTTATAACATTTTAGTTTTTTTGATCTTTTTTGATTGATTTATTTGATTTTTAGTTTAATATAAATTACAATTTATAAAAAAATATATATGTAGAAACTTCTTTGTTTGTGGCTGTTTACACCTGATTGATTGCCTTGGTCTTAGACGAAGATTTTGCTTTATGCACTATAACATAAAAAGTCATTTTATGTCGCCTAGATCCAGCATAAATACGAACTTTACGAGCATAAGAAGTGACTTTTTATGCTCTAGTGCATAAAGTAAAATCTTCGTCTAAGACCAGGTAATCACTAATCAGGTGTCAACAGCCACAAATTAAAAAGTTTCTACATAGTTTTTAAATAATTTTTCATTTATATAATAACAAAAATCAATCAAAATAAATCAATAAAACTAAAAAAATAACATTATATAGTAGTAATCCATGAAAAATAAAAGGTAGGTACATTAGTAAGTGAACAATTGTTTCCACTGTTGCTATTTAATTTCCTCGCAATCGAAGTGAAAAGCAGAGTGTAAAACTTGAACATTAAACCCATTTTCCCCCAGAGATGGGTAGGTATAATTATGTAATATTCAACTGGAATTTTCTGTAAGAAACATGAAAGCTGCTAAAAATAATATATAAATAACCTGGCTGGCTTTGGTCACCTTTGGTTTATGTAGCTAGGTAGATAACAACTTCACAAAGAGCCAATGTTTCCCTGATCTCGTTTTCACGTGATCTAATTGGCCACAGAGTCGCGTTTAAAATTATCATGGAACTGAAATAAAAACAAGTAAATAACCCGAATTCTAAAACCGATTTTATGACGGGTATTAACGCGTTGTTTCCGTCGGTCGATGCGAGACGAGCGATGAAAGGTGTTCGGAAAATACATTGGTGTCGCGTCGCGAGGCGGTGGGGCGCTCCGGCGTGGCGCGGGCGCTGCGGCTTTCAGCGCCTGCGCGTTGGGACACAGACACCACCGCTGCTGCCGCCCAAGCTTCATACAATATTTCCCATCATCACTGTGCTGTGTAGTCCCAGTTTCGCGACAGCAATGTACCCCTTGTTGCTTTGACTTCAAAGATTTTTGAGTCTATCTGTGCAGGGCGTCACGTTACGTGTGCAAACGCATGAAAACACTTATTTACGCATTCTTGTGTTGTGATAGTTATAGCTACAGTACGTGCTGTAGTCACGTTCGGAGCCGCCGCGATGTTTGCTCGCGGCGCCGCTCGCACCGGGGCAAGTGCCAGCCGGTGCTTCGTCTTGCCTTATCTTTCTTAATACCTACCTCATCTTCTTAAAGTCTCTATATATACAATATATATATATATATATATCATCTCGAGCCACAAATAAATGTGTTTTCGTTACGCATTCCTCTCTAATCGATGTCGTGATATGATAACAAATTAACTTTGTTTAACCATGGAATAATTTTGTTCTGAAGACATCTTTCCTGGAAATTTTGATTTGATATCGTCACCTAGGAATGCCATATTTACTCTCTTATCTACCAGCAATGCAAACTAGTTATTATCATACTTTACGTTAGTAACTGGGTCCTTCTTTAATATAAAGCTCATAGTTTCAGGCACGAGATACTGGGCTTGTGTTGTTGCAATCAAGATTGTTCCTTATTTGGGTGTTACTTTGCGGAGTTCCAAAATGAATTTTAATAACATTTTCATCCTGCCTTTATGCCACAAACCGTGTACCACATCTACGACTGTGCGACTCATACATGTTGGCATGCAGAACCTGCCCACCTCCTCTTCCACATAAAACAATATGCATATTATGTATTGTCGCACATGTCCTGGAGTAAGTAAGTGGTGCACGGCTTGTAGCGGAGAAATGAGTTGAAAATATTTTACTTAGTTAATTTTCATTTTTCGTTCGGTAATAATTTATTGTGAACCGTGACTTCACTAATGATGTTCATAAATTAATGATAGGTATTTGCCTACTAACTATATTTTGCCGAATAATGGTAGGTACCTAGCCATAAGAACCGATAATACGCATAGGTAGGTAGTTACGGTTAAGCGCGATTGGAAACAAAAAGTACCTACCTACTCGTACTTACTCGTAAGGTAGGTACTAATTATGTATTTGTCTGATTACTTTGAAAAGTAGAAGGCAGACTAGTAAAAGCCTAAAATAATTTTGTTTTACGAGCTATTTACCATTAGAGTAATAAATAAGAGGAAATATCATAGACTCTGGTTTGTAGGTTTAAAACCGGCTTGGGAAAATCCATAAAGATACAGGATACCCTTGTTTACCTAAACTTAAATTGAATTAGCAATAATTTTGTAGGCAAGCACATTAGATCTAGGTCTAATAATAAATGGTGACTACCTTACGAGCACTATGTCCAGTGGCTAAAACTATGAATGAGAGTAGACCTTTGAGCGGCACACGCTGGTGGCGACGGTGCCGCGGCATTGTGCGGTGTGATTCATTTGGCGGGTGCGCCAGCGCAGCGCGTTGCGCGGGCGTGCGTCTGGCGCCGTTGTTTTCTTGGAACGAGCTCGCGATGACCTTCCCCGAGTCCACCTGATTACCGATCACGTGCGCGTACGTCTTAGACTATATACTTGCTTGCAACTAGTCGCTGTTGAGAGGATCATACATGTCATTCATAATTGCCCTACGATTACAATCGCATTAAGAGAGTACGTCTGATTGATTTCAGCAGCGAAGAGTACAAGTAGTAACACAACGCCAGACTCACTGGGCGCGCTGCCCGACGGTTGGGAGCAGGCGGCGACTCCGGAAGGGGAGATCTACTTCATCAACCACGCGGCTCGCACCACGTCCTGGTTCGATCCTAGAATACGTAAGTAGTAGCCATATCAGAATTATTTATTGTTATCTCGATGGAGCGGTTCTTTATGTAGTTTATTTTGTTTACAGCGCAACACTTGCAACGCACTCCGGCGGCGGGCACGGCGGCGGCGGGTGGCGGCTGGGTCAACGCCTCGCTGCAACAGAAAATACGCTTGCAGTCACTGCAGTTAGAGCGAGAGCGACTCAAACAGCGCCAGCAGGAAATTAGACTGCAGGTACTGATTAAACGCAACACATGACGACACACACGAGTCTTATCGAGTAGTCCGCATAATAATGTAGGTAACAACTTCCAGCTCTACGTAATTTTATCAAGCCTTAAAAAGCATTCGGTGAATATACTACCTACCTAGTAGTTTATCCGTTGCCTAGTACCCATAGTACAAGCTTTGCTTAGTTTGGGACTAGGTCAATTGGTGTCAACTAGTGTCAAGTGTCCCATATTTTTTTTTTTTTCGTTTTGCCTAATTTAAGATAAACTAATATTAATTACTTAACCTAATAGCTCATTTTAGCTAATTTTCATTTTAGTGAAAGTCATTTTGTACTGAAATTATTTATTATTCAAAATTTGTTTACACATAAAGTCACCAACTACAACTATATGCACACAACTACAACTAGTATATAACTTACTTTACATACTTTTGTTTCGCCTAATTTTAAATGTCCTAATTTTCATTTTGTATAAACTTAATTCGTATACTCTTTGACTGACATAATTATTTTTCGTCTAACATAAGTTCGACACAATATTTTAACATGCAAAACCTGTTCTACATTGAACTATACATACTTACATAACAATAAGTATGTCAAACAGGCCCAACGGTCGCAAACAACATGCGAAATGCTAACGTGTTTCGAACTCTCTACCAGTTCATTATAACAATAAATAAACAAACGAACATATAATATATTATCAAAGCTAAGCTAGTCAAAGTGAAAAGCAAGTAATTTTGAGGAAAAATAATGTGGGTAGTTTAGAGTTTGTTTATATGTTCACTGGAAAGTATGACATTCGTTTTGTTTGGCAACGGATGTTTGCTCGGGTGGTTGTTAACTAACACGCTTTGCTATCGAAGAGAGTTCGAAACACGTTAGCATTTTGCGTGGTGTTTAAACGACATTTGGGCCTGTATGACACATTATGTATTGTTTTATGAGGAAGGGGAGGATACCTAGTAGATTTTGTAAGTAATGTATCTTTCTGTGTATAGTTTATAGAATATGTGTAAATAAATTATATTTTCTCGATTTTGTAAGTAAACAAATATGAGTCGCACATACTTAGCTGTGATCCACAGTTTGTAGTGGAGAAGCGAGGTAAAAGTAGGTAGGTACCTAGTGCATTAAGATTGTTTTTTTGGAATCTTTTTGTATTTTTTATTTCAATTCCAAATTTTTACTTTTACGGTCATCCTGTAAAACCTAAATTGAAAATACAAACTGATATATAGATGCACAGAAAAACCAGAAAAATAAGACCAGCACTGGGAATCGAACCCAGGTCCTCGGCATTCCGTGCCGCGTGCATATTGTTATTGATATGGACCTCCGCAAAGTAACGCCTGAATCACAGGCCTGAATCAACGATAAATGTCTAAATAGGATTTTCAATTTCGCTTGTTCTCGATTCCAGCAAGAGTTGATGGCGCGGCAGGCGTCATCAATCGTGTCATCGTTGAGCGGAGCGGGCGCGGGAGCGGGAGCGGGCGCGGGCACCGAGCTGCCCCTCGACCCCTTCCTGTCGGGGCTCACCGACCATCAGCGACAGGAGTCCGCCGACAGCGGGCTCGGCATGGCTGTCTCACAGGTACCTACACATAATCACATAACATTATCATAACGTACTCCTATTATACAAGGTAATGTAATAAACTCGTTGTTTCTCGTGATTTCGTCGGCAAAGTATTAGTTAAGCGCACGCACGCGGGAATTATAAAATTTTCCGGGATGAAAGCTATCAAATATTAGAGCATCCTGTAGATAAAATCGGACTTGACCGAAAATGTTTCTGGCTAGCTAACAACACACCTAGCGCGCATTTTACTTACTTTTGTTTTTTACTTTGAAGAATAAGGTAAATTCTGCCTCTAATGACTTAATTAACGCATCAAACGCGATATAACAATTCAACGTAAGGATTGGTGCGTAAATAGGTAGGTAGGTATAACAGATACCAATCTTCTCTAGGTAACTATAGTTTAAGTAAACCCCAGTTTCAAACTTATTTCTACTTATGTTGCACCATCTTACAAACGACAGCAAAGAGTAGAAATTAAATGACTCGTTGCTCTTAAATTTTAACGAAAGCGCTAGTGATTCCTCTATGCGTTTTCTACTCGTTTTTCCTGTCTGTATCTGTACCATAATAACCTGGTGCCGGTGCTCACAGGTACCTATAGTTTAAGTAAACCCCAGTTTCAAACTTATTTCTACTTGTGTTGCACCATCATACAATCGACAGCAAAGAGTAGAAATTAAATGACTCGTTGCTCTTAAATTTTAACGAAAGCGCTAGTGATTCCTCTATGCGTTTTCTTCTCGTTTTTCCTGTCTGTATCTGTACCATAATAACCTGGTGCCGGTGCTCACAGGCCTACACACCGGACGACTTCCTCGGCATGGACGACCGCATGGACTGCAGCAGCGAGGCGGGCGCCGTCGACCCCGCAGACATCACGCTCGCCGACAATTTAGACTCCACGGATGACCTCAATACTTTACAGGTAGATAGATATTTTTGGATTTCCTGTGGCCTTTTATGAAATAATGTGGGTTATTAAGAAATAATATTTCATCATAATCAATATAGGTCCTCATGAAGGAGGAATGCTACATTCATCATGGCGCAACATTCTATATTATGGAGACCTGGCCATGAGGTGTACATTATACACAAACAAACATTATGCCTGTATTGTCAAATGGGGTATGGACAGAGCACACGAAACGTTACCGCTTCGGAGCCACTTTTAGCAATTTTAGGTTTCATTTTTGACATGAAGACGGATAAAAAACGGTATAATAGTGACAGGTTGCTAGCCTACAGTATACCTTAACCAATATATTTTTTTTTTTACCTTAATAAAGAGGCGTAAGAATGAGAAGAATAAGGGCGGTAAACCAGTGTACAGTGTTAATGCTTTCGGGTTTGCTTGTTCGATAGTATTCTGGGCCCCCATCGATCAAGCTTCCTCTCCCTTACGAATCTTGAATGTATATTTAAAGCTCCTAACGGGGCATAGGTGGTTCTTCTTCAGCACATACCACAGATCTAATCGCTCTAAACGCTAGATCGAAGTCTTCTTCAGCCTAGCAATACCGTTGTCCTATCTTTTAATTTGTATGCCAGTGATATGCTCTAAAACAGCAGCTTTCATCTTAATTTCAGTGAACACGATTTAACATTTATCAGAAACATGTTAAACAGCAATAGAAATAGATAGTTATCTTTTGATTGCTTTCATAGGAGTTCACTTTTTTCTAAGCCCAAACTCACAAACTGTATTAAGTAAACTGCAATTCAATAGAATCTGACAATCCTGTAGACACTTCCAGCCCACTAATATAAACACCGGGCTGCCTAAGTCTTTGTGATGTGACTATTATTCTTTTTTGATTCCTTTTAGATCATAATTGCAACAAAAGGTACATATATAATCAAGTGTGCCCACGATAGGGTGTCTTAAATATGTAGAAAATTGTCAGATTCTAATGAATTGTACTTTAGGTACATACTGAAACTTCGAACTCGAAAGTTTATTGTCTATTTGATTCTAAATCTTTCATTATTCCAGATGGGGGAATTCACAGCAGACATATTGTTGGATGACGTGCAGTCGCTGATCAACTCGACTCCCAACAAGCCGGACAACGTGTTGACTTGGCTTTAGGTCCCCTCCCCCGCGGCCGGGCCCGGTTGAGGCTCAGCGCTGAACACACGGATTACCAGATGTATATGATGTACATTTCAGACATTAAGTATTTGCGTGTATGAGTTGACGTGGAATTTTGTCGTGTGTGTTTTTTTGGTGCAGTACTCGCGTTTGGTACAGGTATGCCTCTCACATGTAAGTAATACAGTATTGTTTGTTGAAGTCTTTGCATTTATCAAAACGAGTTAGGTTATTGTATCTATCCTAATTTACAATGATTAATTGACGCCCTATGTTGTACCTAATCAATGTTTTTGAACAGTGAAAGGGCATTCAATACCTAACTTACCTGTAAGTAGCATTATAATTATTTGCTTCCTACATGTTATCAACTTCAACGTTAAGTATTATAGCTTGCATAGTATCGGTTTTGATTTAGATAAAAAGTAGAGCTATGACAAAAATGCCAAGTAGTTAGGTACCCGTAAGTGGTAGGCCATGACTGTAATGCTGGCTAGTCACTATTTAGAAGTCTACTTACTTATTACTAGTAACTCGCGCGCGGCTAACGACGTTTCGGGTCTAAATAATGGCAATCATTATTTTTTCGATGCAAGCCCTCTTTCTTTTTAGAAAGAAGCAGTTTTGCAATACTAACTTATAGTAAGCTAGGTTTCCAATAATCTTTAGCTTTAAGACTAATGGAAATCCTATCCTTTCTTTGACTATTGGGAATAAATTAATTGAATAATTTTGCATGGATAACTATGTCTACATACTAATTATTAAAATTGTGATAACATCTCGATGGAACAGTGCCTTGTTGTGCCTTTATTAAAATATATTTATTGTGGTTTGTAACTAAGTTAAAAAATATATTTACATCTACAGTTTGTATGGTCAAGCTGTTAAATTTATGATAATGTTATGTAATTGGACAGAATTGAACTACTTATACAGTAGGAAGTATCGTGATTGTCTTCCTGCTTACACCGTCCTTGTGTTATGTCGAGATTATAAAACTTATAAATACGCATAAGTATCTAGTTATGATAGATGTAAACTTAGTCTAATTGTGAACTAGATAATAATGCTGGCAAAATTACAATATACACTGTTAAAAGTTAAATTTAATTAAGATTTTATACTATGTGTATGGGTGCAGCTAGCTAATTAACATTAGGGAAAATTTTAATTGAATGTCTATGTTATGACATAAGGTGTGCTTCCACGCGGCTAGTGCTTTCAGCTCCAAGGGACACGTCCACTCTCGTGCCAACTCAGATTGTTATTGAAAATATAACTAACTGTTAACTGACTATTAAAAGTCTTCTAACGT
This sequence comes from Choristoneura fumiferana, assembly GCF_025370935.1. Classification (NCBI taxonomy): domain Eukaryota; kingdom Metazoa; phylum Arthropoda; class Insecta; order Lepidoptera; family Tortricidae; genus Choristoneura; species Choristoneura fumiferana. The sequence goes on along the minus strand of NC_133489.1, from coordinate 14,805,211 downwards.
ACTACTTAACTATTTTTCTAGGTATCTTATCTATTGAAGTTTTGTCAGAACTCTCTCAAAATTGTTTAAGCCCACCTAGTCTTTAGATGTTTTGTATGAAATTTATTAATATAGCTAGGTCGATTGAAATTACGATAGTAAAATTAGGTCTTTAATATGAATGCTACATTGAAAACTTTGCCATATTAGTAACGTACTATTATTATTCTTATAAGACTTAATGTTATCTTCATTTTCGATAAGCATCTGTGTAAGTATTATAATTAGACGTAACGGTGCTGGGTTTATGGTACATTTAATTTTGTATTCTGTAGATCCATAATTGTTGTATTTGATTTTATATTCGTCTCGTATTATTTAATCATCGTCCTCCAAACTACGACTCTCGTCATATTCTTCGGTTCATTATTCTGTATTCGCTTTTCCATTTAGTATGTTTTAATGCTCTTCGACAGAGCTAAATGAAACAATAGACAGTGGTATCGTTTAATATTTTATCGTGGTCTGTGTCCGCTTCAACCTGCGGGCACTTCGGGAAACATTCCATATTGCTAACCGTCGCTGCGCCGGCGACGGCGGCGGCGCCCGCGCCCCCCTTGCCGGCACTGCTTATACGAACAGAATAATATTCAGAATTTCATACGTTTATTTCTTAAGTAGGTGTATCCGTTATAATTGTAAACATATCTTCAAGCTGACAACAGATGCAAGTTTTCTCTGTAGTTTGTTATAACATAAGGTACGTGTATCAATGTTACGACAATGAAATTAGTTATTAGGAAAATAATTTACAATCATTTCATTGTAGATAATTCGATATTCTTTAATTCGATATTCTTATATGAATTAAATAAATATTTGTTTTAATACAATTTTTTTTTAATTTACAATTACTTATCTTGATATGGGCAATGGGTGGAGTCACAGTTCACTTCTGATCACCTGTGAAAAAGTAAGCAGTGCTTAGAAAGTTTTACCTTGATCCCATAAACGTGATAAATAGATATTATTATAGTGAAACAAATACATACATATCGTTACGAACCCAATACCCAAGCTTCAAAAGCGCCTCATCTGTGAAAATATTGTAAAGCATAACCAACTTGAACTTTACATGCTGAAAATATTGCATAACTGGTACCTATTATATGCAAGTGTTAGTAGTAGAATTAGCAATTAGAATTAGCTACACGCAAGTAGGTACATAGTTGCATTTTACAAATAGCTATTTTAATACTACGCAGTCGCACTGCCGTACCAATGGGGAATAATGTTCAAGCATTTATTATTTTTAACATGAAACTACCGTAAGACACGCATATTAAATATATTGACCCGGATAACTCACGTCTTAAAACGAGTTTAGCCCGACATGTTTCGGGCTAATCCGTAGCCCTTCCTCCCTTCATTATCAGGGTCAATATATTTAACATTTATTATTTGTTCAAATATATCTTTATTGTTTGCAAAACGAGATGTGAAAGCATTAAAAAAATACGAACATTTGGACGTTATAAATTGAAACGACGACCATGGAAATACTAAACATAGTATTTTTTCTAGAAAGAGATGGAATGCAAAACTTATTCGCTTGAGAATTACCTACGTAATAAATCCCTATTAATTGTGTTCTAACAAAACTTACCTACTTGTATATCTAATCTACCTACTGTAGACTATTCAATGGATTTAGTCAGTATTATTAGGTACTTAGTCGCGAACCGGGATTGTTGAGCCCCTTGCTACTGTCCGTACTTTGGCCGTGTAATGCTATTCTGGTTTATAAATGTCAATATTTACTACGATTATGTATAAATCGGCTAAATTATAAATAGTGATGTGGCTCAATCACGGTTCGCGATGGTAGGTACTTACATGCATTCAGGAAAAATAAGGTCGTGGCTGCATAGTAATTAGTAGTTAGGTAGGTACCTAATAGATATTAAGTATGCAATAATGGACACTATATCTTTACACTTGAAAAGAAAATAATGTATGTAACACAATTGCCGGCGTTTGACCAGGTCTAACGTCATTATCCTCCCACAATTTGACTTTATTCTCGCAACAATTAGATTCTAATTGCTTTGCCAATTTATTTCAAAATATTTATATGGAGGGCTTCAGGAGGAGGTTAGACATGGGGGGAGGGGGGGAGCAGAGTCTTACGGCGGGGTCCTTGAAGCGGTCATCCTGCGGCAGCTCGCGGGTGGCGGTCAGCTGCCGGTAGTACTCCACGGACAGTTTGGGCGTGCGCGGGCGCGCCGGGTCCGTGATGTCCACGTGGTAGAAGCCGAAGCGCTCGCTGCAGTTACGAACATACCGATGAAATGACGTTCAATGCAGAGTATAACGTCAGGTTTAGCTTTCCGCAGGTGATTCAAATAAGTAGATACTGGTTGAAGGGGTCAAAGGTCTCTCAGCTTGTACAGATTTTTCGTAAAGTTTCCAATAACTAGGTAAACTTAACACAGCAAAATCAATCAAGAAGGCAAATTGTACACAACTACGGATTCGCGATTGCGTTTAGGTACAAGTACTTAGATATAATATAAATTGTGAAAATAGCCCTCATGTTTTTGTACCATGTAAAAAATTATCACCTTCGCCACGTTACTTACGTGATGTTAACGTTGTGTTACGTTAGGTAACGCATGTTAAGATATTTTGGTACATGAAATACTTATATGTAATTGAGTGGGTAACTTACGAAAATCCAGCTCTCCATTCAAAGTTGTCCATCAGAGTCCACGCAGTGTATCCCAGCACCTTCACGCCATCCTCGTAGATGACGTTCAAAATTTCAGTCAGGTAGTCCTATACAATAGACCAATTAAGTACTTCATAATGTTGTTCAAATCAGCTTGTTCAAAATGACTAAACTTACGTTGAAGTACTTAATGCGTCCGTAGTCTTCCAAAGTGCCGAGGTCTGAGAAACCGTTCTCGGTGATGTAGATGGGTGGGTCATTGTAAGAGCTCTTGCACCAACGCAGCAGATTCGCAAAGCCGGTGGGGACGACCTAGATGTTTTCCATTACTTGTTAAATGACAACCATCATAAAACGAGGGACAGATCAAAAAGAGTTTACTATTGTTTTTAATAAAGCATATGATAAGTAGATAGGCAAATCAATAGTAGCTTACCCTAAGCCATTCTGACGCGGAATCTCCACCAACTTCCATGGTAGTGACAGCTCCAATATCCTTAAGCCAGGATGGTGACTTTGCCAACGGATCCACACCGGGCCCTGTTATCAAATGGGTTGTGTAGTGGTTGATGCCCAAGAAATCAGAAGTACCCTTTATTCTCTGGGTCCAATAGTCATCGAATTGCTCCAGACGAGATTTTGGCAGGCCTTCGGCTAAGCTTTGCTGGGCCACGTTTTCAATCATGACTGCAGGGTATCCACCTTGTTCAGTGAAAATAGGGTGGGCAAACCAACCGAACTGTAAAAAAAAGTTGAGTTATGTATTTGTCTACCTTTCTAGCGCAGTATGAACTTGGTCATTACATTATAAATTTGAAATACTCAAATAGTTTAAAATAGGGGTGGAAGAGAAGGTGTCATGGGCGAAAATAAGCACTATGATGTGATGAAGCCCTGGTTGTTACTGTGTTAATATTTATTTGGGAATAACCAGTAGGTGCGATTTTACTTTGATGTACCTAATAAACTTAGGTAAGTAGGTACATATCAAATACTAACCAACAATAAAGATACCACTGTTCGTTATTTAAAATTCCTTAATATTAATTGGTTTGGTGGTCTAAAAATGGCACCACATTTTTAACAACCGTTATATTAAAGACACGAGAAAAATAATAATAATGGTTCTTGAAAAGATGATTAAAGCAATTACTTTGAAAATTTCATTTAAGTATACTCACCTTGAACTGATTGGCAACTTCTGCAAGCGTAACTTGCTCAACATTTGCAGGATCACTGGGCTCGTACCAGATAGAGTTGATGGAGATCATAATCCTCCCGTTTTGTGTAGGTCTGTACGTCTCGTTATACAAATGGTAGGACTCAGCATGCGCTTTGAGGAGCGTATCACTGCAGAGATAGCAGCCGACGCCGTGGCTATCGATTGCCGGGGCCTTTTTCAAGTCACCATAAGCGTCTTCGCAGATTTCGTAGGGCTCGTTGAAGGTGATCCAGGATTTGATCTTGCCACCGAATTCCTTGAAGCAGAGGTCGGAGTAGTCGCGGAAGTAGTCGATCATTTTCGGGTTGGCCCAGCCACCGAGGTCTTGAAGTGTTTGCGGCAGGTCCCAGTGAAACAGTGTAACCTAAAAATAATCAATAGATAGCATGGTTTTAAATTGTTTGTTTGTTTGTTTGTTTATACTCTTTATTGTACAAAAAGGAAAAACAAAAAGGTTACATAAATAAAAGTTGTGTTAAGTACAAAGGCGGACTTATCCCTGCAGGGATCTCTGCCAGTCAACCTTTGAGTGGCAATTTTAAATTGATATGAATAATAAGTTTAAATCAAAGTATTGTCATGTTTTAGTTAATATGTAGGTTACCTATACTTAATAGGTAATCGTTCCAATTGAGATCCTGTTGTTGACGCCAATAAAAATAAAAGATAACTTTTTATCCTGTTTCCAGGGGAGGAATCAAAACTACTTATGACAAGAAAATTGTCAAAGTCAGCTCTTTTATATTACCAGCGGTTCAATGTTCTTCTCAGCCAGAGCGTCGAGCAGATCGTGGTAGTACCGTACTCCATCGGGGTTAATGTGGTCGACACGGCCGGTGGGCAGCAGCCGCGACCACGATAAGGAGAACCGGTAGAAGTCTACGCCGAGGTACGAGAGCTCTTCCACATCTTCGCGATACCTGCGTATGGCAGTAGAGACAGAACACAATACAATGCCAGTTTTTTGAGACAGGATATTTTCATGTGTTAGAGACTAATTTCAATTGCTACTGAAATTACAGTAAGTATAGATCATTTATTTATATAGTTCAACACTAAATCTGATGGATGTCAAACAATTTTAATGCAATTTGAAAGGAAATAAATAAAAGGCTGACTTTTTAAAAATTAAAGCCATGTTCATAATTTTTTAAGTAACCCATTTGTAATATTTAAGAAGCACAATACCTATCTTTTTTGTCTTTAACATTTTATTTTCCTATAAACAGATAGAGGTGAAGGTCGGTTTTGGATGAAGAATCGGTACGAGTTGCGTTTAGGCATAAAATTTTCTACTTCTGTTGCGTTTCTAGGTGAGCTACTTACAGTGAGCGCTTAAAGGTGTTCATTTGCGTTGCAAAAAAGGCAGAGCAGCAAATTTAATTGTACCCATCAACATTGCTACTTAGGTAAACATCTCAAGACGACAGCGTTCAATATAGACGTCATTAATCTAATAATATATATGCTATAATATATGCTTTGCAATCACTCGATTCCCTCGGGATGTCTGTTACTTTTAGCATACCTATTCGATCTGTTTAAGTGGGCTTCAGTAATAAATAACAAACATGGCAAAGATGCGATTAACTGCGATCTGTTGCATCCGAAGACATACCTACCTAACTCACGCTTTTCTCACTCGTCGCTTTAAGATAAGTGTCTTTCTTGGTCTGGGTTGTCTAACAAGAACTTTCACAACACGCCTCTGGCGTATTACCCGTAGGTATATTACCTGTTGTAGGAGTCACATGCGATGTCCCCGTTGGTACCGTCCGCGATCATTTCAGGCCTTGTGTGCGACAGGCGGTCCCAGACATTCTCCGATTTGCCTGAAAATTATCAAGATTTAAAGACTTTCAACATGAAACTACGGTGAGATTCACTCATAGTGTAAGGACTATTCGCACTAGTTCCTTTGGTACAAGGTTGTCACGTGGTAGTGTCCGGGAAAGTTTTTAGAGTAAAGAAGAAGGCAGGAACAGGGCAGACAGTAATATTTATTTAAGATAATAATAAAAAGGCACCTGCGAAGAAACAGACGCGGTCTTAAGTATCTAAAAGGTATACTTTGACACTGTATCAACAATTATAAGAATGCATAGTTAATCAACTTACGTTTCCTTGCCCAGTTCTTTATTTAAGTATATAATTCAATGGCACTGAAGTCCAGTAGTATTACAATCTAATGAACTTAAGGAACTTCACAAATGCACTGTACAATTATTTGAAACTGGATAACTACTGAATAAGGATAAATCCTTCCTTCGTATAGGAGTAATAAATTATAAACTAGTTATGTTGTTTTAGGAGATTTATAGGATCTGGGATAAAAGACAGGTATCTGTTCAGCTCGGAGGCTCTGAATAGAATGGCTACTTGACGTAAATCGAACAGGCGTGGAATTAGAAAAGTAAATTTGAATTTAAATGTTATTTTTTCGAATTTGTGCTAAACCAGACAGTACAAAGAGTTAGGAAGAAACGAGCTATATGACACCTCGTTACAAGGTACTACAAATACATACACTCGAAAAACTTAAGCCTCCTTCGGGCAGTCAACTAAAAAAGAGAATTATTAGTATGAAAGAAAAGGATCTACTTAAAGGAACCATGCAAATAATCTGAAATAACGGATCTCACTACTAAGATTTTAACAATTGCTGCGACGTGGTGGGGGCGGAGTCGCCAATCTGCCTGTATTTGAAACCCTAAACCTACTTTCAGATATTCTGCGGTGGTGGAGTGGACTGATTATATTAGGCTTTAAAAAACGCCTCTCGCGTCTCGTTAAGTGACGAAGAAAACTTCAACAAGTTGAAATGATTTTCTTAAAAGTGGTTGTGAGATTTCTTTGTATTGTACAGTCCCCAGCACCAATATCTGACGTAACAAAGCGTGCATAAATATTTCATTGTCAGATACGCTTCGGATGCCGGAACTATTTGAAAACATTTTGTAACAATTATCATGTAGAAGCCAGTAAGCCGAGAAGTTCTGATAAGGAAATGGCGATGGATTGGACACACGCTTCGAGGGTCGAATGATCACCTGCCCAAGCAGGGTCTCCGTTGGCAATCTACTGGCAGAAGACGGCCAGGACGTCCTCGGACCACGTGGAGGCGATCAGTTGAGAAGGAGGCTGGCTCAATTGATCTCGGCTGGGAAGAGCTGGAAGAAGCCGCGCAAGACCGAGCCAAATGGAAAACTCTTCTACGAGCCTAGTCCCTAGTGAGGGATATCAGGATCACATCATCATCATCATCATCATCATCATGTAGAATGATTTAGGATTTTTGTTTTTTTATCGCCGAATCGGCTTAATTACCGCATATCTCTATCGTATCGGAATAAGTGCTTAAAAACGAAAGAAACCGACGATAATTGTAGTTTTTTTTTCACATTTAGTAACTGCGGAAATACTACCTACTTAAGATAGGAACTTTAGAATTAAGCATACCTACTTTAGTACTTATTTTGACATACGAACTCCTGCTCGTTTATATAAGTAAAAGACATAAAAGGAATTTGTACAATGATAAATAATACTTAAATATCTACTTTTTGTTTATCATGGATGATAAAATTGATCGAGTGTACGTATGACATTTCGCCACTTAATAAAGACGACAACTGGCTTAAGTCGTACACAAGTAAACAAGTGGAATGAGATAACAATAAGATATAAGGTTGGCATACAAACTGCCTACAATTTTCAACAGTTCCAAGAAAACGTACATTACACATTTTTTTAAATATTCATTATTTTTTACCCGACTGCCCGAAGGAGGGTTATGTTTTTCGAGCGTATGTATGTATGTATGTATGTATGAGGGTATGTATGTCCATTTCTTTGTTCCTCGCTGCAGCCTAAACGGCTGGACGAATTTTAACATACCTATGAGTGATAGGAGGTATCATTGGATTCGTCATAACTGTCGGAGTGACATAGGGTAGGTATATAATATTTCAATATGGCGTCTGCGAAAAAAATATGGCGGAGGAATAAAAAAAAATGTTGTATTGTAACAATAAAATATGGGTCTCAAATGAAAGCTAATAACAATAATTAGCCCGTTCTAAATATATATGGGTTATAAGACTTTTAATCTACCATTTTCACTGAAATATCAAAAAAGTATAATAGCTCCGGTTTGCTCTTTTCGATACGAGTATAAAAGTATCCTAAATTAATCATGTTTAGTGAAGCTTTTTTTTTTTTTTTTTACCACATCGGGCCATGGAGCAAGGTCATTGATATGGACGTCCGCAAAGTAACGCCTTAATCAATCAATTACACAATTTTTATGTAGCCGATACAATATTTGGAAGAACACGTGTGTACATTAAGGTAATTAGCTTGATACGATTTGACCTAATCATTCATACTAAACTGTTTACTAAAGTTTAGCTGAAAACTACGATCGATCCGCGAGCGCGTATCACACTTTAGGCTCATCTAGAGCAAAGGGCAATATGCACAACACATGATGTACCTACTTCTTTCATCTTTAGGCTTCAAAGTCAAAGTCAAAATATCTTTATTCAATTTAGGCTATACCTAACAAGCACTTATGAATGTCAAAAAAAACCTACCACCGGTTCGGAAAAACCTCCGTTGAGAAGAATCCGGCAAGAAACTCAACGAGGTTTGTTTTACTTTTTGGTACTTGCTTTCCACCAGAGATGTAGAACGTTGCGACTGTTTCCACTAGAGATGTGCGAGGTAGCTGAGCAGTACGAGTATACGTAGCGAGGGCGTGTAGCGAGCTGTTTCGCATAAGCGAGTGGGGTGCGGTGAGGCGGGAGCGGAAGGCGCGCGCCACAGCAGGGCTACTACGATACTCGAAACTCGAAGTTCGTGTCGTGCGGTCCCTCTGATAAGTATTCTATTTAATACGAGAGCGAGAGGGACGGTACGCTACGAACTTCGAGTTACGAGTTTCGTAGTAGCCCAGTAGGGCCGCTACTAATGACTGAGTACAGACCTAGGTACTTCGCAACACATCCCTCGCAACACATTCCTCGCACACATCCTTCGGAATTTTATGTATACCTACAAAAACCTCACTCCGCTGAGCAGTTTCCATTAGAGCTGCGCTGAGCAAGGATAGGTAAATGAAGTGTTTCTTTTGATTCATGACAAACAGTTCCTCGCAATGCATCCTCGCACATCTTTGGCGGTAACGCAGGCTTACGATCTACTTACCGCTGACATTCCAGGCGCCCTCTATCTGGTGCGACGCCGTGGCCACTCCAAAAGTGAAGCCCTCCGGGAATTTCGAGTAATGAGCCACTCCCCTATAAAAATAAGTTATAAGGTAAGAAGATTGGCTAATTAGGGTTATGTTGTTGTGTTATTGGGACTAGAATATGTAAGCTATCTGTTATGCGTGAATGAGTTCCGGGAGCATTTAATTTGTAATTAATTTAGAGCTGAGCCTAACAATTTGTAATAAAAAATTTTTTGTGCAATCAAAATTAAATTAGGTAGATTAGGAAAAATAAACATACTTAACTCTACCTTTTTTTAACCATTTTAAAATATTAGTTTAGTTTATCAGTCCTTAGTTTGATTGTCGTTATAATAATCTATCTCATCTATCTATCTATGAATAGAAAATTAAACAGGTATTTAACAATAAACCTAAAACTCTTAGGTACTTTACTTTGGCTTAATAAAAGTTGTCTGTATTTCGAGATACCTATTCAACTTTTTTTTAAACTTCGGTAGTTGTGGTACCTTTAGTCAGGTTTTGTTTGTAGTCACAATTGTAAGAGTTTTAGAGTCTAACATACCATGAAGTGTTACCTAGTAAAATAAACTTTAAGCCGTATTTCTTTTCTGAAACTTCGTTACCGGGTACCTTATGTAGTTGCTATCTCTAAGTTTAAAACAAGCTGATTAATATTCAACTTTAAATAGGTACTTATCGTGGCGTTGCATTTCACATGGATACATTCTATTGTTAGTTTTTGGTTATAAAATTAGGGTCGATAACCTAACTAATTCTCTTCCGGACTGGTGGGTAAATGTAGCAACTAAGTAAACAGGTATCTAAATTTTCTTTCAAAGCAGATTCATTAACGTTGAGCATATTGCAAGTGATGGAAAACTTTCTTAAATGAATTCGCGGAAATTATTGAACGTGTTGCATTTTCCAAATTGAGAAATGACGAGAAAATATCGCAATGGGCTCGTCTTACGAGTAGGTATGACTCAGGAGCATGCAGAAAATACTGGGTGGGTAATTGTTACGTCACACTGATTAGTAAGGCTATGTGACGTTGGTTAAATCTAAATGTCTTGGTCAAGGCTGCTTTAATATGATAGATGAACGAAATCTTATTATTCTTAGTACCTGTAGTCTATTAGTTACCGATTGGGAATAAATAGATATGTCTATTTTAGTTGTTTGTCATAATTAAGTAAGTAGATATAGATAGTGGTAATCGCCAAGAATTAAATCAAAACTGTAAGAAAGTCCGGCTCAAAAACAACTGATAACCTATGATTCCGTATAGTAACTCCCATATTAACTAGAGGTGGTTATTTATCTTTGTTTTTTGAAATTGGCATCAAACCTAGATATGGCTGCGGATCCGGGATAAGAGTTCGTACCCCAGCTGATTGAAATAGTTTAAAAGAGAGCAGATAACGTAGACACTTCAATGATATGGCGACATGACTCTTTTGTGTCTCATTATTATTAACATCATTAACATCTATGAACCTTATTATCAATACTTCAGAAATAAGATAGAAATGCAATGTAGAGCTGAAAATAAGTCATTTACAACGAGAACTTGTTGCTATTTCGGAATTCAAAACGCTCGATGATTGATCTCTAGCGATAAGGATTGCGTGTTTGTATTATGCGACTTGTAACTCGGCGAAGTTGAGGTTTTATGCAATCGCCTATCGACCATTAACACAAATTAAAACAACAAGTTTATTAAGTTAATGAGGTGTACTTACAGTTGGCATAGCGCCAATATTCCGACGAAGGTAGTCAACGCCATAGTTTCGTGTGGCGATGCCGGTCCCCAGAGTGGTACTGCGGCGCCGCGGCAATGTTAACCAGCCTCTTTGGCCGAGCCCCACTGGTAACGGTAATCTTAAGTGTCAGATTATATTAGAACATCTTATTCAGATAACGTCAATATTTTCAATACGTTTACAACGAAGTTTATTTCTTTGTAGGTACTTTTATTGGTGAGCCGTTATCGTTCTTATGTTCTGAGATGATACACCGGCAAGTAACGAAAATATTGCCTTAGGTATATAAGCGTAGGTGAAACGGCGAAGAAACAATTATTTTGATAATTCGATTAAATGAAGGTTGGAGTAAGAGCTCTCTTTTAACTAACATCTCAACGAGTATACGATACCATGATATTATTATAGTTTTATATTTGCCTACTGAAAAACAACTTTTTTGATGAATGAATGTGAATCTTAATGTCAAAGCAAATAAAACACTTAAACCTGGTTGAATGATTTCATTGTTCCACCGTATTTTAAGTTACACCTGTGGTCTGGACTGATGTCACGTGCGACTTAATATCCTCAAGTCCTTTTTGAGTGAAACGTCCTTCTCAAGCAATAGGTATGTTTGAAGGTGGATCATTGTTATTGTTTTGTTTGCTACCTAATTACACGCACGGTACGGTTCTGGGGTTCTGGTACACTTTCTGGTTCTGTTAGCATCGTATATTGTAGGAAACGTTTTGTTCAAAAATGTTAGAACCTTGACCGGTCCAGTAAGCTCAGGGATCCAAAATAACAGGATTTGACTTAATATTAAGATGCCGATTCTCTGTTCGGGTGTGCACCATCATTGATCCGTGTCGTAGTTTCCAAGATGATGGTCTACGCTTCTTCGAGGAGTCCCTGCATGACACACAGATAGTCGACGGAAGTGGCGAGAGAGTGCGCGAGCAGGATCCCGCGTGTGAGAACCTCGCGGACTTTCCACACGTCCCTTGAGGCGCATGGACGAAAGATAAACGTGATCGCGCGCCGCCCGATGTGGCCTGGGGAGAACCGCCATGGCTGCTCCAGCCACCAACTGACAACACAAACCAATTACTTCGCAGTAGTTCCTTTGGCAGTACAAAAAAGGAGATTATTAATATGAAAAGAAAGGAACTACTGCGAGTAATCCACAAAAACAAAGCCAAAATAATAAGATAGATAGTTTTTTCCTATGCGCTGGACAAGAGTTGAACCCCACCTTTTCGCTATTTGTGTCAATTTAGACCAATTTTGCACGGCTGGAATACAACTATTAATACTACACATAATAAGAATATCGAGTAAACAACAGTGTCTTTTAAATTGAGTGTAGATAATTGACAACAATTCGGGTAAGTGTGGATAGATGTAGAGTCAACGGCATAAATAAGTGATCACTTTCGTACCTTGTCATTTTAACGTCATGTTAGAAGTCATACGAAATTGTATAACAGCTGAAAGCGACAAGGACAAAAGTGATCACTTATTTATGACGTTGACTTTGACTACATGAATTGGCTATTTCTTTATGGTCAAGCTCCCGCTACAGTCACTGCGATGCTCGGTTTAGGATAAAGTTAAGTTTACATTTACAGATTTCAAAACGGTATTTTACTGAAATGATGTTGACTGATTATTGTGACATTGATTGATATGACGGTGGTCTCGAGATGACATTGACTAACATGAAAACAAAACATACAGAAAGTGTCAGAAATAGTCAAAATAACGGCAGTAAAAAGGAAAAATCCTGTAAAACCTACATCAATAAAATAAGGATGTTGGTGTTAAAGTTGTTTGTTAGTGTGGAAAAAGATTGTAAGGTCAACGAACTGGTTCAGTTCAACAACTTGACCTAAATACGCGTCGTCGAAAAATTACGATAAATATGAATTTTTGGATAAAAAAAACAAAGTGATTTCTTTATAAAAAAAAAACACATGATTATGTGAACTTTCATAATATTCTACAGCCACTATTGGCGTATCCTGGTCGCTTGGATTTTGGGATTGGATTGAATTTTTTTCAGGTAAGTTGTTTGGGGCCGGCCTTCAGGTAAGTGGTCTAGTATGTCGGATAACCAAGAGATGCGGGTTCGACTCCCGTCCGGCGCCCTCAAAAGTTAATTCACAATAAGTATAATGATGACATTAAATACAAGTAGCCCAAGTCCACCAGTATGTGACTAGTTCATCACCCACATCATAATTTCACAACCATAGCCGTGTTAGGGCTTAGATTTCCAGACTTTTCTAATTGATTGTGCTATAAGAGCCAAACCTTCATACCAAATTTCGAAGTTTCTAGGACAAACGGAAGTACCATAGGTTTTTCGGTTACGGCGATATGTACGGAAACATTTACAACATTCATCATTCATTTCCAACAGCCTATGTTCAACAGTGGACGTCCTACGGCTGAGTGAGATGATGATAATGATCATTTATTTCATTCAATATCTACAGACTTATTTTAAGGTCTTTATCTTTTGATTGACAGCGTTTACTAAGAAGTTTGATTTTTTTCACTGCTTGAAGGAGTATTCGACATGTTTCTGAGAAAAAAGTTTCTTGACAGACGGATAGACATACAGACAGACAGACGGACAACAAAGTAATCTAGATAAGACAAGAGTGCCGTTTTTTTTCGAGGCACGGAACCTAATAAACATTGTCTTATTAGGAAAAAAACCGGCCAAGAGCGTGTCGGACACGCCCGAAATAGGGTTCCGTAGCCATTACAAAAAAAATAAATAGTTAATTGTTGAAAAAATAAGTAAAGTAATTGTAAAAAAAATTAGTAAGGTAACGGCGCCTGCCTATTACCGGGGGTATCGAAATCGGCGGCAATATAAAATACACATTTATAATAAAACCGATCGATTTCTTAAAAAAAAATATTTTACACGATAAAAGCTTTTTTAGTCGACTCACGGATCTATGAGCGCTAGTGTATGTGAATGAATCAAAGATCTCGCAATTCGTGATTTTCCGAAACAGCACCGAAGGAAGAGGATTTGCCATACTAACGCGTGACACCACATACAATGACTCGAATCTTATTTAGTGTTTTACATAATAGTTATGGCAATTGAACTAATTTTATGGTTTTTAAATGGCTTTTTATAGTTTTTTGTACGAGTTCTGAATACTTTTTGTATATTTTTTGGCCTGTAACTACGAATAAAATGGAAAATAAAATACAGCGGCGATAGGCACCATTTTTAACTGTTGATTGTAATGCCGTGGTAAGCCACGGTAATAATTATAGTGGTGATTTTGGTTCTTCATGCTTTATTTTTGGTACAAATGATCGTTTATGTAATTTGCTACAGTTATTAGATGTATTCACGCTTTTAAAAAAACTATTTCCGTGGTATGACAAGTATTAACAAACTCTTAACTTTTAGCAAAAACTTCAATACTGAATTTGTAGTTTCTATAGAAACCGTTATTTTGCCGAGTTGTTTAAATGTTACGATAAAAAATTTTACAGGGTGGATTTCGACGAGGGACCTTTGCGGAGATATTGCATCGTTTAAGTGATACACAGTCGATTTATAATGTTTAGAAACTTAAACAAAGTAAAAAAAAATACAAAATTCACTCATTTTTAACTATGGTGATAACCCTATATTGCATTTGCACATAACGGCAAGATGGCTAGATTAAGGAATCGCCGTCGGGAACACTCGGGATATTACGTTTATTTCCGAGAGTTGTTGTCATCGTACTTATGTAAAAACTACACATAAAAGTCAAATAAATCAAATAAAATGCAAAAATACGAATATCAGTTACTTTATTACAATTTTTACATACGGTATTTTCTTACCAGTTATGTACTTTTGGTTATATGCCAAGGTTGTAATAAATATTTTTGATTTGTAATGCAAACACAACTCTATCCTATTTTATACCGTACCGTAGGGTACCGTAAGTGTAGATTTTCTTGATAAAGTTGTGACTTTTACTCGGCATACGTACATCACATTATTACTGGTGGCATACGTATAAAAAATACAATGGGCTGATAACATTATTTGAATCATATTTTAGTTTTTTTTAGTTTTCTCAAAAAAAAATTGGTGTACAATATACAGAGCCAAAGCCATTATTATTTTTGAATCCCTCTGTATTAAGTGCCAAATCATGAGTCGGGTTCCTTTTTTGCCGATGGTAGAAAATTGCTGTTTTTTATACCCTCGGTAATAGAAGCTGAATTCGCCAGCTGAATTCAGCCTATCCATTACCACGGTAATAGAAGATTAGGGTATTTTGATTTCAATAATTATTTTATCAAATACTAATAAATAAAACGAGCCTAAAAAGTTACGACACTGATAAACGCTCTTAAATTAAAAAAAATCTCGTTTGTTGTATCCGGCGTCAAGACCACTGTATTTGCGCTTCTTGACAACTTCGGCCGCCTCGGCCGCTGCGCCGGCCCCGTGTATTAAATGAGATGGGGCTAGAGTGTCCACGCAGGTTGCGTCCCACACCAGCACCCAACCCATTTTCCACGGTATTAGGGACATTCCGTCCGGTCTCTTGCATCCTCATCCCGTGCGATGCCGACTGGTTCGAGCACCACCGGCACGTTGCGCTAGCAAGAGACCGGCGGATAATGTCGTGTAGGGCGGCGTGTCGCGAAAAGCGGCCAGCACATTTTGCTCATGTTAGTAATTTTAATTTGTATAAAAATTAAGACAAATAAGGTTGGAACCGACCTCAGATAAAGACTTTCAAATGTGAAATAAGTGATGATGAGCACGAAGACCGGATACAGGAGCGGCATGACGATGAACAGGCACAGCAGCAGCGTGCCGATGATCTTGAGGAAGGTAGGGAAGGGCGCCCCGTACCGCCACAGTGCGCACACGTCGCCCGCGAACTCGCGCGCCAGCACCCGCACGCGGCCCAGCCGCGACGCCGAACGCAGCTGCGAGCGCATGCATGGTTAACAGCGTTAAGTCACGATGACGCGTGCCGTGGTTCTTATTACAATATCATTAATGTCTAATTTTTTTAAAATCACGCGTCTTCGTTGATAACACTAGGTATACATACAACTAAAAATATGAAATTCTTATATAAAACTGAACATCACTAAGCAAAACAAAAAAAAACAAAGAATTAATTAAAACAGGACAAACATAAGAAGAGATTATTCGAGCGTTTCAACCGCCTCATTTTTCTTGTCACTTTTCTGTTAAACTGGCCATGGCTGTTAGAAACACAATAACTCTAAGAAATAGTAAAAACGACATCAAAATCTACAGCCAATGAGCCAATGATATCGCGTATGAATTCGCCACTAGAGGCGCTAGTGTAGCGTGAGGTCTCCGAAATGTCAAATCTCATAGTTTTTGGGTAAGCTACGCGGGTTTATTTATAATTAGAATAATTTTGTCAATATTTTGCAATATCTGAAATTAATTATGGCAAATATGCGTTCCGGGGCAATGAATGTCTGTGTTTTGAGACAGTTTTGTCTTTCAGAAACATTTTTCCTCCCTTTTTTCCGAACAAAACGGGGACTATGCAACACTGTGGCATGCTCGATATTTTTATGGTACGGTTTTAAGGTGTATTAAATATGATTTTAATCTAAACTTTGTTTTCACACCCGTAAAAACAGACTTTGAAAGCCATAATTAAAACCCTCACGCAACAGTGCGCCATCTAGTGAGACAAAAAACGATAGCCCTCATTCGTAAAAAATGACAACAGAAAAATGAGGCGGTTGAAACGCTCAAATAATCGCCCACATTTTCAAAAGGTTGTTTTTTTTGATCAAGTGTTCTAGGATTTTTTCGCTGCCTTATTTCTGCATATATTAGGTATATGAGTTTCAATGGGCTTTCTTGAATATAAGCGATACTCTGTGTCTATTGCCTAGACTAGATACACTTACAAAATGATATAACTACATAGTTGAAGAAGGTTGAAACTCTCAAAAGTATGACTACATGACTTACAAATAGCGTTATGCATAGGAAGTTCAATGTAAACTATTTTGCCTTAGATATTAGGTATAATCATCACCATTCATCATCATCATTCCAGCCTATATACGTCCCACTGCAGGGCACTCAGAACAAGAGGGGTGGAAGATATTATAATAAATAAGCTTTATATTTACTCTATTTATTTGATGTAGGTCGTGGGGCCTGGCGTAATATATAAAACATGTTATTCATGATTTTTATTTGAACTAATGTCTCAAATACGTATTAGACCGCGATTCTACTTTTATTTACATAACTATTGTAGCCTGGAAATCGTCTTACTTGAACCATGAATGACTTATTAGCCCGGCGGTACGGTTTCATGCTGAATGCTTTGGCGCCTACGTCCAGCTTGCTGTTCCCTCCAGGACCTCATGCTATAGCATTATGCTTAGATATGGGTGGGGTGGGTGTAGAAGGATATGTTGAAAGCATTGTTGTGTTGTGACGTTTGACGTAATCTTTTGTCAAAATTGTCAAATTACATGCTTGTTGTTGTTTTTGTTTTTTTTTTGACGTAGGTATTAACAAAACCGACCAGTGCTTAACTACATTATGCCAACAATATGTTAGATTATTTTATTGTGCTAATAGGTTTGTTTCGATTTATGTTTGTCTATGGTTTGTCTTTTTCTGTTCTATGTCAAGGAAACGTTATTTATAAAAGTCATGTCAAAGTTGTGCTGATCTTTTATTCGCAAGATTATTTCTAATATTAAAAGGTTATGGGTTTAAAATGAAATAACAATGCGATAATCGGTCGGAAAATGGCTCAGAAAAAATAGTCGGAGTATTTTGTAATTTTCAGGTAAAATAAATTGATAAAAATTGAAACGGTAAAACAAAAGAATGGCTTCCATGGTAATGCCCCAACTTGACGAAAAGCAAAATTTTTCAAATTGGAAATTTAGAATTAAAATATTATTAGAAGAAAAAGGCATTGCAACAATTTTAAAGGATGATCCTCCAAAAGATAAGGAAAAATTTCTACTTCAAGATGCGAAAGCAAAATCCACGATCGTACAATATGTATCCGACAAATATCTGGACATTATTAAAAAGGCCGAAACGAGCAAAGAAATGATTTCAAAGTTAGAAGAAATATTTGAACGGAAAAGCGTATTTAATAAGTTACACCTCAAGAAGAAACTACTATCATTAAAATGTACGGGTAACTTACAAGATCATTTTTTAAAATTTGACTTGATCCTTAGCGAGATGGAAGCTGCGGGCTGTAAGCTGGACGAAAGTGACAAGGTAGCTCATTTATTACTTACTTTACCAGATTCATATGAAACAGTTATTACTACTCTAGAGACTATGAGCGTAGACAAAGAATTAAGTCAAGACTTTGTAAAAGCCCGACTATTAGATGCCGAACTTAAAAATAGCGGCAAAGAAACAATGCCTGAGGTGACATTCATGGCCTGCTTTAAGTGTGGCAAAAGAGGCCACAAAGCAACCGATTGCTTTAGTAACAACTACAACAATTATAACCAACAAAGAGGTCGTACTGTGCATAGAGGCCAAAACTCATATAGAGGAAGATCATACCGAGGAAGAGCATACAGAGGTACATATAGAGGTCAAAGTCAAAGCCCACACAACTCGAAAGATAAATTATCATTTATAGCAATGGCCGCAATTGAAAATACAGATAATTTCATATTAGATTCAGGTGCAACAAACCATATGGTAGAGAAAGAATGTGAAAAATATATAACTAATATAACAGAACTATCAACACCAATAAAAATACAAATAGCAAATGGACAGGTCCTAATTGCTCGAAGAAAAGGCATCTTAACAGTTGATTACCAATGTTCACGACCATTACAAATTGAAATTGAAGTATTATTAGTAGATGGATTGCGACATAATTTATTATCCATTAACAAGCTAACAGAAAAAGGTTTTAACATCACTTTTACTAACAACAATGTTACAATACGGAAAGAAAACATATGTATTAAAGGTAATAAAAGTAATAACTTGTACACACTGAAACTTGACTTAAATATTGAAGAAGCTCATATTGCAAACAGCAACAGCGATATATGGCACAAAAGACTTGGTCATATAAACTACAATGATTTGAAACTTTTAAACTTACCTGTACCAGAGAAGATATGCGATACCTGTATTGAAGGAAAAAGCACAAGGAGAAGCTTCTATTATCAGAAAAGCAACAGTAAACAAATTGGAGATTTAATACATTCCGACATATGTGGACCGATAGAACCAACTAGCATATATGGCTTTAAATACTTTCAAGTACTTATTGATGACTATTCACATTACCTTGTGGTACGTTTACTGAAAACTAAAGATGAAGCTGAAAGCAATATAATAAACTACATAAAGTTTATAAGAACACAATTCGGACTAAAATCAAAAAGATTAAGACTAGATAATGGGGGCGAATTTAATTCAAACAACTTCAAAAATTACTGTACAAATAAGGGCATACAAATAGAATATACAACTCCCTACACGCCCCAGCAAAATGGAACTTCAGAGAGAATGAACCGTACAATATTAAATAAAGTGAGAACAAAACTAATTGAGACTAAATTACCGAAAGAATTATGGAGCGAAGCAGTAATGACATCTGCATATGAGATAAATAGAAGTCCGACTGCAGCATTAAATGGAAAAACACCATTAATGTTATGGCATGGTCATAATAACTTGTCAAAACTGAGAGTTTTCGGCAGCCAAGCATGGGCTGTCACATTACCTAAACCAAGAAAGTTAGAGCCAAGAGCTAAGAAGTTAATAATGGTTGGATACTCTGGCTCGGGATATAGACTATATGATCCAACAGCGAATAAAGTAATTATATCTACAGATGTAAAATTTAATGAAAACGAAATTGTATACAAAAATGAAAAGACAGAAGTAAAACAGACTAAGTTCTTACCGTATATAAATAATGATGATGAAGAAGAAGAAGTCGAAATAAATAATGGAAAAACATCAGTAAATGAGAATGAAAATGAAAATATTGGAATCGAGACAAATAATGAAAATATAAACAGACGTAATGAGGAAGAAAATAATGGAAGTGAAATTAATACTACAACAGAAGAAGACATATTTCATTTATGTTCAAATGATATGATTGATAATACAAGATCAGGAAGAAAAATAAATAAACCAAAACATTTGAATGACTATGAAGTTTACATGGCATACTGTTTAATAAGTTCAGAAGATCCTGTAGTTTATGAAGAAGCGATTAAAGACAAGGAATGGGAAGAAGCAATACAAAAAGAAATTAATTCACTAGAAAAATTACAAACCTGGAAAGCAGTAGAAGCTAAAGGCAAAAAGGCAATTGATACGAAATGGGTGTTTAGGACTAAAGAAAACGGACTAAAGAAGGCTAGATTAGTAGCAAAAGGTTTTCAGCAAAAGGAGAGCTATTTCGGAAACAATTATTCACCGGTAGCAAGGATGAATACAATTAGAAATATTAGAATGCTGTTAGCACATGCAGTAAGAAACAATTATGGTATATGTCAATTAGATATACCTAAAGCTTTTTTGAATGGAGTGTTGGAAAATGAAGTATATATAAAAGTACCGAAAGGAGTAAAGGTTGAGAAGAATAAAATATTGAAGTTAAAAAGAAGCTTATACGGATTGAAAGTCCAAAATGCTGGAATGAAAGGCTTAATGATTTCTTATTAAACAACGTGGGACTAAAAAAGGTCTCAACATGATTTTTGCTTATATTATAACAGCAAAGTATGGTTTTTAGTATTTGTCGATGACATACTGCTGACAGGAGAAGAGGAAGAAATAAAGAAAGTAAAGATGATGTTATTTCAAGAATTTAATGCAAAACACTTGGGAATGATTAACAAATTTCTTGGAATGGAAATTACTAGAGATGAAAATGGAATGAAAATAAATCAAAGCAAACAAATAGAAAAAATGTTAGAGAAATTTAATATGACTGAATGCAACGGAGTTAAGACACCTATGGAAAAGGATATACAAATAACAGAAACTACTGAAGTAATAGATGTTCCGTACAGAGAAATAATTGGGAGCTTAATGTTTTTAGCAACAGTGTCAAGGCCGGATATCAGTTATGCAGTATCCTACTTAAGTCAATTTTTAGATAAACCGAATATTGAATGCTGGAAACAAGCGAAAAGGATTCTGAGATATATGAAACAAACCAAAGATTATGGACTGAACTACAAGAAAGATAGTGACAGTTACACTATCGAAGCCTACTCAGATGCCGATTGGGCAAGTCAGAAAATAGACAGGAAAAGTATGAGTGGATGTGTGATAATGTATTGTGGAAATGTCATTGGATGGTTTTCACGGAAACAGAATAGCGTCGCGCTTTCTACAGCCGAAGCAGAATATATAGCACTGGCAACTACGTGCAGTGAGGTAATAAACATCAAAGGACTAGCGAGAGACTTTGGTGAGTGTTTGATACCTATAGTTTATGTAGACAACATGGGAGCTATTGCCATGTCAAATAGCTATGAAAATAGCAAACGTGCAAAGCATATTGATATTAAATATCACTTTGTCAAAGATTTAATTAGAAATAAAACCATTGCTTTATACCATGTCGACTCATATAATAATGCAGCTGATATGTTTACTAAGATATTGTCTGCAGAAAAATTTACTCATAACAGGAATTTGTTGTCTGTACACTAGTTAATATATAATATTTCTTATTACTTTTATAAGAATATGCGTTCCAAATTAAGGAGGAGCTAGTATAATTAATGTGTTAATGATAGACACTATTTCTTTTACAGTTTTATTACTTTAGCGGATGCTATACATTTTATGTTATTTACTTTGCAGCCGTTATAGTGCGATTGTAAATGTTCAGATTTTAATCATTACATTTATAATCGAGGAGGAGTGTTAGATTATTTTATTGTGCTAATAGGTTTGTTTCGATTTATGTTTGTCTACGGTTTGTCTTTTTCTGTTCTATGTCAAGGAAACGTTATTTATAAAAGTCATGTCAAAGTTGTGCTGATCTTTTATTCGCAAGATTATTTCTAATATTAAAACAATATACTAACCATAGAGTTTATGTCAAAACAAAACTAAAAAATCAAAACTTTTTTTTTTCACATAGGTACCTGTCAAGTACGCACAGACTACTAAGAGATACTAACGTATCAAGAGTACAAAGAGTATAAGTACCTATGCAAGAGTATCTCTTAGTAGTTTGTGGTATCAAGTACGCAACAAGTACGTCAACGGTGCCAGTTATATTTAAAATTCGTTAATTTTTTAATTACGACTAAATATATATTCTAACGTAAATGTATGCGATCTACGGGATGAGCAAGCGAAGTTTTACTTCGCTTTCGTCATCCATGAGCGTAAGTAGCGTGGTAGAAGTTGAGGTATCTCAACGTAACTTCGATGATGATGAGTTTCTAAGCCATACTTCTGGGAGCTTCGAGAATCAGCTGAAGATCTATAGCGGACAAGTGAATCACGACAACGATGAGGGTGAGGGGTTCACGACTGTTGCGCGCAAGAGACCTCGAACACCCAACACCAAAATATCTATGATGGATGTCGTAGAAGGTATTGAGGTGTATTGAACGGCCCAAGCAGCGTTACCGAAGCAACTAGCGTTAGCAAAACTGTGAAGAGCAGAGGCCATTGGCGATATTCTTAAGATTAAATATAAAAGCTCTCTCAAAGTTTTGTTAGTCTTTGATTGCAAAGAGAATGCCAAAAAGCTGATTGATTCTTAAAATACTGAACCGGGTTATAGATGTGAATTTACCGAAGAAGAGAAGTGCTTTGGCATCCTCAAACAGATAGATGTTGATTTATTGTTGATGTCAAAGAAATCCCATCTATTTTGACGGCAGATGCTGATATTATATCGGCGATACGTTTACGGTGGTTGTCCGAAGATGGAAAATGGGAGGATTGCGAGACAATTCGTCTTTGTTTTAAAAGCTCTTCTCTGCCTTCATATGTTTACGGCTATGGATGCAGGTGCGAAGTTGAACCAGGTTAAACCCTATACATTCCCAGTATCGCAGTGTTCGGGCTGCTGGAAATTTGGACATTTAATTAAATTCTGTCCCACAAAGAAGATTATTTGCCCTAAATGTGGGCTGGGACATAGAAATTGCAGAAATTTGTCATTTAAATGTGTAAATTGCAAGGGGGCCCATATGGCCCTAGATAAATCTTGTCCTATATTCATTAAAGAGAAGGAAGTAAGACAAATAATGACAAGAATGAACTACACTTATAAGAAGGCTGTTTTATACACAGCGAAAAGAATAATGAGCCGAATTATGTTAAAAATGACCACTCTTACAGCAAATCCGAACGTTCCAGCTGCATAAGAATAGGAACAGGTTTATACTCTTACAGCGATGCATTAAAAAGCACTAATTAGTCTAACGTAACTGAGACTTCGATCCCCCTAGGACAGGTTAGTCCTTCCTTCATAAATGAAGCAGAAGATCAATTTAAGCAAATACCTAGCATCTCACTCCTCAATTTCAATTTGAATCTCAAGACAAAGCCAGCTAACAAAAAGACGTAAAAACAAGCGAAGAGAAGGCAGTCAAACGTGACGTCTTCGAATAATGCAAAGGATACTATAGATTTAGATTTTAATTCCAAAATAATAATTTTTACAGACCTAACCTTATTATTATTCCCCTCAATGGCGGCCTTTTAAGGCTTGGGCCAATGTCAGTTAAAATAAAGATAAATATTTAATTCTTCTTCACGTTGTACGGTGATTGTAGTTTTTGCAACTTGATAACAAAATTCCAGAAACCACGCGGAGACAACTTGCGCATTAAAAAATGTCAGACACGAGAGCAATATAGAATTTTGTGATCAATGTTCACTGTTAAGGTTAATCGCCGCATATCACACTATCAAAATTATGGGTCCATATCGGCTCGCATACTTATCGAAAGTCCGAATGTAATGTTTGTTAGAATGATCGTTTGTCATAACTCTTTTTTGTTTGAATACAATAATTGTTCAGAATTGTTATAAAATAAACCTAACCTAACCTATAATATTCTATAGGATGATCGTTTAAAAAATTCTGAAAATTCTAAGGTTTTCAAGGATTTCAAGGGAAAAAAGTTATGACAAACGATGATTCGGACAAAAATTGCAGTATGACTTGCGAAGAGTATGCGAACTTTGGCGCTCCCCAAAATTATACTTCAACGAGCCAAAGAAGCAGAAATCCAAAATTAGATATCGTCTAATCGTCTACATCCGCCATGTTTGAATGCTACAAATTGAATCCCAGACCTAACCTTTGTTGTTGTTGTTTCTTTAAAAAAATATGGCTCTGTCCATTGGAGGACAATTTTGCCAGTGTCTAGTAGGTTTTGCCGTTTAAGGTAAAAAAAATCTAGAAAACGAAATATGAGAGGTAATGGTGGATGAACGATGCGACCTAACCTTTTTTGTTGTTCATTCACAAGACAACTAAGGTCAAAAATAATCAAAATGAGTTTTCTTCATAAATTATTTGTCAGATATTCAAAGACAAATGAGGTTATTTACATAAGAACTTTTTACTGTAAACATAATGGTAAGGTGACCACATTAAACCGAAAAAAATAGGAATAATTGAAACATAAAAAGAATAGTAATGATCATTTTAACAACATGAGACTTAGGGGCTGTTTCACCATCCATTGATTAGTGTTAACTGGCGGTTAGGTGTGATGCTGTCTCTATTTGTTTTGTTCGAATAGACGGAGACGGCATCACATTTAACCGTCGGTTAACGCTAATCAATGGATGGTGAAACAGCCCTTAGCTAAGGGATTTAGTATAAGGGAGACATATTTAAAACATTGGTTTCGTATTGCGTCTTAGAAGTCACCTGTATATATACGCCCACGCCCTGTAACAGGAGCAAAAAATTAAACCACAGCTTACACTCTTCATCTTGAGCTACTTTAGTTCTACAACTTTTGAAAATAAATTGTATTATGTTTTTTTTTACAGTTTAGTTTAATTATTAGGACACGCAATGTATTGCGAAATCCGTCATTTTGTTGCGTGACAGGCGATGTCATTTAGGCTATTGGACACCGTACATTGAAAATACATTTAATTTGTTTGGAATAAACATAATGATAAAATTACTTAATTTTTGAAAGTTGCAGAACTAAAGTAGTTCCATTTGAGTAGCAGAACCTGTGTTTTCATTTTGTGCTCCAGTTACAGGGCCTACCCGGTATATAGATTTAATATTTTCATAATTGGCTGATTTTAGACATCATTTTATATGAGCAAGGTAAGTATCATTGCAAGTGTTACAAGGATCATCGCGACAATCATTTATTTGCAGAATTGGCGGTCTGACTAGCTAGACACAATTAATGTCTTTATAAGAATTGTTATTTTTTTATTACTTTGATAAGTAAGAGGCGAATGACATGAACTTTAAGGAATACTTCAAAGGCAAATGGATACATTATCATTAGTTGGTACGTAGGTGTACCCACTAGGTACCTATCACAATATTGACGTGACACGATTTATAAATTCAAATAAGAAACTAGTTGTTTTCCGCAATTTCGGCTGCGTTCTGATAAACTTTGGAATCGATTCAGTAGGTTAGGTAGGTAGATAGGTTGCTTACCTTGTAATTTTCTCTCTAAGAATCAATTATACACATAAATTGTTTAATATTGTAACATAGTTTAGTTTATACATAGTTTTAGTTTTGGATGTTAGTAAATCATGAATAAATATTTTCATACTTATAACTTATTTAATATTGTGTGGTATTTTTTTTGTTTCATACAAAAATACCATTCCGTCCAAAAATAAAAATAACCTTGCATTAACATTGACTGTATTTTTTTTATTTAATTTAATTGAAACTAATTAACAACGATGCAAATAATCGATCCTCAAAATATCCGCATCTGTATTTGTCACAGTGCAGACAAAATAGATATTTAGGTATTCAAAAAAAAAAATCATTTATTCAGTAAATAGGCCGCAATGGGCACTTTTACACGTCATTTTTTAAACTACCAGCGCTTTCGGAAAGACCATCATTGCCAAGAAGAATGCGCCGCAAGAAATTGCATCACAACAAATTAGTAATAACTGTTATCAGCTCTACTAGGCGTAAACAGACTGATATTGAATTCTGGTATGAACACGGACCTTACCAAGTTACACAATGAAAATGAATAGTCCAATTTTTTTGCATACAATGTTAATCAGATAGGTAGGTAGGGTAAACCCTCCAGTGAATGAACACTTAAGAAACTTTTCTACTTTGAAAAATCACTACTCTGTACTTATTAATAATTATAATGGGTTTATGTAATTTAATCAATCGTTATTTAATAAACAAGAATTTAATTTCTGCGATTTTTTATTACGTGTATAGTTTTTGAGTTATGGAAGAATTTATAAAAAAGTACCCAAAAACCTAGTAAATGAACGAAAAAGTTAATGAATGAACAGAGTAAAACCCAGTGAATGAACATTATTTAGATAGTTTTAATCCATATTTAAAAAAGCATTTTTAACATAAAACGAAGTCTTCTTCTTCAGTTATTATTATATTTTATATAAAGTCTTGAGGTAGGTACAGCACCTTCAGTATTCCAATTATGTTTCTGTATTACAAAAATACATTCTATTAAAGTAGGTACAAATTAAGCACCTTAATATCTTGATTAATTAAGCAAACATTATTAACCTTTTTGTGGTCCAATCACAGCCACATAACGTCACTACTTTTTTTACAAACTCGTAGCTCAAAATAGATAATTTTCCGAGTGAACTTTATAGACATTACATCAAGGTTAAATTTTGTTGACATATTGATTTTAGATAAGTACGAGATTTTTTCAGTGACGATATCCGAATCATCATCATCATCATGTACATATAATCCAGGCTCAAATCTTAAAATTATCTTGTTATAACAGCTCGTCTTAATTCGAGAACTTATCATGTATCTTTAGTAATGGGCTATGTCTAACTTAGTACCGATTTTTATAATAAAACTTAATAAATAACAAACATTAAACTCTATATTGATACTCGTATTCTAATCAGTCTGTAATCAGTCTCTAATGAGGGCTATCGTTTTTTGTCTCACTAGATGGCGCACTGTTGCGTGAGGTTTTTAAGTGTGGCTTTCAGAGTCTGTTATTACGGGCGTTAAAACAAAGTTTAGATTAAAATCATATTTAAAACACCTTAAAACCGTACCATAAAAATATCCAGCAACCACAGTGTTGCATAGTCCCGTTTTGTTCGGAAAAAAAGGGAGGACAAAAGTTTCCAAAAGACAAAACTGTCTCAAAACACAGACATTCATTGCCCCGTAACGCATAATTGCCATAATAAATTTCAGGTAATGCAAAATATTCACAAAAAAAATCTAATTATAAATAAACCCGCGTAGCTCACCCAAAAACTATGAGATTTGACATTTTGGAGACCTCACGCTACACTAGCGCCTCTAGCGGCGAATTCATTCGCGATAGCCCTCATTAGTTAAAAGTATTATCATTTGGGACAAAAAAATCTTAACAACCCACTTTTTAATTATAGATTGTGGCTAATAACAATAAGCAACTTACTACAAGCAAAATCTACATCATTTTTAATTTATATAAAAATAAAAATCGATCAAAATAAATCAATAAAACAAAAAAAAAATTATATAATAATTCATGACAAATAAAAGGTACACATTAACTGAACAATTGTTTTAACTGTTCCTATTTCCTTTCCTCGCAATCCCCATTTTCTCCTCGACGTGTCTATCCACCCTCGTTGTACCGGCTCGGGTGACTATATGAACGTCTTGGGTAAAATGGCTTGTTTTATGCTCTTGTTGTACAATCTAATATTATTAACAAGTCCAATTTAGGAAGTAAAACTATCGTGCATTTCGATCACGTCCATCGTTACCTACGTTGTTCTTATATAGGGTTAGTAGGTATCTAGTAAATGAACAAAGCCAAATTTCTATAGTCCATTTACTAGATTTTTCATTCCTATTAATGAACACTAGTGTCCCAATACTAGTTCAAAGAAACAGAATCGTTTTCTATGCAGAATCTGAAAACAAAACCTTAATACGATTACGTTAACATTTAATTTTAGGAAAAAAAAAAATATTGAGCCGACACCAGTAAATGAACAGACTGTTCATTTACTGGTTTTAGAACATTTGATAAGCCAGTAATGGAACACCTAAAAATATCAACTTAACCGCAAAATAAGCAACTAAAGAGTACATTTATAGAAGATTTAACTCTTAATCTAACCAATAGCTGAACTTTTTAGTGGTATACATGAAATAAGCAGTTCAAATGTTACTCCAAACATGCACTGTTCTTACCTGGGATCTAATTTTTCCATACAAAACTTCAAAAGCAGAAATACGTGAACTTCAAACGCCTGTTATGTTGAAATTGGTCGAAAATAAATTTACCGATTGTTGCCGTTGCATAGGAAATCGAGTTGCCGGTAAGAAAAAAAATACGACAGTTGGTGGAAATGGCTATATTGCTTATTTTAGGCAAAAAACGTGATTTTGTTCATTCACTGGGGGGGGGGGGGTCATTCACTGGAGGGTTTACCATTACAGATCTGACAATTATTTACCTAACTTTAGAAACCTAGGTTTCTGAACCGGATTGTTATTTGTTAGGCAAGACAGCCAGCAAATTATATATGGCGTTATCTGGGAAAAGGTACCTTGTTGTCGGTTCTAGTTTCCGAGATAATCGCATTTAAAGTAAAATGTCGAAAAAAAACATTTTTTCTTTTTTTACTCTATATTAATAAGCAGGGTCTAAATTTTAATTTGACAGACACAAGTTTTTAAATCGATTTTTTATGAGTTAAAACATCCCTTAAAGTTTAGTAAGAAAGGTACCTTATTGGCGGTGCCGCTCTTGAATGCTTTCTGTGCGCTCAGTATCGGTTTGGAAGACGTGTCGGACGTCGGTACTTTGTCGGCGCGTCATCATCATCATCATCATCCCAGCCTATACGTCCCACTGCTGGGCACAGGCCTCCTCTCAGAACGAGAGAGCTTGGGCAGTAGTTCCCACGCGGGCCCAGTGCGGTGCTTGTCGGCGCGTAAAAAACGTCAATCAGAATCATCATAAAATGCATTTAATTAGAGTAAGGTACATCATCAATAACTGGCCACCATTAGGCGGTAGCCAGTTAGGGCCTTATCACACTAGCGATTTGCGGGCAAGTTGAAAGCGAGGCGAGCGCGCAGCGAGTTCGCTTCGAGCGCGTAACGATTTCACTGCGAGCACGCAACGATATCGCCGCGAGCGCGCAACAATGTCGCTGCGAGTTCGCTGCATTAGCGCCGAAGACGCCCTATTATTATTATACGAAAGTCTACAATATGGCGTTTTTGGTGCTAAAGCAGCGAACTCGCTACGCGCTCGCAGCGGCGACATCGTTATAGTGTGATAAGTCCGTTATTGACGATTTACGCCATTTTGTCTTTTTTTTATTCGACTGGATGGCAAACGAGCAAGTGGGTCACCTGATGGTACGAGATTACCACCGCCCATAGACACTTGCAACACCAGGGGGATTGCAGATGCGTTGCCAACCTAGAGGCCCAAGATGGGATACCTCAAGTGCCAGTAATTTCACCGGCTGTCTTACTCTCCACGCCGAAACACAACAATGCAATCATGGTGGTAGCAATCCGGGCGGACCTTGCACAAGGTCCAACCACCTGCTGGTCTTTAGAGGTTGATTTATAATAATAATAATAATAATAACGATTAATAGTTACAACTACAAATCAAAAGCATTTTTTTAGATCTTATTCTTAACTATGTCACTAAACATTTTACGTCCGACAATAAGGTACCTTTTCAAATACGTTAATCATTTAGTGTTTGTTGAGATAAAATTATAGGTTTTTGGCAAGAGTTTTAATACTACAGTGTTATTAAATTAAGACTATTAAAATTAATCGTAAGTTATTAGTCGTTTTCAAATGATATCACTTCATATCACTAAATATTTTACCACCGACGATAAGGTACTATGGCCAGCAAAAGTCGATGGACAATTCCAAAACATAATCGTCTGACGCGAGAAACGGCGCCATCTATGTGTTTGAAGTGTATTAGCGGTATTTACTTATTTACTAACTTAGTTAGTTTATTAAGGTCTCACTAGATGGCGCTGGCGCTGACCTTAAAAAAATATTTTGTATTCATGTTAGAAATTTGATATTTCGCTGCCGTAGTAACTAAATTATGTCCCTGCCTGGGTGGGACACCGTGGGATGATACCGCGAAGCGCGTAACGACATTTTCTGTCTCTTTCGTACTTGTCGTAAGAGAAGGAGAATATTTTTATTCGCATTACTATCGTTTCTTGTCCTTCAAATATTCCAACGATAAATTCTTTGGTGTGTGTGAAGTTCCCAATCCGCACTGGGCCCGCTGGGAACTACGGCCCAAGCAATCTCATTCTGAGAGGAGGCCTGTGACCAGCAGTGGGACGTGTATCAATAGGCTGGGATGCTGATGATAATGAAATTCTTTATTTACGAAGACCCATGTTGCGAATTAGTGTGTCAACTTTAGTAATCTCCAAATCTAGCAGTAAATTTACAAATACACAAACTCAATAGTATCGCCTGGTGGGATTTGAACTTGTGACATACGAACGATGAACGAAGCTCACAACCACTTGACCATCTTACTTGTTATCTTAAGCGATGAAAATCGGATCTATATCGGGTCGTCTTAAAATTAATCGGTAAGTCATACGTGTTTAACGAAACTTAAAGAGGGTAGACTGAAGATCTTCAAACTACCAGGCTAAGTTTTTATTACAAAGATTTTGCTACTTGTTCAGCTACTTGCAACATCGTTTGATCGTCTCTTTCAAGTTGAATCTGCTTATTATCGTAATTATTC
The DNA here is from genome assembly GCF_025370935.1 of Choristoneura fumiferana. Classification (NCBI taxonomy): domain Eukaryota; kingdom Metazoa; phylum Arthropoda; class Insecta; order Lepidoptera; family Tortricidae; genus Choristoneura; species Choristoneura fumiferana. Next base: position 14,774,282 of record NC_133489.1, on the reverse strand, counting down.
TTTAAAATGAGTTCTCATCGCAATATTGAAATGGTTAAAAGTTGAAGAAGGAAAAAATATGTCGGAAATTTCTAGAGAAATTGGAGTTAATGTGAGTTTTTTTTGTTTACGTTCATCCTACCAACTTCTTCATTAAAATGATATCTACGTTATATTATTTTATGTTTATTTATCTTGTTACAGATAAAAACAATTATATTATGGGTACGACGATATCAAGATGAAGGATCTTTGCTGCATCGTCAACGATCGGGTAGACCACGACTTATAGATGTGCCGCAGCGCCAGCTATGATGTTGCCCACTGTTAGAATTGTCTATCCAGAAGAACAAGTGCCGTGCATAACGTTCGTGCAAGATAACTGCCCAATACACCGGTCCGGTCGCGTATTGTGCAAGACTGGTTTGATCAACACAAAAATATATTAAAGTCGTTCCTTGGCCTGCCATATCACCGGATTTAAATCCCATTGAAAAATTTATGGGGTGTTATAACCATGTCCAACGTTGGGATAACCAAAATAAGCGAACTCCGTTACGTTAGAAGCCCACTGTGTAAAAATAAGGGACAGTATTCGCGGCTCTAATATGTGTGAAAATCTAGTTTCATCGATGCAATTCTTTTTGCAAGCAGTTATCGACAATCATGCAACATCGACACCAGTTATTAAAATAAAATTGATAGTTACGTGTAGACTGGGTTATATACTCAAACAATTATGTTATAATAAAATATACTTATAAGGTGCGGATATTTTCAGGTTTATGTAATTAATAACCTAAGAATCAATTATACACATAAATTAGTATTGTGTGGTAATTTTTTTTGTTTCATACAAAATTAACAATCTGTCCAAGAATAATTATCCTCGCATTAACATTAACTGTATTTTTTTTATTTAATTTAATTGAAACCAATTAACGACGATGCAAATAATCGATCCTCAAACTATCCGTATCTGATTTTCTAGCACACTGTATTATATAAACCAAAATATTCATGTTTATTTATGATCCTGTAGGTATCACTTTGTCATGAAAAGTAATTATTTTATTATTATGAACTAAACATTTAATTATAACTTGATAGTTTTGTTTACTATGTGAGATAAGTGTGAAAGTTCAATTTATGACTGTAACGCATTCGAGTCTTATGATAATCAGGTCTCAGGTATAATACTTTCAAATATTATTTTTTTATTGTGGTTCAGCTTCAATCCTCTTTCCAGAATCGGAAATGAATACTTAAGCTAATACCTCAATAAAATGTTAAAATACAATCTTTGGTCAGGTGCTAATTAAATAACTGAAAACCTCACATGACACCCAGAAAATATTTTTTCTTTTTTTTTAAGTTAGTTGTTTGCGTTTATTTTCGAATACCTTCATTATTTCGTATGTTTTACGTAACCAGTAATTCTACTTCATTTCTAACTTTACAGTCGTAATTTTTAATGCCAGATTTAGAAGAAAGCCAAACTGACGCAAAACGGCCAGTATTAAATTATCTAAGGGGTATGAAACATCCCTAAAACATTTAATTGGCGTATGCATTCTTAATATTTAGACTGGGCACAGTAAAAAAAGGATTTAAAAACTCAAACACAACCTGATTTAAAAAATAGTGTAATCGATTCTACTCTGGATTCTGAGCAAACTACTTTCTGGTTTACAGTTATTTAATTAATATATAGTATAACATTAATAACTGCGTCAATATTTAATGAATAGAAAAATTGTTTTACGAATAAATTTTTTATGTTTTAAACTTCAAAACTTGTATTATTTCTGTTGCAACGTTATCCTTTTTTCAGAGTATTTTTTTTGATTTCCATATCAGTTATCTACAAAATTAAATAGAAACTTATAAATAAAAAATAAACAAAAAACAATTCTGATATGTAGGATACGAACTCATGATCATTAACGAGTTTATCTAAGCAGCCGATCAACTCAGCTATCAGCACATTACTGTTACGGGGATAAAATATCGATCATATCATAATAACTGTTTAACAGCGCCATCTAGTTCATTTCTTGTGAACACCTAACAAAATCGCCAACTCTCATGTTCAAGCGATTATAGAACGTAAGGTGTCCATCCACTTATGCAGGCCATTGTACCTTTTCGAAAATATATAGTGATTGTACCAACTTTTTACTAAACTTTACCTTGAATTCTGAGACTGAAAAAACTAGTTTTTTAAGATTTGATGAGTTAATTTTGTCTCATTTGGCTATGTTTTAGCCTACTAAATATAAACGTTTGTTGATTTTGACTGTTTAATTACATTTGTAAACCACAAAGTTATTTTTGTTAAAGTATTTTTTATATATAATAACAACGTGGAAAATTTATTTTAAGAATATAAACTTATAGAAAATACAATCATATACCTAAGAGCTAAATACTACTAAATAATAAATCTACTAGCTAACTTAAATAATATTTTTATGTTATAAAAAAAGACCGCCTCGAATCGTTCCTGGCGCAAAGGTGCCCAACACGCTTGCCGCGTTCCCGCGTTGAACGGCGATAGATAGCCTTTGCATCAAGAACGACTCGGAGCGAGTCTAATCCCCGGTCTCGCAGCCGGCGTCCTACCTCTTTAAAAAACAACTTAGCCTCCGAGCAACGTTAATTCAAAACGGAGTAGTTCTTATTTTGTGTCCAGTTACGCATAATATTTTTTCCTTCGATAAAATCCAATGGAAATATACTATAAATAGAAAATTAAGTAAAAAATCCATCAACCTTTTTTTTTTACTTTATGCACTTTGGCAAGGTAAACTATAGGAAAACAGTTGTCCAATTACAAAATTGTTCTTGAAACCTGAAAGCCTGTACAATGTATTCCTCAAATAGCATGTTATCTATGTAACTTCCAACAACAACATACTTTTATTGGGTGTAGAAGTTTGAATTAAATTTTCTCATAATGACCTTTTCTGGCTTTTGAGGTTCAACATTTAATAAAAAAATATCTATTAAACCTACACGCATGTGTCTTACATGGTTCGATAGCTAAATGTATGTAGATTATGGTGATATCAATAACTTAATACCGACAACAAGGTACCTTTTCCCAGATAATGCCACATATATTGCTTATAACAATGTAAAGAAATAATAAAAAAAGATTGTTCTCAAACATGCTCGGAAAGTCACGAAATGAAGACATGAAGTTTCTTATTTATGGCTCCCTACATTACTTCTTGGCCTAGGCCATAAGGTGTATACTCGTATCGTCCATTAATGTCCGCTGCTCTAACTTTTTAACTTTGCTTACTAACATTTAACTGACAAAGGAAAATTACAAACAGCCACCCACCACTAGACTCTGTAAGCATTTGCGATATTGCGATGAGATGGATGGATGGATCGCACAACTTCTTAAAATTAATAAAAATAAGCAAAGCCGTGGAGAAAATATTACTTAGTCGCTATCTATAGGTACGTTATACAATAATAATTGCGAGGTGTATACTATGAAGCTCATTATTAGCGTACGCTTCGTAAGACACGTACCAAAGTAATGCATTATAAGTGATCAAAAAACAAACGTAATTTTTTCAAAATTGTGACAATGGTGTGGATGTATTTAGCTGTGGTAGCATTATCTGTGTATTTTTTAAACAGATGGATACGAAGCAATGAAAAATTCGAGATGATTCCTGGTCCTAAGGGCATTTACATATTTGAAAATGCACTCGATTTTCTCATGGACCCAGGTATGTTATTAATTGTAATAAATTATTTGTATTTCGTTTGTTACTATGTAAACCTTTATTTTACGACGTTTTATGCTTATTTGTATTATGTTTGCGATGTTTGTTAAAGTCAAATTTCAAGTGATATTTCAAATACTCCTATGAATCGAATCGACTTATTTTTTTTAAATTGAAACGGATACGTCATTAGTTTGCAACAAATTTGAAAATATTTATTTAATGAAAATACTATCTAACATCCAAAGCTAAAACAATAATAATATATAAACTAAACTAATATTACAAAATAAAAATATCATCCTAATTTCCTGCCTCAGGCATTGACCCCAAGACACTGGCAGCATTACCTCTCTGAACTGTTATTCCTAATCTTTGCGAGAGGTAAGTGCCAGCCCTGGGGTCACCTGAGGCCAAAACCAGACGAGTAAGATAAGTCCTTGATAAAAAGTTTAGTGTCTTCCGACCATGGTCCCATTGTGTCGAAAGCAAGCGCCGCAAATTCATGATAGTTTGTTAAAGCTGAGTATTTGCGGCGCTTGTTTATCTGAGCCTGTTCAGCAGCCGCCCCAGCTCTGAGCGCGGTGCTCTGGATGTGAGACGCGGCAAGAGTGTCGACACACGTCGCGTCCCACACCAGAGTTCGTCCCAATGTCCAAGGCACTAAGGTGGCACCATCCGACCTTTTTCCGTTGTCCCTCAACAAATCGCACGGCTCTAGAGTTGCTGGAATTGATGCGATAGTGAGGGCCCGACGAATGAGGGCACCATGTCGATATAAGCGGCCAGCACTTCTTACACATGAAAAACCGTGGCGGCCTAGATGATCCACTTCCTTACCACGCTGGCATCGGTGGGGCTCACAAGCTCTGCCCCCCAAGCGCAAGCAGACAGCTATGCGCAAATGCGCTGGATCTAGCATAGTGCTCAAGTTTGTAGACTGTAACGCATGCAGCCAATGACCTGACTCCCTTTCCGAAACAGCAAGAATTCGGTGGTCGGTGGCACCTGGGGACTGAAGAATTAGCCGATTGTGAACTAGCTTTACCGCTGGCAGATCCCATAATCGTTGCATACACGCGTTGGAGCCTGTCGGGGCATCTTCTCCAGGGCACAAGGCGCGCCAAACCTCCGTAGCTTCCGTCAAGTACGGGCCACCAACATCAACACAGTTAAAAACGTTTAGAATCTGTCTGATGAGTGGCACCGAACTGTTAACGGAGGATAAGAAGGCTGGGAGCGCTGTGCTTGAAGTTGTTCTTAGCAACAGCGATCGTCAAAGATACTGTTAAGTATTTTCGACACCGTTTTTCGTAGGAGGGCGTCAACGTCTGCGGTAAGGTGCGGATGTTTCCATAAGGGACAACAACGGAGTAAATATGTAAATTTAGGAGTAAAAAGGCACATGCGTAAAATGAAAATGGCCGCATGAGGGTGTTTTTTTTTTTTTTTTTTATTTCTAAAAGCCTGTCAGATGTTTGTCTGAAAAGGTCTAACTTGGGATTTACAAGTTTGTATGTTTTTATACAATTACTTATACTGTACGTACCTATTTCTGTTTCAGTTACGTTATTCTATCATTTTAGAAAACTGGGTGAAACATACAAACAATTCTACAAAGTGAAATTGGGACACAGACAATTTATAGCTATATTAAATCCAGAGGACACAGAGGTATTCACTGATTTCCTTGTATTTCTGTATCTGTTCAAAAATTTTAGGTAGGTATGTTGTTTCAAAACATCGTATCCTGTTTCAGTTATTGCTTGTTCTGTTCGTCTTTTACTTGTAATAACTGTACATTATAATCATGTGTGTGTAAAATGTATTAAGTCTTAAATCGTTTGTGTCTGTTGTTTGTTTAATAAGTAGTATTATTTATGCTGATCATAGCACTTAATAAATCATCATCATCATAATATTAAGAGCTCAGCGCTTGTCGGTGGAGTAATCGCATTTCCGTACACCTCTCTGTCGATGCTTTGAGCTCTTGATCAGGCTTGCCAGGTGTACGGTATTTTACCGAACCGTTCGGTATTTTAGCACTGTGTTCTGTTTTATACGATACTCGTATTACATTATTGAACCTTCTCTTTGGCTTGATCCATAAACGCACGTCTCGGTCTTCTTCTGCCAAATAATAGTAGGTATTCTGCCTCTCCGCCCTCTATTTTCCCTTCAATTATTTGTTCTTGGTTATGTAACTATACCTAGTGCCATCCACGAAGACGTGTGATTTTGTCAAAATTAGACATTAATGACATTGTAATAAGAACCACGGCACGCGTCATCGTGAATGACTCTACCTATATCATGTCGTATCAGGTGCCCCAGCATAATCCCTCTTCTAAATCAATAAGTAATGTTACCTATATTTTACTTGTGATAATAACTTATGTAGGTACCTACCTACATCCTTGTTTTAAGTAAGAATTACATTTTAAGTGCAATGTTGTTTCTTAAAATATTTACCGTACCTAAACGACTCAAAATAGAATTCCGGTATAATTCTTCAACATTAGGTACCAACAAATTCGGTAGGTATGTACCTAAGTATGTTACTACATTCCGAAAAAATACTATTTCTCCCGACGTGATACATACATACATGCACTTCTACATGCTTCTACTTACTACTTTTACTGCCTTTGAAAACGACGTTCTGTTCATATTTAACTTTTTATGATATTTCGAGTATAAAATTTAAGCTTTTAATCTTAATTACGATATAACGTCACAGGCTACGCACGTACATGTAAAAGTTTTTATTGTAAAACTTCCCAGCATTTTCATATTTATTATAAACTACAGAATTTTGAGTTTGGGAAACATATCGTTTGACTTAAATGATTATATTAACCACTGATCAGCTGGTGCGATTGGGTTGCTTATCCCCTGTTTCACCATCCATTGATTAATTTTATTTGACAGATAAATGTGATGCCGTCTCTGTTTGTTTTGTTCTAATAGACTGAGACGGCATCACATTTATCCGTCAAATAAAATTAATCAATGGATGGTGAAACAGCCCCTAAGTCTACAAAACTTTAATAATGTGGACTCCTAGCGCCATTTAGTGAGTAAATATTACAATCTCCAACCTCCAACATTCAGGGGGCTACTACGAAATTTGAAAATCGAAGTTCGTATCGTACCGTCCCTCACTCTCGTATTAAATAATATAAGCGTCAGCGCGGCGGCAAGATAGAAAATCTTTTTCCGTCATGTTTCCTTTAGTCTTCGCTCCCCAGGCATGCCACTGCCTGGAGAGAGTTCTCTCTTATTGTGCCTGACCCCATAATTGTATTATTAAGTTTACTAAATAGATATCTACTTTTCACAGGCAGTTATTTCCAGTACCAAATACAACACCAAAGGATTCCTATATGGGTTCATTGAACCATGGCTCAAAGAAGGACTTCTATTAAGCGATGGTATACAACACTGAAATTTTAATATTATATGTTCTACCCATTTTATTCATTAAAAATTACACAAAAATTGTATGTTTTGTCTATGCCTAGCAATGATAAATGTCACAGAGGCACTAATGTTCCCTCATCGTTCATCCGCCATTACCTCTCATATTTCGCTTTCTAGATTTTTTTTTACCCTACAACGGCAAAACCTACTAGACACTGGCAAAATTGTCCTCCAATGGACAGAGCCATATTTTTCTTAAAATCTAATCTATTCTTATGTTCAGATAAAGCACAATTTTAGAAAACGTTTATATTATAACCAATTGGAGTAGGTAGGTATATACAGTCGCCATCAGATGTTTCGGAGCGGCCTTAATTAATAATGGGTTGTAATTAACGCAGTTTCTTTAAACTGTCATTTTTGGCTTCAAATTTAATTATTTGTCTTCTGAATTAATAAATCAGCGTCTAATTTTAAGCGCCTAATATACTTTTGAAGCGACCGTAAATTGTGTAATCCGAGCTACGTTTCAATAAATCAGCATGACGATTATTATATAGCAATTAAATTTGTAATATGCCTACAAATGTTAAGCTTCCAATAATAAGTGTATCTCTTGCATCTAGAAAACAATTTTAACAGACTCTAATTTAATATTGTCACCTCTATTTTTATACATTAGTATATGGAAATTATGACTGAAGCAACTATAAATGAACATCAAATTTAATATTATTGTCATCAAAAAATTAACAGTGGTAGGTCTAATTTTATATAACGTCGACTATTTTATACGTTAGAATTTAAATAATTAGTGACTTAGGGCCCGGCCACATGTCTACGTTGCGGCGTCGTCAACATAAAACGTGGAGGCAGCGGAGCGAAGGTAGCGGAGTGGATACAGTGGAGTAAAGTGGAGACAGCGGAGCGGAGTACCACGGAGCAGAGGCATCGGAGCGGAGCGGAGACTGCGCAGCGGAGTGGAGGCTGCGGAGCGGAGTGGAGACAACGGAGCGGAGCGGAGACAACGGAGCGGAGGCAGCGGAGTGGGGGTAGTGGAGCGGAGTGGAGGCAGTGGAGTAAAGAGGAGACAACGGAGCGGAGGCAGTGGAGTAAAGCGGAGGCAACGGAGTGGCGATGGACAATGGAGCGGAAGCAGCAGATCGGAAATAGTGGAGTGGAGCGGAGGCAGTGAAGTGGAGCGGAGGTAGTGGAGTATTGCCTCCGCTCCGCTCCACTGCCACCGCTCCGCTGCCTCCGCTCCGCTCCGCTCCGCAGCCTCCGCTCCGCTGCCTCCACTACACTCCGCAGCCTCCGCTCCGCTGCCTCCGCTCCGCTGCCTCCGCTCCACTCCGCAGCCTCCGCTCCGCTGCCTCCGCTCAGCTACCTCCGCACCGCTGCCTCCGCTCCGCAGTCTCCACTTCACTCCACTGCCTCCACGCTGCTGCTTCTACTCCGTGGTACTCCGCTCCACTCCGTTATCTCCGCTTTACTCCGCTGCCTCCACTCCGCTTCACTACCTCCGCTCCGCTCTACTGCCTCTGCTCCGCTGCCTCCACTCCGATGTCTCTGCTCCGTGGTACTCCGCTCTGCTCCGCTGTCTCCGCTTTACTCCGTTGCCTCCGCTCCGCCTTGCTACGGTGGGGCTTCTATTTTCTTCTCTGAGGTTCAAAAGGTAACGAACGAACCTATTATGAAAATATGAGTGTATTTTTGTTAAAGACGTTCACTTCTTAATCTTGTCTAATTGTAAACAAATAAATGCGACTCGTTGCGGTATTCTGAATGCAGCACGCTCATTGGCAGGCGCCGGCCGGTTACGGCGCGTGCGCGCTCTCGTTCCCGCGCAGCGCACCACGAGGTGTGTTGCTAATTTTCATTAAAAAAGAAGACGAATTATTAATTTAGTTGCTAAGTCATTATTTACGATGCTCCTTATCGGGGGTTGATTTTGATTAAATTAGTAGACAGATATTGAAGCTCAAAAATAAATAAAGTTGCTGACTTACAATGTTAGTCGCCAAATCATCAATTTTGAAGATAATATATTTAGCCGAGTTATATTATTTGTTGTTTGTAAATTGTCGCTCGATTTTGCATAATTTGCTGGTATTGTAAAGATGGCATATGGTGGATGGTGACTTTAGTCGCTGCACTTATTATTTCCCATTAATAATAGTGCATGTGCCGATATTTTTGACCACCTTGGCCGCTCCGAAATATTTGATGGTGACTGTATATACCTACCTATCCTATTACTCGTGTGTTTAGCGTGATAAGTCCTGTTTGTGGTATTTTAACTATGAACTATTTTTTTCCCAGTAATTGACCACTGACCATTAAAGCTTACTTTAACAAGATACATTTATTTGTTACAGGCGCAAAATGGCTTCAGCGTCGGAAGATTCTGACGCCAACGTTTCATTTCAATATTTTACGCCATTTTAATGTAATATTGGAAGAAAATTCTAGAAAACTGGTCGAAGAACTGGCCGCAGAAGTAGGCAAAGATTACACTGACGTGGCAACTTACATCACACAATTTACTCTGCATTCTATTTGTGGTAAGCACATTGAACCATTATAAGTACGAGTACCTACCATCTACATTGATCACCATGGTAGGTAAATTAAGAACAAACAATATAATCTCATTGAACCACCTTCATAAGTGTTGGTTACTAAGAATTTCTTTGTTTCAAATATAAGTAATGATCTAAATTGTAAATTATAGAGACGGCCATGGGTACTCAACTAGATAAAGACACAAGCCAAGTCGGACGCAGTTATAAAGATGCCATAATTAAACTAGGAGTATATGCTGTATATAGAGCACAGAGGATTTGGCTGTACCCCAACATCATATTCTCACTAACTAAAATAGGAAGAAAACAACAGAAAATTTTAGATCTAATGAAATCTTTTCGTGATAACGTCATCGATATAAGAAGAGAGTCGGAAAATATGCTCATTGATGCAACTAACAGCAATGAAGAACGAGAAATATCGATGTCAAGCAAAAAAAGGTTGGCGATGTTAGACCTTCTACTTCAAGCTGAAAGAGAAGGCATTACTGATGCAAACGGTATTGGTGAAGAAGTGGATACATTTATGTTTGCGGTGCGAAATACTTATACGAAATTTTTAACTCATGTAACATTTCATTAAGAACGATTCGAAAAATTTAATCTTCATTTGATTTTAGGGTCATGATACGACGTCCACAGCTCTACAATTTACTTTGATGCTTTTGGCAAATTATCCAGATGTTCAGGTAACTAAACCTCATGTTCAATGCAATGGCACTTTTTATTTTTCTGTAGGTATGCTGTGTTTCTAAATTGGATACCGATATGGTACTTTCAGAATAAAGTCGTTGCAGAATGTAATGAAATATTCAAATGTCCCACACAACAAGCAACCATGAGCGACTTGGCGCGGATGAAATATCTAGAATGTTGCATCAAAGAGTCACTGAGGCTATACCCGCCAGCGCATTTGATAATGAGGAAGCTTAAGGAACCCTTGAAACTGAGTAAGTAAATACTTATGTTCTACCCAAATACTCATGTAGGCGTACCTTTTTTTTGTGGGTACGTACCTAGTGCAACTTAATTATTTTATTCTTTCTTATAATAATCGTTTGCATAACTATTGTCATCTCATTAGCGTTTTTATATATCGACGATCAAAACAAATACTCAAAGTCATTGCCAGTTATTACATCTCTATCTACATGTTAAGTCTGAAGCAAGTCTGAGGTTAGAGCGAGTGCACTCTAAGCGCCAGTTAGTGAGGAACATCAAAATCTCATGACAAGGGGTGCGCAAAACAATTTTGGTGGTGGTTGATCTTGAGTGGCACAGGAGATAAGGGTAGGGTTAGGGTTAGTGATTTAGGTTAGAGTTAGGGCTTAAATCAAGCCCCAAAAAACATCTTCGTTCTACCTCGATCGAAGGACTAGCAGCGGCGCTGGAGAAAGTAATTAATAAGTAACATATTACCAGTACTTACGTGTTGGTTTATAAAGGTACGGGCGGCCACGAAGTGCCAGCAGGAGCAGACTGCGCTATCATGCTTTGGGAGCTACAGCGGCGCAGTGACCAATTTGTCGATCCACTCGAGTTCCATCCGGAGCGATTTATGAAGGAGCCAACTTGGCATCCATATGCCTTCATTCCTTTCAGCGCAGGACCTAGAAACTGTATAGGTATGGCATAATTAAATTCACCCTTTTTTTGGGTTCTCTACCTCAGAACTCAAAACGGAACCCTTACAAATTGAATCAACCATATTGTCTGGTTGTCACAGTCAAATTGCTCCGAATATGAATTGACTTACGCAATATTTGGTACACATATGCATTTCTGTGATCCAACGTAACGTATAGTGGTGTAACGTAAATAAGTTCATTTTATACCTGGGTAATTTTTTGGGGAAAAAATTAATAAAGTTGTACAAACTGTACCTTGCGAAATGTCTAGTACCTAAAACGGCTTGTTATTAATCTCGACATTTTTCAACACAGTTTGTAGTAAAAATGTATCATTTCCCCCATCCCTATCGGAAACTACTGTGCATTTTTTCTACACCTACTATTATTATTTATTATGAAACAAACAACAAATAAGTATGAAAATTTTAAAACATTCAGGAACTGCATGTATTGTGTATCTCTAGTCTAATTCTAAGATTTGATATAAAATAACTATTAACAATAAGTTCCCTAACACACATCACATAAATATACCTATGAATGTGGTCATTGTGTCCAACTAGTGCAACACTCCGATTTGAGCTTGATTATTTTTTTCAAGACCTGATGTTAGATTTTTTTTATTACGAAAGTCAATATTATACGTACGTATGTATAATTAAGAAATCATCTTTTGTTTCAGGTCAAAAATTTGCAATGAACGAGATGAAGTTCGCTTTGTCAGCAGTACTGAGGAATTATAAGCTGCTACCAGTGACGACACCACAAAACATAGTCTTTATCACAGACTTCATACTTCGCCCCACCGAACCTATTAAAATAAAATTTGAAAAAAGATGTTAGATAGTAAGTGAAGCGACAAGTGAGAAAAAATCCAATGAGAGAAGGGTGAACTAGGATATGTCTTCGTATGCAAAAATAAGTTACTACGGCCTTATTACGTCGGAATAAGAGTCTGTGGTTTATATTTGCTGTACATGCACCCTTTGCCTTATTTGCTATCACTATCACTTAATGAAAATGTGTTTATTTAAAAATATACAGTGGTTGACAAGAATTACCAGGGGTCCCCGCACTAGGCTTCGCCTGTAACGCGGGGAACCAGTTAAAATTATATTAAGTTATTAATTCAGGTTACAACTGGCTTAACTAGTATACAAAACCTTAGTTTAGCTACAAAACTTACAAAAATTTCAAAACTTTCTCCGCTGTAGGTTTTATTGTGAAAATTCCATTCAACTGATAATTCCCAGCCTCGACTAAATGTAATCTGAATTTTATTGTTGTTGCGGGTCAAAAATTTGCAATGAATGAGATGAAGTTCGCTTTGTCAGCAATACTGAGAAATTACAAACTGCTGCCGGTGTCGACTCCGGCAAACGTCGTCTTCATCACAGATTTCATACTGCGCCCCGTCGACCCTATACAAGTTAAATTTGAAAAAAGATAGATTACTTAAGTTTAACTAAGTACCTACTAGGGTAAAACCTCCAGTGAATGAACACTTAAGAAACTTTTCTACTTTGAAAAATCACTACTCTGTACTTATTAATTATTGTAATGGTTTTATGTAATTTAATCAATCGTTATTTAATAAACAAGAATTTAATTTCTGCGATTTTTTATTACGTGTATAGTTTTTGAGTTATGGAAGAATTTATAAAAAAGTACCCAAAAACCTAGTAAATGAACGAAAAAGTTAATGAATGAACAGAGAAAAAACCCAGTGAATGAACATTATTTAGATAGTTTTAATCAACATTTAGAAAAGCATTTTTAACATAAAACGAAGTCTTCTTCTTCAGTTATTATTATATAAAATCTTGAGGTAGGTACAGCACCTTCAGTATTCCAATTATGTTTCTGTATTACAAAAATACATATATAATTCTGTTAAAGTAGGTACAAATTAAGCACCTTAATATCTTGATTAATTTACTTTTTTTAAAAACTCGTAGCTCAAAATAGATAATTTTTCCGAGTGAACTTTATAGACGTTATATCAAGGTTCAATTTTGTTGACATATTGATTTTAGATAAGTACGAGATTTTTTCAGTGACGATAATCCGAGCTTTATAATAAAACTTAATAAATAACAAACATTAAACTCTATTGATACTCGTATTCTAATCAGTCTGTAATCAGTCTCTAATTAGTTAAAAGTATCATCATTTGGGACAAAAAAATCTTAACAACCCAATTTTTAATTATAGATTGTGGCTAATAACAATAAGCAACTTACTTACTACGAGCAAACTCTACATCATTTTTTAATCATTTTTAATTTATATAAAAATAAAAATCGATCAAAATAAATCAATAAAACAAAAAAATATATAATTATATAGTAATTCATGACAAATAAAAGGTACACATTAACTGAACAATTGTTTTAACTGTTCCTATTTCCTTTCCTCGCAATCCCCATTTTCTCCTCGACGCGTCTATCCACCCTCGTTGTACCGGCTCGGGTGACTATATGAACGTCTTGGGTAAAATGGCTTGTTTTATGCTCTTGTTGTACAATCTAATATTATTAAGAAGTCCAATTTAGAAGTAAAACTATCGTGCATTTCGATCACGTCCATCGTTACCTACGTTGTTCATACATAGGGTTAGTAGGTATCTAGTAAATGAACAAAGCCAAATTTCTATAGTCCATTTACTAGATTTTTCATTCCTATGAATGAACATGTGGTGTCCCAATACTAGTTCAAAGAAACAGAATCGTTTTCTATGCAGAATCTGAAAACACAACCTTAATACGATTACGTTAACATTTAATTTTAGGAAAAAAACTATATTGAGCCGACACGGTTTAGACGGTTTTAGAACATTTGATAAGCCAGTAATGGAACACCTAAAAATATCAACTTAACCGCAAAATAAGCCACTAAAGAGTACAATTATAGAAGACTAGCTTTTGCCCGCGACTTCGTCCGCGTGGAATAGTAACTTTGGGAAGTATTGAATTTATTTAGGATACCTATTCTGCCAATAATAGTATATAGAAACTTCTACGGTTAACTGAAAATAACCTATTTTAATACATTGCTATAAGTATAAACTACTTACTTATGATTTTTTTTTTGTTCTTCCATCCATTTGCTCCATCCATGTTCTTTGGTAAAACGTAAATATTTTGCGGGTAGCCATATTTTAGCTAGACTAATTCTTCATAGTGAACTCTTGACACATTACGTCCTTTATTAAGTTAGGAGGGTAAGCATAGCTACACATATTTCCGATAAATATACTTATAGTAAATTGGTTTGGAAATCCTTAAATAAATAGGTCGATGTATAAAAACCGCCGGAACAAATGATTTTTAGGGTTCCGTACTTCAAAATGAAAAAATGGAACTCTTATAGGATCACTTTGCTGTCCGTCCGTCCGTCTGTCTGTCAAGACCCTTTGTCTCGTAAACGCGCGGAGTATAGGTATCGAGTTGAAATTGAAACCCTAAACTCAAGTCAATAGTCCCAAAAGCTGTGAAAAAATAAAACTTCTAAGTCAAGGCAATCAAAGCTACAGTCATTAAAAGGTGTTTCCATACAAATCGCCTAACAGAAAAAGTTATAGGGTACTTCGGGCTGTCCTAGAAACTTGGAATTTTGCATAAAGGTAACTCTTTATAGCAAAATAAATAAGAAAAATCTGAAAATCATAATTATTCATGTCTGACTGTCTATCAATTACTGTTTATCAATAAGCCATCTAAAATTACCCCACACTGCGTACATTTTGCTTATGAGCTTAGAAGGCTCTGCTAACACTGCATCGTCCCCTCTGCAAACATCCAGGTAAAGTTTTCAAAAACGCTTGAACAAATATTTAGGTATTTATTTCCTATTAGTGCCCAAATGCCAAATTTCATAAAGAACCATCGATTTATCTTCGATAATGACAACCTTCCATATAAAGTTTCATCCCCTATTTCACCCCCTCACATGTCGAATTTAAAAAAAAAAGCGTGAACAAACATCTATTTATCTCTTATTACGTGCCGAAATGGCAAGTTTGATAAAGATTAATCGATTTATCTTCTATAATGACGACCTTCCATACAAACTTTCATCCCCTATTTCATCCCCTCACAGGCTGAATTTTCAAAAAAGCTGTAACAATTATCAACTTATTTCTTATTAAGTGCCTAAATGCCAAATTTTATGGTTTTATCTTCGACAGCGACGAACTTGCACCATTTAAACTTTCATCCCCTATTTCAACCCCTTAAAGCCTCTTTTTCACAATAAAAGATAGCCTATGTTCTTTCCCAAGGTCTATTCTATCGCTGTACCAAATTTCATCAAAATCGGTTCAGCGGTTTAAGCGTGAAAGCGTAACAGACAGACAGACAGACAGACAGACAGACAGAGTTACTTTCGCATTTATAATATTATAATATATAAATATATATAATATATATAATATATATAATAATATAATATATATAATATATAATATATAATATAATATATATAATATAAATATATAATATATATAATATTATAAGTAATAAGTAATATAAGTAATAAGTATATAAGTATATAAGTATGGATAGTATGGATAGTATGGATTTAGCTCTTAATCTAACCAATAGCTAAACTTTATAGTGGTATACATGAAATAAGCAGTTCAAATGTTACTCCAAACATGCACTGTTCTTACTTGGGATCTAATTTTTCCATACAAAACTTCAAAAGCAGAAATACGTGAACTTCAAACGCCTGCCATGTTGAAATTGGTCGAAAATAAATTTACCGATTGTTGCCATTGCATAGGAAATCGAGTTGCCGGTAAGAAAAAAAATACGACAGTTGGTGGAAATGGCTATATTGCTTATTTAAGGCAAAAAACGTGATTTTGTTCATTCACTGGGGGGGGTTTATTCACTGGAGGGTTTACCCTACATGTCTTGAAGTGTGCATAGTTAATTAATAAATTGATAAAAAATGTGTGCCGCGTGTTTCTTTCTTTGCATTGATTTTTTTATAAATAACTTAGTAGCGAGCCTAAATTTAAAATTTGGTCTGATTCAGATATTTAAATAAAACATTTTAAGACAATTTTTTACATACTACCTTAATGTTTGTCTGGAAATGGGTGTTTGAATCACTTTTAAACGATAAACCCGTATAAGGAGACATAATGTTACCTTGATTAATTTTGCATTTTGTAAATCATTGTTATTGGTGTTCAATAATAGTAGATTGTACAACAAGAGTATAAAACGAGCCACTTTACCCAAGACGTATATAGCCACCCGAGCCGGTACGGCAAGGGTGGATAGACACGTCGAGGGGAAAATGGGTTTAATGCTCGAATTTTACACTGCTTTTCACTTCGATTGCGAGGTAAAGAAATAAAAACAGTGGGAACATCTTTAATTTTTCATGCATTACTATATAATTAGATTTTTTTACTTTTATTTATTTATTTTGATTGATTAGATTGATTTTTAGTTTTATGTATGTATTCAAAGTTTAAAAAAAATACATATAAACTTTTTTGTTTGTGGCTGTTGACACCCTTTGGTCTTAGACGAAGATTTTACTTTATGCACTACAGCAAGACTAGAGCATAAAAAGTCATTTTATGTCGCCTAGATCCAGCATAAACACGAACTTTACGAGCATGAGAAGTGAAATAGTTTTACCCGAGGCGTTCATATAGCGACCAGACCGGTACTCGTTTTACGCTCTTGTTGTACAATCTACTATTTATGTCGCCTAGATCGGGTCCATATTGGCTCACATAATTTTTTTATTCCTATTTTTTGTTTTACTACCGAAGTACTAATTTGTGTTCATAATAATCACTCTTCATAATTTTTTTCTCATACTTTTTTGTTCTAAAATTTTCATTGGGCTTTTGCCCTGCAGTGGGACACATTATAAGTTAGTAGAAAAAAAAACAAAAAAATATTATTACTAACATCAGAACTCATAACAGACAGTGATCATATTTTTTTTACTAATAATGTAATTACTAAGAACATAATTTTCAACTTATAATGTTGTTTTTCAGAAAATTTTCCTTGATAACAGACAAATATCATAATTTTCTTATTAATACTAGCATTAATAAGAAAATATTTGAACTCTAGAATTGTTTTTCAAAACGGTAACTACCTATTCAAAATATGATTTACTTACATCGTTAATTATTTCTATTAAAAGTATCAGTAAAAAAAGTCGTATTTTCTTGAAATGACTCACGAAATTTGTAGTTACGAGTACGTACGAGGTTTAACAATTTAGACGACGACAGGTACATGTTAGGTATAAACTAGCGACCTTCTCCGTTAAAAACAGTTATCAAAAGGTGGCATTGCACACATTTATCATTTAAATAGGTACGTTGTTTTATCGCCCTCTACTATCTGAACTGAACCTAATTATCTGAACTATCTTAGACTTGGAATTAGGACGCGTAGTAGGTAGTAGGTACAGTCGGTTTCCTAACATAAGTAACCAATTTGTTATGCCGTTAATATAGTCTTTACAAATGGTTTTATTAATACAACAATGCAATACTTCCCCTTCGGTAAAAAAAGCGATAATCGATAAAATCAAAACGCAAACGTGTTTTCAAGAATTAAATTGATTGAATTAGTAAGAATTACCTACACAATAATATATATTTAATACTTGAGTCAACTCTATAGCATTGACAGGCATGTCACAGATACATATTGGCGAATTCGATTTGTAGCATTCGAACATGACGGATGTAGACAATATCTAATTTAGCTATTTCTGTTTCTTTAGCTAGTTGAAGTATAATTTCGATAGTGTTTTATGCGGCGATTAACCTTAACAGTGAACAGTGATCACAAAATTTTATGTTCTATGTTGCTCTCGTGTCTGACATTTTTAGGGTTCCGGAGCTAAAATAGCAAAAACGGAACCCTTACAGTTTCGCCATGTCTGTCTGTCTGTCTGTCCGTCCGACCGCGGCTTTGCTCAGGGACTATCAATCAATGCTAGAAAGCTGTTATTTTGCACGCATATATATATGTAAACTATGGCGTCAAAATGGTACAAAAAAAATAAAATAAAAATATTAGGGTAGGTACCTCCCATAGACATAAAGTGGGGGTGATTTTTTTTCTCATCCAACCTTATAGCACAGAATCAGTAATAGTACAAGCCTATAGTGTGGGGTATCGTTGTCAATTTTTCGATTCAGTGATTTGTTTGCGAAATATTCAACTTTAAAGTGCAAATTTTCATGAAAATCGAGCGTCGCCCCCCCCCCCTCTAAAATCTAAACCGGTGGGTGGAAATTTTTAAAAAAATTCAAGATGGTAGTAAGTATATCAAACTTTCAAGGAAAACTATAACGGCTAAGTTTGCTTGAGAATTATTTAGTAGTTGAAGAGTAAATAGCAGCCTAAGGTATAAAATATACCTAAAATTTGAATACTTCGTACAAAATACGATGTTCTTAGAATCATAGAAAAAAAATATGACTTCATTTTTTCGTAATGACTACGGAACCCTATTTTGGGCGTGTCAGACACGCTCTTGGCCGGTTTTTATTTAATGCGCAAGCTGTCTCCACGTGGTTTCTGGAATTTTACTATCAAGTTGCAAAAACTACAATCATCGTAGTACAACGTCCCTCTCAAAGAGAGTTTACCTTGACACTGGCGAAATTGTCCCATTAATTAGGACAGAAAAGCCAATTTTTAAAAGAGAAGAAGAAGAAGTACATATTGGCGTCGTAAACGTAATTTCTTCAAATAGCTTCAAAAACATTGGGCGGGCTTGGCTTAAGAACAACTTCAAGCACAGCGCTTCCAGCCTTCTTATCCTCCGTTAACAGTTCGGTGCCACTCATCAGACAGATTCTAAACGTTTCCAACTCTGTTGATGTTGGTGGCCCGTACTTGACGGAGGCTACGGAGGTTTGGCGCGCCTTGTGCCCTGAAGAAGATGCCCCGACAGGCTCCAAAGCGTGTGTGCAACGATTATGGGATCTGCCAACGGTAAAGCTAGTTCACAAACGGCTAATTCTTCAGTCCCCAGATGCCGCCGACCGAGCAAGAATTCTTGCTGTTTCGGAAAGGGAGTCAGGTCATTGGCTGCATGCCTTACCGTCTACAAACTTGGGCACTATGCTAGATCCAGCGCATTTGCGCATAGCTGTCTGCTTGAGCTTGGGGGCCAGAGTTTGTGAGCCCCACCGATGCCAGTGTGGTAAGGAAGTGGATCATCTAGGCCGCCACAGTTTGTCATGTGTAAGAAGTGCTGGCCGCTTATATCGACATGGTGCGCTAAATGACCTCATCCGTCGGGCCCTCACTACCGCATCAATTCCAGCAACTCTAGAGCCGTGCGGTTTGTTGAGGGACGACGGAAAAAGGCCGGATGGTGCCACCTTAGTGCCTTGGACTTTGGGACGAACTTTGGTGTGGGACGCGACGTGTGTCGACACTCTAGCCGCATCTCACATCCAGAGCACCGCGCTCAGAGCTGGGGCGGCTGCTGAACAGGCTCAGATAAACAAGCGCCGCAAATACTCAGCTTTAACAAACTATCATGAGTTTGCGGCGCTTGCTTTCGAGACAATGGGTCCATGGTCGGAAGACACAAAAAAAAATATCAAGGACTTATCTACTCGTCTGGTTTTGGCCTCAGGTGACCCCAGGGCTGGCACTTACCTCTCGCAAAGATTAGGAATAACAGTTCAGAGAGGTAATGCTGCCAGTGTCTTGGGGTCAATGCCTGGGGCAGAAAATTTGGATGACGTTTTGATTTTGTAACATAGTTTAGTTTATAAATAGTTTTATTCTTGGATGTTAGATAGTATTTATTGTTTTTTCATAATAATATAATTTCAAATAAAAAACCGACTACAAACAACCATGACAATAATTTTCTACCAATCTGAAGTCGGTGCCTTAGCAAGAGCCAGCAGGAGTGATTGAAGCCATATAGTATGTAGGCGAGGTAGACGAATATAGGTCAACTCCTACTGGCTCGTGCTGAGGCACCGACTTCAGACTGGTAGAAAATTATTTTCATGGTTTTTTGTAGTCGGTTCAATTTTTGTTATAATTTTTTTTATATGGTCATTTTGTTAAACACATTACATTACTGACATTTTCATAAGCCTAGTGGCCGCCTTTAACGGCAGGAGAAGAAGCTATGCTTAGCTATGGATAAATATTTTTAACGTGTAGATATAATGTGTAGATATTATAGGTAATCATATTGTGTAAACATATTATGTTTCAGATGATATCCGGCAGCAAGCTGGCGTAAACTGGATGCGAGTGGCAATGAATAGGCAAGACTGGAAAAGTAGAGAGGAGGCCTATGTCCGAAGACGGGCGCTATAAGGGCTGTTATAGATTAAATTGGCGTTGATTGTACCTATTACGCGTTATCTTATGAATAACCTCCCACTTCTCTTTGCTTTTAGTCGATAATTTCACAGCCGATGTAAATTAGTTGAGTTGTTTTGCAACTGAGAACAGTTTCGTTATTAGGTATCGCTATCGTATCAGAATGTGGGTCTTTTTATTGTTAACTGTGATAATTCTATGTGTTGTTCATGTTTTGTTGAATTACAATAGTTTAGCGAGGAAAATGAGAAAGATACAAGGACCAAATGGTCACTTTATAGTAGGTAATGCGTTTCAATTTATAGTTTCACCAGGTACGTTAATCATGGTATTTAATTGACAGTGTCTCTCCTGTTACAAGATGAAGAATATTAATAATTATTATGTTTTTATCGATAGATGACTTAATGGACCTAGGAAGACAATTGGCCAAAAAATTTCCAAATATTTACCGATTTTGGTGCTACCCTATCGGAACAGTGACGATATACAGTCCAGAAGACATAGAGGTACTTAATCGTTACTTGATTTGACCTGTTGACGCTTAATTTCAGTAGTAGCGATAATAGATAAATTATTTTATCCAAGTATTTAATCTATATACTTGTCAAATATTTACAGTCGTTCCTCATGTCATGATCATGAATAGCTATTAAGCTATGTTTTTTTTTTCAGATTGTAACTTCAACTATGAAACACAGTGAGAAGAGTAGAATATATTTATTTTTAAAGCCATGGTTGCAGGAAGGATTGCTTTTAAGCAAAGGTAAAATTAAAAAATTAAATACCTTATTCTCAATTGAACTAAAATAATAAATAGACAAAAACATAACACAAGCAAGCAAGCAAGTAAATGTTACCTATTTGTTTTTTATTAGCAGACAGACCGTTTGTTGGACGAAATTTGAGATACATATTTAAAAAACTTTATTGTTTTTAATAAATCTTAATCTTTACTGCAGGCCGTTTCACAAGAGCTGGCAACACAGAGTACATATAGAATGAAATTAATCAGTGACAGTGTCCATGTGTGCATCTCAAAATGATTAAATAAGTACCTACCTACATGTTGATTCAATGATAAATTATATGATGAGAGATACCTAACCGTTTAATATAATCTCTTCTCATAACCATTCGTTCAATTAATTCGTGCCAGAACTTGTGAATCGACCTACGAGTAAATATAATATTAAAACAAAAATAGATCCCTTGTTGCACTAGTTAGTACTCGTACAAAAGATCGTTAATCTCAAAAACTCCTATAATACCTCCAATACAGGTAATGTATGTTAGAAAGTACGTTTTAATATAAGACCTATATTACGACACCCGCAGGTGAAAAATGGCAAACAAGACGGAAAATTTTAACGCCAACCTTTCATTTCAACATTCTACGCCAGTTCAGCAAGATTTTGCAGGAAAACTCGCAGCGATTGTTGGACATCCTATACAACACAGCAGAGCGACCCATTGATGTTGTGCCCGTTATATCAGAGTTCACGCTTAGCTCCATTTGTGGTAAAAAATATGTGTTTTAGCGATATATCATACATTTAATTGACGGAACGCTGCTATAGCATCTTCGGAACCTTCCCTAAGGGGTCTGGTTTAAACCATTTGTTTTAGTTTTCATTATTATTATTATTTGCCTCTTTATGTAGGTATTTTAAGTTTAGGTTAGTTTTATTTTAATTGGTATGTACTATTTTCATGTCTTTTCAATGTAAATAAAATTGGATTTAAGTCTTTAATTGACTGTCTTAGTTAGATATTGATCAACTCAACATGCCAAGCTCAACCGTTGGACCCGAATACTAAATTCGATGTAGGCAAAGAATAAGGACGAATTTTACTAAATTCTCACAGGACAGGGAATTCAGCAATGAAGGTGAAGCCGCTGCTGGTGTAAGCTTGTATGACTGTAAGCGACACTTTATTTAAGGCATTTTGGTATTTGTTAATTTTAACAATTAAATTTTATTTCAGAAACTGCTATGGGAACTCAGTTAAACAAAGATAACATTGCAGAAGGAAAATCTTATAAAGAAGCAATTTATCAAATTGGCAGTATAGTCACCCATCGCTTTGTTAGAATATACTTAATAGTAGATTTCATATTTAACCTAACATCTTGGGGAAAAGCTCAGAAGAAGGTTCTAGACACAATTCATAGGTTCACTAGTAAAGTGATCCGCGAAAGAAAAGAATTACTTAGGGATATGGATTTAACAAGCATTGGCGAAAAAAGCGATACCAATGATGATATCTTTATGAAGAGAAGTAAAAAAGTAGCCATGTTGGATTTGTTGATATCTGCAGAAAAAGATGGTTTGATTGATCATGCTGGTATTCAGGAAGAAGTTGACACCTTTATGTTTGAAGTACGAACTATATATTTTTATTTGAAAATCATCATCATCATCATCCCAGCCTATATAATTTTGTACAAAGCATATCTAAGTACGTCAGTGAATCAACGTTTAACTTATACTGTGAATAATCAGTATTTCGTGTTTTTAACAGGGTCATGACACCACTGCATCTGGATTAACTTTCTGCATGCTATTGATGGCCAACAACAAGCACATACAGGTATCTAAAAAAGAATTAAATATTTATTAGTAAGCGTGTAAGGTGCTTCATAATTTTATCGGCATTTTCAGGACAAAGCTGCAAAAGAAATTAATGATTACTTTGGTGACACCGATCGACCCATTGAGATGGAAGATCTGGCAAATTTACGTTATTTGGAATGTTGCATCAAGGAGTCCTTGCGTATTTATCCACCAGTGCACTTTATCAGTAGAAGACTATCAGAAGATGTGACATTGAGTAAGATACAATATTTTCATATGAAGCTTGTTAAACACGACCGCAAGATTTAGGATCGCTTTGAGCACAGGCTTTGAGTCACACGGCTATTAAACAGGCGCCTTTGGTAAATTAGCGTTATAAGCTCGATGAGTGTTTTAGTCGTACAGTCAATTTGGAACTTGCGTATAAGTACGTCGGTTGCTATTAAACTGACCGCCTTGTTTTATTTTTAAACCATTGGCGGTTGAAAGGTTAATTCCAGAAATAAATATTCGATTGAATAAGCGGATAGATTAAATTGAGGCGACTACTTATTAAATGGCAACAAACATCACTGGGGTCACCACACCAATCAAAACCGTCAACGCAACAAGAAATTCTACATATTTTTCAGGCAATTACCACGTTCCCGCTGGAGTGGAGTGCCACATTTCGATCTTCGACTTGCACCACCGCGAGGATCTATTTCCTAATCCTTCAGTATTCGATCCGGATCGCTTTCTGCCGGAGAACTGCGTTGGAAGACACCCTTATGCCTACATCCCTTTTAGCGCGGGACCAAGAAATTGCATCGGTAGGTAATATAAGTATTTGGGTCGTACCTATTCCAGTAAAATTACTAATACGATGGGTTCAGAAGGTAACGACAAACACTTTGTTGGTCAAAATTTCATATTAGAAAATTGCCGCCTAGGTACCTATTACGGAACCTACATACACTTACACTGTGGGAGGTAAGGTAACGACTTGGCGGGTTTTAAATCTGTAAAAATAGTAGCTTAACCGTATCAATATTTATCAATAGATAATTAATCAAAGGATGATACAAAAGCTAAGGCGTATAGAAATATGCTACAAATTTAAGTCACATTCTAAATAGAGATGTGCTGATCATGACTTTGGCCGACTAGCCGACTAGCCGATTAGTCGGTTGTAAAGAAGCCGACTAATCGGCCGACTAGTCGGCCAAGCCGATCACAGTTTTGGGGATTTCCGTGACGCTTTGTTAACCAGCTGATTTGGGCGCAAGTCGCAACCGACGCCTGTAAGCGTCTCGGAACCTGTTTATTTTATTTTATTCGTATTATTTTATTTCTAGATTTTTGCTTTTGTATCTAACAAAGCGGTTTTTCTGTGAAAAAAATATTTTGAACATGAAACTACCGTGAGACTCACTCATATTAAATATAATGACCCGGATAACTCACGTCTTAAATCGAGTTTAGCTCGACATGTTTCGGGCTAATCCGTAGCCCTTCGTCTTCGGACCAACGCGACGCGAAAAAAATATTGTGTAAAAATAATGCCTACTATTATTGTTCATTAAAGTGAAAGAGCTAAAAAAAAAATTAAATTTAATCATGTCAAAAAAAACGGCATCCGAAAAGGCTATAGAACCGAATCGAATCCGACTCGGCTGGACAGATGGGCCTCATGAGGAAGCTCAAAGTCACTCAGAGGGCTTTCTCTGCGGGATGCACGGGGTTTCTCTGCGGGATAGAATCCGAAATGATGATATCCGCAGTAAAACTAAGGTTACCGACATAGCCCGAAGAATTGCGAAACTAAAGTGGCAGTGGGCAGGGCACATTGCTCGCAGAACTGATGGCCGATGGGGTCAGAAGGTTCTCGAATGGCGTCCGCGGACCGGGAGACGAGCTGTCGGTAGGCCTCCAACAAGATGGAGCGACGACCCGGTTAAGATCGCGGGATCGCGGTGAATGCGGAAAGCACAAGTCTGGTCTGAGTGGAGAGCCTTGGCGGAGGCCTATGTCCAGCAGTGGACGTCTTTCGGCTGACATGATGATGTCAAACAGAAAGTCTCGTGTAAGGATTTTTTGAACAATTAGACAATGATTTTCGTAAAGTCAAGTAGGTAGAACTAATGACAAAATATAATTTCTCGTGTGGTGTGGGCAAGGAGAAACAGTCAATACTACAAAAATTAACAGCTTGAGGTTTTTATATAATGTAATTCCCCCTCTGTGTACCTAAACCTACATGAAAATAAATATTTTATTGAAATATACGTACAAAGTAAGAAGCCGGATAGTCGGCGCTTTTTGCCGACTATTCGCCGACTAGTCGCCGACTACGAAAGTGGCCGGATAGTCGGCTTTCCCGACTAGTCGGCGACTAGTCGGCACATCTCTAATTCTAAACCTTGCATTCACAGGTCAAAAATTTGCGATGCTCGAAATGAAGTTATTGATGGCGGAAGTTCTGCGGAAGTTCGAACTGCAGCCTGTCACTCGCCCGGTGGACCTCAAATTTGTAGCCGACCTTGTGCTGAGGAATAAGTCTGCAGTTTACGTCACATTTGCAAAAAGAAACAACACAAGATTTTAGACCGGAATTAAACTTTGTACTTTTAACTGGCTACCCGCCGCGGCATCGTACGGGTGCAACTTTGAAAAAAGAGATGAAAAATAAAGGTGTATATAATCGAGACATTTCACAATTTTTACCGCCATTTTCCAAAACTACAACCGCGCGAAAGCGGGGCGCATCGCTATTTACAAATAAGTCGTCAATGCTTTAGCCGGGAAACTTCTGATCTGCAAATGCTGGGTCTCTGGAACAACACAAAATTTTGGGACATGAAGAATGTTAATGAAGACCACGATGTAATTTTTGAGAATTTTCACCGAGACTTTGGGAAAACTCTAAATTTTAATGTAATGCCTAACTATTATATTTCGGGACTTAATAACGACTGCTTTATTTATTATTAAAATTACCTCGAAATAACAACCACATTGCAGCGGCCATGGTCAAAGTGTAGGGTATGCGTTCGTATAGGCACAATACAAGTACTACCTAATAAAGGTTACTTGTATTGTGGTATAGGCGCGCGAGTTTTTTCAATTACCCGCATCTGATTTTCCTATTTAGGTAAAAAAAATGATTTGGCTGAAATAGTACATTACTGTAGAGGCCGTAGCGTAGCGAGCGAGAGCGTAGCGAGGCCGGATAGGGATGCGAGGCCGGCAACCCCAGGTTCCGGCCGAGGCTTGAATAGTGCTTTTCTCAAACATTACATGAAATAAAATTAAAAAAAAAACAATAAATGAAGCTGGCGGGACGCTAGTCTGGTCGCGGTGTTGTGTACGCGCGTGTCGCGCTGTCTGCTAGCGGCGCTGCTGTGCGTGCTGTGGCTGTGCGTGGGCCGCGTGCGTGTCGCAGAGCGCGCGTTGAAACAAAAGACGGTCGCGTTGCCGGCCAGCGGCCTGCAAGGTTGTATGAAATCTCTTTGCAGGCCGCTAGAGTGACCGCGCGCACGCAGCTGAGCCACAGCGCCTGCAGCGCGATACTTCTCGGCCTATTATTTGTAACACAACGTCAATATTTCATGTCATGTTTGAGAAAAGTTATTTTTCACGACACTGCTCCAAAATGTGGCCATAGATAACCTAAATCCAGGACCCAAAACTGCTGACTTATTTATGGCTATAACACGACGAAAATATTTTTCCCGGCGTGCTGAAACGACAATCGGACCAATCAAAAGTAATCGTCTGCTGCGTGTAAAATTAAATTGACCAATGAGAATGCGTCATTTATGACTTTTATGAGGTGTTTTTTTTTCTTAAACGAATAATATGCACAGAAAATGCTTTAATTTTTTTTTGAAGTATGAATAACGCTGGGGCATCGCAGCAGGTTGGACGTGACGATACGAGGATGGTTGGGTACTGGCCACTAAGAACGGACTCGTTTAAAAATAATTATTATGTCACAAAAGAAAAACTAAAATCGGCGGGAGCAACGCAGTCTTTGGATTGTTATTGTTTGTTTTGTGATGAATGATTTTTTCTCCAATACGGTTGGAAATGTCCGCCTAACTGTCGCAAACATAGTACACGAAGTTCATCCTTATAGACTGCCACAGATAAATAAGAAACACAACAAAATAGTTATTTGTTATACAAGGCTGGAAAGTGACTGTTTGGCACGAGTGCTTATATTGAAACCCGAGCAAGCGAAGGATTGTAGGATTGAACAACGAGCGAAGCGAGTTGTTCAAAAGAAGAACCGTGAGCGTAGTCGAGGGTTTCAAAGGCACGGATGCTTAACAACTTTACAGCCGAGCGAAACACACAATTTTTTCATCTCACGACAGCGAGAAAAATAGTAGGTAGATGGAAGAAAATAAATTGAACACTCTTATAAATCAGTCTCAGGTTATGCTTGCTAGCCTGCCCGCGGCTTTTTCTCAATCCCAGAATTTTCACCCCATAGAAATTTCTCAAAATACATTCACGTTCTTGTCTTCATAAAAAGAGGGAATTTCCAAGTCCAAGTAAAAGTTCAGCTTTTTAGATCCAGGATTGAGTTGGACGTTGATAAGTTAGTTAGCCAGAACTTTTTAAATTTAACTATGCAAGTAGCTCTCTAAACTTATTAAGGCGCTGTACGTAGTGAAAACTACAATTTTAGAAAATATTTAAAATATACTTACACAATACTTACAACTGCAATTTTTTTTATATGTATATTTTCAGTCTATTAGCTAGTTTTTGACTTCATCAAAAACACGATTGCTGACAAAAACCTCGATAGATTATTTTTTTGAAAAAGAGCCTTCATTTACACGTTAAACCAAATATTATGAAAACTATTATGAATATCAACACAAAATTTGCTGTATTAAATAGTTTTTAGTAGATTTAGATTTATGCTTCATAGATTTTCAATAGGTTGAGTACATCAATCATACCAATTTATTTCGTCTTTGGCAAAATAAAAGGTTCTAGCGCGCGGCGGCGGCCAAGTATTTCCCAGTCGCCAGTACACGCGTGTACGTAGTCGACGACGGACCTGTGCACATTTTTCTAACGCGCTAGTACTACTTTTGAGAGCAAATAATATGGGTAATCGCAGTATTAAAAAAGTTAAGCGAAAGAGGAAACGCATAAGTGAACTCAGAGCACATATGAGAAGCATTAGAGTACCTAAACGGTAAGTACCTACCACACACTAATCGACCGGCCGGAGTCGGGCCGAGTCAGCAGGGCTACTACGAAACTCCAAACTCGAAGTTCGTGTCGTGCGGGCCCTCTCGCTCTCGTACTAAATAGTATAAGTGTCAGAGGACCGCAACCCACGAACTTCGAGTTTCGTAGTAGCCCTGCTGAGCGGATTTCACATTCGTACTACGACCGCAAGCTGGTTGGCGCGGGCCTTGGCTGCTCATGGAAGCGGACGGCTTCGTCCAGATTCTACCGCGACTGCCATACAAATTGTAGGCACGTTGTATAACCTATACTACTCACGGCGAACATGTGGCGAACCTTGCGGCTACTATGAAACTCGAAACTCGAAGTTCGTATCGTACCGTCCCTTTCGCTCTCGTATTAAATAGTATAAGTGTCAGAGGGACCGCAACCCACGATCTTCGAGTTTCGTAGCAGCCCTGCTGAGCGGATTTCACATTCGTACTACGACCGCAAGCTGGTTGGCGCGGGCCTCGGCTGCTCACGGACGCGGACGGCTTCGTCCAGATTCTACCGCGACTGCCATACAAATTGTAGGCACGTTGTATAACCTATACTACTCACGGCGAACATGCGGCGAACCTTGCGGCTACTACGAAACTCGAAACTCGAAGTTCGTATCGTACCGTCCCTCTCGCTCTCGTATTAAATAGTATAAGTGTCAGAGGGACCGCACGACACGAACTTCTAGTTTCGAGTTTCGTAGTAGCCCTGCTTGATCCCTTTGACAGTTTCACTGACATTTCTGATAGTAGATGCAACAGTTTAGATTTTCTCATTTTTTTGCAGGCAAAGGTAATATCTTGCATTCAGCCAAGTTATTTAACATAAATTATTTTAATAAAATAAGATGGTTGCACTTGGTTGCACTAGTAAATTATTGACAAAAACATGTACTCCAACTGCAATCCGGCTGCAAAATGGGAGTTTGGATGCAGTTATTGCGCAGTTAGTACAACTGCACCAGCACGACCCGACTGTCAGAGGACTGCATTCCAACTGCCATTTTAGGCAGTGGGAGTGCGGTTCTTACGCAGTTCTGATGTAGTTCTGCCATTTTACAGCCGGATTGCAATTGGAATGCGGTCCGTGTGTACCAGACCGTACATTACGACGCCTACCGCCTACCTTATCAGCGACTTGTTTATTATAGGAACTTCGATTTGTAATTTACCTTCACGTAAATCAAGATTGGTTTTTTGGAATCTTTTTATATTTTTTATTTCCATTCCAATTTTTTTTTCTCTTACGGTCATCCCGTAAAACCTAAATTGAAAATACAAACTGAAATATACTATAGCTATACCGCTACACCACTGCCGGTCAACCACCACTGCTGGTCACTGCTGGTGGACCAGCAGTGGTGTAGCGGCACGGAATACCGAGGACCTGGGTTCGATTTCCAGTGCTGGTCTTATTTTTCTGGTTTTTCTGTGCATCTATATTTCAGTTTGTATTTTCAATTTTGAAATTAGTTTGTCTTTAAGTAAAAGTGAAATAAAGTGCCCGGTTGAAGTGTAGCCTTTAGAAATGGACTTGAAAAATGTATCAAAGAAAACGAAATTCAGATGTAGGATTATGAAAAGGAAACTAAAACTACTGAAATTAACAAAAATAGTAACTGGTATGACCAGATCCACGGTCTCCATGTCACGTCTCGAGCACAGTGTATATTTGCTGTGTGGAGTGGTGAAAATCATCACCTCAAAACAGTAATCATACTTATAGATGATACATTTTGGGGAAAAAAATGAAAGACAAACTAATTTAATTTTATATGGACTGGTTACTACCCGAAATTGTTGATTCCCGTCGAGCTCGGGGAATGCCACTAAGGGAAAAAGAATCTTCATCAAAAATAACTGTAGAACCTCCTCTGACTGAAGAAAAGGAACTTTCTTCTACATATCTATACTTTTCAAGCGACAAAAATAGGAAAACATCGCTTCATGCTCCAGACAATCAACTTTGGAATCTCCTCTGACTGAAGATAAATAACTTTCTCCTACATATCCATACTTCTCAAGTCACGAAAATAAGAAAAGCATCGCTTCATGCTCCAGACAATTTTGGAAGAGCTATAAATTTATTTAAAATTCATTGTTGCCGTCGACTGCGTCCGCGCGGAATCCGATTTAGAGCAATTTTTTATTATATCCAAAAATATTTATTTTCCGTAACATAAAGTATCCTAAATGTTGACCAGACTAATAAGCTATCTAACTAACTAATTTGGCTCAGGGACCCAAAGAGGGTCTTGGCCTCCGAAACAAGAGCATGCCATCTGTCCCGATCGTGCACAGCCTCTTGCCAGTCGTGGTCGTGGAGACGTCGATGATCCGCCAGGACACAATACTCCCAGCGTACGCTCTTTCGGCAGCCCGATCCTCTCCTATTCGTAGTAGGTGGCCGAACCAGCGAAGTCTGTGTGATTTTGTTACGCCGATGATGTTGGGTTCAGCCACCAGCTCCTGGATCTCTCTCTTTTTACGGATCCTCCACGTGCCGTCGTCTCTCTTGACAGGTCCCAGGATCTTACGCAAGACCTTCCTTTCCGCTACAAGGAGTTGATGTTCCTCTTTGTGAGTTAGTGTCCAGGCCTCACAGCCATACATAAGGACAGGTCTTACGACAGTTTTATAGATCCTTAACTTTGTATTCCTGCTGAGAAGCCTGGACAACAACACCAATAAGCTATCACTACACAAAATTTCGTTGATTTCTGTTTAGTAGTTTCTGAGTTATTATTATTAACTCAGGGACTTTATACATCCCCTTGGCCCATAGAGCTTATGGGAACGGAAGCATTACCATGTCCTCGGTACGTTGCGTGTGAGCTAACTTTGGGGGTGGCAGACGTGAGCTTGCCTTTGGAATCCAAAAGCTTAATGGTTGCTTGACCTGAAATGTATATTTCAGATTTTTATTTTATTTATGACGGTGGAAGCATTCTACACTTCTACTGAACGTAGATATAGTTTAGATATAGTTAGTGTTTAGTTTTGTAACTAAGGGACCCCATACATCCCTGTATTATAATAATATTTTTTTTGTAATTTTTTCTTTAATTGTATACTGTACTGTGTTTTTTAGTACCTATTTTATTTGCAATTATTTTATTTTGAAAAAACGACTTTCTGCCAAGTTTCTTGCGGCGCATTCTTCTTGGCAATGAATAATG
The DNA here is from genome assembly GCF_025370935.1 of Choristoneura fumiferana. Classification (NCBI taxonomy): domain Eukaryota; kingdom Metazoa; phylum Arthropoda; class Insecta; order Lepidoptera; family Tortricidae; genus Choristoneura; species Choristoneura fumiferana. The sequence continues at coordinate 14,742,561 of NC_133489.1, read as the reverse complement.
ATGGTCTTTCCGAAAGCACTGGTAGTTTAAAAAATGACGTGTAAAAGTGCCCATTGCGGCCTATTTACTGAATAAATGATTTCATTTCATTTCGTAAAAGTGAACAGACAAATTTTCCTTTACTGTTTTATTATTATATGTATAGATTTGCCTAGCTTGTAATCTAGATTTTCAGATTCAAATTGAAATGTTTTTTTATTTGTATTGATTTACCTTTATATCCTTTTCATCATTTCTATCTATCGACCTATTCAGTCTAAATGTCTATCCATTACCTACGTTACAAATCAAACTGTGGACATGAAGAGGCATAAATAATTTGTTTATTACCAAGACTATTCATTAAACGAAGATTTTCTTTATTAAACCAAAAAAATGTGTAATTATAATTTTAAGGAAAAATCCGGAATTCACATTAACCAGAATACGGATACAAACAGAATAAGGCCGTCAACGGGCTGCAAAACGTAGTGATTATATACTCTTTGCGGGCTGCGTGACAGACGCGCGAGGCGCCCCGCATTCGCCTCCACCGCGTCGTCTGCTTCACCCCCTCAAATACCGAAAATTCTTCTATAAGCGCGCCTTAAAAGTTGAAATAATTAATTGACAGTGTAAACTTTTTTTCCCTCCGGTACGTTCTGAAATTGACCACATACCTGTCTACCTATTTGTCGTTATTTTTTGTGAAACTTTTGTAAATAAGTGGTCGTTCCAAACAAAAAAACTGTGCAAGGAGTTGTCCACAAGGTTGGTCCATGCCACTGGTGATCTCAGGGCTGGCTCCTACTTTGCCCAACGGCTAAGTCTCGCGATCCAGCGTGGCAATGCTGCCAGTATCCTGGGATCCTTGCCGCGGATCAACTGCGATATTTTGTATTTTTAAATTAGTTTTATTCTCCTACTTTTTTATTAATATTTGTAACTTAATGTGTTAAATTTTTAGTTGCTATTTTGTCAGTTTAGTTATGATTATATATATACTGTGTTAGTTTTGGATCAATGTTATTGTCATTTTTCTATTTCAAATTCAATAAATCATTTCATTGGGTCATGTTTGAAATAAGTGTTCATCATCATCATCATGTCAGCCGAAAGACGTCCACTGCTGGACATAGGCCTCCCCCAAGGCTCTCCACTCAGACCGGTCTTGTGCTTTCCGCATCCACCGCGATCCCGCGATCTTAACTTCGTCGCTCCATCTTTTTGGATTGGACACCATTCGAGAACCTTCTGACCCCATCGGCCATCAATCCTGCGAGCAATGTGCCCCGCCCACTGCCATTTCAGTTTCGCAATTCTTCGGGCTATGCATGCACACACTTGAAATACTAGGAGCAGACATAACATACCGAGTCCAAATCGTGGCAAAAACTAACACATCTCTATTACACACACACTAATGCAAATGCAGGAACGTAATCAGGAGGGCCATCTCCTCCAGTTATTTTATTGTTTTTTTTTTTTAGTATGATTACCCTCTAAACAAATAAACCTGACAAGTGGGCGCATAAGTAAACTGTTTATTAAATTAAGTATAACGCCCGCTTAAAAACAATTTTAGGAAGAATCGACTGTAAATAATCAAGCGTCAATATCCATGGAAATAAATAAAAGTGACAAATTTCAACTATTATTTATTAGGATATTATACAAACTACTTTATTTCAATAAATATAGCTAATACAAGAGAAATATAGTTTGGCTAATGAATGATGAACCCAGCCATTATTTGAGTGGCAGCATTATTTTTGGCAGTAATATTTTTTTATCTAAGCGTCGTCGGTGTCGGGAGACCGCTAAGGTTACAAGGAACTAAAGTACAAGTGAAAAAAATACTAGATACTTATAATACAATATATGTACTTTAGTTTCCTGTTAACCTTAGCGGTCCCCCGACACCGACGACGCTTAGACAAAAAAATATTACTAGGTATTTATACTAAATTAACTTAGGCTAATTTTGCGGAGAATCAGCATAGTCCCCGCGGGATAGGGATAAACGAATTCTTCGCAGATGAAGTCGCTGGCAACAGCTAGGTAGTGCATAATTATTTTTTACTTTTTAGTTGTCTTTTTTAGCGGCGTTTTTTTTCGGGCATTTTATTTCTATTTTTGCTGGCGTTTTTTTATGTCGGGACCCGGAGTTTAAAAATTTTAATTTAAGTTTTTTTATTTCATGTTTTTTAAACTTTGATATATTATTATTTGTAAAAGTGTAATAGTGTGCTGGATATCCTGGCTGTAGCATCAGCTCGTCGTGTTGCCACCACTGCATTGTATGAAGAATCAATAACTGATCAAAACGAATACAAACACGACATACCTATCTATCCACTTATTTGTCATTATTTTTTGTGACTAAAGACGAAAAAACTTATGTAATAGAACAAAATGTAAAGAAATGTTTTTTATTTTGGTATTAATAATATAACATGTCTAAGAACCATCACTAAAAAAACAGCTTTTAAATAAAAAGAACCACATTCAAATCGGTCCACCTGTTTAAGAGCTACGGTGCCACAGACAGACACACACACATAGCGGTGAAACTTATAACACCCTTCTTATTGCGTCATGTTTTATCGAAATCAGTTCAGCCGTTTCAAGATCATTAGCTTTTTTGTTCGCTGCGGAAGGAATCTTAGACGCATAAGGGGTATTTACTTTACTTTCAAACATATTTGGGACCTAAAATTTGAAACACCCATGCTGTAGCTATATAACTATGCAAGATTATGGAATTCTATGCCTGATGCTGCAGCCAGGATATCCAGAACACTAATAGGTACACTCTTGATAAAACTATAGCAGATGCATCGTGTTTGGATTCGCTTTGATCAATATTTGATTCTACATACAATGCAATGGTGGCAACAGGATAAGCTGATGCTACAGCCAGAATATCCAGCACACCAGTATACTCTTGAAAAAATAATAGCATATATGTCGTGTTTGATTCCTTTTTATCAGTATTTGATTCTACATACAATGCAATGGTGTCAACACGATGACCTGATGCTGCAACCAGGATATCCAGCACACTAGTACACTCTGTAAAAATAAAAGCACATATGTCGTGTTTGATTCGTTTTGATCAGTAATTGATTCTACATACAATGCAGTGGTGGCAACACGACGAGCTGATGTTGCAGCCAGGATATCCACATCCAGCACACCAATTCAATTTATAATATTTGAAGACGCGTGATCTTTGATCTTTTTTAAGGAAACAGATATCCTAACCCTGCCGTCGCTTTATGTTGAAATAATCATGTATGTTAGGAAGAACATATGTGATTTTCCCACTAACGTCGATAAGCCAAAGTTTACTAGAAACACAGGGAGCTTATAAATTTCATCTTACAGACTGGCTAAAACCAAAAAGTCTTTTCTGGAAATTGCATACGTTTTATAATAATTCCAAAAAATATTACAAATGAAACGGATACAAAATTCAGATCTATTGTTAAGACAATTAATATCAAAGGCGTATTATAAAGTTAATGATTATATCATGGACAGGGATATTTGAAATAATTCCGATCCGCATAGCGATCCCTTCAAAAGCGAACCTACTGTGTTAAAAATAAAGTTGTGTTAAATACTTGTGATGTATACATATCATTTAATAATATTGTAAATCTGTTTTAAAAAAAAATATAATACCTCGTGAGTTTTGCCGGATTCTTCTCAGCAGAGGTTTTTCCGAACTGTCAGATTTTTTTTGACATTCATAAGTGCTTGTTGATAGCTAATTTGATAAAGATATTTGACTGTGACCACCAGATATACTCTTGAAAAATAATAGCAGATATGTCGTGTTGATTCCTTTTGATCCTTTTGTTAAAGTACACGATAAATAATAATGTGAAAAAAATTGTAGTACCTACCTAGTTGCACGCAACTCTTTAGTCTCCTTACAATCACAATACGGCGAGCCGTTTAAATAAATGAAAATGTGTTCCATGCAGGAATTACTATCTTATCGTGTCTTTTAATAGGGAAATGATATGTATGTATTTATTTCTCAAGAAGGTACTTCTTAGTAATACTTTAAAAGATATAGTATTTAGAAGCACACCAAAGTCAAACAAAAGGTAAGTACTTATTCATACTTATTGTTGCAGGTGGTAGGACCTTGTGCAAGGTCCGCCCGGATTGCTACCACCATCTTGCTCGCTAATCCTGCCGTGAAGCAGCAGTGCTTCAGTTGTGTTTCGCGTGGAGAGTAAGACAGCCGTGAAATTACTTGCACTTGAGGTATCCCATCTTAGGCCTCTAGGTTGGCAACGCATCTGCAATTCCCCTGGTTTGCAGATGTTTATGGGCGGTGGTGATCTCTTACCATCAGGAGACCCACTTGCTCGTTTGCCATCCAGTCGTATAAAAAAAAAAAAAAAAACTTATTCATTCGGCAGCCGCTGAGAAGAAGGGCTACGAAATAGCCCGAAACATGTCGAGCTAAACTCGGTTTAAGACGTGAGTTATGCGTTACAATATCATTTAATATGTATAGTGTGTCTCACGGTAGTTTCATGTTCAAAACTTATTAATTTTCCTGAAATTGTAAATGTAAAATTTCATGGTCTTCCTTTTATTTAAGATTCTGTTACTTGGAAAAAAAAATCCTTCTGATTGAGCCTTTCGATCCGTGTAGTTAAATTACGGGTGTGTTTTTTTACCATATGGCGGGTTCGATTCCCGGTTCAGACAGGCAATTATTCAAATATCTTTGAATGCAGTTAAAATTATTTTTAAAATCAAAATAAAGTCTCCTTTTAGTAAAAGTGTCTATCTATATATTTGTCAGAGACTATCTCGATTTAATGTACCAAAGTACGTATTCCCACAGTGTTGCACAGTGCATCATTATCAGTATATCTACCTATCACAGAACACAGCAGATAATTGAGACAATATAAATGAGTCTAATTGCACTAAAACGACTGAATTGTATCTATACAATCGTAGCAGAATGTGGGTGTTTTTATTATCAACCGTGATTATATTATGTGTTATTCATGTTTTATTTAATTACAACAGTTTCGCGAGGCTAATGAGGAAAATACAAGGACCAGATGGTTACTTTATAGTTGGCAATGCGTTACAAGTTATGGTTTCACCAGGTACGTACTTTCATCATCATCATCAATTAAGAGTCGTTTGTTGTCGGTCAAGTAATTTTCCCTAAACCCTTTCATCCGACAGCGTTCTGACTTTTTGATAAGACCCGGCGCTAACGTTTTCCATAACTTGGTTAAAAATAATTAAATTTTCTTCTTTCTCTTCCTCTGTAGCTCCAAATTTTTTATGTACTTTATTGTGATAAATAAACGCTGATAATCCACAATAATGTCCATCTATAAGATTAATGTGTTTTTATGGATAGATGAATTGATGGATCTCGCACGGGGATTTGCCAAAAAATTTCCCAATATACATCGATTTTGGTGCTTTCCTGTCGCCGTAGTCGTAATATATAATCCAGAAGATATAGAGGTAAATATGAATAATATTAACAAGAAAATTTTAATAATTCCGTGCTTAATTCTACAAAATTAGCTGTTTACCTAGTTATCTTTCCTTTTGCCTTTTCTTATTGGCAATACCTTATATTTTTTTCAGATTGTAACTTCAACTATGAAACACAGTGAGAAAAGTATGGGATATACATTTTTAAAACCATGGCTGCAAGAAGGACTACTTTTAAGCAAGAGTAAGATTGAACACCTATATCGCAATAAGAAGGGTGTCATAGTTTGACTGTATGAGTGTGTGGCATTATAGCACCCATACGGATGGACACATTTTGATGCGGTTTTTTTTAATAAAATTCAGCTATTTTAGAGATATTGATTTATGCTGTCTGTAGGTACTATTTGTTGATTGTACTTTTAATCTGACCGTTAGCTTTGCCCGGGACTTCATCTGCTATCAATTCGTTTATCGCTAACCCGCAGGAATTATGCAATTTTCTGGGATAAAAACTATCCTGTGACCTTCCTAGGGTCTCAAAGTACTGCATACCAAATTTCATCTAAACTAGTTCAATGGTTTAAGCGTGAAAAGGTAACAACAAGACAGACAGAGGTAGTTCCGCGTTTATACTATTAATAAGAATAAAGCGAAGCGCTAATTATCATAATATAACTATGTAGAGCCATGAGTTTACATTATGATAATATCTATTGATTATAAATACGTGTGTAACGAGGTGTCATACAGCTCGTTTCATCCTAACTCTTTGTACTGTCTGGTTTAGCACATATTCGAAAAAATAACATTTAAATTCAAATTTCCTTTTCTAAATTCCACACCTGTTCAATTTACGTCAAGTACTAGCCATTCTATTCAGAGACTCCGAGCTGGACACTTACCTGTCCTTTTATCCTAGATCCTATAAATCTCTTAAAACTCCATAATAAGCTTATAATTTACTACTCCTATACGAAGGAAGGTTTTATACTTAATTGTACAGTGCATTTTGTGAAGTTTCATAAGATCATTAGATCGTAATACTGCTGGACTTCAGTGCCATTGATTTATATAAATAAAGAACTGGGCACGGAAACGTAAGTTGATTAACTATGTATTTTTTATAATTGTTGATGCAGTGTCAAAGCATACCTTTTAGATACTTAAGACCGCGTCTGTTTGTCCGCAGGTGCCCTTTTATTATTATGCTAAATAAATATCACTGTCTGCCCTATTCCTGTCTTCTTCCTTCATCCGAACAACTTCCCCGGACACCACCCCGTGACACTGGCGCACCAACGTGGTAGAACCCACCCAAGACCCGAAGACCCAATATCAACCCTCTCATAAATTTCGAACCCTACTTTTGGCCAACATTCAGTTTACCGCCCTAACCTACTAAAATCAAAATATAATACTTTCTATTTAACCAGCTTTCGAGCCCTTAATTAAGCATTCAACGTGTCGTCGTCCTGTTAGTCCCAGTACACTAACAATACACTGCACAAAAAAAATACACAAAACATTCACAGACAATAACACTAAACGCGGTTTCCATAGAAACCAACATAATAATGACATAACTTCGGGTGTTCTTAAAACTCGTCTGAGTCACCTGGAGATGTGTCATTAACCACTTACGGCAGTGCTGTTGGGGAATACCCTCAGTGTATCCATCACAATACCTACACTGGAAAAGAGACCTTCCTAGGACCTTCGAGGTCGCTTATCTAGAGGTCTCCGGACTGGTTCATGGTATTACACACACTTTTTAATATAGAACACTTAAGAATATTTCTTATAATATTTTATCCGAACTGAGGCCAAAAACCTAGTTAAATAATCAAGACTTAAGTTTCAAAAACATTTAATCCGATATTATGAAGATCACTTTCGTAGTTATGAAAGTGATCTTAAGTAGTTACTTAACGCATTATTTTTATAACTAATATTCGATTACGTTCATATTTAAACCGAACCTTATTCAACATACCTTTTACTTGTACTGAATTACCAAACTTACGCTTTAGAGACATCTAATCCGATATAATAATTACAATCACTCTCTGAACAATCACTTTTTTATTAGTATCACTTTAAGATAATCGTTTTAAACACAATGCAGACGGCTCTTCTAAATAAACCGGAACTCCTGTACGAGCTCAAGCTCCGCGCCGTCCAATTTCCTTCTTCCGCTACAGCTGATGACTTACGCCAACTTCTAAATCCACTTTTAGAACAGCCATGCTGCATCGAAACGAGCCCTTATACTCTGGAACAGGACATGGAAGAGGTCACCAAATGCCTCACCATGGTTTCATCTCGTCTTCTCCTGTCATCAACCACCAACATTCACAACGATCGTTATCGCGACATATTAGAACATTTATGCGCAAGAATTAATCGTATTTCTATAACAACTGATATTTCTAACACATTATTACTAAAATATAAACAGATTTGCGAACAACTGACAGATTGTCAGAAAAAAAACAATTATTCTCGAACGTCAACATCACCGTCTAATTACGAGTCCGCGACCTCTTTGCTTCAACCCCGTACAGATTTCGATTTATTAGCACAAAAACTATCAAACCTTACCGACAATCGTCAAACCGACTTTAAACGATTTAATTACAAAGGAGACGGTTGCCCACGCGATTTTATTCAAAAGCCCGTCCACACTTAGCCCGCGATCGCGCGCAATGGCTGCGAAGGGGCGCGAACGCTAAGTGTAAGCCTTTCGCAATTCTTCGCGGTTTCGTGCTTTGTCCCCAATTTTGGTCGGTTTTTGTCCCGCGTCAAAGGGCGCGAAGCGCGAACGCGACGCGAACTGCATATGACTCCACACTCGCAGTCCCGACCGAGGTTTGGACCTGCACCGTCGTTGTGAATGGTGAAAAATCGATTACGATGGATACTTGTCATCCACACCTTCGTTTCTCACCGTTTCTTAATTTGCGTTTTATTTTAATATGACATAGTTGTAGTACGCGTAACGCGCATAAAGTAGGGACGCAGCAACAGCTACTTCAACGTCCATTTCATTTAACGTTGCCAATAACTGTAAATACCGCGAACCATTGCAGTGTAGAGTCGTTGTTAAATTCGCGGCAAGTTCGCTTCGCGAAATCGCGCCGTGATCGCGGATAAGTGTAGAGCGCCAAAAAAGTAGAAGAATTCGCAATCTCTCGCAATACGACCATAAAAGGTTACATAATTGCATTTATGACCTATTATCGGAACCCCTTTAGATTGGTATAGAGCTAAAAAAACAACGCTTACTGATTGGAAAACATTTAAAACACAATTTATCCGAGATTTCGAAATCCACGACCACGACTATTACTTATCTTAAACTATAAACTCTCGCAAACAAAAAACAAACGAGAGAATAATTATGTACTTTTCCGCGATGGAAGCACTCTTTTCCAAATTACATGAACCACTTTCAGAGCGATCAAAGATTGATATCTTGCGCAGAAATATGAACCCAATTTATAGTTCAAAACTGTTGCCCACTGACATGACGTCGATCGATCAGCTTTTTCAAGCATGCAAATGGTATGAGAGCTGTAACGGTTTAAGACAAAACAATATATTTAATCAAAACGTCAGCGATCAACAGAACCCTTCAGAATACTATTCATCAACTCGTACCACACTCCATATACCACCATTTTCGTACAAAAACGAAGTCCCAATTCACACTGTCACCCCCCCCCCGACCGGGACGATATTACGTTTCTCCTGCCCTCGTTGTCGAAACAACGATCACCAATTACAAACTTGTACCAGTAAAAAGATAGTATGTTTTCGCTGTGGCAAAGAAAATGTCACATACCCAAAATGTAATAATTGTCATAAACATTCAAAAAACGCATAAAGGGGAAATTAATATATCAAAAACCACAACTCAGGAATGGAATCTATGGCTAAATACAATTAGAATATGCATGTCATCATATAAAACTACATCAATTTTATTCAAAAAGAATTCTCATGATTAAAGACCATACTTAAACGTTAAGCCCAACAACTTAACATTATGTGGCCTTTTAGATAGTGGTAGTGCCATAACCATTTTAGGAAATAATTCACACGAAATACTATTATCTCATGGCTATAAGCTTAATCATAAACAAACGATCACAGGATCTGTCGCTAATGGCCAAACGATACGATCCATTGGTACCATAGAACTACCTATACTCTTTAAAGAGAAAGTTGCAATCATAACTGCACACGTAATACCTTCCGTAAAACAATCTCTTATCCTCGGCATCGATTTCTGGAAAATGTTTAATTTAGCACCTGACATTCTTCATACATTAACATCATTTACGAATCAACATATCGACACGTTTGTCGTTAATGCACCTTCTGATCATATCAGTAATTATGATACGCTTACCGATACTCAACGTCTAATATCAGATACCATTATCCAACGGTATAAAGATATTTCAACTGAATCCAAACCCATGGGTAAAACACATCTCGTCGAACACCACATCGATACCGGAGATCATCCACCCATCAGACAGCGATGCTATAGACTTTAACCGGAAAAACAAAAGGCCCTATGTCATGAAGTCGACAAAATGCTAAAACTAAACGTCATCGAACCCTGTGAAAGTCCATGGTTAAATCCAGTCATTAGTCAATAAGTGATTATGAATTACTAACAAAATGGATTGAAAAGTCTGAATAAATATTATTATTATTATTATTATCACCCCCAAGAAGGACCAAACGTGGCGTTTTTGCATCGATAGCAGAAAATTTAATTCAATCACACGCAAACTAAACCCTTTATCTCAGATATCATTGATAAGTTAAAAAATGCTAAATATCTCTCCTCCATTGATATTGCCAAAGCTTTTTGGGAAATTCCTTTACGCCCGTCAGATAGACCCAAGACTGCTTTTCACGTGCCAGGCCGTGGAATGTTCATGTTCCGCGTAATGCCATTTGGTCTTTCAAATGCACCTGCTACACAGCAACGTTTCATGGATACATTATTTCCATCAGAGAATCTAGATAATTCAGTATTCACTTATTTAGATGACATAATTATCATCAGTAATACATTTGAAGAACATATAGCATTACTAAATAAGGTCCAACAGAAACTAGCGCAAGCTAACATAACAGTAAATTTCCCTAAATGCTCATTCTTCAAAAAAGAACTCAAATATTTAGGTTACATAGTCAATGAGTCAGGACTCCAAACTGATCCAAGTAAAGTCCGAGCGATTCTCGATATACCCGCCCCCAACAATCCTCGTGAAGTTAAGAGATTTTTAGGTACAGCAAGCTGGTATAGACGATTTATTCCAGATTTCAGCACTAAGGTTGCGCCTCTTACCAAACTAACTTCTACTTCCAAAAAGGCCCCACCATTCAAATGGACCTCTGAAGCAGACATTGCCTTCAGAAACATTAAAGAAGCCCTAGTCTCAACTCCTATTCTCGCTTGTCCAGATTTTACAAACCCCTTCGCAGTCCACTGTGATGCTTCCAGCTTCGGTATTGGCTCAATGCTCACTCAAGAAGTTGACGGAATAGAAAAACCCATAGCCTATATGGGTAAATCCCTCACAGGTCCCCAGAAAAATTGCTCTATCACAGAAAGTGAATTGTTAAGCGTCATCTTATCCTTAGAACATTGGCGTTGCTACCTTGACAACGGCCTCAAATTCACTATTTATACAGCTATTTATACACTATTTGCACTCCAATGGTTCTTACATCTAGATAATCCTACAGGACGTTTAGCTCGCTGGAGTATTCGCCTTTCCACCTTTAACTTCGAAATAAAACATAAACGTTGCAAAGACCACTTGGTTCCAGATGCTTTATCACGCTCAGTCCCTATAAGTATCATAAACTACAATAGTTCAGATACAAATGACGATTGGTATAACAATATTTATTCTAAATGTAGCATTAACCCTAACACTACCCCCAATTACATCATCAATAATGATAAATTATATAGATTCGAACAAACTACTTCATTACTCCATTCTGAATATAATTTTAATTAACACTTAGTCTTTCTCTCCTACGGAGTCCCAGAAACTGTTATTTTAGACAATGCTGCTCAATTGATTTATTCCAAGCCTATCAAGTACCTAAGGTTCATTATACACCACGGTACTGTCCACAAGTAAATTTAGTCGAAAGGTTCAATAAATCAATAATTACCGCTATATCCTCATTTGTTGAAAACGACCACAGAACTTGGGACGTAAACATCCACAAGATTCAATTCGCCATAAACACAGCCGTAAATGAGGTAACCAAATACACGCCAGCTTCCTTAGTCTTTGGTCGTGAATTGGTCATATGTGGGTCGGTATACAATAACACTGATCTCACAGATGACATTATCTTCGCGCCAAGAAACGAACTTGCCGAGAATTTGGGACACCTTCACTCTATTTTCTCAGAAGTTCAGGCCAGGTTGTGGAAAGCACATCAAATAAACTCAACATCATATAATAAACATCATCAACATATAGAATTCAATGTCGGTGATATTGTCTGGAAACATACCATCAGCAACGCAGGTAAATATCACTCGGCCAAACTCGCTCCTAAATTTATTAAATGCAAGGTTACCCAAAAAATATCACCACTAGTTTATGAATTAACGGACATGTCTAACAAACCACTGGGACGATGGCACGTTAGAGACCAAAAGCCGATTACCAAAATTAAAAATTAAAATGAAGAGTTCATTCACATTCGGCAATATTTTTTTCCATACAAATCATTATTACTTTTCTCCTAGCATTACTTTAAAAAAAAAACTTACCTATGTATATACTGTATATAATTTATCCATTCACCTTTTTCTCATTTCATTACTCTTTTCGATTCTTCATTAATAAAATACATTGTTGACCTAGTCTAATCAATATTACTTTACCTTTGATAAATACAAAGGATAATTACCAAGTCATAGTAGTTCCGATGGACAGTTGAGCCATACTTGGATTCAATTATTTATTGTTATCCATGTCTTATTATTCAACTACGTTTAAGATGCTTGCTTGCTTAATGTTTGCTCGCTAATCCTGCCGTGAAGTAGCAGTGCTTGCACTGTTGTTTCGGCGTGGAGAGTAAGACAGCCGGTGATATAACTGGCACTTGAGGTATTCCTTCTTTGGCCTCTAGGTTGGCAACGCATCTGCAATACCCAGGTGTTGCAGTTGTCTATGGGCGGTGGTGATCTCTTACCATCAGGAGACCCACTTGTTCGTTTGCCATCCTTCGAATAAAAAAAAAAAAAAAAAGATGTATTTGAATTATTTTTTCTTGCATACATACGTGCATACATACTCGAACTCATACACTTAAATTATGTACTTTAAGTGTATGAGTTCGAGTATGTAATACTCTTATTTTACTCTAGTTAAGTTCACCTTCACACATCAGCGGGTGGTTTATGTAATAAGCCTTAATACCATTCGAGAACGATTTAACGAGTATACCATTAAATATCAATGGATACTCCTACACAAGATATTTTGGTTAATTACCGTCAATACTAACCAAAATAATTATGAATGATAGATGAATGAATGAATGCAGAGTGTTTCCTCGAATCGTTTCTCTTATAAGATACACATATTGTAAATATAATTACGCACTCTCCAAATTACAATCATTCACATCACTCATTTTAATTACCTTAACTATACTCTTTTTAATACAACGAAAAAATCCCATCAGGACTTAACATCCCTCAGGATTTTTTCTTCCAGGGCAGGCCGGGTATTGTAACGAGGTGTCATACAGCTCGTTTCATCCTAACTCTTTGTACTGTCTGGTTTAGCACATATTCGAAAAAATAACATTTAAATTCAAATTTCCTTTTCTAAATTCCACACCTGTTCAATTTACGTCAAGTAGCCATTCTATTCAGAGCCTCCGAGCTGAACACTTACCTTTCCTTTTATCCTAGATCCTATAAATCTCTTAAAACTCCATAATAAGCTCATAATTTACTACTCCTATACGAAGGAAGGTTTTATAATTGTACAGTGCATTTTGTGAAGTTTCATAAGATCATTAGATCGTAATACTGCTGGACTTCAGTGCCATTGATTTATATAAATAAAGAACTGGGCACGGAAACGTAAGTTGATTAACTATGTATTTTTATAATTGTTGATGCAGTGTCAAAGCATACCTTTTAGATACTTAAGACCGCGTCTGTTTGTCCGCAGGTGCCCTTTTATTATTATCCTAAATAAATATCACTGTCTGCCCTATTCCTGTCTTCTTCCTTCATCCGAACAACTTCCCCGGACACCACCCCGTGACACGTGTACATGTATCAGGTAGATTTACACCACAAAGAACATGAAACTACCTATGTGGGAGAGACAGCCTTACCTATACTGTTTGACCTATTATTGTTATTTATTTTCGACTTTGTATGGGTAGGTATATGCACGTAGGAGGAGGAAGAGTCACTTTTGTTTACGAACAGGCTAGGGCTTAATTTATACCCGTGATAAATCCACAGATGAAAAATGGCAAACACGGCGGAAAATTTTGACGCCAACTTTCCATTTTAACATTCTGCGCCAATTCAGCAAGATTCTGCAGGAGAACGCTCAGCGGTTGTTAGATACCTTGGAGACAACAGCAGAGAGGCCCATTGATGTTGTGCCCATTATATCAGAGTTCACGCTTAGCTCTATTTGTGGTAAATACGTAAACATGTTTAAATTAAACAAGCAATTAACTAATGCAGCACTTGGTCCCGTATTGTCTATCTATTTCTTCAAGCCTTTCATTTAAACAAAAATCGCACAGACAATTGTTTATACAAAGCATCTTTCAATTCATCCGGAATATTTTGCGCAGGTAGCTTTAGTAGACTTTTGTAATGGTCAACAACTGTTTCTATATCTATATTTATCGATGTTAACAGAGTTCGCATCAAAGTGTGACTACATTTTTGAGTCTAAAATTTCGATGAGATACCTTTTAAAGGGGGTTCAGTCAAACGGAACAGTTTGTATTTGTGTTGGTATAACCTACTAAAATATTTCGGATGAATTTGAAGACCTCCTGTATTGCTCAAGCTGACCTGTAATCCTATTATTTTAGAAACTGCTATGGGTACTCAATTGAACAAAAATGATACTGAAGCCGTAAAAACTTATAAAGAAGCAATTTATAAAATTGGCAGTATAGTCACTTATCGCTTCACTAGGATATATTTATTCATGGATTCCATATTTAACCTAACACAAATGGGAAGTGCGCAGAAGAAAGTACTGGAGATCATTCGTAAGTTTACTACGAAAGTGATCCGCGAAAGGAAGGAATTACTTAGGAACACGGATTTAACAAATATTGGGGAAGACAACGACGCCAATGAGGACATCTTTATGAAGAAAAGCAAAAAAGTAGCCATGTTGGATTTATTGATATCAGCTGAAAAAGAAGGTTTAATCGATCAAGCTGGCATTCAGGAAGAAGTCGATACCTTCATGTTTGAGGTACGATCTTTTGAACTTGACCAGCTATTGAAAGTTAAACTAAACAATAAAAATTAGGTACGATTGTATTGAGAAATAACCTGTCAATTGATATTGTTAACAGGGCCACGACACTACAGCGTCTGGATTAACGTTCTGCATGCAAGTGCTAGCCAACAATAAGCACATACAGGTAGGTAGGTACTAAGTACTTTTATAGATGAGCTAACATGGAACATTGTCACAGTGAGAGGATTTCTTGATGATGATGAAACATGTTGATAGAAATTAGCAATGTTAACACGATATCAATCCCTAGGGGTTCGAGAATTAT
This sequence comes from Choristoneura fumiferana, assembly GCF_025370935.1. Classification (NCBI taxonomy): domain Eukaryota; kingdom Metazoa; phylum Arthropoda; class Insecta; order Lepidoptera; family Tortricidae; genus Choristoneura; species Choristoneura fumiferana. The sequence continues at coordinate 14,727,240 of NC_133489.1, read as the reverse complement.
TTCCGTAGCCTTACCTCATTTAAAAAGTTTTTTTATGTGCTGTGCATTCAACTCAACTCATATGAATTTATTTTGCGTTTTCCAATTTACAGGACAAAGCTGCAAAAGAAATAAATGAGTTAATAGGTGACCCTAACCGGCCCATTGAAATGGAAGATCTGCGAAATATGCGTTATCTAGAATGCTGTATTAAGGAGTCTCTTCGCATGTATCCACCGGTGCCATTTATCAGCAGACGCTTGACAGAGGATGTGACATTAAGTAAGTCCTCACAGCAAAATTATTTACAATCTGACGAAGGTATAATTAAACACACTCAGTGTTACGCAGCCACACAGAAATTTGATTGAACTATTCAAAATGTATGTATGTAACAGACAGAACGTAATATGAACCGAGAAGGAACCGAGTAAAAGAGCCATAGATGGTGATAAAAATTTTAACATATTAACTACCGATTACACAGCCGCTGCTATGATTCGGCCATGCTACTAAAGCGGCAATTACACTGAGTCGTTCGCCGCATGCTGCATGCGGCGACCGCAAAAGTGTAAAGAACACGGTAGTCGGCCGCATTCGGCGAGCGACAGCTGCCACCGCCTTAATATGGCCGCCGCAGTAGACGGACAGACAAATTTAAAGGCGACGGTCGTTCGCCGAAGTAGTTTGAAACAAATTCGGCGACCGCATTGGGTGAACGACGCAGTGTAATTGCCGCCTTATAATTATAGGTACTAACTTGTAGTTAAGATAAGACTCCTATTTTAATTTTCCTGAATCCCTGAGTAAATGAAGACCATTATATTTTTTAGGCAATTACCACGTTCCCGCTGGAGTGCAGTGTCACATATCAATCTACGACTTGCATCATCGCGAGGATTTGTTTCCTAACCCTTCAGTGTTCGATCCGGATCGTTTCTTACCTGAGAACTGCATCGGACGACACCCTTACTCTTACATACCCTTCAGCGCGGGACCCAGAAACTGCATCGGTAATCACTAAGTTAAGCAATTTACGTCAATACCTATGTTAGAACTTCCTAACATTCTAACTAATGAATTCGCCAGTCAGAACCTGCAAGATTTCAATAGTTTCCAAGAAGTGTGTTAGGTACCTACTTCAAAAGGTTATAGTTAAAAATGAGTAAATATACAACTGAAAAAAGGCCTATACTTAAGCCAATAAAAATTGGGAGCTCTGCTATGCTCAGAAATGAATCTAAAAAACCTCATTAATTACCATATCCAATCTTTTATTATTTAGGTCAGAAATTTGCGATGCTCGAGATGAAGTTAGTGCTAGCGGAAGTTCTACGGAAGTTCGAACTACAGCCTGTCACTCGCCCGGAAGACCTCAAATTCGTGGCCGACCTAGTGCTGAGAAATAAGGACCCAGTATACGTCACATTCGCAAAGAGAAACAAAACGTTATAGGGCTCCTGGAATTGTTTCAAGTTTTAATCTGATCCGACAAAAGATAGTAATTCAGTAATTAAATTGTTTTTGCGTTTGAATGAGACTTTTTTTGAAAGACTTCTCATATACGTCGTGACCATGGAATTCTAAATATAATTTCGTTCCCAGTCTGTAGCACTGTGCTCCCGGTATTACGTGTATTTATAAAGTACAAGCAGAAGAGAATTATGTCGCAGTTTTGCGCGTGCGCGAGGAGTGTGCGAGTACGCAGCTGGCGGCAGTGTTCGCGGGAGTCGCAGGCGCAGCCTCTCGGTTCGCGGATTGTTATGCGGACCTTGTCTAACTGTGGATACGACGATTTCGTTATGGAATATGGAAATGATTTTGAGGTGAAAAAATTTTGTGTTGTTGGTTTTTGCTTAGTTACCACAGTAGATTTCTTTAAGCGGCTTTGTGACAGTTAGGCTTAGGACGTACTTATCTAATTCTTAATTTCGTATTTGTTTGAAACTATGAACTTATTTATAATATACTCAGCGGCACAAAATTTGGCCCAGTCTTTATACAAAATTAGGTAGGTACCTATTTTGCATACATTTGAGGGCCAGATTTTTTGCCGCTCAGTATATAAAAATATGCCTAAGATGTCTTGCTAAGCAATTAATTTTTAATTGGAGTTTTTACCAGTGGTGGTAAGAACTTGATTGTTTAATAATAATAATAATAAGTAATAAATCTTTATTTCATAATCATCGGAGCTCATGTAGCAAATGTTCAAGTAAATTGGACCGAAATTTTAGTAAATCTATGTTTTGTTCGAAGATTGGGAGCAAAAATATAATTAAATGAAGAAATATGTGCGAAACAAAGTTGTTAAAAAAGTAATTGACTTGGTTATTGAAAAATAAAACTTGTCATCAACGTTTCGAAATATCGTAGAGCAAATAAAATCTTCATGTTCTCTTCTGATAGACGGATACAGGATCCTAGATAGCAGGTTAACTTCAGTTTAGTAGCAATGTCGAGTAGAATTTGATGATGTCGCATGGTGTAAAGCATAATGGTTTTTCCAAAACCAAGTTATACCTAGACCAGAAATGTGATCAATATTAGTGCTAGCCTAGCGGGAAGGCAAAAAAAAGCTGCAAATGGTGTTAAAAGCATTAATTAGGCCATACGAATCAATTTGGCCCGTAGCACGAAAAACAGAACAAAAAAGGAGAGGAGGATTTTAGGTATATTTTACAAATAATGATTGAACGTACCTATCACATCTGGAGGAGCCCAAACTAGTGACTGATATATAATGATGTGATATATTTTTAGAATCGGCTTAGTAAGCCCTTTCATTAGATACCATACACGATAGGTTTCAGAACAATTTTTTTCCCACACGAAACGAAAAAAAAAAAAAAAAAACAAAAAAGGAGAGGAGTTCCTTTTTTGTTTTTTTTTCGTGCTACGGGTCAAATTGATTCGTATGGATTTACATACTTTTAACTCCATTTGCAGCTTGTTACTGAATTTCGGGGTGTACCGCTAGCACGTACTCGAGTTCTTAAACTTCTGAGCATAAATTTTATCAAAAATATGTGAACACGACTCTATTGTTAACGGCGTAGAAGCGTGTTCAGATATTTTTGATCAAATTTATGCTCAGAAGTTTACGAACTCGACAGTACTATATGCACCACACTGTGTTGAATGAATATTTGATCCCAGGATAGGTAATACAAGCATGTTGTTGATAAATTAATCATTATAATGATTCGTATACGAATGAAGGGGCTTAGGTAGTCTCGACATTGTCGGCATTGAAGCCGTACCAAAAATATTAATTGGATATGGATAAGCTAAATTTTATTTTCATAAGCAAATTTGTAAAGAATATGCCTAAACCCATATCGCGTTCACCTGTAAACTCTTTCGAGCAGTTCGGATAAAACCAACAAAATTTTTTTTACAAAAAATGGAACCGACTTCAAAAACCTTGCAAAATATTTTTCTACTAGTTTGAAGTCGGTGCCTCAGCACGAGCCAGCAGGAGTGGAACTATAGTCGTCTATCTCACCTACATATTATTGGGCTTCAATCACTCCTACTGGCTCGTGCTGAGGCACCGACTTCAAACTAGTAGAAAATTATTTTCAAGGTTCCATTATTCCATTAAGCTCAAACACAGCATAGTTATATCATTTTATAACAGAGTACGGTACCTACGGTCTTCTTTATCAGGGTCCAGTTCACCAAATGATACTTTCTGAATGTAAGTACTTGACTTGATGTTAAAAATGCCAAAATCGCTATAGGTGTGCTTGAAAAATTCGAGGGTTGCTCTCGATTTCTCTAAGATCCCATCATCAGATCCTGACTTGGTGCCAATGGCATCACCTCTGAAGTAATTCCTTTAGAACTAAAAAAGAATTTTGAAATTCGGCCCACAATTGGCGGAGTTATCGCGTAACAAACATACAAAAAAAAACATACACTCGAATTGAGAACTTCCTCCTTTTTTGAAGTCGGTTAAAAATAAAACCGGCCAAGAGCGTGTCGGACACGCCGAAAATAGGGTTCCGTAGCCATTACGAAAAAATAAGTAATATTTTTCGAAGGATTTCGTATTTTATACGAAATCTTCCAAGTTTAAGTATATTAAAGTATATATAAATTGAAAATACAAACTAAATATAGATGCACAGAAAAAACAGAAAAATAAGACCATCACTGGGAATCGAACCCAGGTCATTTATTCATTTATTCGTTGCAGCCATGGTCCTTGGTAATCCGTACCGCGTGCTATACCGCTACACCACTGATGGTCAACGGTACCGACACGAATTTCCCTATGCACCTCATATCTCAGCTTGTTTTTGTTTCTTACTTAGTCACTTAAGCAGCGACGCTAGCGACATCTATGCCGTAGCCCTCATCGAGAAACTTTTTTTCGGCATTCCATTGGAACTAACCGCTCACCCGGACAAGAGATATATCGTTACTAAGCAATCAAATTAAGATTGGTTTTTTGGAATCTTTTAAGCTTAAGTGACTAAGTAAGAAACAAAAACAAGCTGAGATATGAGGTGCATAGGGAAATTCGTGTCGGTACCGTTGACCATCAGTGGTGTAGCGGTATAGCACGCGGTACGGATTACCGAGGACCTGGGTTCGATTCCCAGTGATGGTTTTTTTTTTTTTATTTGACTGGATGGCAAACGAGCAAGTGGTCTCCTGATGGTCTTATTTTTCTGTTTTTTCTGTGCATCTATATTTCAGTTTGTATTTTCAATTTAGGTTTTACGGGATGACCGTAAAAGTAAAAAAATTGGAATTGAAATAAAAAACAAAAAGATCCAAAAAACCAATCTTAAAGTATATATATTTTATACCTTAGGCTACTAATAGTTCTCAAGCAAACTTAGCCGTTATAGTTTTCCTTGAAAGTTTGATATAAGTACTTACTACCATCCTGAATTTTTTCAAATTTTTCCACCCACCGGTTTAGATTTTAGAGGGGGGGGGACGCTCAATTTTAATGAAAATTTGCACTTTAAAGTTGAATATGTCGCAAAAACCGTCTTAGCAAACCCTTAATGGTTTTAAAAGACCTATCCAACGATACCCCACACTATAGGGTTGGATCAGAAAAAAAAAATCACCCCCACTTTACGTCTATGGGAGGTACCCCAAGAATTTAGTTTTTTATTGTACCTTTTTCTCGGCATAGTTTACATATACATCAGTGCAAAATTACAGCTTTCTAGCATTGATAGTCCCTGAGCAAAGCCGCGGACGGACGGACACACAGACAGACATGGCGAAACTTATAGGGTTCGTTTTTGCCATTTTGGCTCCGGAACCCTAAAAATAGACAAGGCAGAGGTGTCAAGATCAGTTGTATAAATCAGAAGAGTAGATAATGTGATAACGTGCGTGACACGTTTTTGTAAAACCCATAACTACCTACGCGTTGCGTCACAGGTAAACAGTGACAGAGCTGATAGTGAGAATTCGCGATAGGGGCCTTCCGTCAGTTGGCGCCTGCGCGTTGCTGCATCTCGCACGGCGCGAGTGCGGGTCTCCGTGGCGCCTGTCCTCCTTCGCCCGTCGCCATGAGCACCCGCCAGCTCCGCCGGGTCTCGGCTGCGGCCCGACCCCTACTCACCCAACGCTCGACATGCAGATGCTATCGGAAATATAGCCAAGTAATCCCCGTCTATGTTATAGACAGACCCGCTGTGAGTGTCCACTTTGCTTAACACCTTGGATCATCTTATTTATCATACATACGACTAGGGAGTGGATGTAATTTAAACGGCACTTTCGTCCGGTCGTTGACAGCTAAGTCGTGAAAATCGACAAAACTTTGTTGCCATAGCCATAGGCGTGCTTTTTGTTTAAATTTTTTTCTTCTAAGATATTCATTAGCTAAACGCTTTCTATAGGAAAACTTTTTCTCAATTAAGTAATTTAATTGTTGCAGAAGTGGCGAAACTCGGCGCCTAATTTTTATGCAGCTCAATCTATAGACATGAGGTAAGCAGAGCACATTTCCCTACCTATTATTCAAGAAGTTAAGACGATAATTCAAAGGAATATCAATCTGTACCTAAACAGCAGTGCACCCATCTGTCGCGCAATGATCAAGTCTCATTTATAAACAGTGTCACCAACAGCCACAATTCTTCTAGTTAGAACAGCTACCTACCTACATGTGCGGGTGTGGCTGTTGCTAGAAATAAATTGTTTCAATAACCAACATCAACTCCTATTGATCTGTATTAACTTGCCGGCGCCATGTACGATTGGCCTTCAATTCACCCCTGACATTTTGTGACTGTTACAGTACAATTAACACTATACTGTACCTATTTAAAGAAGACGATGACTCAAGTTAATTAAATAACAGATTTTATAACAGTTTCTTAAAATTCTTGAAATAGAACCTTCAGTTTTACATGACTTATGAGAGTGTAGGGAACTATACATTTATTTTGATCCATAAAATTTATTTGCTCAACAGAATAACCTAACCAACAAAAAGTTGGAAAACCCCCGACTTTGTCACTTCAATGTTCAATATGTCCAAAACGGCTAAACCGATTTTGAGGAAACATGTCTAAGAACCATCGCTAGAAAACCTGATTTCAAATAAAAAAAAACCGCATTCAAATCGGTCCACCCGTTTAAGAGCTACGGTTCCACAGACAGACCGCCACACATAGCGGTCAAATTAATAACACCCCTCTTTTTGCGTCAGGGGTTAAAAAACAGACATAAAAAACTTTATCAACCGTGTGTGCCGGGCCTAAGCGATTAAAAGCGTAGAATTGCATATCTGGCTTAGTATTAAGAAAGCATGTAAAATGCAATCAATCAACGTCTAAAGTGTCTGTTAACAATTTACTCAATGTATTGTATTGTTTTCATGGCAAGGAGCAGACAGTACTCATTCGTGCATAACCTCGATTCCACGTCGTGAGTAAAGGCTGGATTCTTTCAGACCGTGTGTTGGCTTTGCATGCTCGTGTAGACTGGTTTAGATTTGAAAGCTCCTATTTTAATTACGCCCTCACATTCTTATTGGTAGTTATTGTTCTTATCATTCATTCTTATTGTAAAAATCCGCAAATATTTTAATTCGAAATATTTCGGAGCAGAAACATTGTTACATTGGTAATTATTGCTTACGTAAGTGGACTTTGATTCCTATCGGAACGCAGACCAATGTGAGGGCCAGCGTTCAGCAAATTCATTTTGATAAGAAATTGTGGTTTATTGCTTCTATTGCTTTACGAAACAATAAACCCATTGTATGGCATAGAATTTTTAAAATTTATTTTAGTAAGTATTATAGTTTTGATTTAACGCTGTTTCATCCAACCATCGGGTAATGCTTAGATTGTACAGTATATTACTTGTTTTTATAATTAAGTTTTTTTAATACATTTAGTAATGTCAAACCAAAATCAATACAATATTTTGGCTATTTTTTGTTTTCTTTGAAAATATTTGATTTTTCCGCGTTAGCAACTGGATTTCCTACGCCAAAATGATGGATCTGACATTGAAAAAACTTCAGCTAACCAGCTAAAAATAAGGAGATGCTACGTGGTAGCCACACCCGCGGACTGTCGACGTCAGAGTCTATAACGAGCCCGCGCGTGACGACCACTTGTTATTGCACATCTTCAAATACACGACTACTGTATTTGCCAAAGTCATTAGTGTCACATTAGTGCCGTTTTCCTTAATGTTTACACCCGCCACCACTTTCTCTAGAATATACTTTAGTTGCATTATTTGTGAAAGATTTTTTTTAGGCTATACAACTAATTGATCCCTTTTATTTTCACTAGAGTTCAAGAGGGATCACATAAGAATGCAGACGATGTCCTATTTGATATGTTCAAGAATGAAGACACGGGACTTCTTCCTGTCGGGAAGTTTTTGGCCGTAAGTGATTTCACGTTATTTTTACCCACGTTGTACGCACAGCGGAGCGTGCAAAAGGTTGACTAATAATATGTTGCATAAAATCGAATCTCATAATTTCGTTTCTCATAAAAACTTTGAGCAGAATCATCATATCACCGAATTAATTTTCGCATATATTTTTACTCATACTATGATTTCTCAAAATTTTGTAAAGCAGAATAATAACATCACATAATATCGATGAAAATAATATTTATATGTTCGAATAGTTTCTATTTACGCAGAAAGACATATCTGATAATATTACTTTGCATAAGAATAATAAAAAGCAGAATAAAATTTTACTAAACATGATTGCAATTAAATTAATTGTAGTTAGAGTGTAGTTATATATTAACCTAACCTTTATTGGCAGCAGTAAGATTTTGGTGCTTCGCCGGCCGCTACCGCGGCACGCTCGCTTCGCTCGCTCGGCTCCCATGCTGTTGTGGTCGCAGTTTTAACCTAGCCCAACCTACTATGTAACTGCTGTACTGTTCTGGCGCTTTGCCTGCTGCTGTTACAGCACGCTTACTTTGCTGGCCTTAACCCATTCTTATGGTAGCTGTTAGTTCCTTTAACTATGTTATTACGTCATGTTAAAGTCAGCGCTATTTAAAATTCCGTGAAAAAACAATAGTCCAAACTAGTATTTTGCTATGCCATTATGCCATATAAAAATCGGCGATACTAATGATCCGCTATTTAATATTCTGCAGAAGTATATTCGGCGATAAGAGTATTCTGCTATTTAATATTCTGAGAAATGACTATTATTCGAACTGTAATTATGCAGTCATGATTACGCAAAAGTATCATTCGGCTAAAAAAAAATATGAGATACCTGTTATGCGAACTGTATTTCGGAGAATCGATATTATGCAAGATAAAGGGAACCCCGTGCAAAAATATCTGACACGCCCTACACGCTTTGTTTTGTCAAATATTGGTGCTGGTGACTGCACAAAGACAAATTTAATAATCCGACAAATATATTACAGGCCTTAAGAACGACTGGAATTAGAAAGAATGATCCACGCGTGAAGGAAGTCATGCACAATTTATACAAAACGCACAAAGAATCAAACTACGAAGGAGGTTCTCCCGAAACACTCAAACTAGACAGGAAGGTATTTAAGGAAGTAATAGCCCCCAACATTGTGCTGATAACAAGAGCGTTTCGTAGCCAATTCGTTATTCCAGATTTCCAAGATTTTATAAAGGATATAGAAGAAATGTACTGGTCTGCGAAGAGTAACACGGACGGCAAAGTTGCGAGTTACATACCCCAGCTAGCTCGAGCAAGCTCAGAGAATTGGGGAGTAAGTGTTTGCACGATAGACGGCCAAAGATTTTCTATAGGTACGAAGTTTTTCTCTGTAGTTGTTGTAATTGTTAAGGGGGCCGGATTGCTACCACCATCTTGCTCGCTAATCCTGCCGTGAAACAGCAGTGCTTGCACTGTTGTGTTTCGGCGTGGAGAGTAAGACAGCCGGTGAAATTACTGGCACTTGAAGTATCCCATCTTAGGCCTCCAGGTTGGCAACGCATCTGCAATCCCCCTGGTGTTGCAGGTGTCTATGGGCGGTGGTGATCTCTTATCATCAGGAGACACACTTGCTCGTTTGCCATCCAGTTGAATAAAAAAAAAAGGTGTGCCATTCAGTAAAACTTAGATCCTGTGGACAGGTGATGTGGCAGTACCGTTCACTCTGCAGTCGTGCAGCAAGCCGCTTACATACGCCATGGCGCTCGATACGCTGGGGCCCGACGTGGTCCACAAGTATGTTGGCACAGAACCAAGCGGTCGCAACTTCAATGAGCTCGTCTTGGACTACAATAGTACGTAAACGAATTTGCACCTACATCTATTTACTGATCCAATTATACAAATAGACAGAATAAACAAAACATGTTGGCAAGCAACGGAAATAATATTTATCCTACTTTGTTTACAGTGAAACCTCACAATCCCATGATCAACGCCGGTGCGATATTAGTATGCTCTCTACTGAAGCAATTGGACAAACCCGAGATGACACTCGCAGAGAAATTCGACTATGTCATGTCTTTCTTCAGTCGTCTTGCGGGTAACGAAGTTTTGGGCTTCAACAATGCAGTATTTTTGTCGGAGCGCGAGGCCGCCGACCGTAATTATGCACTTGGCTTCTATATGCGTGAGCACAAATGTTATCCGGAAAAAACAAATCTTCGAGAATGCATGGACTTCTATTTTCAGGTAGTTGCTCAAACATCTTAATTTACAATGTCTATACAGCATATGTGTTGATCAGGAATATTTAAAAACACTTCAGTGTTCTGACCATGAGTCATATTATTTTGCTTTACAGTGTTGCTCGATGGAAGCCAACTGCGAAATTATGTCTATAATGGCAGCTACTCTAGCAAATGGTGGCATCTGTCCGATCACTGACGAGAAAGTGCTGCGTCCAGATTCAGTGCGCAATGTTTTGTCACTGATGCACAGCTGCGGCATGTACGACTACTCGGGCCAGTTTGCATTCAAAGTGGGGCTACCGGCGAAGTCGGGAGTGTCGGGGGCAATGCTTATAGTGGTGCCCAATGTTATGGGCATATGCACCTGGTCGCCACCACTTGACCCTCTCGGCAATAGTTGCAGAGGACTTCAGTTCTGTGATGTGCGTATCCAAAATCAGCTCTTTTAATATAATTATAATAGAGAAAATGACAAATAATAATATATATTTGCAAATGTAATTTATTTTATTTTCAGGAGTTGATAGAGCGTTTCAACTTCCACAAGTACGACAACATCCGCTATGCCAGCCACAAAAAGGACCCGCGGCGCTACAAATTTGAAACAACCGGTCTTAGCATTGTCAATTTGCTGTTCTCTTCGGCAAGTGGGGACATTAGCGCCCTCAGAAGGTTGGTAATATTAAACAAAACTTGGCAAACAAAGTACATACCTAGTACCTACATACAATAACTAAAATTGAAACAAACTTCTCATTCCCATAATACTTAATCCCGTAATATTTACCAGTTCTCCTACAGAGGAGTCACAACTACCGACGGAGTCTCCAAATTAAATTGTGATTTACAAGTAAAGCCAGTACGACGTATGAATCGCTTAATTATTCACAAGGTCATCGATTAAGTTCTTTAGATAACCCATCTCATGTTAAATATAGAATCAAGAGCCATATTCTTGCATAACAGCTACAATGATAGTTTGTACCCGAAAGATAAAAAAATGTAGATAAGTACTCGTAAAGATGATGCATTGATTATGATTAATTTGTTTTTCTGGTTCGAATTATCAAAAGCAACGAAATAATGTACCTACTTACAGCATAGATCGGATTTTACATGTGCGTGTTGTCCGAAATAAATGGTTCTATTTTTTTTACCGGGTGTACCAGGCAAACATTTCTTAAAATTGATTTTTAAACGCAATTCAAAGTTGACTAATGTTCCATTAGTACCATTGGCAGGGGCGTCTTTACCTATAGTGCAGGGTGTGCGTTGCACACGGGCGCAGTGGTCTTAGGGGCGCTGGCCGCGGCACTTTGTACCTATTCCATTTTGACCGCGCTTTTTCTAGATGGCGCTAAAGTAATAATTGCACACGGGCGCTACATGGGCTAAAGACGACGCTGACCATTGGGACTGCTGATGTGTTGCCTTTGTTGGAACAAATAAGCTCTCAGTATTTCTATATGATGTGGGTACATTATTAATTTCAAATTTCTCTATGATTCTATCTAATTAAGCACACAGCTCATGTGCTAGGATGGGCATCACTGTTAAGAACATTTTCAATGGTGTTTGACGTGGCAACGAAGTTTGCTTGGACAGGCGTAGGTTATCGTGCACCTGGCTTTAGAACTTCTACTTAATTGGCATTCATTTTATCAAATTTTATTTGCATTGAACCTTGGGTTATCTTATTCAATGTTTTCAATACAGACGGCCCAGTTCAAACATATATAAGCGCTACCAGGTTTTACGTTATGACGGTAGAAAAAGTAGGACCGCTAATTTGGCTAAATACTTGCTATTCAATATATATTGAGATATAATTTAAGCAAGTTGGTAGTGTAGAACAGTGTGTTGTATAGTTAAGTGTACCAGTGATACTTCATGTTGACTGTTGTGTGCAAATTAAGACAACGAGATTTGCTTGTACCTAACCTATGATATAAGATGTCTAATTTTGTAGAGTTCATACTATGTGATGTGTAATATATGATGAGTAGATAGAGCATCAGTAATATCATTATTCATTAATTACCAGATTACCACCCATAACCATTTAATCAGGAGGCTTTCTAGAAGCTACTTTCACTTTAATAAAAAATATTTTATTAAGCATGCTGTTTATCTGCTCCCAGGCATCATCTTTCTGGTATGGACATGACATTGTCCGACTACGACGGACGCACAGCTCTACACTTGGCTGCTGCCGAAGGTCATCTTGGTTGTGTGGACTTTTTACTGGCTCAGTGCGGGGTTAACCATGACCCCCGCGACCGCTGGGGTAGTCGCCCTCTCAATGAAGCTGAGACCTTCGGGCACACAGCCGTAGTCCAATACCTTAAGGAATGGGAGCAAACACATCCCAAGGAGAAGACGCCACCCGCAGCGTCCGTTGATGAGATTCTCGATGCGCCACCAGATGCAAATGATGCTGTCAAAGATCCCAGCATCCAAGAGATCGTGTCCAGAAACGGCGATAAAGTCCAGTAAAAGAATCTCAGTTGCTTATTTATTGCCGTCGATCTCATAATTGTCGTAAGAATACTTAATAATACTAGCGTATAAAAGCCCTGTCTCCGATCGCGTTAAGGTAAAATATACAGTGCTATAGATAGGTACTGTCAGATTCTATCTTTGTTCTTCCGATAGACGACGCTTTATAATGACCGCAGGGCTATTGGAAGACAACCTTAATAATTTTATTATCAAGGCATACAGCCATAGTAGTTCTCATTACTATTGATATGATTGGTAGGTAGATTATATGCAAGTATTATTTAATATTATGGTAAAACTATTTAAGATGTTTTAGGTGAAATAATTGAGTTTATTATTGAGTTGAATAATTGTAAGTAGGAATAAATATTTGTATGCTTTTATGCCAAATTCTCATGAAGCATTTTTTATTTTAACAGTATTTTTCAAAACTTTCAAATTACTATAGTCATGTTACTTTTGAATAAATTTAACAAGTTTATATTCATGTATTTTTAACATTCCATTTGTTGTCGTGAAACTTGTAACCATTTACATGTCATATTTCAAACAGCTTGGATAAATAGAGAACCTCTTTAGTAGGTGTCTTGTCTCTATTATATATCCACATAAAAGTAACTACCAACTAAATGATAGAAAGTCTATCTTTGATAAAGACAATAAATAATTTTACAGTATGTATGTAGTATAGATGAATTTGAAATGTTTGAAAATTAGTATTGGAATGTTCTACATGTCTTTAAGATGTTGTCTGAATATGTAATGTCAATTAAATAAATTGTTGAATTTAAAATCTATGCTACTTTATTAATTGACCAGCCATAAATAATAGATAAATAAATTCTTTTCAAAAATCTGTATTGTGTATGACATAAAGCTGATGTAAATTTTTAACAAAAAAGTAAAACCGACTCCAAGAAATAAAAAAAATAAAAAATGGATCCTTCTACAAAACCCTGGTTTTTTTTTCTAGGAACATACCTACTAGCAAGAAGTCGGTGACTCAGCACGAGCCAGCAGGAGTGGAACAATAGTCGTAGTACAGTCACCAGCATTAATATCTGCCACAGCAGACCGTGCAAAAATATCTGACAAATCCTTCCGGCCCTAGAAATAGAGTCGTATCAGATATTTATGCACGCTTGTTGCGTCAGATATTGGTGCTGGTGACTGTACCTCACCTACATACTATGGGTTTCAATCCCTCCTGGTGGGTCATGCTGAGTCACCGACTTCGAGCTAGTAGGTACCTAGAAAAATATTCATCAACAGTCTTCTTCATCAGGTCCAGTTTACCAAATGATACTTTCTGAATGTAGGTAAATGCTTATCTTAATGCTAAAAATGCCAAAATCGCCATAGGTGTGCATATAAAATTTGAGGTTTGCCCTCGGTTTCCCTAGGATCCCATCATCAGATCTTGACTTGGTGACAATGGGACCACCTCAGAAGAGTACTATTTCGAATAAAAAAGGATTTTGAAAATCAGTTCACAATTGACTGAGTAATCGGTGAACTTACATAAAAAAAAATACAAACATGGAACAGAACCTCCTCCTTTTTATTTGAAAAGGAATTAAAATTATACCTATGAACCGTTGCCATGTTCTAGCAATTTACATCAAAAATATTATAAAGAAAGAGTCAGCCACACTTAATTCAATACTCTTTTGTGCTATATATATACTCTAGTCTAGTTGTAACAAACTTTTACACAGGCTTTTTATTCAGACCATACTTTTTGTTGACTGTACTTGCATTGTCATTCAACCTACATATGTATACCAAATAAACCACATTTCAAGTCAATCCAACCACTGGAAGTGGATTCAAAATCAACTTGCAAGATTTGAAGAAAACAAATTAGGTGAAGTTAAATGGCAGATTGTGAAAAGAAAATTACTTCATCACCTATTTTTTAGGGTTCCATACCCAAAGGGTAAAAACGGGACCCTATTACTAAGACTTCACTGTCCATCTGTCTGTCTGTCACCAGGCTGTATCTCGTGAACCGTAATAGCTAGACAGTTCAAATTTTCACTGAAGTTGCCGCTATAACAAATACTAAAAATAGAATAAAGTCAATATTTAATGGCTCCCATGAACAACAGACACGATTTTTTGCAGTTTTTTGCTGGATATTAACGGCAACAGCACGCTTTTAATATTCAGACATTTAGTTATATATTAACTTTAAAAATAAATACCTAAATTAAAATAAAATAAATATTTAAAGGGGCTCCCATACAAAAAACATTATTTTTTGCCGCTTTTTGCTAACATCTAATGTTCTGTTACATTTATCACCTAGACTTGGCTGTTAATTAGACAATTAAACCTTTTTGTAAGCAAACCATCTCAATCTAATCTTGGCATGTTTTTACAGCACAGTGTGTTTTAAAAAAAAACCTGTCCTTGTAAGACAGTTGTTATTGGAAAATATCTTTCTTTTCTTGTTTTAAGGTAAATCTTTGATTTTATGGACCATTAGATATGGCTCATCAAATTGAATAACTGTTACTATCATCTCAATAACTATAGTTAGGCTGGGGTGGGTTGAATTTCACTATTCTACTGCATCCTAGTGCTACAGGACAGCATCATCATCAACCAATACCAACAACTGTTAATCAAAGGCCTCCTTTAGAATGCCACAGTGAAACTCGCCACTTGCATCCACTATTTGGCCACTTGAATTCACCAAGAGGCCAACAGCCAAAACCACATCTCAAGCGCCATAGGTGATCTCTGGCAACACACACTGGCTGAAGACTAGTATACATGTACAGGCTGCAAGGACAGACGCATGAAAATACGCAAGAGAATATGGTATAGCAGTTAGCCCTGTGCTCTACTTTGTACAGACACTACTGTTTACCATTCTATTATGAAAATCAAAAGTAAAGATTAAATGACTAAAACAATCAATTGCCTTTATTACACAACTAAATAATATTACATAAATTTGTATATCTTACAGAAACTTCATTTTTACAAGTCAACACTCACCTCACTGTTCCTTCTCAGCTGCAACAGTTCGTAATGGTGTGGAAACTAAACCTAATAATTTACAGTCTGCCTCTAACAGTGTAAGGTCAGTGTTTGATCCAAGGAAACGAGACGATAATTCCAGGTTCTTGATCTGCAACCTCACTCTCGATCCTCTAACATATTCGTCGCCTCTGTTAGAAGGGCGGGTGCATACGCAGTGAAACTTCCACCCAAAATCAATGTACAAGTCGTCTTCCACAACATGAAAAATCTTGCCGATGACTACTTTTCCACTAGGATCTCCAAGCTGCAAAATAACAAGTGATTGTTAATAAATAATAAACAACACTAAACCACAAGATGAACCTTTGAAGGAATGATGATGCAAAGAAAAGAACTT
The DNA here is from genome assembly GCF_025370935.1 of Choristoneura fumiferana. Taxonomy (NCBI): domain Eukaryota; kingdom Metazoa; phylum Arthropoda; class Insecta; order Lepidoptera; family Tortricidae; genus Choristoneura; species Choristoneura fumiferana. Next base: position 14,711,219 of record NC_133489.1, on the reverse strand, counting down.
ACGTCCATAAGTTTGGAATTCCGAAGAAGGGATGCAAAGGAGTGGTTTATCACAGATTCCTGAGAATCTTGAATTTGTGATTGTTTGTCAAAAGCTTTGGCAAAGCCACCTTTTTCGGGAACATTGTGTAATTTCTCTGGATTTTGGTCTACATTTTGGGAGTCGATGGAACTAAGTAACCTAGAGCTTCTTTTCAGTAAGTTTGATTGTTTTAAATGTCTTGAAAACTTGACGATTCCAAACATTTTCCGGGATAACATAACCTAATTTTATTACAGAAAAATACGATTTCAATTTTGACAGCTTTTTTTTTTTATTCTGCTCGGGCGGTGGAGCGGTGTACCGGTACCGGCGCGTGGGCAACCGTACTGCACTGCCGCAATATTAAGTATTTTTTCTATTACTCATTTTATTAGGTATTATTACTTTTCAAATTATTATAAATAAATAAATGAATATCACGGGACCAATTAATACCATTTGACCAAATCCCATCAAAACCCAAAGGCTAATGGGCAACATAATATACACACTTAATTATGTAAATAAAAATAGACTCTTACTAAACTATAAAAAAAAATGGCCTGGTATTATACATAATGTCTATCACCTATTGGGCCGACTAATAAAAATATGCGCTTCATTATTCTTATAAGTGATTTTGTTAATTATTTCAGTTGAATCGTATTTAAATATATAAGTACATTTAAATTAAATTAGCAGAATAGTTAAAACATTGCTGTATGAGCCAACTCCATAAATCTTTCTAAAAACTGAAAAAAAAATGCAACTGTCAATTAACGTCATAAATAAAAGTCACACAGTTTTGTGTGACAAACCAAAAAGACAACCACGATTTGGACTTGCGTCAACACGAGTGCTATTATAGAATAATGTTGGAAAGTTAACATATTTACACATAAATTAATCGTCAAATAATGACCGAGGATCAACATGTTAAGGATTCGCAGCCGGACACGGGCAGCAAAACATTTATTAACAAAACCAAGGACAAGAAAACAAGATCACAACGGCCTTTAACCAAAGTACGCTTATTCTGGGTTACATATTTGTCTTAACTCGAGTTCATTAAAAAGTTCTAACTACTGCAGAAGACTGGTGTTCTAATGTTTATTTTTGTTGTAGATTATACTTCGTCGGCTGCCTCCCACGATGACGGAGGAAGCGTTTCTGGAGCAAGTGTCGCCCATACCGGAACACGACCATTTCTACTTCGCCAAGCCTGACCCGTCGCTGGGAAACAACGTTTTTTCAAGGGCTTACATTAACTTTGTTAATGTCGAAGATATTTATCTCTTTAGAGATAAATTTGATGATTATGTCTTTGTTGATGATAAAGGTAAAGTTTATAAAACTTATATTCCAAATTCTGCATAATGCATAACTGAATAAACTTGTTATCTATATTTGACCATGCGTTTAATGCTATTTTTAGATTCCCTGTGACTAGTTATTTGATAATTTAATTGTTTCAAAGTTTGAAAGGGCAGTTTGCCTAGTTTTGTATGAGCAACCTTAGTATAGATGTCACACTGGATGCATTTCTTGCCGTCAAATCAAAATTAATCAAAAACACAAATCTAAAAAAGTTGTTTCTAACATTGATATTATAACTTTAACACTAACCTAACTTATGTAGTCGGGACCCCTTTGCTTTAGTGCAACCAAGTTCTTTATTGTTTTTGACAACTGAGCATCATAACAATGTAATTTTAATTTATCTTTTTGATTGCTAGGTGTGGAGTATGTGAGCATAGTAGAATATGCCCCATTCCAGAGGATCCCCAAAAAAAAGAAAAAGAAGGACCCTAAGTGTGGCACTATTGAGAGTGACCCCGTGTACCAGGAGTTTCTGGAGAACTTGACCAAGGAACCGGAAGTTGAAAGTCAACCAAAATTGGAGTATTCATATCCTATCAGTGATGGTAACTTATTTTTTCTACATTTACCTATATAATAACTTTAAAACAAAAATATTACTGCCTATTTCTGTAGGGATAGAAGGCAAAGTGGAATGCTGTGTTGAAAAAGTGTTAACCCGTTGCGCAAACAACAACTTTTGGGTAATTTTGTACAAGTACCCTATATTAAAAGGTGATTGAGACTAGAAACACAAGTTTTCAAATCATTAATAGGTGTAGGAAGTTACTTATGCGCCACTGTGGCGCGTGAGGTGTCCCATGTGTTAAAAATACAAAATACAATATCTCAACAAAAAAGTAGTTTGCAATAAAACTACTCCCAAAGACATGCATTGGCAAATCATAGAAAAAAATTATAAGTATTAAATTATAAAATCACCACTAATGTAAACATCAATTATTTTTATTGCACAAAAAATTAAATCAATAAGTATCCCATTATGTTTGTTGTTTTTTTATACCACTACATAGCTATGTGAATTAGTTGTAGATACTTTGTTAGTAAAATACTAAAAGTAGAATAGAATGGGGTCTTTTTAATTTATGTTAGTTATATAAGGTAGAATATTGTAGAATCAAAATTCCTCTTGACTTTGCATTAAGTAGTAGTTAAGAATACTTTGTTTTAATGATATCATTAACCTTTTAACCGCCATTGTGTGAATTATAAGACAAAAATTATCCAGCTCATTTTGCCGCAGTCTTATAATTAAGAGTTAATGTCATATAGTTTCGGTGTAGGTGGCAATATGGGAATGTACAAATGAAAACATATTGGTGGTTAAAAGGTTAACAATATATAAGTATATGACACAAAAACAGTTGATTAAATAACTTGTTCAGCAAAAAGAATATGCATTCCAGTTATGTACTTAAAATAAAATATAAGGTTTAAAGAATAGACTCGAAAGCAGCTCTTATAAAAATTATTTATAATGACAAAATTGATTGCAGATTGAATGCAAGTATGCATTGTCATCAGTAGACTTTACCCCTGCTAACACTTACGAGTACTATAAGATCTGGCAATTTAGTTTAAAAAAAAAATATACTGAAATACTTTATTTGCGTTGTATAAAGAACACATGTGAAAAATATTGTCTCTAGACTTAACGGTTGAGATATTGTGATTTTACATGCTTAAATTCTGAGCCCATGGATATATTGGGATAAAAGTTGCTTATATATATTATTCCAGAGATATATTATATGCCAAATTTCATACAAATCGGTACAGCCGTTTTAGCGTAAAGACACTGAACATACACACTCACAATTTTTCGCATTTATTATACTTACTCAGGATATAATATTAGTTGTTAAGTGACAATGCTGGATTTCAGGTAATGACAAGAAGGTGCAGTCAACCCCACTGCTGGAATACCTCGCGGCGCGCAAGCAAGACAAGCGCGGGCGCGACGAGCGCCGCCGCCGCGAGCACGACAAACGCAAGATGCGTATTGAACGCAAGACCAAGGAGTTGCCGATCAAGGTGTGCCTGACCTTTATAAAACAGTTGCTTTTTGATAAAACCGACCGCTACAAACTTATTTGATATTATAGTCACTTCATAATTGTTTGCAAACCAATTTTTGAAATAACATCTGAAAGTAAAGAATTTTTGTAGAAATTGAAATGTAAGTGCAGTGGGAGAAAATAAGCGTCCAAGCAGGTGGTCCTGTAACAATTCAAAGATTCACACTATTTTCAAAATAATATTTTCATAGATGTGATTTACGAAATCGGTCCTTTGGTCAAATGTTCATTAGGTATTTTTCACCACCAGTCAATGGACATGGGGCACAGTGAGCTGTAATCTCACTGACTTGCCAATTCAACTGACTATTTATTTGTTTCAAAGCAAGTAAAAATCTAAATTTACAGTTACTCAAATGAAGAATAGTCTGAATTTTGTTAGGGTTGGGGCGAGAGGTGCGGGAGGCGGGTAAATGAGACACATCCGTGTGCAATTGTACCTACATTACAACTAACAAATTTCACGGCAAACATCGTCGGGTGACAAGCAAAAGTCACTAATTACCACCTAAAGTCAAGAGGAATAATTAAACTTATGCATAGCATCGGAAAGTTAATATTCCACTTTTTTTTGCAGTTAGTGACTTACCCGACGGCTTGTCACCCGACAATATTAAAGTAGTTTTTCCGTTTGAGTTTGCGATAACGTTTCGTTTTATGACTGTTATCAATTACCTACCCTAGTCAGTCTTCTTTTGCGAAATGTATGTATGGGCAACAGATTAATATCCTCGATGCTTATTTTCTTTTATATTTTTAACTTGCAAGCGCAATTACTTTGTAGCTAATATTTATAGGTATATGGTTTCATTTATCCATCCACAGACGCGCTAGAAACTTTCAGTTTGGCTATTAATATAATGTATGTAAAATAAAATAAAATCCAGGTTACTTTTAGATTGGCATAAAAATGCACCTCTTGGTTGCTTTTATAACTATCTCTATAACATAGAATTTAATCACAAAAACATCTTAATTATTGATTCCTTAGCAAATCTAGCTACTCGAAACTATTTTAGTGAGGTGAAATAATTCCCTTAGTCGCTGAGTACCTAAAACGCAGTCTGCCAATTAAGCGTTATGCCTAGACCTAACAAGAGATCGGCATATTGATATTTAAACCTATTGCGTGTTAGTTCATAAGCGGAGTAGGCGAATTGAGATTTAGGTTTAGGGCGTATTAGCTCAAGGGCGAGGTAGGTATATTGAGCTTTAGTTCATGAGCGAAATAGGTAAATTGAGATTTAGGTTTAGGGCGTATTAGCTCAAGGGCGAGGTAGGTATATTGAGCTTTAGTTCATGAGCGAAGTAGGCGAATTGCGAGCCTATTTAAGATACAAAAGCGGTGGGACTACGAACACTAGCTCCCCTGTAAGGTAAGGCGAAGGCTAGACGTACAATAAATATTGTCAATATTCGCTACCTCTTACATTCTGTTCTTTGAAATGTGAGTGAGAGGTAGCAAAATATTGACAATATTTATTGTACGTCTAGCCTTCGCCTAAGGATGCGACTTTCTAAGTAATAATCGTCAAATTTTAACCCTTTGAATGCTTTTTTGAAATGCACAGGTCACGAGTTACGTTATATAAAAGGCAATGTTTAACAAAAAACTGTATAATTATTTACTTGTATAAATTTTAATACGGGTAATAGACCTATTGCGACATAGTCGTATCGCTAAATGGGCAATACGAGGATTAGAGCTATTGCGACATAGACGTATCGCTAAATGAGCAAAACGGGAATTAGACCTATTGCGACATAGTCGTATCGCTAAATGGGCAATACGAGGATTAGAGCTATTGCGACATAGACAAAAACCTACTTAGTCGAAACGATTATTTTAAATGACATTTTGACATAACGCGAAATTGGCAGACTGCGTTTTAGGTACTCAGCGACTAAGGGAAATAATTCTACTGCCAATATGTAATGCACTTAATTTTAAAATTTTATATTGGTATTATTTTCCCTCTAGACACCTGGTGACATTTCAGAAGACGAAATATGTAGCTATAATTGTGACCAATATGACCACAAACCCAATCAACAGGTTTGGTTTGGTGAACAAAGAATATACCATAAAACCAAAGTGAAATGTGCGCCACTCAGAGCAGAATTAAAAAGCGCTCACGGTTCTGATGAATTCATTAGTACAGATTCAGACTGGGACAGTCACTTTCCTGCCTTATCTATGAAAACACATAATACATTTACTTTGACCTCGGGTAAATATTGTGATAATAAAAAGGATGTTCAAGAAGCTAGTCAAAAGAGTGGTGGTGATACATGCTTCAAGGTTTTTTTTCTCAGTCATTTTCAAGTTTTTATGTAGTTCGTTGTTTTATATTGCCTAGTGTTGTATACATGTAATGGTATGTTTTGTTTTTGTACTATTTTGGTATTATTAGTATTCGTATTATTATATTAGTAGTGTAGTATTGGTATTATTATATTAGTATAGGCAACAATACCAATCAAATTTTTTTCTTGTTATAGGAAGATGATTCTGAAGAAAATGAAATAAAAAAGATAAAACCAAGAGAATGGGAAAAAGATAAATCATCCAAACCAAAAGAAGATTCTGGAAAGATTGAAAGCAAAGAAGGTACCGTTTTCGAGTCTAAAACTTTCAGAGAGCAGCGCAAAGCGGGTGTGAGTCTTGTTGACACGAAGAAAAAACTTGACAATGAAAGGAAAGACAGTAAAAATGATGATGATGAGGATTCAGATAAAAATAAGAAAGATAAACCAACTAAAACAAAAGACATAGTCCGAGAACAGAAAAGTAAAAAATATAGTGACACCCGAAAAGAAAGGACCAAGCAGAGTGAAATCATAAAAAGTGACAAACAATCTGTCACTAGTAAAAGTCTTCCTATAGACGGAAAAGTTAAATCTCTCAACCATGACGACATCAAGCCTTTTACGCAGCTTCCACAAGTAAAGACTGATGACTTGTCCAGAATTATTGATGGTATGGATAAGAAGATGAAATTAGATGAACTCCAAAAACATTTGGAGAACTCTAATGAAAATGCACACAATAAAAACAGCGATGAATCTGTTGGGGTAATCAAAATAAGGAGAAGCAGCTTGGAGTCTGGAGAGGTTCCAATGAAAGAAGAATCTTCCTTGAAGAGACAAAAGTCTCTTGATGACAGAGGCAAATCCGCAGACAGAGAGGGATCTGAAGAAATAGAAAAAGGTGACAGTGCTGACCGCCGGACGGAAAGACGAATTAGGAATAAGGTAAACTCTCACATTAAAGATTTAATCAAATAATTAAGACCTGTACTTTGCTCTGTCAAAAAGCCAAGATATCAAGTCAGTTCTATTCATTTGGGCACTTTCGTTCTAGGTAAATAGTTACACTCAAACCAATTGAATCATAACCAACTGTGGGATCGTTTCGCAACTATCATAGTGGCATTACAGTGCATTGCCTGACAGACAAGGAAACTATTTTATGGCACTCGTGAAAATATTCTACAGTGAGTCAGGGATCAAATGGTTTGACTGCATGCAGTTCAGACTGACATTCCTAAATGTGCTAAACTAAAATGTCTCTTTATTTTCTTTTCAGGATCGTCCCAGCCGTGTCATTTATCAGCCAGGTATGGGCAAGTTCAGCAAACAACGATTTTCGAAGGAAAAAGAAACACCAGCAAAATCCGTGAATGATAGTGAGAAAAAAGACACCTGAGATAAATGTCGACCACCGCAAATTTGGACAACATTCAACGAAATTAACCCTAGGCTGGCAGCAATTCAAAGCATGTTTTTGCTGACAAAGTAGAAGAGGAGATTTGAATCTGCCAACTGCGGGAAACAACGTTTGCGACTTATTCATAGTGATGTTCTAAACATTCGATTATTTACTTGCAATTGAAATAAGTTGGCGAATTTTGATCATCGCCATCAGCATAACATCGAATGCTTCATATTTTAGTTTTGTGACAATTTAAACCATTTAATTCAGTTTAATTTCATTTAAATATAAATTGATTTTCTAAAATTCATTTCGTGTTTTCTTTTGTCATCTTTTCTAAATAATATAATGCTATTTGTTTCTTTCAAATGCTCTATTTGTACAGTCGAACAAATTGAAACATGGCCCAGGGTGGAACCTTTTAATAATCAATTTCACTACGATTTCCTTGACAAAAGTATGAGACGTCAACATGACATTAATTAGTACCACAAAGGTTCCCTGGGTCATGATTCAATTTGTTCGACTGTAGGTACATGGCTCCATATTTTTAGCACGTCCTATACAGGTTGTGTTGAAGGTCGATGCAGATATTGTGCAGGGTTAGTTTTTTAATCAAACTTTTTTTTTTAACTGAAAAGCCCGGTTTGCAGTGAAAAATGGAACCCTTATCGGATCACTCTTGTCTTGATTTTCTGTCACAGCAATTTTTCCCGTATGTAATCTTCTGGACCCATTGGGTTGACGATGAATTTGTTGCCATTCGAACAAGCACGTGTTACGTAAAATGCATGAGCCCTGATGATATCAGTAAGTACTTACTCTTATTTTTTGTTATTAGATGGACTTCCAACTCAGAATCAAAATCTCCGCCTAGCCATTCAATTAAACACGGTATTTTTTGTTATTTTTTTTATTCAAAATAAGTAACAAGGTGTACTGTATCACAGTGTTTTATTTATAATCATTGTTATATCAAATTTGCCGCTGTAAATTTACAAATGACTATCCTTCAATTTCGAAAACATATTATAACAAATTAACCGAGTGTTAACTATAGGTTACTAAGGTTTTGTTGTCTAAATAAAGGTTTTTTTTTAAATTATTTTTTAAAGGTAAAGCTCAAAAAATATCTACTATAAAATATTAACAACTAATACGATCTTTGGCAAAACAACATATTTTATCGTTAGTTTAATTCCATTTTTTCGAACAATTTCCGCCATCAGCACGCTGATGTAGTAAACAATATTAAACTTCAGCAAACTCAAATATGACATATTATTATTGTGATTTATCGAAGTTGTCTTTGTCTCAAATTACCAGTGGCGTGGAGTAAATATTTGCGTTAGGCAATCCGGAGAGTGTGAAGCGTTAGTTACGCCGCATCCACATTTTAGTCGTGTGGTGTCGTGAAGCATTAGAACGTTATCGGTTTCATACATTTTATATGGTTGCGTTCACATTTATGTGATACAGTGTGTTGTGACGGTTTGTGTTGTATCGCATCATAAGCTATAGAGAGGGAGAAAGAGAGCATCACAAAACAACACGACATATAAATGTGAATGCGGCTTTAGCTACACAATCCTAACCATACTTGGCATCATTGAAGTCACGTAGATAAAAAAATAGGCAACCCGGTGGGAATCAAGTTGTCATATGGCAATAATATACTTTAAAAAAATATATACTTAAACCTAAACTTATACCTATTTAAAACATACTTCATGAAATTTCCTTGGTGAAAAATGTATAATGCATTATTTAAGTTCTTTAATGTATTTGAATTGTTTTTTACTCTAATGATAATCAGCCTTCTGCCTTTTGACAAACAGTCAAATAAATGAAAACTATGATTTCACGTTGTGTAACAAGACAACTAATGAAACTAAATTTTATTGATACTTACCAATGATGTACCTACCGCTCCGTGGGTACCATTTACCTATAGCTTGGAGACAGACATTAAATAAAAACAGATAACTTTTATCATGTTAAATGTCTCATATGTATAATTAATTAGATAGGTAGGTACTTTATTACTTCCTTACATGGCAAAAGGACCAAAACAATAAAACCAGAATGCAAAAACTGATTTTGCTGCTTTACATTTAGAGAGGCGAAAAGAGCCAAATAATTTTAATCGTCCAGCGGATCCCAAAAATGTTTCCGATAACTTCACTTGTTTCTAATGCCGAACTGGTAACTTTTTTTTATTTATTATACAAAATTTAAAATTTACTCAGCTTCTGCGCTTATAGCTAACGTAATTGACAACTTCAATTACCAACCCACCTCTAAACAGTGGCAGTACTAGGTACCGGTCTACTTTAATATTAGAATTGCTTTATTATTTCACATAAACGCTTCCTTAATATAACATTATACTCGTAAGAATGTCGCAGTGACAAAGTTAAAGCCGTGATAAAGACAAATACCTAGCGATACAGAAAAAAGTTAGGTATGTACATGAAAATTGTTAATAACAACTATGTTACTAGGGATATAGCTATGATACCAGCACGATCTAGTAATATTACCATAATACTAGACTCATCATCATCATCTTCATCCCAGCCTATATACGTCCCACTGCTGGGCACAGGCCTTTTCACAGAATGGAGGGCTTGGGCTGTAGTTCCCACGCGGACCTATTGCAGATTGGGAACTTCACACACACACCATTGAATTGCTTGGCAGGTTTGTGCAGGTTTCCTCACGATGTTTTCCTTCACCGTAAAGCTAGTGGTAAATTTCTAATGTAATTTCGCACATGAATTTCGAAAAACTCAGAGGTGCTAGCCGGAGTTTAAACCCACGATCCTCTGCTTGAGAGGCCATAGGTCAAACCACTAGGCCACCACGGCTTATTACTAGACTAATCTAGTGAAATACCTACCAAGTTATAAATAAATAGATAACCCCGATTCGCTTCACCTCTTCGATCTCGCTCGCTTCACTCGCTTAATCCCACCCAATAACTACCCTATTCACTTGTGTGCTAGATAGTTTAGTTATAAAACGGTAATCCTTGATGTATTAGGACTCCTTGTGGACACTAGGTAGGTATATCACAGCTTTAACCATCTTTACTGCTTCATATTATTATATAAAAGTTGTTAATCAGTGCTTTGGACGTTATTACATATTAGGCTGACGAGACCTCATTGAGTAGCAATTCCGACGACTGCTTGTCGCCTTGAATAGGAGGTGGAACCTTCTTCTTTTCCGTCATCCGCTTGATTTTGGCGACGTTATATCTGTGGAAGAGATACAGCAGCAGCATAAAGCCAATCAGGAAGCCGGCCAGACCGCCGCATAGTCTTGCCCAAGTGCTGCGGGATGCTTGGACGTCTGCTACGGGCACCTGAAATATTTTTTTTACTGTTTTTATAGACTATAGATAGGTAGATAGATAAAACTTTGGTACAATAACGTGAAACAAAGTAAAAAACAGATCAATTTTGCTGTATAACTAAGCTGTGGGTGCCAAGTGTCGTGAAATGATACATAGGTGCTGATAGCATAAAGCTGCGGAGACCGCAGCGCTGGTAAGTATTCTGCCAGAGCAGAACCAACTGAAGCAGACTGAAATTTTAACAAAGTATGGTATACGTAATTTTGTGTAAGTATTTATTAATGTTAATATTATTCACTGACCCTATAAGATGATAAACACAAGGTGTGTGTTGCGTTGAACTCATCGGTGATTGTACCGTCAGGACAATATGCGAATTCTGAAAAATAAATGATCTAATTAAGTTTCAGCTTCCTAGATAGGTGTTATTCTACTTCATAGTGCGGTATCGATACGAGTAAGGCACAATTGAACAATTTATAAACGTTAAACTAGGTCATATTTGGTCAATTGTTCCATGTTTCGAAATTGATCCATAAGAGTAAGTAGGTACCTAGTACATAACGTAGGGGAATATGATAACTATAATATAACGAGTCGATCGATAGGTATATTATAAGTACAAAGGACAGTTAACACCACTAAAATAAGTACGTCAAAAGTGATTCTGTAGTGTATCTACCTACTCTGTAAGAAATTCTTGAAAGAGTTCTTTGGTAACTAATACTCACATTTTCATTAAATACAAGCTTTCATTAAAATTGCTACATTTTGTAACTATCTTTTTTGAGAGAAAATTTTGCCGATTTCGCTAATTTACGTCAAATCTTGCATCGCAAAGTCGAATTTGAATATACCTAGTATCCAGCACCACCTACTTCTAGTGATTATAATAATAATAAATAATCTCATTTATTTCGGGCAACTTGACCCATACATAACAGACACACACAAACAGACACAGACATACATATTTATAATCAATAAGAAGTATTCATGTTATGGACCAAGTGATAAATCGGTCATTTTTCATAATAATTTTTTTTTCGTTCTGTTACAAAAAAATACCTAACATCGATGGCTGCCCGGGCATTATAAATATTGCTACATGATCGTTGGGCAATTTAATTACAATTGATTCTTGGCTAGCTGAAGTCTGATTAATTCAATCGGAAAGTTAGGTGCGACGAGCGTAGCGACCAACTGTAACCAAAACAAGAATTAAATTCCAGAATAAAAGCCAGAATTAAATTCTACCATTAAGATCTTACTTTACAGATTTTGATAGATGTTTATAGATTCATTAAATTTTATGTAAAAATAAAAAAGATAGTAGGTAGGTACTAAAGCATGTTTTTAGGGTTCCGTAGCCAAACTGGCAAAAACGGAACCCTTATAGTTTCGCCATGTCTGTCTGTCTGTCTGTCTGTCTGTCCGTCCGCGGCTTTGCTCAAAGACTATATCAATGCTAGAACGCTGTAATTTTGCACGAATATATATGTAAGCTATGCCGACAAAATGGTACAATAAAAACAATTTTTTTTGGAGTATACCTCCCATCCATAGACGTAAAGTGGGGGTGATCTTTTTTTTTCTCATTCAACCTTGTAGTGTGGGGTATCGTTAGATAGGTCTTTTAAAACCACTACGGGAGTTGCTGAAACGATTTTTCGAGTCAGTGATTTGTTTGCAAAATATTCAACTTTAAAGTCTATGATGAATTAAAGTGCGAATTTTCATTAAAATCGAGCGTCCCCCCCCTCCTCTAAAATCTAAACCGGTGGGTGGATAAATTAAAAAAAAAACAGGATGACAGTAAGTATATCAAACGTACAAGGAAAATTATAACGGTTAATTTTTCTTGAGAATTATTAGTACTTTAAAAGTAAATAGCAGCCTAAGGTATAAAATATAATATTATAAGGTATAAACTTGGAATATTCCGTACAAAATACGAAGTTCTTAGAAAAATATTACTTAATTTTTTCGTAATGGCTACGGAACCCTATTTCGGGCGTGTCCGACACGCTCTTGGCAGTTTTTTTTAATTTCTTTGCCCAATAGGGAATATACATTGTGTTATGCCCGGGAAATGTAATTAATTGAATAGTTTTTATCAAATTGCTATCTCATATTGGTAATTTTTCATAATTCCCGGCCATTATGAATAATGACCGATTTCGGCCATTCTCATTTTATCGTGCACCTGTCTGATTACCGTACCGCTTATTTTGTCATGCAAAAGCGACACGACACTTCAACTGAGTGCACATCTAGAAAAAGGACGGCTGCCATTTACATTTATCTGTGCACTCAAGTCTAATTACCGTGTCACTCACTAGTACTGTAAAAAAAGCGGTACGGTAATTAGACAGGTGCACGATAAAATGAGAACGGCCGATTTATCACTTGGTCCACAATATATAACTATATAACATGGTTAAGTATATTGACTTGAAATTTCTATGAAAATGTAGTTCGGATGACAATGCAAGTAGGTACAGTCAGCAAAAAATTGTCTTGTATAATTGAATTGATTGATTTGGGAAATTCACAAGCTAAAAATCCGTATGCGCGGTCGGTCTTATTTTTAAGGTCGCTATTCTTCCACGAGCCGCATCTTTGGCTGTCATTATTGTCTCAAAAATAATAAATAGACTCAAACAGTCCTATGTACCAACCTCTTGATTTCAATCTCACGTGGGAGTCATCTAATAGTAAATAGTCGACGCGTCTTTGCTGCAGCCATTTTATCGAAGGTTTGATGTCGCACAGTCGTATTCTATCAATGGACTTCGACATATCCACTTTCCTTAAATTGCACATTTCGACAAAATGAGATACATCTAGACTCCTTAGGGAATTTTGTGAAATGTTATAGAAAAGTAGCTGCGGAAGAATACCCCAATTCCATATCTCTGTCAGACCACAGTCCGAGATGTCTAGGTATTCGATAGGCGCTCTTATTGGCTTACTAAGAGCAGACGAATCCATGTGCGTAAGTGGGTTTCCACTTAAATGCAACTTTTTTAATGCTGGTAGTTGGAATAAAGACGGTGGCACATGAGTGATTACGTTTCTAGACAGATCTAAACTCTGTAGGTACGTCAGAGATGCGAGTGCATTTTCTTCTATGTGATAGATTTTATTGTCAGCAAGATAAAGCATCCTTAGACCGGAGTAGTCGGAAAAACAGGTTGCTTTGATTTCTCGTAATTTGTTTTCGCTAAAATCGAGAATCTGAAATGCAAGAATAACTCGTATTAGCACCTACCTATTTACTCAAATGCAGTGATTTATAAATGGAGTGTGTTGATTGACATTACCCGGAACCTTTGCCCGGAACAAACAGACAGACAAGTATACGTACCTGTCGTTGTTTTCTTATTAGTGCCATTAAACATTTTTTTACTGGCTTTTGCATGCAACTTCTTGTCAAGAATTCGTTTACCTATCGCTATCCCGCAGGATTTTCCGTTATAAAAACTATCCATGTCCTTTTTAGGGTCTCAAAATTATCTCCAAACCGAATCTCATCTAAATCGGTTCAGCATTCTAAGCCTGAAGAGATAACAGACAGACAGTTGTAGTTACTTTAGCATTTATGGTATTAGTAAGGCTCGGTTGACTGACCTCTACGCCGGACTTAAGGCTAGGGATCTTGTTGAGGCCCAGATCAGCGCAATAGGCCCCGTAGTACCCGTACGCGTAGTCGTAAGAGCATCGCTTCGGTAACCCTGTCAACTCCTCGATCTCCCCGCTCTCTGCATTTAACACCTTAACGTCGCACAAGGCTAGCGCCAGGAGAACCCAGGTTACACTGTAAGTAAATAAAACAAAAGTAAATTAAAATATTATTGGGTCTTACTCGTAATATTAGCTCAACAGATTTAGGTATATACTTAGAGTTCACTGAACGAATAGTAGCATGGAATGGAAATGGTACAGATCCTTTTAACCTTAGGTACGTAGGCACTTAGGCACCAGATGGAAGACTAGTTATATAAAAGGCATTGTTAAAAAAAAATCATTTTAATGCAAGTTTTTTTGTTACTGACTTTAATTTTTGTTTAGATTAAATATTTGCACTGTAATCCAAACTAGGAATGACATATCGATACTATGCAAAATTGACCCTTGAAATAAAGTTCACTCAGAAAAATTATCGATTTTGAGGTAAGTTTTTTTTTTAACGTAGGCAGTAAATATTAAGTGTTATGGACCAAGTGATAAATAAGGGCATTATTTATAATGCCCGGGCATTATAAATGATACTCTTATTTATCACTTGTCCTTATGTAGGTAAATGCATTTATAAAACGTGGGAATTTTTTGTCAAAATATGAGTAAATAATAGTAATGAGCACATTTTTATTACTCTGCCCAATACATAGGTGATCGACAATGTGTATACCTAATGCCCGGGCAATTTAATTATTTGACTTTTTATTATCAAATTGCCATCTCATATTGGTCATTTTCATAATGCCCGGGCATTATGAAAAATTACCGATTTATCACTTGGTCCACAGCATATTTTTATTTTTTTATTCGACTTGATGGCAAACGAGCAAGTGGGTCACCTGATGGTAAGAGATTACCATCGCCCATAGACACCTGCAACACCAGGGGGATTGCAGATGCGTTGCCAATCTAGAGGCCTAAGATGGGATACCTCAAGTGCCAGTAATTTCACCGGCTGTCTTACTCTCCACGCCGAAACACAAGCGAGCAAGATGGTGGTAGCAATCCGGGCGGACCTTGCACAAGGTCCTACCACCTGAAAAATAACAAGCATATTTATTAGGTCATCATCATCATGTCAGCCGAAAGACGTCCACTGCTGGACATAGACCTCCCCCAAATCTCTCCACTCAGACCGGTATGTATTTAGGTAGGTACTTACTCAAAATTAATTCTCACGATTTGAAGCAAATAAACATATAAAATTATACGAGGTTAAGTTAATCTAAGCTTGCAATACATATCAATGATGTCACAAATATATACGGATGATGGATCTTAAAACCTAGCCTAAATCTTTTGAAATAGTACCTACCTATCTATAGAAAGTCAAACTGATCATTATTCAAGCTGAAATGAACTATTTTTATAAGTAACAAAAGCTGCACTGTCGTAGTCGAGAATATCTATAAGACGAGGGTCATCAGGTCAAACGGAATGTACCTACGTACATACTTACTCATAACGCATAAGGTTATCGAGTTTAAACTTACATTCTCAGTAGGTAGTCAATAGATGTCCTGTCTGTTAATAACAAATCATGCGAAGTTTTGAATCAACCGCAAGTTTGCTATTGCCAAATTATAAAGAGGGATAACGAATGCAGAATGTCATGCTCATGAGTTGCCAGGCCATTAGTGTATTATTTATACCTACCTACCCACGAAGATATAGAAGAAAAATCGGTCAAGAGCGTGTCGTAGGTACACGCCCAGGATAGGGTTCCGTAGCCATTACGAAAATAAATCAAATAATATTTTTCTAAGGATTTCATATTGTGTAATGAATCTTCCAAGTTTAGGTAGGTATATTTTATACCTTAGGCTGCTATTTACTCTTAAACTACTAATAATTCTCAAGCAATCTTAGCCGCTATAATTTTCCTTGTAAATTTGATATATTTACTACCATTCTGTTTTTTTTTTAAATTTCCACCCAACAGTAGATTTTAGAAGGGAGGGGGGACGCTCGATTTCAATGAAAATTTGCACTTTAAAGTTGAATATTTCGCAAAGAGATCACTGAATAGAAAAATTATCTTAGCAACCCCCAATGGTTTTAAAAGACCTATCCAACGATACCCCACACGTATAGGGTTAGTGGAGAAAAAAAATCACCCCCACTACGTCTATGGGAGGTATACT
Organism: Choristoneura fumiferana; assembly: GCF_025370935.1. Taxonomy (NCBI): domain Eukaryota; kingdom Metazoa; phylum Arthropoda; class Insecta; order Lepidoptera; family Tortricidae; genus Choristoneura; species Choristoneura fumiferana. Next base: position 14,694,776 of record NC_133489.1, on the reverse strand, counting down.
TACACTAAAAAAATTTTTTTTTTGTTTTATTAATTAATGAATATATATATTCATGTCGAATTATACAGCTTTCTAGTACTAACGGTCTCTCAGCTTAGCCGCGGAAGGACAGACAGACGGACAGACGAAACTATAAGTAAGTAAGTAAATCTTTATTTGCTAGAATAATAATAAGGGAATAAGGGTTCCTAGTTGATTACGGAACCCTAAAAATAAATAATAAATAGAAATAAATAAATATCACGGGAAAATTCACACCGATTGACCTAGTCCCAAAGTAAGCTTAGCAAAGCTTGTGTTATGGGTACTAAGCAACGGATAAAATATAATTATATAGATAGATACATACTTAAATACATATTAAACACCCAAGCCCCGAGAACAAACATTCGTATTTTCCATACAAATATCTGCCCCGACGCGGGAATCGAACCCGGGACCTCAAGCTTCGTAGTCAGGTTCTCTAACCACTAGGCCATCTGGTCGTCTAAAAATAGAAGATCAAAATCACATTTTAATGGTGCTTTATTTATCGAACGCTCTACGATGATTTTACCGCTTGTACTCTACTCTTCATGTTTTTCGCCTTATCTCACTCACTACCTACCTTACGTTGTTCTTGCAGTGATCAATTAAGTATAAATAAATGTTATACGAGGTAGCAGGTGCTGCCTACAATCTGTTGTGACCGGGTTACTGTTGTTAGCACATACTGCGGAGCCTCAGAAAAATGATAAGAAACAAAATAACAAAATAGGTTTTTTACTCGAATATTTGACGTCTAAATCAGAAAAGTTACAAATTACGTAATCTTAACTTCCTTTGTTAATTATGGTAAATGCAAGAAATTATTGAAGCTAGAGCGAAGAACTCTTTTATCATTAACCTAACTATGCAATCCGGTGTAAAATCTTCCCGGGGTCTCAAACTAACTCCATATGAAATTTCATTTAAATTGGTTCAGTAGTTTGAATTTAAAGAAGTAACAAACAAACAGTCAGACAGAATAGATAACTAGGTACTTTGAAGGGGATTTTTTCACTGCTGAGTTGATAGCAACCTGTACCTAGCAAAATATCCAATTAAATCGATTTTTGAATGATACTCGTAGTCACCTTTCTACTTATTATCTCTTTGTACAGATGGGTACGTTCTCAGAAGAGCAATTTATCAAATAATCTACTTATTTTTCCTTCGAACTGACTCATCTTTCGTTACTCATTGTACCTATAACATACATTGACATTCTTGATTAAAAAAACCGACCAAGAGCGTGTCGGATACGCCCGAAATAGGGTTCCCGTAGCCTTTACGAAAAAATTAAGTTAATATTTTTCTAAGGATTTCGTATTTTGTACGGAATACTTATTCCAAGTTTAGGTATATTTTATACCTTAGGCTGTTATTTACTCTTTAACTACTAATGTCAAGATTTTAAGTGTAGATATTACTGCACTTTAGAGTTGAATATTTTGCAAACAGATCACTGAATCGAAAAATCGTTTTAGCAACCCCCTAATGGTTTTAAAAGACCTATCCAACGATACACCACACTACAAGGTTGGATGAGAAAAAAAATCCCCCCCCTTTACGTCTATCTCCTAAAGTAATCCAAAAAAAATTTTTTTTTTCATTTTTATTGTACCATTTTGTCTGCATAGTTTATATATATATATATATCCGTGCAAAATTACAGCTTTCTAGCATTGATAGTCCTTGAGCAAAGCCGCGGACGGACAGACAGACAGACAGACATGGCGAAACTATAAGGGTTCCGTTTTTGCCATTTTGGCTACGGAACCCTAAAAATACCAGAGCGTCGTACGTACGTTGTATTGGTCATACTCATACGTTTTAACGCTTGCGAACTCCTCGAAGTATCAATTCAGACAACATTCACCAAGAATACAGCGAGATAATGATAAAGTATGACCCTGTATTTTGTTGGCCGAATGTCGACGTGCCGAACGGATATTGTTCCCTGAAAAATACCATTCACGGCGTTACACCGCACCTATAATTTACCTGCGTCACGTTGCACGGTGACATTGTAAAACAGCTTAGTTATTCTTAATGTTATGTCAGCAGAGATAATGAAAATAATGGAGGCAAAATTAATATCAAATTAGAGGGTTTAAGTAATGCAATAATAATGTGGTGTGGCGAGTAATGAGTGGCATCCTCATGACTGCCGCTGTCGCAGTTCTGAGCTGACACTCGCTTTTGTTATTGTTGATGTCACCTGTATTATGGATTTACTACCTACCTAGATATTTATCAAGGTACCTGCACCACTGTATACAGGATGCAATGTGATACAGTATTAGTGTTTCATATACGTCTCCCCACAACTAATAGGCCTTACGGGATCTCGACGTGATACAATATTAGTGTTTCATATACGTCTCCCCACAACTAATAGGCCTTACGGGATCTCGATTACAGATAGTACAAGTCCCGGGGAAGGACATAGAATCTAGTTTGTATCCCGGAAAATTGCATAGTTCCCGCGGGATAGCAATAAACGAATTCTACGTGAACGGAATCGCGGGCAACAGTTGTTAATGAATAATTGAAACTAATATTGACGTCTTCGATATTTTAATTAGAATTAAGTTTAGACTGTAAGTATACTAAAAAAATGAAATGAACTTATTAATTGACTTCCTAAAGCGTGCATGATAAAGAAACTATTTTCCTTCTGTCAATTCCTTTATTGAACAGACTGTTGTCCCTCTTAGATTCCTTAAGAGAAAGTTATTCAATTTGAAAAGGTTTTCTTCGAGTCGGTAATTACGTACGGAAACTATCTACTAGATGAATTGAATGTATGGTGTCCATACTTTGAGTTTGTGATTAAGAAGCTTTAAATAAGACTAATTTAAACAATTGAGTATTATTATGTTATTTTAATAGTACTCAATTATATTCTCCAGCATGAACTGAACCAGATACACTATTTTTGTATCACGTAAGAAATTGCATCCTGTAACTATATCCAAGTACACATGTGAGTTGCACAAAGTATTTAGTTTGGTTACGTTTTTCAAAACCGCGGTGTCATATTTGTCATGTTTATAATGATTATTGTAAAAATAATATAAATTATGATGCTAACCTGATTTATATGTCTAAGTTAATAGATACTTAATTAGCGCTCTACGTGCGCGTAGTCATTTGATGCCGATGGTGATGGATATCTGCTAGGTCTAGTCTAGGTAAGGCTCACGCAGCGCCGGCCCTGAGGTACAGCAGAGCAAGAGGCGCGGTCGCTTTAGGCGCCAAATGGCAAGGGGCGCCATTTTCCAATGAAGGTTTCGACAGGCGAAATATCGCTAGATGGCGTTCGTATCGTGAGGTCCGTTTGACATCTGTCACGCTTGTGATTGGATAAATATCTAAATGAGCCAATCGCAAGGAAGACTGAAACGTCCTCACGGTACTAACGCCATCTGCCTATATTTCGCCTGTCGAAAACTCTTTATCCAGTGCAAAATAAAACTTTGATGGCGCGTTGTGAGAGGCGCGGAAACGGTGTAGACAATCTCGCTTTACCTTGATCAAGGACTAGAGTTGGCTCTGGGTGACCCTACTCGTATCCGTGAACCTTATTATAGTTAACGTGACAAAGTACTCGTATTCGTATATGAATGGCCTGTTAGTTACGGAGAAGGTAAGGGACTCATACATCGTCAGTCATCTGATTAGTTAGTTGTTCATATCAAAGTATTGGGTAGGTACTTAAAACTGCAACAAAGCGATTACGATCTTAATGATGCACACTTGTAACCCAAATCAGATGATACTTATATCTACGTGACCATGGCCTACTAATAGCGGCATTTAAAATCCTGGTTAAAGCTGATGGCGCTTTATTTCATCAATGTTCGCAAGTGATAAGAAAGTCATTTGAAGTGATAAATTATCGCCATAGTTGGATCATGAATGTGTGACAGTCGATTGATTCTCGTAGATAAATGTGATCTTTAATTCTAGATACTATCTAGGTATCTGAAGAGGCTTCGAATTGACTTAAATTGGTAGCAACTTTTCTACTAGACGCTCTTGCATCTTGGGCATCAATATTGTATTACTACATAGACAATAGACAATAGTCTATATATCTAATGCCTCCCATTAAACGAGCAGTTCTTGTACCTATATGTATATATATATATTTCGGGGAACTCAGGACACGGCTCCAATGATTTCGATGAACTTTGGTATGTTGGGGTTTTCGGGGATGAAAATTCGATTTAGCTTGGTCTTGCTTGCTTGGTCGAGCGAAGCTCGGTCGCCCAGGTACTTACGTACATTATTAAAATCGGCTGATCTTGAGTATACAAGGTGTTAATTAAAGACCTAACTAAAAACCAGTACGACTACCATGAGTTTACAGTGACCGTACTCGATAGCGCGACGGCATAAATTATTTGTAGAGGCCCTGTTACAATTCTCCATACAAATAATTTACGCCGTGGCTATCGAGTACGGCCACTGTAAATTCATGGTAGTGGTACAGAAAGGAGTTTGCTCAGAATCGAGAGTAGAGTCGATTACACTATGATTTAAATCAGGTTATTTTTGTGTTTTTAAATCCCTGCATTTTTTTCTACCCAGTCTAAAAGCGACGAATGAACGTTTTAGCGAGCTTGCATACTAGTTTGATAATTTCTGAGGATAATTTAATACTGGCCGTTTTGCTGTCATTTTGATTTTCTTTTAAAAACGGCGAAGCGCAACTGACAAATACAAATTATGATTGATTATGATTATGAGTTGTGAGTGTGCTGGTGACTGTACGCCATCCTAGAACACAACTGACGTCGTCTTTCATGCTACAAACAAACATCAACCATTTTGCTTTACACCTTTGCTTCTTCGAATAAACTTTAAAGTGTAATATAAATTAAAAAACTAATTATTTTTAGAAGTCGCTGAACTAATGTTGTTCATTTTGATGAGTATGATCTATGTTTTAATTATTTGCTCATGTTACAGGCCACACCCGGTATAAAAAGTGTAAACAAAGAGGCCATTAACCCGACCACAAACTATTAAATACCTACCTAGAAGCTATTGCAAAATAATTAATCTGTTCAGTAAATCGATTAATTTATTAATTGAACAGATCGATATTTAGTACTTGAAAAAAGGCGACGAATTTTGTTTTATTGTTTACAATAGGTACTTGATTTAATTCCAAAGACTGTTTATTCAATTATAAAAGCAGTATTAACTATTTTTTAATTAAATAAAAATCGCTTATTCGATCGAGCATTAATCGATTTTTAAAATGTCAAATTTTTCCTCCATCTCTATGCTAATACGGATACATTGCGGATACACGAGTTTTATTCAAAAAATAACATCAGATTTTGACGAAAATTTTTCAAATGTCCTAATGACGTACCTAAATAATGCAATAGAACACTTCCGGCCAGATGGGAAGTAGTAGACTTTTTTTTTACTCTATTTGCCAGTGATTATTAACCGTCAGGGCCTATACTTGTCTCAATTTAACCAGCTTTCAAACAAAAAAAAACTGCATTCAAATCGGTTCACCCGTTTCAGAGCTGCGGTGCCACGGACAGATACACAGACACACACACTCAGACAGAACGGGCAAACTCATAACATACTCCTCTTTTAGCGTCGGGGGTTAAAAAGGAATACATCACAGCTACCGCAGAAGCGGCTTTATAAGTATACGAGTAACAGTCAATTAAAAAATTACCTACTTTTGCAAAATTTTGTTTGGAAGCTTCAGAAATTGCATTAGGCCGGAATATGTTCATAAAAAAAATCATTTTTTTTAATTAGTTACCTATGGTATCTTGGGAACTAATTTGTTTTCTTCGCGATTGTTTTTGACTTTCCACTGAGTCTACATACTTTGATTTTAGTGTTTTTCATTTCGTTTCAAATTAAAATTTTAACGGCTACATTCGCATGTTTTTAATAAAACAAAGATGTTAAGTATCTACCTACTGAGAATTGTGTTACCTTCTAGATTTTAGACTTGGGATTATTTAACAATAATAAACTCTACATGCAAGTGTAATATTATTATTTTACACTTCCGACATAAATTATTGAAAAAACTAGCGCGAGTTTCACTGTTAAAATTTTAATGTTGCTTCATGAAACGGTACAGACTAGGTGGGTAGTTCTACGAGCGTTTCAACCGCTATCAGTTTCCTGTCGCTTATACTGAAGAAATGAGTCAGGTAGAATGGAAGGATTTTATACTGGATAACGACATGGTGTGCATGCGGTACATTAACAATAGTTAAGTACATTCAAATTTCTTGCTTACGGTCTCTCATTTCTTCATACATGCTTAGGGAAGGTTTACTAATGTTTCGGCGAATAACGTTTGGCAACCTGTTTCATTTCGCAACTTTTCATTTCCCAACTGCTTAATATTTCTGAAACTGTAAATATTTCAGGATTTTTATAAAACTAACCTAATCTAAAGGGTTCTACACGATGACCCTGAAATAAATCCTGAAATATTTACAGTTTTAGAGTTTGCGAAATGAAACAGGTTGCCAAACGTTACGTTGCGAAAAGGCAGTACTCGTTAGGGAAACTGATAGCGGTTTGAAACGCTCGTAGAACTAAACTAACCATGTAGATATAAAGATAAACGAAAGTACCTATTGAATGTAAAACAACTAGAATCATGCATCGAAATAAATTGTAGATACGACTAAGTTCTTATCGCTGTGAGTAATCGAATCTAATCACCAAATTTCAAGGTTTTAAAATTTAACTCGCGCAACGTAGCCCTTGCCATTTTAACTTTGAGTCAGAGGGACCGCGTCTCATCCAATCGTCTTAATTGTGCAGAGGCCGAATTAATTCCTTTCAATTGATGGATGACCCTTCAACTGCTCAGTTTATTTCTAGGATACGTTTGCAATTATCTAGATCACTATATTCCTTTGAGCATTGTTTTCCTTGTCTTATCAAACATTTATAGACACAATAAAAGAGGTATAACCAATTTATCAACATATCGATTTCTATTGTTACAACAAAATAATAAGTGGGAGTTGTATTATATGTGCATTTTTGATAGCCTTGATTTAGTTTATTTATCATCATTCAGTTATAGTTATGTATGTGTGTGTGTGTGTAGCAGTGAAGATGATTAAAGCAGTGATATAGTTATATTTCTCAGAATTTTACTAGACTAATCTAGTGAAATAGTTATTGGACATGAGGCGGAGCGGATCCGATCCGACGCTGTCGGGTCAGGTGAAAGGCGAAAAAGTCTTTGTTAGATTTTTTACATGCACATAACGATTCACTAGATTAGTCTAGCTAGTAATATAGTTCTATTACTGAATAACTATTAGTTATTGCTATATTCCTAGGGATATAAATATATCACTACTTGGCCCATGTCACTAGGTACATAATGTATGTATTTGGACCGGGTGATAGAATCGTAGTAAGTAGGTACGTATGTAAATTTTCAAAGTACTTTTGCTGCCTAATCCATGTCTTCATATTACCCAAGTTTTTGTACATAGTACATATTTTGTAACCTAAGTATTTAATGAATGAGTGTTTGAGGTTATAGGTAGGTATAGCCACCAACTATAAATAGGTTTCATATATTTTTTGTAAGTAGAGCACAGTGTTAATATTTATGATCGATTTCATAACAGTGGTGTAGGTAAATCATCTACTTACCCACCCTACGTATGCCCAGGTAGATATATCACCTTTATTGGCTCCCGAACAGCACACAACCGATTGAACGGAAGCTGCGCATTGTAGGATCCACTCCCGCGCATCATGCGTGGCGGCCCCAATAGTCTGATTGATCTTTATGATGCGTCCACGCCCCTGCCCATGAAGCATCAGCAACAAATCGAAATATTTGCTTTTAGATGTAGGTAAGTACCTACCTAAAAGAAAAGAAGCATTTTCGAAGACTAGCATTAGTGGCGTAGGTCGCCTAACGACAGGTAAAACCCGGAAAAAGGTGGTGCATTTATTTCTCTAAAAACCCCTAAAAAAACCCTAATTGGGATGTCCCAATTTTTGACAACATATAATATATCGAAAACCATTTGGAGAAATAGGCTTTGTGAAGCGTTTTCAGAAATCAGATTCCAAAAATGTGATAAACTGAACAAGTTTATGTTTAGTTAAGTTAATTAGTTAATTAGTTTAGTTTAGTTAATGTGATAAACAAAATTTAAGTAATGACCCTCATTTGGCTCCTGCAGTGTCTCGTCACAAAGGCAGTTATAAAGCAGGTCTACACTCGTAAGCAAATTGACAATTTGAAATGTTGCTAAATGCTTATAATAGCAAAGAGTGACAAAGATAGAACTTTAATCACATGATGCGCACCCGGCCTTAAACAATTGTCATTTATCGTAAAGTCCGAAATGCATACGAGTATTTCCAATGTATTTTTACAAATTAAATTATTAAATTACTATGTTACAATAAATACAAAAGAATTTAAGTATCAGATTATAATAAAAAATATCTATTTACTATCACACCATTAAAAAAAAATAGGAAACATCATGTCAGCCGAAAGACGTCCACTGCTGGACATAGGCCTCCCCCAAGGCTCTCCACTCAGACCGGTCTTGTGCTTTTCGCGTCCACCGCGATCCCGCAATCTTAACCAGGTCGTCGCTCCATCTTGTTGGAGGCCTACCGACAGCTCGTCTCCCGGTCCGCGGACGCCATTCGAGAACCTTTTGACCCCATCGGCCATCATTCCTGCGAGCAATGTTCCTCGCCCATTGCCACTTCAGATTAGCAATTCTTCGGGCTATGTCGGTAACCTTAGTTCTAATGCGGGTATCATCATTTCTGATTCTATCCCGCAGAGAAACCCCGAGCATAGCCCTCTCCATAGCTCCACAGCTATCGGGTATAACTGCGGTCGCCAACCCGCCTGCCAAGCGTGGCGACTAAGGCATTTTCCCCCAAGGTACAAGATAACATAGGAATAATCGAAGCTAAAAGAAGAGAGATAAATAAAACTATTTGTCAAGGTTCATTTAGAGCTCTAAGCCGTGCTTGAATTATTGTCAAATTGTAATGCCACAGATTATGTTATGTACCACCTGAATTTTTCTAGGCAATGGAACGAGACTGTCTCACTGTGACGTCATCCAGCGTATTTCGTAAAAAAATTACAAAAAATTAAAGACTCATCCAAATTCAAAATTAATGAAAAAGGTATCTTAAAATATCCTATTCTTTCCAAAAATAAAATAAAAACTATATAGGTTATTTTTTTTGGTGCATCCCAATTACTTTGTTTTATTTTTGTACGTCTTTTTTGTGTTTTTTTTTGTATAATTTAAATTTTACAGCGCATTGGTTTTTACCGGAATGCTGTAATTTAAAGTGACAAATAAATAAATTTACTAACTAACTACTTACTTAACTGTTGTGTGTAAAGGTCTGCGTAATATTGGTTTATCGCTATCCAGCGGGCACTGTACAATTATCCGGGATAAAAACTATCCTATCTCCTTCCCAGGGTCTCAAAATATCTCCATACCAAATATAATTTAAATCGAGATAGTGGGCGTGAGAGCTAACAGACAGATACTTTCGCATTTATAATACCAGCTGTTTCCCGGGAATCCACTTGCGAAGAATTCGTTTATCGCTATCCTAAGTCCTTCCTTCCTTCCTTCAAACAATCTCCATACTAAATTTCATCTAAATCGGTTCAGCGGTTTAAAGCGTAGAGGTAACCTGATATACAAACAGACAGGGTGATTTTCACATTTATTAGTAAGGAAAATAAAATAATCAAGTTAGAGATACACAACTAATTAGACAATTTTGTTTTCAAGAATTCGTAGCGCTAGAACATCTGCTGGTGCTTGTCAGTTTTTTGAAAGACCGTGTTTGGGTCAAGATTTTCAGATGCGTCAAATACGATCGTTCTAAATCGTTATAAAGTTGGCTTTGACGGTGTAAAATACTGCTTTTATTCGTTTACTGCCTAATTTATCTGTTACTTGATAAGGTTGTTTGATTTATATTTACTCTCTCTGAATCAACTCTAAATACGCAAAATTGTGATATCACCCCCCTGCGTTACTCCTTCAAAACAAAACACATCCGGTCAGAGAAAATACGCTGAAGCAGAAGAATATATGAACAAGTGCTTTATAAGGCTTCGGGAATAAGCAAATACATAATACTTACTCCTACTAAGTAATAAGGGTGTACCAATTCTCTAGTAAGTTCTTGTCCTTAAATCCGATTCACACGATGAGTTAAGAGTACCTATCATGTTAGTAAAAGTAACTAAGTGACGATTAGAGACCTACAGGATCTCGTTGTGTGGGAAACCACTCCCCCCCGCAGCGTGAGTCAAAGGGTCGAGAAAAAATACTGTAAGCTGGTCATCCATTATTATCTTTTTCTTTTTGCAGTGCTATGCTAAGTCTACAGAAGCTTGATAGCAAGAATAGCTAATAGTACTAATTTCGAAAAATCCGTTCTTTGTATAGGTAGGTACGCGTTAACGCTACAAATATTTCAGCTTTCTAGACTACATTTGGTTGGGCATTTAATCAGTCAGTCAGATATAGGACATAGTAGATAGATATAGGGCATAATATAGGACAATTTTAAATACAGATTATTTTTATACGATAATTTGATTTAATTCTTGTTGTCCCTTCTTCGTAGTGTCGTCGCGTCATTAACAGTCAATATAGTAATTGTCATAACATAATTAGAGATTATTTACAGACAAACGGCAAAAGTAATAAAGTATGTTGTAAATAATGTGAAATTTACGCAAGAAACCATCATATACCTACTTAGATACCTACAGGAAAATACAACGGCTTTTGTGACTGTCCACATTCTCAGGTTTAAGTATTTTTCATCATTTAATTTTAGTCCTAACTTTATTACGTTCAAAGTGGCTATCTAGCTCTCTATTTGTCTAAACTATACACATTTCTAGAACTTATAAGAAAAAGAAAATACTAAAGATAACATGTAAGCACCTGTTTAAAGTCATTCTATACATAAGACAATAAGTAGAGTAGAGTCGTCCCGTTCGTATTGTTGTGGTGGAATTTACCTACTTAAACATAAGTTGGAGTTAAAATTGAAAGAGCGGCATATTATCAGCATGTTTATCGAATTACACTTTTAAAAACTTTCCTACGTCAGTGAAAATCGTTCCGGCTTAACAATATGATGCATTACCTGTACATATCGTAAACTGGTAAAACTTCACTGGAAATCAGCACTGCATAACCACTATATCACTAGAGAACACAACTTCTGTGGCCGGTCGCTTGTGGGCAAGCCGCAATCAGCGAGCAGTCTGGAGGGAAGGCACTCGCTCAATTGATTCAATTAGTCCATGCCTTGGGCTGGGCCGCGGGATGGCAATGCCGCGGAGGTGTTCTGTACTCAGAGGACCCACTGATACTGTCGCTTAATCTGTTATCAGACGTCCTCAGCCGAACGTATCACCGCGCCGAAACAACTCGTAAGACAATAAACGCTCTCACTCATTTGGGGCAGATACCAAATAGATACTCTGCTCGTATCTAAATGTCCGATTGGTGGAACGATTGAGTTTATTAGACTAGTTCCAGTGTTCGATAAGTAATGGCTGTCTTTGTTTTGATTCCGTGTCAACAGCAAGATAAGCAGCATATTTATGAAAACCCAAATGAGTTGCTAATGAATGTTATGAAGTAAGTAGGTACTTAAATAATCGTTGTATATGATCCAACTACCTCTATATTCTTGTTAACTACTTAAATTAAATGTTTATGACAGATTTTGCAGCCACTGTGTCAGTTTGATTTTGGAACTGGTATATAAATAGTTATACATATAACTGCTAGAATAAACATTGGTGCCTATTAATTTTGTTGTAGAGAAATGAACCTAAAACGATGCGAATTTTGCAGGTGGTAGGACTTTGTGCAAGGTCCGCCCGGATTGCTAACACCATCTTGCTCGCTAATCCTGCCGTGAAGCAGCAGTGCTTGCATTGTTGTGTTTCGGTGTGGAGAGTAAGACATCCGGTGAAATTACTGGCACTTGAGGTACAGGTACATCCCATCTTAGGCCTCTAGGTTGGCAATAACCCCTGGTGTTGCAGATGTTTATGGGCAGTGGTGATCTCTTACCATCAGGAGACCCACTTGCTCGTTTGCCATTTAGTCGAATAAAAAAAATACGCGTAAAAGCATTACCTGGTTCGAATTGTTGTAAAAACCGTAATCTGATAATCTGATCGCATTTTGTCGTAGACACTTTTGTTGTAAGGAGCAGATTTGAGAGGTTTAGTAGTTGGCACACAGTTAGGGCTTTGTAGGAATGAAACAGTTCTTTTTAGGGAAAAGGAGAGGTCGAAAAATGAATAGACATGTCACCCGATGGGCTCATTCGGGTTTCAATATAGGGTTGTCATTGCTGCACCTCCACGTGACCTCCACCAACCATGCAAGGATGCAGTAAGATAATAAAGCTGTGCCTCCTGTGATAAATGATCCAAGTGCAAAATCGACATTTTACAGAAGAGCGAAAATAAGATTTAAAAAATTCTGGTTTGTGAGCCAAGGGGGCTTTTACCGAAGCACTTTTTTTATAAATAAAAATATATTCTATAAACGTGTATTTAGTGTTTTTCGGTAAATATTGTAAGTTTGAAGAAAATCGCGCAAAACCTGTAAGATTGTACCTATTTAAATGTCTATATGAGTAAATAATATGTGTTAGATGATACATATCGAAAATACAAACTGAGTCATAGATGCACAGAAAAACCAGAAAAAGAGACCAGCGCTGGAAATCGAACCCATTGCAGGTTCTCAGCAATCCGTGCTGTGTGCTAGCACGCAGTACGGACAAAACCAGCGGTGGTGTAGGGGTTCCCAGCGCTGGTCTCTTTTTCTGGTTTTTCTGTGCATCTATGACTCAGTTTGTATTTTCGATATGGTTTCACGGGATACCCGTAAAAGTAACAAATTTGGAGTTGAAATAAAAAATACTCCAAAAATACAATCACAATTAGATGATACAAGTTCAGTTATATCATGGTGCACCCCTGGAGCACCCATAATATCTCTTGGTGTAAACTGATACGGGTATGATATACATGAACTTGTAAAACACACTCACTCACTCAGCGTAAAATGTTTTCAGCTCAAGTAAAGTAAAACAAAACCCCGAAAATTTTATTTTTTTACTTTGTACCCCGTTATAAATAAAATTTACCTAACTTATAGATCCTTCTCTTTGTTGTCCTTCTGTCTGTCTTGTTTGTCTGGCCGTTCGTCCGTCGTCAGTCAAGACGCGTGGACGTATCAAACTGAAATTAATATCAAATACTCAGGTTTCCATACAAATTATCGGGGAATCAAAACCTAAAGAGTGCTTCCAGTTGTTCTAAAACTAGAAATTTGGTATAAAGACTTTTGGTATGAAATCTGAAAACCTTTTTTATGTCTGTCTGTGTCAGTAACCAATCTAAAATCACCTCACGCTGCGTAGGTACATTTTGCTTATATAGGTAAAGTAGTTAATAGATATTCATAGATAGGTACTTACAAATTTTTACGGAATTCTCGGTGTGCGAGTCCGACTCGCGCTTGGACGGTTTTTTTTATAATTTATAGTCGAGAAACTGAGTTTTAAGCCAGTGTGGCGTTTAGGGGCTTACATGTCCAGATTTTACAGCGAATGGCTTTCACCCTGGATGCGATTCAGTTTCTAGTGTGCAGCGGCGTCTTTAGCCCATGTAGCGCCCGTGTGCAATTATTACTTTAGCGCCATCTAGGAAGCGCGCGGTCAAAATGGAATAGGTACAAAGTGCCACGGCCGGCGCCCCTAACGCCGCGGCGCCCGTGTGCAACGCACACCCTGCAGGGCTACTACGAAACTCTAAACTCGAAGTTCGTATCGTACCTTCCCTCTCGCTCTCGTATTAAATAGTATAAGTGTCAGAGGGACCGCACGACACGAACTTCGAGTTTCGAGTTTCGGAGTAGCCCTGCTGCACTATAGGTAAAGACGCCTCTGCTAGTGTGACTGTAAGTAAGTACTGCCTACAGTAGGTGGACAACGATAGTAATAGATCTATCTATTGTTAGTTTCCATGAATGTACCTACTACCTAGTAGGTATACACTCAGAAAAACTTACACTCAACTTAGGTAGTTTCTGGAATCAGGCATTACCTAGGTACTTTGCGGAGGTTAATTAACTACGCTCGACGTATTTTGAGCAGCTCCGAAACTATCTTTATTTTATAATGGATTGATGTGATTTATTATATAATACTTCACTTTATTCTGAAGTAGTTATCAGAACTAGGTACGAACTGTAAAAAATAATCATTTGTTTTCAAAATGTGCTTTTAATATAAATGTAAAAAGTTTAGCGTTTTTTATTTTAACTGAAACAATCCAACGTCCGTTGTCAAATGTCATGTAACTGTCAGATTTGACAGTAGGGTAGGTGAGAGAAGCGCATCGTTCGGCACTAAAGTTGCGTTAAATTTTTTGTTGTAAACAATCAATTCGCTTATTTGTTTTTGCTTATCACTGCCTTAATTCTCCAAATGAAGATGAATGCTACTAGTTTGTACGTTTCTACGTGCAGACTCATAATACTGGCTGACACGGCCGACAAGTCTTCATGGACGGATTTGTTTCGTTTAGTTCCTTACTTGCGGCAATCTTTGTCATGCACAGTTTGTGGTAATTTGCTTAAAGAACCCTACACCCCGACGAGTTCGGGGTGTCAGCACCATGTGTGTAAAAAGTGTAAAGGCGGGAGAAAGAAATTAAAACCGTCTTGCAGTTGGTGTAAGGATTACGATAATTATACGGAAAATTTACAGTTACGCATTCTGCTCCAGTGTTATAAGAAGTTGTGTGAATATTTTATGGGCACAGAGGTATACAAGACACTGTTGGAAGAGGACGAGATAGCAGCGGGTGTGAATGGTGGTACAGTGGCCAGTTCTGGACTCATTGATTTGATTCAGGAGGGTGCAGGCTTCACAGATGACTATAAGAGCACAGCTGGGCTTTCTAAGTCTGCATACAGCATCCTGCCCTGTGTGTACACCAACTCCACATCCACACAAACACAGGCAGCATCAACATCAAGCATGGCTGAAACTAGATCTTCTAATAAGGACTCTCCTAATTCCAGAGCTATGTCTAATGGTTCTCCGTTGTATTCTGTGATGTATGCTGGCTCAGGCAATAAAATTACAATTAAGAGAAAAGCTGTTGATGAAACTGATGCTTCTCCTAGTGAACCACCACTTAGGGAAAGTAAGGTAATTGGCAAAAGTGATTTATTTTTCTTAAGTTTAATGTGTATTGCTTGATCAATATTTTCCTTGAATTAATAAAATGTTGTTTACTTCTGTAGTTACAATTTACAATATTTCCTGGTATTCATAATAGAAACCTGTAGCAAGGGTGAAAGCCATTAAAAAATACATAGAATTACCCTATAAATATTATGTTCCAGTCAAACCAATTAGGATTTAAGAAGCCTTCAAACAGGACTCGCGGCACGGCTAGTAGCAAACGAAAAGGTTGTCGCTGCGGCAATGCAACGGCCACTCCCGGCAAACTGACATGCTGCGGGCAGCGGTGTCCATGTTATGTGGAGAGCAAACCCTGCACTGAATGCAAGTGCAAAGGCTGTCGGAACCCCCATAGGCCAGATGGAATGAAGGTATGATAGTCACTAAACAATGTATGTAACTAATAAAACCTCGTTGAGTTTCTTGCCGGATTCTTCTCAACAGAGGTTTTTCCCAACCGGTGGTAGTATTTTTTTTTTACATTCATAAGTGCTTGTTCAGCCGAAATTGAATAAAGATATTTTGACTTTGACTTTGACTGAAAAAAAGGATGTACCATCAGCCAAATAAGTAGTCTATAAATTTTTAAACAATTTCTTATCAAACGAATATGTTGCGAAAGTCGAACTTTCAAGTTGACGCATATTGGCAAAATTGTTTTATGGCATGCAATCAATTATCAACTTTAAAGTGGTAGACCACATATATTTAGCTGATAATTAAAATAATCTTTATTTTACTATTTAAAGCATAATTTCACATAATTTGCTATTTTAGGTTTTCTCAAATAATAAAGGTATTATTTCATATTATGGCAATAACAAGGCAACTAGTTGACTATGACTAGGGTTTCTGGTTTATCAACCTTTTTTTTTCTCGAGTTTCGAGAATTCTCAAGGCTATAATCTCGAGTTTTCTCGGGTTCTCGAGTCTTTTATAAAAACCTCAATAAAAACCAGGAAATAAAATATTTATTGCACCATAATCATAATTTTTTCGTATTTTTCCCCAGCTTCCCGAAGGAAGGTTATTTTTTCGAGCGTCGTATTGTATGTACGTCCATTTTTTTGATCCTCGCTGTAGCCTAAATGGCTGGGCTGATTTTAGCATATGAGGTATCATTACATATTATTTCAGGCGTTCACAAATAAAAATTATGTCGGAAGATTAAAAAGAAATATTTTGTATTGTAACAATATGGTATCGATACCAAATGAAAGCTAATAATTTGCCGTTTCTAATTAAAAAACATCTAGGTACATCAAAAATCATGACTAAAATCGAAATTCATATTGAAGTCTGTTCTAAATATATGTATAAGTAGGTATACTTTTAATCAACCATTTTTACTGAAATATCAAAAAAAGTATGAAACAAAACAAAAAAAAAACAAAAACCCAAATCAAATTCATTTAGTGACCAGCTCAAAAATTTTTAGTAATGGGCCCCAACAGTTCAACTTTAAGTTTAGCTACATAACAGAGTTCTAGACGGTTGTCTAGAACTCTGTCTGGGATGTCTATGGTTTTTTTGTGTCGGGGAGAATACTAAGCTATCTAATTTTAATTAATAAGTTTTTTACTTTAGCTATTCATTCTCCAAAAGCCATGAACAGCGAAAAACCGCATCTGGCGCATTTAAATTTGGAACTCGAGAATTCTCGGTAATTTTTTTCTTGTCTCGAGTGAAGCCGAATTTCTCGAGTTTTCTCGAGTTCAAGAATAACCCTATCTATGACTTACTGCTCATTTTACAGCTATAATTTAATCTACACCATTATTTTGATTGCCCTAGTTTTAACTGTACTTTCTATGCTTTTACAAGGTTTTTATTGACTTCACCTCATATGGATATTTATCTTGCAAATAAATTATGATCCACTTTTAGTGGTCCAATTGACTTAAAATTTGGTACACAATTTTGGCTTGGATGACATAGCAAATACAAAAAGCTTGTATAAAATTTTGACTAGTCTTATTTTCAATTGTCATTCATAAAACATGAACATAACAAAAATCCCATTACAACTTCAAATTTGTGATTCAAGGTGCGGCCACACATTCCTCAGCTCGACACATTGCAACTGAATGTGAACTCAAACCCGGACAGTTCCCCATCTTGCTCGGGGTCCATGGATAGCCTGGACACAGACACCCTCACTATTGAAGCCATGGAAGAAAGCCTGAACTTCAATTCAGATCTTAAGACATCTAATATTAAGGGTAAGTGGCTAATGGTCTTATCTAAAGTCGTTTTGTATAGTTGCTTATTGATTATTGTATTATTATGTATACTGCATTATACCCACGTCTTTGCCCCATTAAGAATATTATGAAATACACTAATGGGCTTGTCCTATCCCTTGGTCTTAGTGTACTTCTATGATACTAAAGGTTATTTTGAATTGGTTATATTATATTGGTTTCATTCTGAATTGGTTACTGTGTTTATATGTTACAATCTAGTTACAATATATTATCTCTTAATTCAGCAGTCTATTTATTGTATTATATAGCATGACGTCGGGAGACCTTTGCTCAGAGTTAAGGACTGTGCTAAGCGAGATATGGCCGTCTTCAAAAGTGACCACCTTGACTAGGAAAAGTTGCACGAAACGTACAGATTGGCGCGGACGTGTATTGGAGGGTCGCAAGTATTGCGATGAAGCCTGGCTCAAGGCACTTGCTGAAAAGAGACAGAGACGACACCATGGCGGTTCTGCACCAACATCCGAAGACTTCTCTTGTCTGGCCTGTGGGCGAACGTGTCGCTCTCGCATCTAGTCAGTCACCAAAGGCGTTGTGCACAGGCAACACGCCAAAATTCGTCTGGAACAGACGCGTAGGCCTGATAATGATGATATAGCATGCCACTCTTTTCCAGTTTGGCCTTGTTTGTAAGATTTAACTTATCCTCCCATATTCTTAGTGGTTTTTCGATACTTCGTGTAGTTTATGATTAATAAAAATTTTATGCCATTTTTGTTTTTCATGCGTCATGTGTGGCCAGTGTATCTCCGCTTTTGCTAGTCAATTCTGGTTACGATGTCTGTTAAAATGAACATAAATTAAGGGCCTACGTTAGCCGACGCGGTTTGCACGGAGCGGGTGGACGCCTATAGAAAAATAGTATGAGCAGCGTTCACTGCACCCGCATGCGCATGCGCCCGCGCCGTGCACCAGCGCCAGCTAGCTAGCGTAGGCCCTTAAACATCACTGGGCAGGTTGTGTAAAGCTTTATCTGCACTTATATTAAATAAATAATGATTTTAAATTCAAACTTTAGTTTTTTTTTCTTTAATTCTAGTATACACAAGTCAATTACAAGAAGTGTCGCCGTCGCTGCCGGCTACGATAATGATGGACGAGGAGCTCGCGGCGTCTCCTGAAGACGACACCAGCTCCCATGATTACGCGATGTCGCCGCCAGACTGCCGCGACTTCGACACCGGCTCGCCGCGATCTTCGGGCACCCAAGACGTCAACAGCGACATTGAAGTGGACGTATGACATCCACTCTCTCTCAGCGACTAGGAATCAATTCCCTTTATCCTTTCTAGTAGACAGCGTATGGAAGTATCGCTTGTTTTACGGATCTCAATTCGTTCTTATAGTGGTTGAATTTTAAACATATGTCCATTTAATTAATAATAAGATAAATAGAAATGTCACGCGAGCTAAAAGCCAGAGGAGCTTGTGTGGCTTAAAAGCCATATGTTTACTATCTACAACGAAGTGAATTGTCAAAAACTGGTTTTTTGTAGAGATTGTGGTATTTTTGGTTTTAAAAGGCTTAGAGGCCATGTACCTATCGCAATCTACTAAAAACCAATGCAAACACAAATACCACGCTGCTAATGTATATACTTAATAGTTTACCCGCGGCGTCTTTATTGAATTCCAAATTGAAATTCCGGGATTTTACAAAATTCCCCTGGGAAATCCCAAAATGTATCACGTTTTTTTTTATTTCATGGTTTTATCCCTACCTATCCCGTGGGAATATCGGGATAAAAAATAATCTATGTGTTATTCAGGCGTCCAGCTATCTACGTACCAAATTTCATCCAAATGCGTCCAGCCGTTTTAGCGTGAAGGAATTACAAACATACACCCACACAAATTTTCGAATTTATAATATAAGTAGGATCATAAACTAATGATATAATAACACCTTATATGACGATGAAATCACAGTTCTAACCTAATCTAACGTACTTTTCTGGCATTCCATTTGAATTATAATGAAGTGATTATTCAAAGTAAAATTTATACTAATTGAACGTTACACCCATGATAATATGAATTTCATTGTTTTATCTAATGTTTCTTATATGCTGTAAACGTTCTCAAACTGAAATTAGATAGATATTATATATATCTCACGGAACACACTCAAAAATAATGAAGAAGAGGCGAAAGTGGCGATGTCGATTCTGTGCAAAAATACACACGATGACAATTCTATTTTTCTTATTATTATTCTCCTATCTCTGTATAGTACTGTGGCTTCCCCTTAAGGATAGGGAGTCGATACCTTCCTAAGAACATGATGCTATTTAGGTACCTGCTAAGCTAACTTATGTACATAATAGAGCAGACTGAGGTACTTGCCTTTATGGAGTGTAACCACTCATGATGTCTGCGTGTATACCCCTAGAAAGATTTGGCTTTCGAAAGGCAATTTTTTATATAAGGTCACATTTGTTCCATGTTAGATTCCATTTGAGGTACCATCAGCCAAGTATGTGGTCTACCCCCCTAAGGTTAATTATCGTTTGTATGCCACAAAACAATAACTAAAATGTCGCTAAGACGTATCTGTCAAATTCAGTTCTATTTAAGCGACATATTCATTTTATAGGAAGTTACAGTACAAGGCCATAAAGATCGCACATCGGTCTTTGGAAAGAGACTGGGCTGATTTTGGCTTCGTAGAGCGTTGTTACACGCTACCTACGTTTGTCAGTCGTTGTACAGGTGCAATAGAGTACGGACGTATTTAGATGAAAATATATAATAAAGAGTTGTTGAAACCCCCCAAAACATTAAATTGTACGATCTTTAGGAAAAAGAGAGAACTATCCTTTTTCTAGCAGTTGCAACAGCAGCTCTCTTGCTCTCTATTAGATATCCGAAGTTTACATAATATGTCATTAATTGGGCGTAACCTAATTAAGTCCATAAAGATGCAGTATTTATTTGATATAAAACGTCACTTAATAAATACGACGATTCGTGGACGGTCGCTAGTGTTTGGATGTCGCCGTGAACAGCCTATTGTCTTTTTCGTGCAATCTTTATCGCCGAGTACTGTATTTAAAAATTGATATACCTAGATGAAAACCTTAAGTACTTAAATGACTTGTTGCATGTTGTAGGTAGCAACATGTCCATATAGATAAGCCAACGTTTCATAGTCGAAAAATAATTTAAGTCCTATATCAATGAGTTTCTCTGAGAGGTTACTTGGCGATAGGACACTTTGTGTCACGTTTGTGATTGGTTAAACTAAATGAGCCAATCACAAGCAAGACTAACGTCAATCGGACCTCTGGATACTAACGCCATCTAGTGATATTTCATCTGCAAAGAAACCAACATACAACGGGTCATTTAATTAGGTTTTTCGCCTATACCTAGACCACACCTAGACCCATCTGGCTGACTGTACGAAATCTTAAAAAAAGTTTTGACATCGGTCGGTTATTAAACTAACCGGGCGCTTTTTCAGCGCGTTCAACTTGACCACGTAATTTCGCCGGCTTTAAAGACTAGTTTCTCTATCGTTTGCCTGAATAATGCATATATATCTATATGCAATAATGTATATCTGCAACATTCATTTGTCATAAAGGGTGTTGTTACTCAAATAGTATATTTTCAGAATTGTTATTAAAGTAACGTTATGTAAACAAATGCATATTATAAGATTATAAAAAATAAAAATTGTTTGACAAGAAATGAAATTATGGGGAACGAACGGTGTACGTGCAAGTTTAATGTGCTACTAACACGACTGGTTGTAAGATTTTTAAGATTAGCTATGGTTTAAAAATGTTTCAGATAGTAGTTGCGCCGTACATAGTTTGCTTTACAAAGTTTTAGGCTCCCTCTACGCTAAGGCATCTTGCAGCAACACTAGAGTATAGAATACTAGAAATGTGATCTAATATCAAAAAATCAGTCTTTTACTGAAAGTGCTGTCACTTATTCTCTCCAACCAAGCTCCAACCTCCCTGTCTAGAAAACAAACACTATACATTAAAATGTGCAGATTTTTTTTGGCGGTTATGAATTTGTAGAATCCAGTGTGTGAACTGTTCTCATTATCAGAGGATCTTAGGGCGTTAGGATGGTATGATTATTTTTTCTAAGCCCAATGTCACACGTGATGGCGGCGAAGCAAGCTTCTGATATACTTTTCGGGGAACATTATATTTATTTCTTTTATTTTACACGCTGGTTTCTTTATTTTTCATTTTGCACGCACGTTTATTATTGTGTAGCTTTACATACATACAAGTCCCAGCACCAATACGTATTAGAAATATTATAATTTCTCTTAGTACTTATATTTAATTTATATGTAAGTAAACAAACGTATTGTCAAAATATAAAATGTTATTACTGAATGCCTTATATAAGGTCCCTGAAGTATCTACGCTTAAGAATTGAAATGCATGTACATTTCGTTGAAAGTGTTTGAATAAGTATGACGACGTGTGTTTACTACAGCTATTTTCTTTTATTTCATAGTACGTAAGACAATTTCGAATTTAGCTTCGAGTTTGTATATCATTATTGTTGTACATAACGAAGTTATATATAAACATCATTTTGGTAAAACCAACTTCGGTGTTGTATGAATACGCCGTCTTACAAGAAATAATGGAACATGATGAAATTTTATTTAAGATGTTTCTCATTAATTTATGCATATATTTACTTACTTTAGACAAAATTAATTACGTTTCTATAAAATCATGAACTTTTCTTCCGATTCGTTAATTATAATAAAAAAATAAACAAGTCTTATGTGTATTATATTTTATAATAGTTGTAATGGTTTCGCCTTTCAAATGTAATTTTTGATCTTTCACTTGAATCGTATGGTTTACTCAAATAGCTTCTTCAAATATGTATCTAAAGTTCATAGCTGTTTTTACATATTATGATAAGCCATTTTCCTTTCCGTATCCATACGTGAGGTGTAGCTGCTATGCAGTAGGCTGTAGGCAATCACGAGATCATAATTGTTCCATGATTTGTATCAATACGCTTATATATTATAAGTGCTTAAATTAAACTGAATAAATCTAGACTTATTAATTTGTATTTAAAAGTCGAATATACACATATACCTAGCAATTTTAATGTAATTAAATTAGTGATTATCAATAACGGGTTCTCTGTCCCACAAGCTCATTTTCATTGTCGTAGGTCCAATGCTTACTTCTAATACGGAAAGATCTTAATCCGAGTCTGATTAAATTTCATTCATGATCATTTCGGATCCGAGATAAAACTGAGTTTATGAATCATATTTGATTCATGGGGCTGGGAACCGGTTAACTTTTTAAAAACAAATAATCCTTGTAATTAAATGGTCTTGTACATTTTGGTACAAATAATTAAAATATTTATTAGAATTTCCTCGGGAATTTCCTCGTTTAAAAATTCAAATTATTTCCGCGAAAGTGTATTAATTAATATGAACTTGGTTCATACACAGTTTTACTTGTCGAATGGAGCATTTTGAATTATCATAAACTAAGATTATAATGAATATGCGGCGTCGTTGTCTTGAAGTTGTCTTGGAACTGTGATAAGTAGATGTCACATGTGAAGCCTCTGTGGCTTTTTTCAACATTGAATCCTTATTTTTGTAAACTAATGTAGATACCTACAGTTATTTATTATTAAGTCGTACTGCAGTTTACCATGCTATTACCAATTTACCTTTTATGAATAATAGTCCTACTTTTGTATAGCCGACTAAGAATGCTTGTTGTTGGCTTTCATACATCGCGCATACATATTTTGTAATTTAATGAGGAATATTAATTTATTGGCGCTGTAAAACGAAAGAAATATCAATGTTGAAATCTAGTTTTGTATATTTGGTGTAAATATGCTAACATTACAGCACTCGAGTACAAAAGGAATGATGTAGTAGGGTAGTATATTATGATGAAATTCTTAACAATTTTCACATTTTCTTACCACACTATCTCGTCATTAGGAGAAATAAATAAAATCTAAATATTTTTTGTTAATGTATGATTTTTATTTCTAATAGTATTAATTATAAAATTTCCTTATTTAAATAAATAGCGCCTGCATACTTCCTGCTACATATAACATGAATATACTATGAATATCACCTTTAGATATTATATAACAACAAAAATCAAACGGTTATAAAATGTGTTCTTAAATAGATACTAATTTGTGCTAGATTTTACTACAATTACTATAAAATAAACCGTCGGTTGAATCCCACACTCTGTCGAACTCCTTCTTCAAGGTTTTGACCACTAAATCCTCCGACGTGAGCAGCGTGGCATCTCTGTT
Source organism: Choristoneura fumiferana (assembly GCF_025370935.1). Classification (NCBI taxonomy): domain Eukaryota; kingdom Metazoa; phylum Arthropoda; class Insecta; order Lepidoptera; family Tortricidae; genus Choristoneura; species Choristoneura fumiferana. The sequence continues at coordinate 14,670,828 of NC_133489.1, read as the reverse complement.
GCAGTTCACTCGGGTGGTTTCATAGTCCAGCGACCCCATCACTGCCACGGCCTCACCTGCCTCGTCGGCTGCGTCCAACAAAATGAACTCGTGCTGTAAAGACTGCCGTGGCTGGATAATCTTTACTTCTACGCCGTGTTTAGTTAGTTTGCCAAAATCGAACTCGTTATCATTATGTACAACGAGCCGTACTTTAACCTTCTTCTGCTGAGCTCCGATAAGACACTTGATAATGGTTTCGCTTTCTAGATTGGGCACACAGACGTCAATCGAGCAGTTTGCGTGCACTATCACGTAGTAAATACAGAAGAGGTTATTCAAACCGATTTGCCTCGTCTGCCCTTCGTCGTTGGATCCGTAAAGCAGCACTTCGTTGATCGGAATGTCGTTCTTCTTTTTGATGTTAAACAGACTTCCATTGTTTAATAATTTGAACGCCAGTCCACCCAAGAACAAAGAACCGCTGCACACAGCTGTTTTCCAAATTGATGAATTCATATTGATTTTTAACTACTTAATTACAACGTTGGATGTAGCCGCAGTACGAAGTGTCACGGCTTTTAGCTTCTACCCCCAGATTAATTTATTGCTACACAATATTAACAATTTCACACATGGATGACGGCTAACAGGTAGACGATGAAGCTGTGTTTTTAATTTTCTTGCGCACTATGCAGGCAGGTACAGTCGCTAATATACATTTGAATAATCATTTGCACCTAGCAGAAGTGGAAAGATGGCTCTGGAGCTAAAAATTATGACATCCTTTTTATGAATTTGGCATTTTGTAAGTTTAGCATTTTGAGCTCTAACTAATACCTACCTACTGCTCATCCACATCTGCTGCTGACGGTACCTACCTATAACATTAGTTGAAGAATTAAGTATCTAACTATAGATACGTTCACGCCGTAGTAGTTTTCGTTTGAAACAGTAAGAACCTCATTACATAGTATTTTTTTCACTAATACAAGTTTATTCACATCTGTGCAAAAATGACACATTGAAAAATAATGTCAGAACAGCTGAAGGTGCCGTATTGACACTTTATTTTTATACAAATCCGTTTTTAATGTTATTTTAGGGCAATATTTTGAGTTGTTGAGTACGTGCATGTTGTTTTGTTGCTCCTGATTTTGTTGTAAGTAAGCGATGTCTCAGTCGCGAACACGGCGGGCGGGCTCGGGAGCGAGAGAGCCTGCTAGACCGTCGGGAGACATCGGCCCTAACCCCCAACAGCGCCATCGGAGTACCAACAGGAATAAAATACCCAAGAGTATCCGCTATGATTTAGAAAATGCTTTACTTGGGGTTAGTTTTTAAGGAGCATACGCCTGGCTAAATTTACTAGCAATAAGTTGTAGTAGTGCAGAAACTCGTTAAATTAAAAGTGACTTAATGTAACGTAAAAGCCTTGGTGGCGTAGTGGTTTGACCTGTGGCCTCTCAAGCAGAGGATCGTGGGGTCAGAACCCGGCTCGCACCTGACGACATTTTCAAAATTCATGTGCAAATTACTTTTAAAAATTTACCACTAGCTTAACGGTGAAGGAAAACGTCGTGAAGAAACCTGCACAAACCTGCGAAGCAATTCAATGGAGTGTGTAAAGTTCCCAATCCGTTGTGGGCCTGCGTGGAAACTATGGCTCAAGCTCTCTTATTCTGAGAGGAGGCCTGTGCCCAGCAGTGGGAGTAGGACGTATACTTATAGGCTGGGATGATATGATGATAATGATGATGAATGCTACGTGAAAATGAAGCTCTAGCTAGATGATTGAAGTGTTTCGCTTACTTCGGATATTAAGTGCCCAGGTGCCCACCCCTCACTAGCACTTAAATTGCCCACCCTCATTAACCAAGTTTCAAGCTGAACAGATACTTTTTAATTTATTTGAATCTCTAACTCAAACTGCAAAATAAGTACGTAGCTACAATATTGAGATTACTCATACTTGTAGGATTTGGCGAATTAATAAAACACTTACGTTATTTTTATCACTTCCCCCCAGGAAATACGCAATTTTGTACGATAAAAACTATATCCTATACGGCTATACCTACCTATACTTCCCCAGTCACCTGCATTAATAGGTATCTGTATATGTATTTAAGTGTATATCTATCTAAGTATATAATTATATTTATCCGTTGCTTAGTACCCATAACACAAGCTTTGCTAAGCTGACTTTGGGACTAGGTCAATTAGTGTGAATTGTCCCGTGATATATTATATTATATTATTATTATCTGTGACAGCGGAGCGTGCAAAAATACCTGCAGGGCTACTACGAAACTCGAAACTCGAAGTTCGTGTCGTGCCGTCCCTCTCGCTCTCGTATTAAATAGTGTAAGTGTCAGAGGGACCGCACGACACGAATTTCGAATTTCGTAGTAGCCCAGCTGACACGTCTTACCGACCCTAGAAATAGAGTCGTATCAAATATATAAGTATAAACCGCTTTGTTGTGTGAGATATTGGTGCTAGTGCTATTAACTGTCGCGCGCATTCTTTGTAATCCCTTGTTCCAGCTATGCGACGTATGGTTCGAAGAGATAAAGCCGCACCTGATACAGAACAACATAAAGCTGCACGTGGAAGGCGCTGCCGACGGCGGCGTGGCGGCGGACGGCGACCACCGGCGGACCGACCCAGCCTGCGCTCACCTTGACCCAGGTGCTGCCTTCGATGTACGAGCTACGTCTTCGCTCCGACATCCACTCTTTCTACTTATCAGTTCACTATTAGCAAATATGTATAGTAATATATTAATATGATCACAGAGTACATATAAGTGGGCAGACGTTTCGGGTAAATATTCAGCGTTTTTGCGGCGTTTTCTTTTTCGTCATTTCATTACCGTTTTGGCAAGTATTGTATAAAAGAGATCTAGTGCGTCATCAAAATTCTTGCGACTGTCCTTCCGTTGTGCCAATAAACAGGATGGTAATGAATGACGTTTGACCGAGATACTCTTAACCCATCCACTTTTACTAAGATAACTGGGCTGTATTTGAATTTGGGTGCTATGTTGGCATTTATTGTTTTTGGCAATGAATCATTACATAGGGCAACACACACAGAGAGAGCGGGCGCGGGTCGTGCGCGGGCCCGCGACGGGCGTATTTGCATGGCGGTATATGGACGCCTTCACACAGAACGCGGGCGCAGGTCGGGCGCGGGACGGGTCGTGCGCGGGCCCGCGCCCGTCGCCCGTCGTCACAAACATCGCGCGGGCCGAGCGCTGAGTTACCATATTACAAACTCTCAAAAGTGTATGGGAGGTACCCAAAAACGATTTTTTTTAAATTATTCATTGTACCATTTTGTCGGGATAGTTTTAATTTATATCCGTGCAAAATTACAGCTTTCTAGCATTGATAGTCCCTGAGCAAAGCCGCGGACGGACAGACAGACAGACAAACATGGCAAAACTATAAGGGTTCCGTTTTTGCCATTTTGGCTACGGAACCCTAAAAACCGTATTCATGCGCAGTAGCTAGTTCATTTTGGCGAGAGTAAAATCTAAGTATTTTATTTTTTTAATTAATTATTATATAATTAATTATTATTATTAATTACCTCGACGTTTTGGCAACGTTACAGTTGCCGTGGTCACGAGTAGACTGAAGTGTGGGGTGTCAAGTCTGCCTAGCAGCGCGAGTTCTTCGAACTACCCGCACTTGATCACTAATAGTAGGTACCGGCACTCGTAATCAGGAACTACCCGCACTTGGTCACTTTTATTATATAAAAGCATGCATGGGTATAAGCTTTCAGTTTCGTTGAATCTTGTTATTAATAAGTGTTGGCGTCGGGATGAATGTTCGGAGGGACGATCGGACGTGTTAGTGTTGTGTGTCGGTGTGATAGGGTGACTAATAAAAGTGACCAAGTGCGGGTAGTTCGTGATACGAGTGCCGGTACTATTAGTGATCAAGTGCGGGTAGTTCGAAGAAGAAGATGTGGGTGGCATGAACAATTCATTACTACGTATAGAAGCAGTGTGGACAGTTAGTAATATAATAAGTATATTTTTGATTCAAGATACTTTTTAAAAAGTGCCGTATTGCTCATACTCGGCTTTTAAATGTTAAATGTGTTGTTACAGCAACGACAGCGCCGAACTGCGGGCTGTGCCGCCTGCTGTCAAACGCAGCCAACAGCATCGAGAGCGCCGTGTCGCAGGCTGCCGTCGCGCTGCCCCCCTGCGCCGCTGTCCCCACCGCCACCACCTAAACCCAAGCAGCTACAATACGGCAGAGCAGCAGTGAGTGCCAGTAGTGACAGCGCTAGCTTCTAACTCTGCATTTGTTAAATGGAGCCAACAGCATCGAGAGCGCCGTGTCGCAGGCCGCCGTCGCGCTGCCCCCCTGCGCCGCTCTCCCCGCCGCAACCACCTAAACCCAAGCAGCTACAATACGGCAGAGCAGCAGTGAGTGCCAGTAGTGACAGCGCTAGCTTCAGACTCTGCATTTGTTCAATGGAGCCAACAGCATCGAGAGCGCCGTGTCGCAGGCTGCCGTCGCGCTGCCCCCCTGCGCCGCTCTCCCCGCCGCCACCACTTAACCCAAGCAGTACAATACGGCAGAGCAGCAGTGAGTGCCAGTAGTGACAGCGCTAGCTTCAGACTCTGCATTTGTTCAATGGAGCCAACAGCATCGAGAGCACCGTGTCGCAGGCTGCCGTCGCGCTGCCCCCTGCGCCGCTCTCCCAGCCGCAACCACCTAAACCCAAGCAGCTACAATACGGCAGAGCAGCAGTGAGTGCCAGTAGTGACAGCGCTAGCTTCAGATTCTGCATTTGTTCAATGGAGCCAACAGCATCGAGAGCGCCGTGTCGCAGGCTGCCGTCGCGCTGCCCCCCTGCGCCGCTCTCCCCCGCCCACCACCACAGCTACAATAACCCAAGCAGTACAATACGGCAGAGCAGCAGTGAGTGCCAATGGAGCTGGAGCCAAGCCAACAGCATCGATAGGGCCGTGTCGCATGCTGCCATTGTTTTGCCCTCCTGCGTTCTCCATGCAGATATCACAATTAGTTTGTCAATAATGAGAACTGGCAATCTTGATAGGCTCTTGCTACTTACTGAAGTTACTGAAAGGTTGCAAGCTTAGCAAAGTACTTAGTCGCAAAGTTTATCGTCTTTTGGGACTACATTAGCGACTGTTTTTGGATTTTTTCACACTTCAACTAAATTTGGAGCCAATAACCAACAAACTAGCGACTTTTCGCAAAATTTCTAGCGACTTCAAAAAAAATGAGATGACAATTAGGGTAAATCGTCAATTACCGTCCACTTTTCAATAACTGCTCATCTTATACTAAAAATGAATTCTGGATTAATTTTACTATACCCAAGGTGGCCAGTTATTGAAGGGTAGCCAGTAATCGACACCTTACGAGTACCTATACTAAAAATTAGCTCTGTTATAAGTGACTAAGAATACATTTTTAATGTAAGGTGGCCAGTTAATGAACGGTGGCCAGTAATTGACGATTTACCCTAATAATAATAAGGTATTTGTGTACTGTCCATACACCGCCCAAAGCCTAGTGACCGCCCGTGGTGTTTTTTTAATCCGACTGCGACTTTACAGAACATAAATTATTTCAGCTTTTCCGGCTAAGGTAGAATAATAATCGGATTCCAAGAAAAATTGACGTTTGAGGTTGGTTATTTTTTAGAGTTCCGTAGTCAACTAGGAACCCTTATACTTAGTTTCGCCATGTCTGTCCGTCTGTCTGTCCGCGGGTAAGCTCAGAGACCGTTAGTACTAGAAAGCTATAATTTGACATGAATAAATATACATATCAGTCACGCCGACAAAGTGGTACAAAAAAAGTAAAAAATTAAAATTCCAAAATTTTTTTTAGGGTACCTTCCCATAGACTTAAAGTGGGGGTGATTTTTTTTCTCGACTAACCCTATATTGGGGGGTTGCTAAGACAATTTTTCTATTCAGTGATCTGTTTGCGAAATATTCAACTTTAAAGTGCAAATTTTCATTGAAATCGAGAATGATAGTGAACGAGAATGGTAGTAAATATATCAAATTTACAAGGAAAATTATAGCAGCTAAGTTTGCTTGAGAATTATTAGTAGTTTAAGAGTAAATAGCAGCCTAAGGTATAAAATATACCTAAACTTGGAAGATTCAGTACACAATACGAAATCCATAGAAAAATATTATTTGATTTTCTCGTAATGGCTACGGAACCCTATCCTGGGCGTATACGACTCGCTCTTGGCCGGTTTTTTTTTAATATAGTAACGGAGCCTTCTAAAACAAGTATTGTCATACTTACCAGCGTACCGGCCACATTTTTTTACCTACTATAAGTTTTAAAAGTAAACTTACGTTGTTTTTTTTATTATTATTATTCGTAGGCGAATTGTGGCGGTCAGCCGCGGCCGCCACGCCTACTGCCATCGCTGCGGTCATCGGCTGAGGCTGCCACAAAACACACTGCTGTCCACACTAACCAAAGAGCCAATTCTGCGACACAGGTACAATATCCGTATTTTCTGCAATTCATAAATGGTGCCAAAGTATCCGTGGTCAAAGTGGGGTTTAAGAGTAGCTTTAGCATAAAAAAAATACGATATGTGACCACAATTACCTAGATGAGCTCCCAATATCCTACTAATTTCACATACACACACGCAAACTTTTGTCATATTTAAAATATTCAGCTGCACCTACCCAAAAACCAGGAAATAACAATAGAGAAAAGTATGGTACGGCCGTCTTTGTTTTGCTCGACTTGGCGGGGGCACTCCCGTGCCCCCAGATTTAGACACTAGGTACAACAAACTAATAATATTCCAGGGGCGTAAAATAATGGGTCCAAGCACACTAGAGAAAATATAACTGTTGCGACTTGCGCCCCTCACCGTTTTTTAGGTAATTTGTTGTTTGGTTGTGTACTAATATTATTTTCTACTTTTTGGTAAAAAGTTTATAAAAAAGTCTGAATTTGATCTTATCCAAAAACTTCGCACTTTGTTACCCTGTAAGTGATACTCATCGAAAGTGCATATTTATAAGTGTATATTTTATCCCGAGACAGTTTTCAACATTTCAATATAGAAACATCAAATTTGTCAAGAGATAATGAGCATTGGAAGACTTTTGATGATGAGTGTTTAACCGCAGCTTCGCACGCGTAGATCACTAAATCCAGCAGTTAAATTGAAATTCCGGGATTTTACTTGTTCCCGTATAAATTTCCAAAAATAACATTGTGCTCTTTATTGGCGTAATATAACACTACCAAATTTCACGACTCTATACCCAGCGAATGCTATTTCACTATTTTATCCTGATCCCGTGGGAATATCGGGATAAAAAAGAGCCTATATCCTATTTCAGATGTCCAGCTATGTTCATAACTTCATACCAATTTTCATCCAAATCTGTACTGCCGTTTCAGCGTGAAGGAGCAACATACATACACACACATTCTCACATACTTCCGCATTTATAATATTAGTAGTATGAAGTATGATTATAGACTCGGGCTGAAAGCAAAAGCAAGAGAAAGAAGGCGCCGCCGCTACCGGAGGTGTCCGCGCAGGACGCGTGGCGGGTCCCGCGCCTCTGCCGCATCTACGCGCCGAAGATGGAACTCCCGCGCACACGCACCACCTCTCCTTCTCCGCCAAGGCATTCTGTTACTAAGGCTGGTACCACAGGCCCTATACTACGAAGTGCAAAATTCGAACTTCGTATCTTGCCGTCCCGCTGACGCTAATAATATTTAATACGAGAGTAAGAGAGACAGTACAATATGAAGTTCGATTTTCGAATTTCGTAGTAGCCCAACATCATAAATAAGTGATCACTTTTGCACCTTGTTGCTCTCAGTCGTTACATGATTTCGTATGGCTTTTCAAACATGATAAAGTGCCAAGGTACAAAACGCACCTGACATTCAATACCGTATTAACTCAAAATAAAACTGTATTGAATAATAATTTTAATCTAACCTCTACAAAGAACTCATTATGTATGTACTCGTAATACAGAATCATTTTGAGTTAATACTGTATTAAATGTCATGTTCTTTCGTGGATGTCGTAAGAGGCGACTGAGGATATAATTAAGGTATATCGTAGGCGACAGGCTACCAACCTGTCACTATTATACCGTTTTTGTCAAACTTGAAACCTAAAATTGCTAAAAGTGGCTCCGAAGCGGTAACGTTTCGTGTGCTTTGCTTACCTCATTTGGGAATACAGGCGTGATGTTTGTGTTTGTGTGTGTATATATATATACTTATACTTATTTGAGCACATTGGCCGCTCCATCACTGGAACTGAACTGAGGCCGTATTGCCTAATGTTTCTGAGACTCGCGATCGATATCAAAATATGAATGATAGATTTCGCATAAAAAACTGTCATTTGATTGCGATTGCTGGTTATATCGGAACTACTTTAAATAAATATAGGTAGAAGGGCCACTCGTAGCTTTGAGAGTGAAGCGTATATGGTGTGTAATCTTGGTGTTATTTGGTGTTATATCTGTGTATGGATTTATATTATTTAGTATTTAATTTCAAAGTCGCGTAACAAACACTGAATAATTCCATGTACCTATTTGACATATTTATCATTTTTTTATTTTTACTCCAAATTTGATGAAAAAAATATCAAGTTAAAATTGTCCCCCTGAAAAACTACACCGGGCAAATATGCGATATTTACGTATAGTAAGTAAGTGTAGTAGATAAGCGGTTTTGCACTATTCCCGGCGATAGGTATGTCGCACTGAAGTAGCTGTCTTCCACGTGTGGTGATGTAGTAGCATAGTAAATGCTTTTGTTAATTTAAGTTTTTCATCTCTGCTAGGTATCTCCTGAGCTCCAACCTCTGCCAAGAGGTTCTCATGGCAGGTTAAAGGAGACGTTAAAATCGTGGAAGAAACATGAGCAACCGAAAGAGAATATAGACATGAACGGCACACCAGCTCCTACGTTCTCTGTTAAGCACGAAAAGAAAAAGAAAATAAGAGATGAAGATTCATCATTATTTTCTCCTGCAAGTATTGATTGTTTATTTTGGACGATTAATATCATCTGTCTGTAGTCCTGCAGCATACGATATACGGTACCTGGGCATTTTTAATATAACATGTACCTAGCAACGGCGTAAAGTTAAAAGTTGTCAGTTTTGTGAAAATTTTCCCCTACAGTTAATATGGAATAGAACGTCACATAACTGATAATATTTAACTTTTCCTTAACTATGCCGTGGCTAGGTACATGTTTTAGTGAGAATGCCCACCTGATGATATACGGTTCTGGGATACTCATCCATTCACGGGGTGATCTAACGCGGTGGAATTCAAATCGCTTCTTGCTCGTCCTTATGTTACAATGTAGATGACGATCAAATGAATAGGTATGCCATTAGAGTTTTTGCACATCGATCGCGTATTTTAAACGCGCCGTTGACGTGTGTTTAAGAAACGCGCGTTTATTTCGTGTTTTTTTCTTTCCATAGAGCAGCCAGAGAACTTCGCGCTTGAATCCATAGGTACAAACGCGCGTCGACTGCGCGTTTAAAAAACGTTGTGTGTAAAAGCCCCTTATGAGGCTGGACACAAAGAACGAAGGTTATCATTCAATCTAATAATATTTTGATAGTTAAGTTTGTAGTGTATTTATGGCTACCTACAGAAAGACGTCTGACAAATTAATCACGAAATATTTTCGGTTCCCTTTTTGGCCACTAACGAAGTCTTAAAACTATCTTTAATTTCAGGGTTTAATCAATATAATAGGAGAAAAACATGATAAAAGAATAAGAGTACTTTTTAAGAATCCAACAACGGAAGAATCATGTCCATCAATAATGAATTTGGTTGCTCCCTCCGGAACACGCAGAAAAAAGCGGAATCTAGTTAAGAAAATGCCTTGGAAGTGAATTGAGTTGGCAGTGGGTACTGATATTTTTTATGTTAACTGCCGTAGAATATTTTACATTGTTCAATGAACGATTAATTAAATTATTCAAAAAATATATATTAATTGTCCTTGGATGATAAGAGAGTCTTAAAGGCTCAGTGTTTCATTGGATATTGTCTATATTAATTTTATTTGCTATAAGATGTGTAGATTATTATGCCTTATATTAATAGATATAAACTATGGGATATCTTCTGAGTCTTACTGAAATTGATTTTCGACGGCAATCCACTCTGCGTTTTAATGTCCGTTTTGGCTACTGTAACGCAAAACACGATGTGCAATATTAGAATAAAAGTTAAGCAACACTCGTAGATCATACATTATTGTGATTGCCTTAATTTACTACTACCTATACTAATTTGTTCTTGCTTCACCTAAATATGACAACTATGACGCGAACTATATTTTATTTAAAACGTGAGACCGTCATCTTCACATTTCTACCATGAACAATGCGTTTATTTTCTCACACTCTTACACTAAAGATCTGCGCAAGTTTTTCCGAAGCGATACATCTACAAATCAAGCACTTACCAGTGGCTTAGAGTGAATATTTTATTTAGGGAACCAGGCAACAGTAAGCGAAGCATCAGTTAGCTGTGTCTTTGGATGTAACTCTTTGGAGTTGGCAACTCTATGAGAATTGAGTTATTACGACGCGACCCACACAGCTTTTTACAGCAGCTGTCCTTACAATGCATATTTAATAAAAAAATCTTTTTAATTTACTTTATTTTCAGGTTTACCTTTTTAATTTCAACAATATCTTATTATAAAATTTTAAACATAACTTTCTCACACGACACTTTTATTGGTATACAACTTAAGGACTATTTTCTTTCCTTACTAACGACTCTTTACAAAATTACAACAGACATATCGACTATAGGTATAAGGCAGTACAGTTAGTGCTTTTCACACAAATAAAATAATTTACAAAACAGTCGAACAAGGACATCACGCTCATTAAGTAACTAAATAAATAACTCACACGTCACCGGGCTTCGATCGCGACCGCGACAGCGGCGGCGCCGTCCGGCCGGGGCCGAAGCACGCACGCTCTTTGGATCCGAGAAGAGTTTATGAACGTCCTCGCGTCACACACACCGCTTGCACTCGACCAGTCGCTAGTTAGCATGCTTCACGTAATCCGTTTCGTAGTAGGCAGCGCCGCCGTGAGCGCCCTTCCTGTCCAGCGCGCGCACGCGCACGAACAGGAACGCGGCGACCAGAGATGCCACCACCAGCACTAGCAGCAGCATCACCAGTCCCGCCACGAAGGACGGCACTGACATACAGATCGTCTCCGGGTCTGTCGCCGGAGACTGAATAACTACTGTCTCATTACCGGCAGCATTGTTTAATGCGAAATTCACATCGCCTGGTGCTACGACCTGAATTATGCGACTAGTGTTGACGTCTGTCATTTCTTGAGCGTCACGTTTGTAAATTCGGGTATGCGTAGATGTCTCTCGTCGCCGCCTTACGCCTACTAATCTCTCTGGTAAGTCTTCGACTGATCGTGGTCGTCCTCCTAAGGTCGCGAGATTGCCATGAGCTTCGTCTTTCCTCTTGACTGTGTTGTATACTCCGCGACGACCCGGGGGAGGTGGAGGTGGTAGATTCACTTCGTCTTCGTCTCGCGATGGTGCCGGTGATGATGTTTTGGGTGCGTTGGGGGTAGAAGAAACTTGTGCTTGTGGTGGTGGAACAGCATCGTCTCGCTTTTCCGAGAATGAACCGGTTGCATCTGCGGGATGTCTCGGATCGGGGAACGCAGGTGGTACCCCGTACTCTGCGTGCGGCGACGGTGGTGGGGGACCATACTCGGCATGAGGCGAGTTAGGTGCACCGTATTCTCCAGCACTGAGTGTGTTGCCGCCTAATAGTGGAACGCCGTAGTCGGCTCCAAGACCACCACATTTAGGTTCAGGGCAATTGTACCTGCATACTTGAATGACGCACTGGAAGTGTACATTCATTGAATCGGGGAATTTGAATGCCTGGAAGTATGCAAATGATACCACTGAGGCTGATGGTCCAAAGTTCTTTATTTTCTGGAACTTGCTCATGATTTTCGGCCGTACCACGCAGCCATACTGATCGACGAGTTGAATAGGTGCTCTTTTACCGTCGTGCGCTACACAGTTACGAACAAGCATGTCGAATTTGTTTTCGTCGTCTTTGATAGCAAGCACCATCGTCATAGTTTGACCTATTTTAACTATTCCTGACACTTCTGAAGCCCATGGTCCTTTACCCACTTGGATCTGCATCCAGCACTGCAAGTTGTCGCCAAGAAAGTTTGCTGTGACCGCATGCAACATATCGACTTGGAAAGGTCGAAATGTGACTGCTTTCTCGTAGAAGTCGTACCACGTGCACCGTAATTTTCTTGCTTGATCCCATACTTCTTGAACGTAAGGATCATACTGAACAATTATCGTATTTTCAACATAGGATCCGCTTGGAGTAGGACTTCCATAAGTAGCGACATTATGATTCGCAGAACTAGACATACCACAGCTATTGAGGAATATTTCAAAAGTCGCACTGAGGTGACCGGTGCCAGGTTTTAGATGCATACAACTGGCGTCACTGTAAAAGCCTTTAGAAAAGATCATGCCGTAGAATGGGCGATCGAACTCGATATTGACTCGCATGTGAGTTTTTTCGCACTGCACTTGGAGATGTTTTATTTTCGGGCTGTCCGGCGTCGCCAAGGGCCAAGGGTCGTCTGCGTGAGATTGTTGCAGCGGCGGGCCGTAGCCGCCGCCCGCGCGGTGCTCCAGTGGTAACGAAGCCGAGTCTACCGCGGTTTCGCATTTTGCATCCTGAAATTAAGAGAAATTGCAAGTGTTAATACTTTTATTATTTTAATAAATTAAAAGTAGGAAAAGGTAGGTAGGCCTGTTTTATATGGATTGTTTGTGGCATTCCGCGAGCGAGTCTTCGTCGCACTCTAGTTGGCGCCACGCGAGCGCGTGCGCGCGCGCCGCCATCCCGCGAGCGCCGCGGCGTTCTTTCCGACTTTCTACACTGATGGATAGCTCGCTCAGCCAATTATAATATTAATCAACGCAATCATACTACTTAGTCGAGTTCCGAAGATGCTTGCACGACATTTGCTGTGCGTCCTCCGAGTTGGAGATACGTCTTCACGATATTCTATATGATAATTTCTAATTTTATTCTTTGAATGAACATAAGCTGGTTACTGAGTGACATTTCAAGTTTATTCCTAATTATCGCGCTTTAGTTGCAAAAGGCTTCGTCGTCGGAAGTCCAGTATGTGGACACTGACGAGATGTATATGGGGCGAGAGCGGCGCCGGGTGCGCTAGAGTAACTGCGGGCGCTGTCGGCGCAAGCGGCCGATGCGTACGTTTTCTAAACCGGTTAGAAATTGCCTACTGATCGAGATTGTCAGTTGCGGAAGAAAACACCGGACCTATAAAACATGAGCAACTCTAACAACTAGAGCTTTCTTTGACAATCCTTCGTGCAGTTCATATATCGAAAGGCTTTCACTTCCACACCACATGTATTAATAAATGGTGATTGATTGAATTTGATATTAATTGTTTAATTTTAAGTAGGTACTTGCAATTTCTTTGATTGCTGCAATGCAATCGACAACAGATAGGTTTATCTTCTACGAGGTCCTAGTTTTGGGGTACCATAATGTTTAACAAAAGGTGTTATACATGATTCTGGGTGGTCCCATCGCAGATGTATTGTTGTATGGCGCGAGCGCTCGTCGACGAGTAAGCGAGCTAGCAGTAATTAGTGGGCCCGCGAGGGACAGGTGCGTCGGCGCCGGTGAAAGTACGAGTACCCGCCGCAAACCGCATCCGCCTGCTCCCCCAAATATTTGGAACTTCGTTTGCACGTTGAAACGGTATGTATTTCAAGAGTAGCCCTGCCATGAAGCGCGTAAGACATTATTGATGAAGCCAAATTTAATGAAATAGACAAACAAAAAGCTGTAAAGAGTTCATCTTATGTTTTTTTTCCGACTTTATTAGCTTTGTAGAGTGAAAAATTGCAATTTTAACGATCTAAGCATTTAAAAATATATTCAATGTAATATTGATGATTTTGATTTAGATGTTGTAGTTTTGACAAACACACACACACACTCAAAGTGCTTTCCTACACCGGTAACACGTGTTGTACCCACCAAAAATTCTAACCACAAATATTTGTGCGCCGCGAAAGAAAGTTGCTCAAACAAACGAGATTACTAGAAATACGTAGAGCCGGATTTTCGTCTGTGTTCTCAGTTTCGTGAATCCTAACAAGGTCGATGGCATAACAGTTTCGGTACCCACATAACTACGCGCATTTTTGCTAGGCGTTGATAAAACGATGGCAATTAATCAGCTTGTTTTGGCGGATGAAATATGTTTTTTTATAATTTAGACGAACTTATTTAATTTGAACAGGTAGGACTAATAAGTAGGTAAACATGTAATAGCAATCTAGTTAAAACGGTACTGTAAAGATAAATACTTTTTAAAAAAAGCAACATCTTCTAATCCAGTCTGTGTAGTCTTAAGATTAGCCCTCTCATTCTAAAGTAGGCTTATCAGGATTCCATAAAAAAATCAAGTAGGTTAATTTAAAATAAAATTCATCACACTTGCTCGTAAACAGTGTCGTAACATGCAAGCTGCCTTGGTTGCAACCCCCAAATAAAACCCTCGACCTTAATGTGCTTGTCATGAAACCCGTGGTCGGTAAATAAGTCGTTGCCCGTACTAATTTTCTTGTCATGAAGCCCAAGGTCGGTAAATGAGTTTGTTACTGCATGGCGTGCAGCAGCGCGCGGAGCTGGCGCTGCCAAGAGCGCAGTCAGCGGTTTCGGCAATTTTTGAAAAATATTAGTTTTTCTTTTACAAATATACAATTTTACTCGCAAATGTGATGAAAAACATTGTATGTCGCACTGGCGGTACTAGAATTACGAACATCGACTCATTAAAGCCCTCAGTCTTCGACTTCGGGCTTCTAATAGACTCTCGTTCGTAATTCCTTATTTACCGCCCTTAAGACACAATGTACTATCACACCTCTCCTTCAGAAAAGTAACTTTTCCTCCCTGACGAGAGGGAGCGAAGTGCAACTTTTCTGTTCAAAGCTTTTCTAAGTGTTTTATTGCAGATGCCATTTTTTGAAGTTGATAAGTGTAAAGCCACGCCATTTTCTATGCTGGTTGTTCTATAATAATATTTAGAATTATTTTTTTCAAGTTTCTTAATGCTTGGTGTGAAAAGTTGTATGAGCCATTCGCGAGAAAAAATATTTTTATCTTGGGCGTTAACAGTTGAATCCCTCATTACGCTCAGGATTCTACTTTAGAATCCCTCGCTACGCTCAGGATTCTATTGCAGAATCCTTCGCTACATTCTGGATTCAATGTACGCCCTCGCCGTAAATTCACCATTTTGCTCCCTTGTGACACAAATAACTATTGTGGCCTTGCCATTTTGTGGAAGACAGTGAAAAAAACAGCACAATCTTTGAACATTAATGAAACTTAGATGTACTGTTTATATGGACTGATACTTTTAATTTAATACAATACTTCCCACAGCTCCAGCGACCTGCACACGGCAAACATTGTCTCTTTCACGTAATACAACAAATTTCCCGAGCGACAGGGACGTGGGAAGTGTGTTTCAGGCGCGTAAGTGTCAGCGCCCCGCTTCTACAAGACGCCGCGTCTAAACGCGGTACATTACTTAAAAACGCTTTCCATTAAAATTAAAACGTTTCTCTCATGAATTATTACGTAGCGTGATACTATAATTAGAAAATATGAAGCTTAAATTAAACGAGCGATGAAAATACTTTCTGATGGTAATAGATTGTTGTAATTGCTTACTAAGATCGTATACGATAGCGCATCCTCCGTAAAGCCGAAAATGTTTAATTTGTACCTAAGCTTGAGACGGAGTTTATCGCTTATCGCTGCAATTGGGATCTGTAACCGCACATTACCAAGCTCATGAACTTGAACTCTGAGCTGCGCCGGCGTCGCTCGTGAACACTTTCCCTGCACGGCCCAAGGCGAGAAAGCAATCCGTTTGAGAGTAAACAGTACTCATACTCGTGGTTTTATGCTTTAATTGTGCGGTAGTGTTGAAATATTGTATCATTGTTTGCATCCTGAAGAATCCTCCTGCCAAACAAATGTAGTGCTCCAATATATTTAAATCTTGCCAAAACAATGTGCTTATTTTGGGTCTATAGGGATTCCTCAAAAGGTGTTTCATGAATAGAAAAAAATGTGACTTAAAATCTCACGGAAGTTATAAAATTATGTTATTTTATACATATTTTTCTTTGCAATATTGGTGATATAATAGCATGGCAATCACATTTTAGTATCATGGCTATCTAGTCGCACTTGACCGAGCTTCTACGTGTAGGTATACTGTACAGAAATAACTATTAAATAGGGTTTCTTTCACCTCCACGTGGGTCATCGTAATCGTTCATGCTCCATCACCTCTCATATTTCGTTTTCTAGATTTTTTTACCGTACAACGGCAAAACCTACTAGACACTGGCAAAACTGTTCCTCTAATGGACAGAGCCATATATTATATTAAAAGATATATTAAAAGAACAACAACAACTGTTAAACATTTGATTAATGACGATCCGTGTAATCTAGTATCCTAACACTTGCAATTGTATTCAAATAATCAGAGCAATACATCATTATCAATTTGGCAGCTGGATATAAAAACAAACTATCGCATAATCTCGCTACAGCACCCATTGTATGCGTAACAGATCAGTCAAAGCACCTAATAGGCTATTGTGGCTAATAGGATGGCTGTTTAAATACACCGACAATCGAAAGTGATCACCAGTTCGCACTTTCTATGACGAATTGCTTTCTGTGAAGTGCAAGACTCTTTATTTCTAAACAAGTTTGTTGTCACTGCGAACATAATGTATCGTTCTTGTTAAACGTGATTGCCAATGCCAATAAAGTATTATCTAATAACATATTTCGTTAATTTTGTTTTATCTTTACTGGTAAGCAGTTTTAAAATTACTACAGTCGTTTGAATACTGAGAAATATGTAGAATGTTGATGTTGTTAATTTCAATGAAGAAAATTTACAATTTAATTTTTCCACTAAACTCCTTATATACTTGCTAAAAAATTGCATAAAATAACTTCTAGAAAAATAACATTTCTGTTTTCTTTTTTACGCGCCGTCAGAAAACTCACTATTATGTGTAAGTACCTACCTACACATTGCATTGTAAACAAGCTTTAGAGGCCAATCAAAAGTTGTTGATGTCAGTAAATAAATCACTAAGACGAATTGGTTGATGAGGCGATCACGATTAAACTGGTGGTAAGTAAACGTAATTGTTACAGCAGGTTACGAATGGACAGCGTCGTTTCATTTCAACTATACCATAATAGAGTGTTGTAGTCAAAAATGAAATCGCTTGCACGACACAGTTACGTCATTTACGGACAAATCCGCGAAACTTTATTCGTAGTGAAAGTGATCATTGAAAAAGACGTTTTGGCGGTCAACGACTTGCGCGTTTCAGCTGGCGACCGCGGCCGCGGGAAGTGCGCGGTTATGCAAATAACTATATCACTAGGGTTAGGATTCCCATGGCATTTTTGGACAAGTAATGCAGAGGAGTTGTCGTTATGTACCTTTTATAATTGAATAAATGACTGAATGGTAAAAACTTAACTTATGTAAAATTTTGCGTGAATTATTTCCATTCAAATTTGTAAAGCTATCAATCACCTGTTCTTTTCATCCTAACACACAAAACTTTATTTACAATTGCTACTTGTTTGTTCCACATCATATTGATGTTTTGGGAATTCCTACCGGAATTTATATTTCAAAAACCTGTTGGTTTACTCTAATACCTCACTCCCAAATTTCCAATATAGGATAATTAGTACCAATTTCACCATACGATATTAAATGTAAATGGACTGTTAGTTCATAAATTCAGCTGTCAAAATGAATGAACTAACATCATCATCATCATCCCAGCCTATATACATCCCACTGCTGGGCACAGGCCTCCTCTCAGAACAAGAATATTAATGAAATAGCAGGACTTTTAAGTTAAAAACAGACCTAAAGATTGATCTAAGTACATACGCTGTCGATAGATACTTAATACAGTAACGGGCTGTTTCACCATCCATTGATTAGTGTTAACTGATGGTTAAAAGTGATGCCGTCTCTATTTGTTTTGTTCGAATAGACGGAGACGGCATCACATTTAACCGTCAGTTAACACTAATCAATGAATGGTGAAACAGCCCCTTAGTCTTTGTAAAACGTAAAAAATACGGATACAAGCTTTTTTGTCGACTGAACTTTTTGTTGACTGTACGTGTTTTATTTTCGTACCAAATTTCAAGTCGATGCCATAAACTGTTAAGGACTTTCGTCCTGCAGAGAAGATCCGGCCTGGAACACCAGGGCGTCACTGCCAGATTATTGCATTGTCACCAGATTTACATAAGTATGCCAAATTCAGGTCTATCCGACCACTGGAAGTAGCTCAAATTTAACTTGCAAGATTTGATCCAAATAAATAAAAACAGGGCAAGTTAAATAAAAGCTTGTATAAATATAATGGTACCTAGTGATAAGTAGTTAAGGTGATAGCGCTTGTAAATAAAATACCAACGACCTAAAAGAATTTCTTTCCTCCACCTAAACCTAAAGGGGGTTAAGGTCGCGGGTGAGCAAAGAAATTCTTTTAATTCATTGATTTGGACCTCCGCAAACGCCTGATTCAATAAATGATTTAAAATAGCAACGTTAAAATTTTAGGAAAAACAGAAGCACAATGCAAAAAAAACTATTAGCACGAGAGTATGACGACTAAATATACATAAATAAAATTTGTTATTAATCATTTTATATTCATACTATTTTGTTAGCTAACTCCGAAAATCATACGACGCCAATCGAATTCAATAGTCGATATGACGCGGAGCACCATTAATTTTGTTCAACGCCACGTTGATTTCTCCTGCAGACATTCAATAAACGTAGATCTACAGACGCAGTTAGCTTCCAATGGTCCGCTGTTTTGTGGATGTGCTAACGGAATCATTAGCCTACTTGCTGAGAACGCGAGCGGAAAAAGCTGAATAATGCAGGTATATGAGTACGTATGCGTAGACCGTGCAGCGAAGCAGCTGCATAGCTCACAGGCCGAAGCGATGCATTCAGGATTAGACTGCGCGCATTGGAGATTGCGTATAAATGTCGGGTGGTCAAGTGGCGGAGATGGTCGAATTACGTTGAAAGAGATATCATAATAATGATATGATCTTTTATAAATGTGTCAACACTATTGTTCAGTGGTATACCAACTATAGTTTTAGTTAACCTCTTCACCCCCAGAGTTATCCAGTCGTGACAGCCAATGGAATGCCTCACACGCCACGCATCTATACATGATCAACATTCAACTCGCAATAAATCCTTCTGCGATGGAATTAAAAATCAAGTTAATTTGTCGCTGGTTTTTCTGAGGCGTATAGAGCACTTCACTTCGTTTGTTTTGTGGCAGTGATGCGGTGAAGAAGTTCAAAATACCCGTCGCAACCAACCTACCTGCGATATTGCCATACCAGTGGTAAGGCGGACTTGTAGGGGTTGTTAAATACTTCTAGATAAGAGCTGTTCAATGACACTAAATGTTTTGATTTGGCAAAGTTTTCACCAGTAGAAGTTACAGGAGAATTTGTGCCGCTTGGGACTGAGAAAGTGTATAGTCAGTCAGATGATACAAATTATTATTAAGTACTATGCATAAAATCAATGTTAGTCATCATCACCATCTATGCATAGACGAAACCACGATATAGAACGACATATCGGGTACAAGAATCAAAGCAAAAAGAAGCTAAAAATCAACACTATGAGATTTTTCGAAATTATATAAAAACTAATTTTGTTAACAGTGAGGATTATAATATCGTTTCTGCTTTTCATAAGAAATGTTTTCCCAATGAATGTCCCGTACTGCAGGCTAGGCACGGTTGGAATCATAAGAAACGTTATCGGACGGTTACTTTGCTCTATTATCCAGCGCGAGAATATTGGACTGAACGGTATCATAGGAACCCGCGAGTAATGGATTGCGGCATGGACACAGTTCCTTGTGGTCTTACAAGTTAAAGAGCTCAATAATGTTTTAATATTTTCTTGACTGATGATGTAGTTTTGAAAAATCCGATAATTCCGATTATTTAGAAATTGGTAAATTCTCTGGATTTTCTCCTTTGCTTTGTGATAATATCGATGATGTCGATGAAAAGGAAGTAGTAGAAATGTTTTCAAGCAAACGTATGAGGAAACTGATGAACCGGACTGACTTACGACGTATGAAGTTTCGATTGATACTAAAGACATTGAACTCGCAACACCTCAATCTATCAAGAACAGCGAGGCGAAGAAGAATGCGCAAAATTTTGGAATAGCGCACTGCTACAATAAATGAGGAAATGCGAAAATGATGTTGTTGGCTAAAACACGTATTGAAGTACATTTTACCGCGCTTGTACCTACACTAAAACTATTGGAGAGTTGTAGATAATTTAGTTTAGTTTAATTATTTGTAACATGTTATCGTCAAATGAGTCGGAAAGAGATAAAAAAAGTCTTTTACGCTTTTTAGTGGCGTGAGCGGCAAAAATAGGAGATATCAAAGTGAGAATATAAAAATAGCACAAATGACTATGTTTTATAATTCGGATATATTATTGAATGAATTATTATTCATTTATTAATGTACTAGCTTTTGCCCGCGGCTTCGCTCGCGTGGAATTCAGTTATCGCGCGCTGTTCCCTCGGGAACTGTGCATTTTCCCGGGATAAAAAGTAGCCTATGTCACTCTCAGGCCCATAAAATATCTATATGCCTAAAATCACGTCGATCCGTTGTTCCGTTTCGACGTGAAAGACGATCAAACATACACACAAACATACAAACACAAACACACACTTTCGCATTTATAATATTAAGTATGGATTAAATAGACTATTGCACGTCTCTCCGACGCAGGACATGGTGTACTGCTAACTAAACATATACTGATATTCTGATCTATGTAATAAGTAATAAACTCATGACCATGCAATAAACATTTAGAATTTTGAATATGAATTTTGAATTTGAATTTGAATATAAAATTACCCATTTTACAAATGATTGAATTAGAAATAATACAAGTAAGTTCACGTGTTATACTGTACTGTAATATAATAAGAGCCTATTAATAATGAATAGGTATTTGTTCAATTTATATTATTTATTATGATATTCTATTTATAATTGATATCTTTTCACATCTATGCCTCTACTAAAAAAAGTCTATAAAAATACAAAAATACATATATAAAAATAATACATACATACAAAAAGACTCCAAAAAACCAATCATAAAAAAGTCTATATCCAATTATAATTTTCCAGCGGGAAAAGTCGGATCTCAATCGAAATTTCGGAATACAACGGCACCCAAAGTGTCAATCAGTTATTAAATTTAAATTGTCAATCAATTATTTAGTGTCAAATGTCGAAATGTAAAACGTATGGCGTACGATGAGTAGTGAGTACTGCAACCGATGAGAGCTAAAAGACTGGCGAAATGTTGCTAGATGGCGTTAGTATCGTGAGGTATTTTTGACGTTACGGTCTTGCTTCCAATTGACTCATTTAGTTATTAGGCAATTGTAAGCAAGACCGTAACGTCAAAAACCCATCTAGCGATATTCCGCCTGTCTTTTGTTTAGCCCTCATTGAGAGAGCCCGATAAATATGAACTTTATCGATAAAGTATTAGGTATGGAAAACCATTCTGCACTGCATCTGTACTGTATTTAGCTTTTTAATATAATTTTATGCTATAAAAAAATTAACACAAAGTAAATTGATGAGTTCAAGAATTTAAAAAAAGTTAACTACCTACCTAACCTGTCGAAATTAGGTTTCATATTTTTTTTGGAAACAGATTATTTAACAAAATAGGTACGTATCCATTTTAATTAGGAAAATTGCAAGTTTAAGAGGACATAAACAATCTTTATTTTGAAAAATTTTAATCTGTGAAATAAATCAAATGTGATTTAATTATTAAGAAATGGCTAAGTATAGGTATTCATTTATCGTTAATATTTAACCTACCTCTAATATTGTCAATTTCCCAACGATACAATTTCCACGCCGACACTTTTGGTGAAAGTTTTATTTTAATCCTGAGAACTAAAATGTGGAAATGTTTCCTAAAAGTAAATTATTTTAACCATTTAAAATTTAAATAAATTAATTAATGAATAATAATTTTACAACTGCGATTTTGCGAAGATTTTAATAAAACTTACTTATGTATTTTTTAAATCAAATATACAAAAGTACTGACCTGTAATAGGAGCGTCGCTATCGCGAGCAATATCCTAGTCCTCTTCATAGTCACAGTCCAGGTCAAGCAGCGCCTGCAACCAACGAAACACGTTCAAGCTGGCACTAGCCTATAGCGCATCGCGGGGGCTAGCGCTGCGCGGACGCTGCCATGCCGGCGACGACTGGGGCCCGCGCGGCGCCCGCCCCCGGGCCCCCACGAGACCCACAGTAGTGGGGTGACCCACTGACCGAGTGCAGTTGCGCCGGAACTGCACTTGCATCTTTCACTGGCGCGCATGCGCACCCCAGGAGCGGCCTTCACCTTGCGGTGCAAGGTCGCGGTTTGTACGAGTATTTCAGGTGCGTAGGAGCGTTTTGGTAAAATTGTTAGTTACTTAGAGGTATACGTAATACGATATGTAAGCATGTACTAAAGTTTGGTCCATGAATAGGAAAGTATTACTTATTCTTAACTATGTAGGTACTAATGTGTGTGTATTGTGTAAATAAAATTATAATCCTACTCATACTAAATTCGTCCTTTTGAATATGTGGTTGTCCTATTGTTTTTGTTTAATATATTTTTTGTTGTGCCGAATTTTGGCTAATAAATATATTATCTTTCTTTATTCTTAATTCGAAAATGCTTTTAAAATCATATTTTATTTATCATGTTATCGGGTTATTAATAATAACTGTCACATCTAAATTTTTTGTATTTTACTACATGAAAATTATGATTTAATAATTGTGGTCACCTCTGAGTTTTTCGAAATTCATGTGCGAAATAACATTCATGTGGGAACTACGGCCCAAGCCCTCTCATTCTGAGAGGAGACCCGTGCCCAGCAGTGGGACGTATAGCAGCCCAATAGGCTGTGATGATGATGATACCAAAATTATAAGGTAGATTACATATGCCAAGATTTAGGGCCTGTTTCGCCACTTGTCGGCTAACTTTTAGTGTCAGATAAAAGTAATGCCGTCTTTGTTTATTCGGACAAAACAAACAGAGAGTTAGAGACGGCATCACTGATATCCGTCACTTAAAGTTAGTCGACACACTTGTGTGGTGTGTTGTTGTGAAACAGGCCCTTAATATTAGATACCTACGATCAGCAAACTTAGTAATGCAAGAGAAAGAACGATACAATAGCCATTTGGGTGAGATAGATAGAGGACACCATTTTTTATCCACACTATGAGCATAGTGACTTTGGTTAGGTAATAAAAAAATGATTTTTTCCTATACACTGGTGTCTAGTAGGCCTATCTTAACTACTGTTATTTTTAAATCTTCCATTATTAAAGAGCTTCGATCGGAGTCATTCTCAAAGAATTATATAAATTAATGTCATGAGTTTTAACGGATGTAGGGTATATTAATGTTGACTTCACACTTCGTTTTCATTTTCCGTCTTATAATCATAACAAAAACCATTATTCCATTGCGGCTCTTACTACGCTGCACACTGCGCAGACTCCAGACTCGTAGCGGATTGGTTTTATACAGCAAGTGCTACGGGTGCAGAAAATTAGTGTCCTATTTGGTCGTAAAAGTTGCCAAAACGAAAATTGGAGGATTTTTAGACGAATCGTTTAATATTTTTGTCAATTTTTCTTTAAATTTGGTGTTATTGGCTGACTGATAACTAACTCTATCAAATATTAGTTTTTAGGGTTCCGTACCCAAATAGTTTCGCCATGTCTGTCTGTCTGTCTGTCCGTCCGCGGCTTTGCTCAGGGACTATCAATGCTAGAAAGCTGCAATTTTGCACGAATATATATATTATAAACTATGCCGACAAAATGGTATAATAAATAATTTAATGAAAAAAATTTTTAGAGTACCTCCCACAGACGTAAAGTGGGGGTGTTTTTTTTTTCTCATCCAACCTTATAGTGTGAGGTATCATTGGGTCTTTAGGTATTTTAAAACCATTAGGGGGTTGCTAAAACGATTTTTCGATTTAGTGATTCGTTTGCAAATTCGATGTAATGTTACAGTAGTTATTCTCATTGAAACTCAAAAGGAGACCGATCGATTAAAGGTATGTAATTCGTGAACAGTTTTCTCCTCGCCCAGCCCAGTCTCACACTTTACAGGTTATATCAGTACACAATATTCAGGTTTGGGGAAAGCATTTTCCCATTAACGTTAGCAGTCCTTGTACAGCGCACAAACGTGGTCGCAGCGCGGGCGCGGTGGCGCAAGCGCCCGATTTCACCCCAGACACTCGATCGCTGGTTAGAAAGTATCATCTCTTGATATGAGACAACCGACTCTAAACACACATGCTTGGACACGATATGACATTATAGTTGCCACTGAATATATCAAAGGTTTTCCGATGTAAGTACTTACATAATCATCATGGTGGCGACTCTACCACAGCCTCCTAATCCGCACGATAATTATATCAAACATTATCGAGCAGCTAAGCGATTACAGTTAACCGTCTCATCACACGCATGCTTAATGTATAACTTTCTAGTTTATTTACAAATTGAATAATAGGCACGTGCGCTGAGTTCCGCAAAAACACCGATATCAACGGAACGGAGACACGTCGAGATGAAATGTATGTGCGAAATTATTAGTCATTAGTTAGGCATCCGAATACTACTGGTTTAATATGTTTCGTGTTGAGGATTGAGACGATTAGTATTTTTTGTGGCTATACCCAGGTGGCGGGTGCGAGCGTATCTAGGCTGCAGCACCAGTTACAGCAAGAAAGCGGGCCCTCGGGCATTTTCTATTTTCTTCTAATCTGCGGCGATATTATAATAATAGAAGCGATAGCAGGTGCCGGCCGCGGTCAATTAAGCGTCTCCGACAAGAAAGGCGACGAATGTGGGCCAACAATCGCCCGACCAAAATCATAACCATAAGTAGTACAAGTACATGATAGGTACACTTGGTTTAGTAACCGCAGCGGCATCGGCACGCCCTTCTCTGCAGTTTGATGTTGAGTAGCTGCTGCTTCTGCTACGCCGCGCCACCAGTACGACAGCCTACTTCATTTTATTTCTTATTTAAAAACAAATTAAGTATTCGCGAAGATTGTTGTAATCAGAAAACATTTTTTGTGACATTTTACAATAGATACAGAAAAATAACATGCGTTCCATCACATAATCTGATCCAGAACACAAAATCAGAAAATCATGGCTGTGCTACACCTACTTACATTTATTGTAATAATTAATATATTTCGTTGATAACAAAACCAATTATCGATGAGATTGATGAGTTATTATTTATCAGATATTCAGTTCAAAGAAGCATTGGCATTATATGCTGCTATAAAAAACACATATATACCTAGTAAGAAAAGAATAGCCTCAACATTGTAGCCTACTTTAAGTAGCATTTTTATAAGGCTTTTATTTTAAATCCTATTTAATTGGCCTTTGCCTGTGGGTAAACTATTACATTGCTATTACTATCACGCATATCTGGGCGGTAAATCTTTAATGACTCTGTCAGAACCAAAGCAGCCATCAGTTGTGAACGAGACGAGCAGAGGTTATTGTCTAATTTAATTCTCATTGATCAACGTCTACACCACGTAGTGAAAGCTGCACTCAATTTTGTTAATATTTCTGCCTACACAATAATTAATTACTAAGTTGACGTTTAAATATCGCTAAAGACGTTTGCAATTTGCAACTGTTGGGGCGCGAATTAAAAGATCATTCCGATAATGTTAAATGTCAAATACTTTCACGTGTTAACGTTTACTGCGGGAAACAATTTCGAAGACTTTAAATCGGTGCGTCGTAGGGTATACCGGGTGTGGCCTGTAATATGAGCAAATAATTAAAAAACATAGATCATGCTCCTCAAACTGAACAACATTATTTCAGCGACTTTTAAAAACAATTAGTTTTTTAATTTTTATTATACACTTAAGTTTATTCGAAGAAGCAATGTAAAGCAAACAGCTTGATGTTTGTAGCGTGACAGGCGACGTCAGTTGGGTTCTAGGATGGCGTACATTGATAGCAGTATTTAATTTGTATGAAAAAAGGAAAACTTAACGACTCCATTATTTTTAAAAGTCGCTTAACTAATGTTGTTTAGTTTGACAAGGACGATCTATGTTTTAATTTTTTGCTCGTATTACAGTCTTAATATCAGATGTATGTGTTGTATTGTAGCATTCGCGGCAAAGAGATTTTTTACAATCCCACTAACATCATAAATGCGAAAGTTTGTAAGTCTGTTTGTTTGTTACTTCATCACGTCTAAACCACAGAACCGATTTAGATGAAATTCGGCATACAGATAGCTTGAGTCCCGGGGACGGACATACTCGTAGGATAGTTTTTATCCTGGATTTTTTTGTTATTTTTGTTTTGTGCTGATGATTGTAAACTAACTAAAGAGTAAGTAGCTGCCTAAGGTATAAAATATACCTAAACTCGGAATATTCCGATACAAAATACGAAATCCTTAGAAAAATATTACTTAATTTTTTCGTAATGGCTACGGAACCCTATTTCGGGCGTGTACGACACGCTCTTGGCCGGTTTTTTTTTTTATCAAAATCTAAGTCAGAGCAGTTGATTCAAAAATAAATTAGATTAGAAAATCAAATGGATGGGTCGCCTTGTATGAAAACCTAAAAACAATTTTAATTGGTTGTCGTTGTTTCATTCAACAATATAGGTGATACGTTGGTTCAGTGACTGCGATCTGGTGACGTGCGTATCAAGAATACATAAAAACTGATCGCAGATTTCACACGAGATGATCGACAAAAAGTAACGTGAATTGAAACTTTGTTCGTAACTTTCGTTTTCTGTTAACGGCCATTTGCAAGTCGATGCAATATTCATTTAAGAAACTTGACGCAAAAACATTGTTTTATAGAGAAAAGTGAAGTACTATTTTCACATGTTTTATATTTTTTATTGTATTTACATTTACAGTTATAATCGTATGTAGTCTGGTTTATATTTATTAGTAACAGATGTACCTAATCGTAATATTCCTTAATTTAGATTTGGACGTAAGAAATAAAGCCAAAAAACATGTAGAAAAAAACTTAACGTAGGTATTCTTTATGGCGTAAAATTTTAGGGTTTCATACTTCAAAATGAAAAAAAAAACGCCATCCATAGCGAACAGCGAGAAAGGCGAAAGGCTCAGCGGTGCCAAACTTTTACTAAATAATAAAAGAATTTTATAGTAAAATGTAACATTTTTCAGTGGAATAAAAATAATTATTAAAATATTCAAAGTACAAGAGGCTGACTTTTTCTTGCCAGATATTCATCACGCATCTTCAAGTAAGAGTAAGTAGGTATTTTATACACGGTGTTTTCCAGTTCTTCCGGAATACTTCAATGGGTAGGTATTTCAGTTGGTTTGACTGGTTAACAAATGTTCACAGTGCATCGCGTCAAAAGCGTGGCAGAGTCAAAAATTGTGATGAAAAACTTTTACACGGGCGTTATGTCAAAGTAACCAAAAAACTTCCTAAAAAAACCGAAAGAACTGTAGGTACTCATCGCGACTTATATTCCTGCTTATATGCAGAAATTTTCCTAGGTGTACAACTTTATAGTGTTCAACAATTAACGCACGCCTGTTAACTTCGAAATAAATCAGTTTTAGAGTTTTATTTTTA
Organism: Choristoneura fumiferana; assembly: GCF_025370935.1. NCBI lineage: Eukaryota > Metazoa > Arthropoda > Insecta > Lepidoptera > Tortricidae > Choristoneura > Choristoneura fumiferana. Next base: position 14,642,781 of record NC_133489.1, on the reverse strand, counting down.
TGATCGAACCAACTGTTGAGTCCGATGTTCCGTGGCCAACTCTACCACGCGAACAGTAATAAATAATATTTACAATGTACATGCTCGGAAAGTGCATTGTTCCGTGGATCAACATTTATATGAAAAGTTCGTGATTTCTACAGGTGTGCAGAGGTAGTTATTTATTATGCAAGGCAGGAAAGTTACTGTTTCGTGCATGCTTAGGTATATTGAAACGAGCAAGTAAAGGATTCTTAGATATTTATAAAGCTGAAAGGAGCTATATTTAAATGTACAATATTAAAAGTAAAATAATTTTATTTTATGTATATTGCATAAACGTTGTAGGTACCTATGGCGAACCTTGTTTCTGAACACGTGAATTTATGTATTTTTGTAATCAAAAGAAAAGTTAGTTAGGTAGTATTATTGTAACGTGCGAATTGATTATATAATATTGTTTATTTATCTTTGAAACTGCTTAAACGATTTCGATGAAATTTACTATGAGGCTTTTCGGGGAGAACAATGATCTAGCTTAGTCTTATTACCGAAAAACACGTAAGTATTTTAGTAATTTAGTGCGAGCGAAACTCACTTGTTTAAAAATATTGAACTCTCAACTTACATTTTCACATCGTTCAACCGGGGCCTAACTTGCTAGATTATATCGCAGACGTATGTAAATATCCCTTTCTAATCAATAAGCACGTGCGAATAGATTGACTTGCTTTACATTTTGCGGGGTAAATTAAATATTAATGGTGTAGGGCCGGCCAGCTCCATTTCTTCATCAGGGTCGTGTAATACAATCAACAAAGTTTAAAAAAAATGGTTTTGATTCCAGAATTAGACAAGTCAGTGCCACCTACATTCACCTGTAATAATGACACTTAGAATTAAATTAACTTTACTACAATTAATTGTTTTATAGAGTTTGACGTCAAACCAACGTAATTATTTCTCAAAGTAGCACTGGCAAATATTCAGGCACTAGGAAATTATTATTGATGATATAATTTTCAAAGGATATTAAATAGTATTACATAATTTGAATTGTAATGGGCCAGTGAAACTTGCAAAAAAATTAAAAACAAAAAGTTACAAACTTTTTTCTAAACTACACCAAAACTAAATAGATAATTGCCTTTTATTTATACTCCGTTTAATTTAAGATTTGAATTAACGGTCAAATTGTAACACCCGTTTCTCGGTATTTTGCAGGTGGTAGGACCTTGTGCAAGGTCCGCCCGGATTGCTACCACCATCTTGCTCGCTAATCCTGCCGTGAAGCAGCAGTGCTTGCACTGTTGTGTTTCGGCGTGGAGAGTAAGACAGCCGGTGAAATTACTGGCACTTGAGGTATCCCATGTTAGGTCTCTAGATTGGCAACGCATCTGCAATCCCCCTGGTGTTGCAGGTGTCTATAGGCGGTGCTGATCTCTTTCCATCAGGAGACCCACTTGCTCGTTTGCCATCCAGTCGAATAAAAATAAAAAAACGAACAAAAATGGCCTAAAAATAGCGACATGTACATTTATTAGTGGTATTTATTATGTTATTAAGTACTATAGAAGTTAACACAATTTTAAATAGTCTCGTTGTTTAATTTAAAAACGTGTGCAAATTTTACAGTTAAGTTACAAATGTTAAATAAATGGAGTATAGTTTTCTTGAATCTGCCAGATCTTTTAACTTTCTTTATCCAAAACATCCAGTCATAACGTTCAAGCTATGACAGTAAGACTCTCTAAAGACACGGTGTATTACGCAGGCGCTCGCATGTGGAAACGCTGCGCTTGTAACGAATTTAACTGACGTTTATTAATGCTTTTGTCCATTAGTAACCAAAAAAGTCGAGTTCATTCAGACAATTCTGAATGGTATTGCATAAGCATTCTGACTTATTTTATTTAAGACTAACGTAAGAGTAAGAGATAATATCCAGACTTCAGACGATGTTGTTCCATTATTCGAATCAATTTAAAAAAAACCCTAAACAAGACATATACTCTCTCCATGCGGATGTTATGTAGAGTAGGTACATTTTGTAAGGCGCTCGTGATATACCTACCTAGATGTAGATGAAAGTAGGGTACAGCTCTCATTTGGGCACGAACTCCTTGTAAGCATTAACAAAACTCACAAAGATTGTAAGTTCTCACAAAGGTAAATACATTATACTTAATACGAGAATCTTTGACATAATCATAATCACAACTAGAAACCAGAGTAAACAACTGTTAATAAGCTTGATAACGACTTAATCCATTCAAACGCAACTAAAATCAATCATACTGTCTGGATCTCGTTAACTACGATGTTTTAGTTTGACCGTTACGACAAATTGCGCACGTGTCAATCCCATTGAGTAGTAATGGGTGCTTAATTACCGAGTGTTTAGTCATATATTTGCTAAGTCACTTTCGGCTCTGATTAACGACTGAGTGCTGGGACTTTTAATTGGCTGGTAACGAGCTGAAAGTTTTTCTAAATTAATGAATGGGGATGCCCGAGAAGGCTTTTCTCATTTATTCTTTTGGCGCTCGTTAGAAAGTGAGCGTGACGCTGTACGCGGTTTGCGAATCTGCATGCCCTTCGTTACTGCGATTAGGATCCACGCCATTAGAAGAGGAGAGCGCTTGTGCTTGCGATTTTATCTGCATTTGTTAGTTTTCCACGAAAAAAAGAGTTATTCCTAACTAAAATGTTTATACCAACTATTATATAGGTGTATAGTTAATTCTACATTCAAGCCAAAAGGAAATTGATTGTCTGCAATAAATAAAGTAGCTACAATAAACTCTGTTTTACATGTAGTATTACCTAAGTAAGTTTTATCTAAATTTGAAGGGACTGTAATTTGAGTACGTGAATGTTTATATGTTGGGATTATTTAAGCTCTATAATTATCCAAGATAGCTCTAGCTCGTTCGTGATAATCCACTTCCACCAACTTAACAGCAAATAAGTATATATAAATATATGCTTTATTACTGTTATGGCACTCCATGTCTATACCTTATCATGTCTTAAATGCAATGTTTAACTATGTGACTGTTTGTTGCCTAAATAAATTAAATTAAATTAAAATTTCTAATTGACCAGCTAATTTTTTTAAAGTTATTAGACATGACATTGATTGACGTAATTCTAATTGATATGTACTTAAGAATACAACAATGTTCAATTTACTGTAAAAAAGTAACGTAGAACGTAGAATCTTAACTGTCATTCTGAACATACTTGCTACGGAGAACTAACTTAGAAGTAAAACAATAAAATTCAATATCATTAAACGGCTTTCGATTCTTCTGAAAAAGCCTATTAGTTACCTATCACTGATTCTTTTTTTACGGGAGCATCTCATTGTGCATTGATACCAGTTCACATTAGTTTTCACTTCAAAGGTTAATGATCAAATTACTCCAGCACTTATATACCATAGTAAAATTGACATAGCAAGGTCATTGTGTTGAGTATTGCTTGACTTTTCTACAATAAAACAAAATTAGGGAGTAAACGCCGATTCATTAAATAATTCGTACGAGTTCTACTTACGTAACGGAATCTTTCAAATTGATTTTCATTAGCTTTTTCTTTTCTTATTATTTTTATACTCGTGCAACTTGGTAATACTCCGAGTAAGTAACTTTGATGACAATGCAATTATTATGGTACCATCGAGCTGATCTGACCCTGGACCCTAGACCCTGGAATTCTAAGACAGAACAATGTAACCTAGCCATGTTTGAGCTTGTTAGGCGTAGGGTGTATTTTGATTATCGACGATATCCCGGATCCATCTTTGCGAGCAGTCAAGCATGCACTCGTTTTTTAAGGCAGCACGACGTAACCTTCTTTTTTTTACGTCTAGTTTGTTTTTTAACTATAGTATGCTTTTGAAGTGGTGCATCATTTCATTTTAAATAGATTCCGCAATTTTATGACCACAACCCGGTTTGATGGTAACAAATCTTTGTTGATGTAAGTAAGATCAAAAACATACACGCTTTATGACTTAAATCGATTTTAAGGATAAATAAACGAATAGTAACCGTACTAAATGTTTCAAAATAAGTACGAGTAAGTTTCGGTTTAAAAGATAATACCTACTTAGTTTTAAAATTTATTTCAAAAATATATAAGTTAAGTCTAAAAAAGATTAATTTCAGCCAAGTAAGCGACCGTTCTACCTTTATGTAAATCTGCTGTTGAATAAGCAAATTTAAATAATTCTTTGTGTTGATGAATAAAAGTTAAGTCTTTTATTTATTATTAAATGTCATCGCGATACTGGCATTAATGATCATACCGAAGGTCTTGTTTTGGTTTCACTAATAAATTCGGAAATTTTACTTGCCGATTTTTGAGATCCATATCATACGCACTTGCGAAACATAGATGGCTCTCGGCGATAAAAAAGATTCGCTATGCATGAAAAAAATACTAATAAACACACATTTCTTTCGACATATTAATCTAACGCTCAGCAAGTTAGTAGGTATTTAAGGTAAAGCGCGCATCACGGAGTGACCAGACACTGGATTCGATTCTGAGATCCAGTTAGATACAGGTAGCTCTTATTGTCTGCAATTTGTTTTAGTTTCAGTATAATTTATAAAAAATAAATTGATTTAGTTTTTTAATAGGTACAGTCAGCAACAAAGATATGAATACAGCCAAATTGCCTAAAATAAGTAACACGCCCTTAATGTTCAAGCAATAAAGTCCTGCAATTTTTGGCGCTTTGGCTGTATTCATATCTTTGTTGCTGACGTAAGGGAGATCGAGAAATGTTTAAATTCATCAGGGCTACTACGAACCCTCTGACACTTATACTATTTAATACGAGAGCGAGAGGGACCGCCCGACACGAACTTCGAGTTTCGAGTTTCGTAGTAGCCCTGCAGTAACGTAAAGGTTAGCCATATTATCGTTCGTGACTTTACACTTACATAAAGCGTGTGACCGAATGATCTCGTACCGCCGAATTCTTGCCTCAATACCCCAATCGTGACAGAAATCACTTGTTTTTCGTGATATCTGTACATGTAGGATGCGATTTCTTAAGAATTTCGTGTTAGATACTTAAGAAAACAGATGTAGGTGCCTTTTTTAAAGCACTTAATCCAAGCATTAATTCGTGACCGTAATTCTAAACATTGTCTCCTTCTTTCTACGTGAAAATAGTTTTATGTATAATGTGTATGAGTATAACTAAATATGCACTTACAGAAAACTTCATGACCGAAAAAGTGTATTGAATCTATCTAAGCGATGAACATCTTTTTATTACAAGTTTTTATTTAGTTTCACCTGTCCCGTTGTCTGTCTGTAATCAAATCTTGCAAGTTGAATTCGACCAACTTCCAGTGGTTGGATTGACTTGAAATTTGGTATACTTATGTAATTTGCGTGACAATACAATAATCTGGTAGTGACATCCTGGTAGTCCAGCCAGGAACGTCTCCAAAGGACGGAACTCTTCAACAGCTAATGGCATCGACTTGAAATTTTTGGTATGCAATTGTAGTTTGGGTGATAATACAAGTATAGTCAACAAAAAGTACAGTCAGCAAAAAAAGGTGTATTAAAAATATATTTTTTTCCAAAAACATCACTTTTCAATTGAAAGAATGGCGAAATTTGATTACCCTCTATCATACCCCATATTACGATTACCTCGTGCATCACACAATGTAGTGTGACGTATCTATTAGGTGATTCGATGAAGAGCGACTTGGGCTCAAGGTTACGCCACGCAACACTTTCACCTCCTGCGCAGTTCGTTGCTCTCCGAATTCGGCTGATTTCTGCACCTCCACGGCAGTATCAATGGCGCGCCGAACTAGCTACGACGCCTTCACAGCCCCATAGACCCTGCCATACCAAGACAAAATATACCCATACACGAGCTCATAGAACTTATTTCAGATTGGCTTCGAACTTCCGAGATTCTATCCGTTGACGTTTACGTTCAATGCCCGTGTTAATGGTACCGAGAAACGTAACATGGCCCACTTTCTCTTTTAAGCACATAAAGTCTCTTTCTCGCTAGCAGCTTCCTAGCTCGCGAGAGAGAGATGACAGTACTTTAGATGGTTCGGCAAGGAAGCTGGTCAGCTCGCTTTCTTCGCAGCACTTGGCATTGGAGGCGAACAAAATCCGGAAACTTTCGTTAGCCGCGCACATTGTGTCGGTCGGTGATTCGCTCGCTGTATGCTTTATCGACGCCACGAGCCGTCGACTTGTTTCAATTAGCCGATCTTTTATTTATTGCGCAACAAACCACTGACGAGACTTGACCTTCTTGGCCGACTAGTTGATAGTGCGGTAATAGGGTGAAAAAGTTGTTGTGACGCGAATTTTAAGTAGATAGGCTACCATGATAATCTGACCAATAAGTTTGCAACTCTACTCAAGCTTTCCTAACTAACCAACTTAATTATTTATCTGAAACACATGTGATTGGGGTTATTAAATCATAACAATCGTTGGTTAAAGAAACCTGCCGCTCCCAGGTTGTGTCAAGTCACGTATCGCGCCGATCAGGCCGTACCAGATACGTACATCACATCACAGCAGTCACATCTCAATCAAACTATGGGATGTGTCATGCACGACTTGTGTGTTAACCTGCTGTGCTTTTTTTGTAACGTGTGTTTTTCTTGCTAGAATATAACTTGATTATATTAGGTGAAATTTAATTAATCTCATCTTTACACAAATTTTATCTGAGAACCTATATAAAAAATTGAAATTTGACTATGTGTAGTTTAAATATAATAGCTTAAATAGAATATTATAGAGACAATTTTCTGAGTAGCATAAAAATATGCCATGAAAACACATATGAGATAGCTTTTCGTTCTTATCTGTACCTATCATAAAAGTTGTATTCAATATTGTAATAAACAGGGGTCGGACAAAAAGTGCGGATGACGTAAAAATGACGTAATCATGCACACAAAATGATGTTTTTATTTAAACTTCCGTGTGACATGTAGTAACAAAGTAGCATTAATGAAGTAACAAAATAATCATAAATAAATCAATGGAATTCAGTGCATACAATAAATTTCACATCGTTTAATAAAGAAGAAATCATCCGATAAATTATAAGTGATAATTGTTTATGAAAATTAAAAATACTATTTGAAATCATCCTATAAGTGGTTTAACGTCATCGGCACTTTTTGTCCGACCTCTGGTAATAAACATACAATCTTTCAACTCACAATAGATACAAAGGCGTGAAAGTAACGCTTAAGTATTGAATATCTTAAGATAAAAAAGAATAATGATATCAAAGCCCGATAAGAACACAGTTAAGCGATGACACCATAAAAACCGGTCAAGTCAAGTTCGAGTCTCATTTGCTGGCGACAGACCATTTCTTACGGTGCCGCGGTGTTTGCGCTTTTTTTTATTTTTCTGTTTTTTTTTATTCGGCTGTATGGCAAACGAGCAAGTGGGTCTCCTGATGGTAAGAGATCACCACCGCCCCTAGACACCTGTAACACCAGGGGATTGCAGATGCGTTGCCAACCTAGAGGCCTAAGATGGGATAGGTACCTCAAGTGTCAGTAATTTTACCGGCTGTCTTACTCTCCTTTGTTACCTTAAAAATAATTTCCGTGTATAGAGGAAAATATTTTTAATATAAAATAGGCTTAAATAGGTTTATTTAAATTTATTTTGCTTATTGCGACAATTTTACCAAATTTTGAGGAAATTAACTAGCATTTTTTAATTTGTTTGGTCTCATCTGCTATTATACGAGTACGTTAATTTAAAGATTCTTCACTTAAATATATGTAACGTATTGTCGAAGATAAAAAAAAAACATAGAGTGGAATAGTGCAACGAGCCATCTTCCATTCAGACAAGACACGACCTTCAGCGATGAAGATACCGACGAGGAAGAAGAGACGTACTGTTGTTGATTTAAGTGATTTACTTTTATCTAACTTACAATGTTTGTTTGTAGTAAGTTGTCTTCAGAATTTCTCCCACTTCCAGTGATCGAATTGACTTGAAATTAGGTAGTATGTACAGTCGAACAAATTGAATCATGACCCAGGGTAGAACCTTTTAATAATCATTTTCACTATGATTTCCTTGACAAAAGTATGAAATGTCAACATGACATTAGTAGCACAACGGTACCACCCTGAGTCATGATTCAATTTGTTCGACTGTACATAGAATAATAATGCAAGTAAGGTCAACAAAAAATAGTTCCCACGCCAGAAAAACAATAAGTCGGTATGTCACAGACTCGCAAATAAAATTGGTATTTTATGTACAAAACGTTAAAATATTAAACCTTTAGGTTAATTGATTGATTGACATTTTATTTCTTTTATAACACATTAAAAACAGATACAGGCAAGAGATACAACATCAAACAATAATAAAGGGATATTAATAAGGGTAGTAAATGAATCTTTCAGAAAATAACACGTTGTTGAACATTCGGCATGTTTTTAACAGAAAAGATGCTCTCAAAATAATACAGCCTACTACTCATTATGCGGCGCGCGCGTGCCAGTTGTAACAGTTGACCTGAATTTAGTAAATTCCTCTTTTAGATTTACATAGACAAGTCGGTGTTCGACATCTAGAAGTTGATTTTTGAAATCACATTTTCGCTTCGGAAATGGTGGAAAATTTTGCTTAATTTAAAATAAATAAATAATAATAAATAACATGGGACATTTGACACCAATTGATCTAATCCCAAACTAAGAAAACTTGTACTATGGATACTAGGCAACAGATAAAAATACTTAAATTATATAGATAAATACATACTTAAATATATATTAAACATCCAAGACCCGACAACAAACACGCATGTTATTTTCACAAATATCTGCCCCGGTCGGGAATCGAACCCGGGACCCCAAGCTTCGCAGTCAGGTTCTCTAACCGATTGACCATCCGGTCGTCTAAATACGAGTAGGTCGACTAAAAAAAATATAGCTGTTATTAATTTTATCAAGTCAGTGAAAATTTTATTCGAGCATGTAGTTTTGTAAAGTACAGATTTTTACAATTATTGGAATGATTTTCACGGAAGTTAATTGAAACAACCGGCGACTGGTTATATCGGACGAAGAGTTAACGGCAAATGCATTGACGTGAAGTATATACGTAGGTATGTTTAATTTACACACAAAAGTTAAAATTCTACGGCCACGTACTGAATCCACGAGCCCCAATCCTCATAAAACTGGAAAAGCTATCGCAACGTATTCGCTGCAGATGAAGCAGGCTTTAAACGTCTAAATGACCCAGTATCGTAGTCCAAGCTGGCTCATCGGACCGGCCGCTGCCACTACCTGTTAAATTAACTCGGATGCAATCAGCCGATGTCAGACGCAAAGGCCAGCTTCTGTATCACGAAGAAATTGGCCCAGTTTTGCAAGAAAATTGCCTCATTTACATAAAGCTGCCGTAGAAGCGACTAGGGTGCAGCGCTTGTGATGATAGATAACAAAGGCCAGAGTTCATTTTATTTTAAAAAGAATTAGTAGATAACAAAATAGAACAAGAATAATTCAAACAGAAAATAACAATAGTAAAATAGATATCTTGTGTTTCATTAATTTTCGACACCAAGCAACTTTGAGTAATACTTATTTCGCAACTCAGAAATATATCATTCCCAGTATAGCTAAAAATGTGATCAGTTTTACAGCGACTGCGTGACGAAATAAGTTTCTAGATGTAGGAATAGGAATTCTGTAAAGCTATTCAACGGTATCGTACACTTCTATGTAATCCATTTTAATCCAAAACCAACCAACTCTATCCAGCTTAGCAATAAATTTCCTGCGCTTACAGACTAACTTAGTTATTATCAACACTATAATGCCTGCGGACAACTAGATTATTTAGCTTCACTTATCTCACTAGATTCTAAATCTGTGCAGGAGTGGGCGTTGCGGGGCGCTTAAACTCGTATTCTCAGCCGGACGTCCGCGGAGAAACTCGGACTTTTCTCCATAACCGACACCTGTCACATAACCTGGCCCTAGGCCCTGCGGCACTTTATAGCGAAGCCATAAACGTATTAGTGATGTAAAATGTAAAACAATTTAAATAGATGTATTTCTTGGAAGTATTATATATTTACTACGGCTAATGAGTGGAATGGAAAAATTTAGACAAATCAAGATTGTTTTTTTTTATCTTTTTTTGTATTTTTTATTTCAATTCCAAATTTTTTAGATGTTGTGTTTGCAGTAGTCAGTTTTGTCTAGTGGTGGTGTAGTGGTATAGCACGTGGCACGGAATGCCGAGGACCTGGGTTCGATACCCAGCGCTGGTCTTATTTTTCTGGTTTTTCTATGCATCTATATTTCAGTTTGTATTTTCGATATTTAGCCAAATCGCTAGATTTTAGTTAAAATCACTAGTTTTCTTACACACACGTCCTAGGCTTGACTGTATATGAAATTTTGAGCAGACAAATTATCTCAATAGGGAGTTGGTATGTTTTTTACGAAATGGCCAACATGTTTTTGTTGGGATTTTGTTTGGACGTAAGTATACATATACACATACATAGACGACCGGATGGCCAAGTGATAAGAGAACCTGACTACGAAGCTTGAGGTCCCGGGTTCGATTCCCGGCCGGGGCAGATATTTGTATGGATAATATGAATGTTAGTTCTCGGTTCTTGCATGTTTAATATGTATTTAATTAACTACGTATGTTAATCTTTTTTTTTTATTCGGCTGGATGGCAAACGAGCAAGTGGGTCTCCTGATGGTAAGAGATTACCACCGCCCATAGACACCTGCAACATCAGGGGGATTGCAGATGCGTTGCCAACCTAGAGGCCTAAGATGGGATACCTCACGTGCCAGTAATTTCACCGGCTGTCTTACTCTCCACGCCGAAACACAACAGTGCAAGCACTGCTGCTTCACGGCAGGATTAGCGAGCAAGATGGTGGTAGCAATCCGGGCGGACCTTGCACAAGGTCCTACCACCTGCATCTGTTGTCTAATATTCATAGTAAAGGCTTTGTTTAGTTTGGGACTAGGTCAATATTGGTCTCAAGTGTCCCATGATATTTATTTATATTCTATATAATAAATTATCGTCACTACTTTGAAAAATCAGTACAAAATTGACCCTTTTAATAATGTTCGTATTCTAATTAGGTATCGATTTTGAGGTACAAGCTTCCTTATTGTGGGAGGAGACCAATACCCAGCAGAGTGACATATCAAACCCAGAGATGAAATTAGATTGTTCTACGTCAACCACAGGTACAAATACAGGTCAATGATACCTACAAATGATCACGAAATTAAACATTCCGATGTTCAATCGATCCAATGAGATCAAATACCGGAGCCAAAATAGTGCCTTAAAATATCTGATAAGGACAGGAGTAAGTAATTAATAAATTAACGCGTTCATAGAAAAGACTTCAACGTCTTTGCTCTACAAAATCTTCGGTTGGTTCAAAACTCTGAAACACGTCTTTTACCGAGATAAGAGCTAAATAGATTGTTGGTCCATAATAACGCTTACATAGTAGATTTCATTAAAATCGTTGCAGCCATTTCCGAAATAAATGGCCAATTAAAAAAAAAAGGTTTTGCCATAAAATTAAGAAAAATAGTTTGACATAGCAATGAACTAAATAATTGATATGTAATTTGGATAATGTTTTCATGATAAAAATAAATACATGTTATTTCAACAACTTTTATTTTTGCAATATTTCAAGTAATATTTGATGTTGCGGTTATTTTGTAAAGCGGAATTATCCAAATTAAAATTTTACTATGATGTTCTGGTGTTAATTTCTATTGACATAAACATATCACACGACCACACGATCAATATATCTTATTAGCCGACTTTAAAAATGAACAGTTTCATATTTTTTTATGAAATTCATAAATTGATACATACTCTGTAAATGAATATAACTAACTGTGATATCCACACATCAGTATAATATGTAAACGAGATAAAAACGTTTCAATTATTATGTTTTTTTTTTTACCTGTGATGTTTAGTAACGTCCTCGACTTGGCCATCAACGTGTTAATTGGGTACGTAGATTGTAAATATATGTGTCAATCCACAAAAAAAGAGAATAAATAACGATCGTTTGAACTTTTTAAAACCAATTAAACACCCAAATGACTACGTAAATATTTGTCCGCTCAAAATCCATGCGTTTGCGCCGTTGACCCAGTGCGCCGGCGCCAAGCGGCTCGTGCATGGATAATGCGAACGTGTGAATCCGTTACTCACACGGGCTTTCGCAAATTCGCTAGCGTTCATGACAAACTAACTTTTACCCGCGGCTTAGCACGTATAAGCCACTAGATCGAATTCCAGGATTTTGGAGAAAAAAAATGCACAAAAAAAACAAACAATATCCGAATAACTAAAAAAATATACGTTAAAGTATCCAACGGGTGTACTTACAGGCCTCAAAAATAATTTTGGCCCACCTAATATCTAATAGGTACCTAAGTAACTTGAAAAATATTTAATACGAGTAATTGAGTGCTTTCGATTAAATAAACAGATAACCCTATACAAAAACATCACACAAACATCACGCCCGTATTCCCAAATGGGGTAGGCAGAGCACACGAAACGTTACCGCTTCGGAGCCACTTTTAGGAATTTTAGGTTTTAACCCTATAAATGTACCAAAATCCCAAGACCGTAAAAGCATGGGCATAGGCTGACCATTGTTCCCGCCTCATGTCATGACCCTCCGATACCAAGGCTTCATAGGCGGCTGCGCCTGCGGCGGAAGAGAAAGTCTTAGTCTCAAGGACGAGGGCGTCGCTCCCGCGTTGCGCAACATCGTGAGATAATTGATGCACTCGTACTCTTCAGGGTTGCCAACATAACAATATTTATTCGTAATCCAGTAGAGTAGGGCGTTAATTCATTTTCTTCCTGTCTACTTTCTTCCTTTCAGTGTAAAATGCTTGACCATGGCAACAATTATTTTTGCAAAGTAGGTATATAAAGTTTTAGTTATTTTTTCTACTGACTGTTTTATGGCGTAATCCTAATATATTTTTAAAGGGCTAAAGCGTAGGATGTTGTCCATAAATTAGGTATTGTTTAGCAAAATACTATCGCTCTTACCTCTTTGCAAATAATGAAGTGATCCACTCCCCTGCTACTTGAAAAACAAAAACTTGGAATTTAAAGTCATAAAATGCAATTTACCTACTTGAATTAATATCACAAGTGCCGCAATTACGATTAGAGACGTTAATTAGAAGTTTTCATCTTTCTAATATATAAAATTCTCGTGTCACAATGTTTGTGGCCAAACTCCACCGAAACGGCTTGACCGATTTTTATGAAATTTTTTGTGTATATTCGGTAGGTCTGAGAAGGACGTAAACTATTTTTCATACTTCTACGCGGACCGAGACGCGGGCGATAGCTAGTTTATTTATATAGCATGGAAGATGTTATTTAGAATAAGTAGATAAGATAACCAAACATATATCTCTAATTACAGTTGATTAACATAATTATAGTTCATTCGTGATACCAACAAAGTATATAGTTACAAATAACATTGTTACATTTATGATGCAGATATATACTCAGCGGCACAAAATTTGGCCCACTCTACATACAAACCTTCCTATTACTGCATATATTTGAGGGCCAGATTTTTTGCTGCTCAGTATACCGGGTGTGGCCTGTAATACGAGCAAAAATTTAAAACATAGACCCTCCTCATCAAACTGAACATCATTACTTCAGCGACTTTTAAAAACAATGGAGTCTTTGAATCTTCCTTTTTTCATACAAATTAAATACTGCTATCAATGTACGGCATCCTAGAACACAACTGACGTCGTCTGTCACGCTACAAACATCAAGCATTTTGCTTTACATTGCTTCTTAGAATAAACTTAAGTGTAATAAAAATTAAAAAACTAAATATTTTTAAAAATCGCTGAACTAATCGTATGATCTATGTTTTAATTATTTGCTCATATTACAGGCCTCACCCGGTATCATATCAATTTTGTATGCACCCCAATTACCTTTATAGACAGACCAACAAACTTATAACACGACCGTTTGACCATGCAGTTCAATAAAAATAAGGAGTTATGCTTTATTACATTAATTGATAACCCTGCACCTGCCATGTGTTACAACAATGCGGATGCCGATTTAAGGACGATGACACCGATCTTTCTGACTCATCCTGACATCAAACACTGAGGGCCGCTGCTTTCACTCCTAATTCTTCCGATTGAGTAAACCTCAATGGATGCCTGCACGCCCCGAAATTGGTAGGTATCCAGCTATCCATCAAATTCGGAGATGGAATGCATCGCTGTAATTGTGTCCGAGTTCAATGTACGGATCATTATTGTACTTGAACATTTGATTGAAGAAGCTTGGGAAGATAGTACCCAAAAGCAGGGAATTACAATTTGAGAAAACTGGTAAGGTTTGTAAACTAAAAAGCATCAATAAATAATTAGATGTGAATTCAAATAAGAGGAGTTTTAAAATCGATTCAGAAAATTTAAGCAGATGGCTGGGTTACTTTAATCAAAAATCCTGTAAAGGTTTTACATCGCAATTTTTTATTCAAAATTTAGCCTAGTCACGCCATATGCGCCGTACACTTTGAATATTGACAAATGTATGGAGACATTCGTCAACCGCAATTTGAAAAATCTGAAAACTGTTACATCTACATATTTATGTTCAGTCAAACTCACCTGTTGAAATATTTTTAAACCATCTTTTATATTAAATGTTTACTCGAAACTTTCAAGACTTAAACTATTTCATATTAATACTCTGAGACATACTTTGTTTCTCATTTGAAATAAGAACATCACACACAAAAATATCGTTAGAAATCATAAGTAAATTTGTTTATTTAAAGAATCCCACGCCGCACCTAAAGAAAATCTCCACGGAAATTGGCATGAATGGCGTTTCAGCTATTAAGTGGCCGTTACGGGGTATTAAAAGTTCCGCACCCACAAAACGGGTTGCAACTAAACCTGATGAGTGCGCGTACAAACAAAGCGGCGGCTGCAGTAAGGTCATGGTCCTTCGGTACTTTCACTGCGCGCGTTGCGTAATCGCACTCGCAGATACTCGGAGAAAGCCGATACACATTTCGGTGAGAAATAATTACCCGAACAAACCAGGTATATCAAACTAATGGTTGGCTTCCGTTTCTCGAAGACTTACACAACGTTATATGTTAGAAATAGAATGTGTTGCGTAATGTATTAAAATATTAACTTATGTCGCTTTGCACTGAGTTTTCACTAATTTGCTATTGATACGACCGGTTCGCTTTCTAAGTGCATTGATTATTTATGAGCATTTAGTTTACTTATATACAGATCTAGTGGAGCGATTACAACTTACAAGTTTGATTATCTTCGCGGCATATATTTGTGATTGCTGTGAGCTCGAAAACCTGAAACAAAAACGTTTTTATTAATATAAAATGTTACATCGTAACTAAAAATACACTCAAAAATTATTAAAATTATTGAAATAATTACTAACTACCTACGAAACGATCAGTTGTACTCGGCGCAACCTACTCTCCCTCTTTTCTACCGACCATGAATAAAACAAAACAGCATCGTCCTCATTTCTGCGGCATTGTCCACACGGTGTCAGGTATTGAAAACAATACCTACGGCTTATTGGCTGCGAGCCCACTCTGACCAGCGCCAAAATTTTATTCATCCACTTATGTTCGACTACCTTGTCAATGATTTTCCTTGTTCTAATTTTTCTTTGGTGCGTAAATTAATATAAAAGTCAATAGTCATAAAAAGTTTTTTTTAACTAGTAATTATTCAGAGTAAACTAATCTTTCTATGTTCAATTTCATTGTTTGATTCAGGCTTCAATTTGTGGAGATCCACTAATTTACTTTAGAGTTTCTTCAAATGTTTACTGGTTAATACGGCATTCATTTTGCTTGGCAAAGTAACCATAGTAGTACCTACATAGATTTAAATGCGTGTTTTTGTGGTGCTTGTGACAATTGGACCTGTATGCCATAATTATATAGTTTGAAGTGCAAGAGGAGGAGGATGGGTCCTGCATGCATATTATGTGTCGCACAAATGTAGCTGTGGTGAACGATTTAAACGGTTTACCCTTGAAATGTCGACAACATTTTAATCGAATATCAGTTAAAAGTCAACGTTTCCTATTTTTTCATTTCATCGAATATTTATTACATTACCCCGAATGATTAAAATGAGTATTTTTAAATCACCGATTTTTAATTTCTGGAATTATTATTTAATAGATAGTTTATTTGGCAAAACTATTATTATTTCATACTTTCTGAATGAAATTTATTTTTGTTGCGGTCGCAGTTCTAACCTAACCTAACCTAATTTCCTGGTAGCGATTTATTTTTGTTGGGGTCGCAGTTCTAATCTAACCGAACCTACTTGTCTGGCAGCGTTTTTTTTTGTTGGGGTCGCGGTTCTAACCTAACCTCACCCATTTTTCTGGTATCAGTTTATTTTTATTAGGGTCATCGTTCGAACCTATCCATACCTATTTTCTATTTACGAGTATGATGATTTATAATAATAATACGTCGAAGAAATAAACAGCAATATTTAAGTTTGGTTTTTTGGAATCTTTTTGTATTTTTTATTTCAATTCCAAATTTTTACTTTTATGGTCATCCAACCTAAACATTAAACCTAAATTGAAAATACAAACTGAAATATAGATGCACAGAAAAACCAGAAAAATAAGACCAGCACTGGGAATCGAACCCGTATTCCGTATCGCGTGCTATACCGCTACACCACTGCTGGTCAACGGTACAGACACGAATTTCGCCTATGCACCACATATCTCAGCTTGTTTGTTTTTTATTTAGCCACTTAAGCAGTGACGCTAGCGACATCTATACCGTAGCCCTCATCGAGAAACTCCAATAATCGGGGTTGAAAAATTATGCCAACTTTGGCGCACCCGACGGATAAATGTGATGCCGTCTCTGTTTGTTTTGTTTGAATAGATGGAGACGGCATTACATTTATCCGTCAGTTAAACTTAATCAATGGGTGGTGAAACAGCCCCTAAGTTTCAAATTCTAATTATCTAAATTTGACGTGGGCTTCAGGAGGTTATGGAACTCCATTCTATATATGTTTATAGGCTTTTAAAAAATGAGATTATTTGTAGCTAAGCACTTGCGTATGGCAAATATGGAAGTCGTGGTGGCCTAGTGGTTTGACCTATCGCCTCTCAAGCAGAGAAGGTCGTGGGTTCGAAACCCCGGCTCGCACCTCTGAGTTTTTCGAAATTCATGTGCTGAATTACATTTGAAATTTACCACGAGCTTTGCGATGAAGGAAAACATCGTGAGGAAACCTGCACAAACCTGCGAAGCGATACAATGGTCCGTGCGAAGTTCCCAATCCGCACTGGGCCCGCGTGGGAACTATGACCCAAGCCCTCTTGTTCTGAGAGGAGGCCTGTGCCCAGCAGTGGGACGTATATAGGCTGGGATGATGATTTGCGTATGGTTTTGGACTAATGCGACACATCCGGGTGATACGTTCCAGACTTCCTACTCACGTAATCTAGACTTGTCAAAAAGATTATAAAACTTAATCTGTCGCCACAAGTGACGACTGCTATTGTTTCGTAAGTTATTCACGGCGATGTGTCATAACAGATAAGTTATATGAAGTAACCGTTGTAATGCGACAAAAGTGTCGCATTGTGAATAGTGAAATCGTCCTTGGAACAATGAGGCTACCAGACAATGCGTTTTCCTGATAAGGCTACCTGTGCCAGCGCTACGTTTAATTGCGGAAACTACAAGCGAAAGTTTTTGAGATAACGAAAATTTTACTGCAAGTAGCGTCTAATCTCAACATCTTAGCATTTGTTTGGCTAAATAACATTACTCGCTTCTTTTTCTCAGACTCTATCTGAGAACATCACTATCTACTACTCTCTTATTCTGATTTTTCAAACTTCATAATTGTTAATATTCTGTTCAATATCCTACCAGAACCAACTGAAATCTTCTTAAATGCTTCGGCCGTAACCGTAAATCAAGCAAATATCGATCGCGTGGCTGACGGCATGTTTGACTTCCCTTTCAAAAATAAGTCAATTATGCAGTTCATTGAAAGAAAGAAAGAAAGGTTTATTTTGGCTCCAAAAGTACCACCTAAAACTAAGGCTAGAACTAGCACTAAAACTATGTTACTTGGTGACACGGCAGGATACCAAAAAGGGTCTCCACTCAGCATGTGTTGCCGCACATTATGTGCAGTAACGCTAGTATTGCAAGTAATGGAGCTATAACCAAGCGATGTCGAATTCTAGGGCAGACTTAACTAGCCTTGAATGTTAATAGAATGATACCAGAAACCTACAATTAAGTGCTGATTAAATGAATGTAAGAATGCGAGCTGCTCGATGCATGGACGTGGTTCATGTACACTCGTAATGCGAGATGAAAGTAGTGAAATCTAGAGACGATCTGCGAGAAATCGTATACATAAATAATGCACTAGTTCGGATAAGCAAGCCCTACGTATCCACGCTAACTGGTTATACAAGCATCAGACCGCATTGAGAGCGATTTAAGCTGATAAGTCAAATAACTTTACTACGGCATTTAAACCAGATATAAGCGATTTCTGATATCTTAACTACTTGACACCTCTTTATAAACTGCTGCACGCTGTCGCCTCGCTCAAAACTGGTCTCGTGGACGTAAAGTATGATAACTGAGGGACAGTCATGCATGCCTGATGGAAGTGAAGTGTTTCTATTACTTTTATAAGTTACTAGCCCGCGACTTTGTTTGTGGGGGATTCGCTATCCATGAGTAAATCTGCCTTTTTCCCGGATAGAAAGTAGCAAATTTATTTCTCAAAACAGAAATCATCTCCTTGTCAAATTTTATAAAAAATATGCTGTAAGACAAATAGACAGACAGATATTGCAGTTACTTTCACATTTATAATATTAGTCCACACATGATAGGTACCAGTATACATTTAATATAATATAAGCATATAATATGTATATTCGATTTGTACAAATTCAAGTTAAAATAAGTACTTATGTCTAATGCAGAAACAAACGAAACACGTTCTTGCTTGAAGATTAGTTTTTTCTTTTTTTAGTTAATGTGTATTAAAATGTATTCTCATCTCGTTCATCGAGCAGCCTCGCTCTCGCTATGCAGTCTCGCTTGCAGACCAGCGTAATTACTAAACTATCGTTCTGCTGCGAAGCAAACCCATATACCGTGACACAAAACTTCGCATCATAATTGGCTCACAATAATTTAAAATACTTTCTCCAATCTCAAGTTAAAATATTCGTAAAATTCACACACACGCGCGATTGTCCACAATACGTTTTTGTCTAATTAGTACTTTCTGTTTCTTTTTGAGTAATTTTAAAGACAATGCTTGGGTTGCTATTAAGTGCTGGTATTTTGGAGAAGTTTGCATAATAACTGCGCTACCTATGAGTACGTCCAAGTCATAATTAGCAACGGCAAAATGAAATCAATTACACACCAAGCACACAGCTATAGCGCTTTGGTTTTGATTCAAAGTTTGCAATACCCAATTAGAGCAATTACGGCAATAAACGTTTCTCTTTAGTACCTTAGCTTACTTCAGATGTAGTTTCCACAAAACATTTTGTAGGCACTTAGAATGTGGGTACATTCGTGAGTGATGGCGTACGTCGAGCTTGATCTACTGGTCAGACCTACTTGGGAATAAGTTCTCAAACGGCGTCGTTTCTTAACTTGTTTTGTGTGTAACTTTCAAGTATCGTTGATAGACAAGACGAGTGCAACAAAAGTGAAATCGTTTAATTTTCCCGACGGCGTGATTGGAAGCTCATGAGGGCACTATCGGATCGTTACAGGCGGAGACAGCGGCGCGGGTGCAGCATGCGGGCGCACCTTGTTTACCACACATGAAACAATCTCTTTATCACTTACAAATAACGTAGTTAGAGTGATATACAGGGACACTTTCTCTTGTTATGGCAGTGCGCATGGTTTCCAAAACAGATGACTGTCACATCACGACGGCTTAAGGGCCTCGTACTATAGTTATAATCATTACAAGTTTCGATACAAATTATACAGACGCGTAAATTGAAATTAATGGATATCGATTATAGTAATTTGATCTCGCATTTCGTCGATACCTACGATGCATAGCTGTTAGATTTATTATAAGAAATCGATTAAAGTTAAATAGGTATGATATCGGCGCCTCAGGGTATGTCGAGCTGATCAAAACAATCATCTGTGGAAAGTTGACCATGGTTCGCATAACCGCATTCCTTGAGCTTCATGACACGACAAATAAATTGTTACGTCACCTTCATATTTTTAGGACACTTTCGCAAAATCAATATTTGATAAATTTCAAAGATTAAGTCGAAAGTGAAAGAAATATGAAATACAAATTCATTTACAGAATGTTTTAACCGTAGCTAGTAATGTAATAATAAAGTACCTAAACGTACATGCCTATTTACTTTCTACAGCACTTTTTGACTGATCTAAAAACAATAACTCCCTACAAACCTTAATAAAACATGTCACCTTATCGTTCTACAGTTGCCATATTTTTTGTATTTTTTAACGACAAAAAAATACAGATACCATATTACAAATCCTATATAAAAAGAATTTGTGCTAGGACATTTTATGAATTATGATATGATTATCGCTCTCTCTTTTGTGTGTAGTAACAAAGTATGCGCGGAATGGAACTATTTCGCGAAGCATCTGTTGAATAGCACGGAATTAACTTGACCGTGTTTACTCACAAGATATTACTTGACTTATTTCCCAAGGAAAAGAAAAGAAAGCTCTGCTTCCAAGCATCGCGAGACAATACCGGGGCGATGCAATCGCAGATTGTTCCAACACTAATTTCACACCTTATTGTCAACGCAGTAATTAAGATAAACTTATTCATCGTTTTGGCGAGATCGAGCATCGGATATAAGGTTCTACTTTTACAAAACGGAAACGTTGAAATCTGTGACAGACAATTATGTTCCTCTGAACTTTGATACTCCAATACTCGTAAAACTTTTGGTGAAATTACTTAACTCTTGCAGCTTGACAGCGGTGAGATCTCATTTACGGAGGATCGCAACTGATTGGTGGATAATGCGTGTGTAAATAAACATTAAGTACAAGAGAAAATTATTAGCTTTACTGCAGAATCTCGCCCAACAATCAGGTTGATCATGATCGGCATTAATCTACTGATGTTATTAAAGAGAACCGTGTCATTTTCTTCGCAGGGCCGAGATAAAATTAACTTGTTTTCACCCAATGATCGTAAATACATCCGTGGTTCACTTAGGGCGATATTTTTGCGCTCAATGTAAGTATGCGTGGATGCAATTAACCGCTGTTTATGGGTGACAGTGGCGACGGAACCCGAGCACTAACTAACCTGCTTCCTATATATAATACCACTCTGAAGCAGATAATCCAAATCATTTAAAACTACCTGATCCTGTTTCTTGATGTTATGTTATATGGGAATGAATGAATATTTATGAATAACTATGTTTCTTGCTGCAGTGGTTTATATCTTTTATGTCATTAAAATTTTATGTATTGCAACAATTTTGCGTTAAAAACATATCTTAATGAATTAACAAATAGACTAGAGGTTTACCCGCGGCTTTAGTTAAGTGCGTTCAAACGGGCAGTTGAATCGAACTTGTGGGATTTTGCTAAATAATAAGGGGAATTCCCAAAAATTACACAGTGATTTTTATTAACGTTATCATTAAAATGTACCGTGTTATTAATTTCATGACTCCAAACCCTTGGGTGAAATTTCGAGATTTTATCTCGATTCCCCGGGAATATCGGGTTAAAAAATAGCCTATTCCAGATATAACTAGATAACATCCCAAATTTCATCCAGAAGTGTGTCATCAAGTTAATTGCTCAAAAATTGGGTTTTGCATCGATTGTGGTTGAAAACGGACAACATTTTATTGGTGACGGGTGACGCTTCTGCAATACCCCTGGTGTTGCAGAGATGCTTATGGGCGGTGGTGATTGGTGATCTCTTACCATCAGGAGACCCACTTGCTCGTTCGCCATTCAGTCGAATAAAAAAAATATAAAATAAAAATGTAATACATGAATTTCGAAAAACTTGCGAAACCCACGACGTTCGATAAAATTTATTTTACTAATACTGTATTGTACGAAAATTAACAACATCGCTTCTGAAAGAAAATACGTACTTACACACGATAAAATTTATCTTACCATTTCTGTATTGTTTGCAGTGTTATATACGTGCATCATTAAAAAGAAGGTTGCTCACCTCTTGAGCTCTTTAATATTACTCAATTACTATGTTAAGAATATCCAACATGAGTCTGACAACAATAGGATCAATTGTGAAGGGTGTATGCGCGTTAATCAGGTGTTATTGATATGAAGGAGTGCCGGCGCTCCTCGCTGACACACTGACTCGCTTTCCACTCGCACGGCGACGCCTAGCATGCTCGCGCGGAACCTGTGCCTTAAACCACTTTAGGTAGGTACATTAAAAGAACACTTTCAGCGTTAGTTTTTTTTTTTAGATCTTTACTTGAAAAGGAAAGACGTAGCCCTTGTGGGATCACTCAGTTTTCCGTTTGTCCGAGCGCGGTAAGTAAGGCCTCACAACACAAGTAAATGGATATAACTAGAAATCACTGATTTCCAGTTCTAATGAGAATAACATGTTATATTACTTTTATTTATTTTTCGATTGCAATGGACAGTTATTTTATTTCTATGATCACTCCAGCACCAGCAACTTGCAGCTTTCTATTCTATTCTAAATCAAAACTGATCGATATAATTATTATTAGGTACAAACGTTTTGATTATTACAATTCAATAACTAAAGTATGCAATATATTGTATGTATGTCAATTATCGACAGACGTATTTTAAGTTTCAATTTCTGTTGTCAATATTTTGTAATTAAGCAATAAGTTAAGCTCTACTGCGTATAAAAGCATGACTCTCATAATAATTATACCTTTATTATACCTTCATCTTTAACAACCTCCATAACGTTATGACCGCGGAATCTAATATACGGCGTCAGTTTTTAAGATTTAAATCGTCTTAGCGGAAATTAAAACTGAACATATGAGTATGTTATATATCACTTTCTCCACAAGTTTCCGTTACATTCTAAAATATTTCGTAAACATTAAATCTACTTTGCACAGTAGTATGATGCTCGGGAGGTTATCGATAAGTATTTTAGCAAGTCTAGAAGTTAATTACTATTTTCGCGTGTCAGTAAAGGTTGATGTCTGATTTGTTGTTCTATGAGGCCTTCTCGTATACATAAATAACCAATTAATTAATTTCTCTTTGTTTTGACCTCAGTACTTATATCGTTAAGGTGAAAAAGTAATAGGCAAATTATGCAAAATGACGAATATCAATGTTGTAAAACCAATTGTCATTTAAAAATTATTCAAAACTTTATTCAATTTCATTATGACTTATTATAATTAATCTAGCTAGATAACTTACTAAAGGCATGATTTTTTAATAAATCTATATTTTTATGGAATGAATAATAGTCAGACATTAAGCTTTTAGACAAAATAATAGCTACATATTACTTAGTTCTAAAGTTATAATTTTACAAAACTTCTAAAGCAATATTTTCAAAATTTTGCGTAATTATATTTACTTTGCAAGAATAAATACACGTGATCTAAAGTTTCGTGGTATCTTTGCCTATCAAAACATAACTGAACTATTTCACGGAATGTCGCTTCCAAGCTCACAAGCAGCATTACTCGAAGAGAGAAAGTGACAAAAATAAGTAATGCGTATTACGTATTCAAGCTAATGAACGAGCGAGTCCCAGTAAAAGTGAACCTATAAAAATATTTTTTTCGAACAGGCTTCGAGTGCCCGCTATCTAAATAAAAACAGAAGCGGCTTGAATGCCGTTGTTTACTTTCTCGCGTGATTTAATAACGTTAATAAATGTCCTACTTGGAATTTGCAGAAATAAATAAAGTGCCGCATTACACAGTGACAATCGTAAATTTATATGTGAAGTGATCTACTAGAATACTCACCACTACATAGAAATGCCGCCTATGGATATATCTTTAAGAGAGTATTCTAAATTATTTTGATAAATATGTTTTACTTGTTGTTGATTGTCTCTTGCATTGTCATTCTAACTACATATTCAGCGTGTTCAAAATGCATGCATGAGATTTTGCTTTAGGGTACCTAGACGCGCGCACGTTACGCCTTACCTGAACGAGAGACAAATACTGAATATGTCGGCCCGGAGGGATTTACACCCGACGACTCAAGTGCATAAATAATAAACACACAACGACCGCAATATTTGTATGATAAGTTTACGTGGCCTAGGGCGGGTCGCGACCGAGGTGTCCGGATCATGCACGCCAACAGTTATCATCTCTAAACACAGGTCCGTGGGGTTTAGAGGGAGTTTCGTTTCCGTGCCTCTAAGATATGGAACGATCTTCCTCCCCCGTTGCGAACTGACATGTCTTTTTCAGTCTTCAGGGAGAAAATTAGGAGAATGCTCATGTCAGTGTAGATTGGAACCTAATGATAATGGATATGATGGAAATGGATACTATACCCGAAAACGCACAAGAATCTCTAAGAGAAATGTACCTAACTGCCATTTCTTGGGAGAGAATTGCCGGATATCCCCTTTTTTTTAGGGCTTCCGTAAACACGTGTTATATGTGTGTGCGTGTGTGTCAATAGAAGACTTTTATGTAACATTAGAAACAACAAAACCATAATTTTTTAAATTTATTTTTTCCAGTTTTTTTTATTCTCCTGAAAAGTTGTGTTTTGTGCTTTACGCCGTTTGAGCCCCAAGGTAACGATATAAACTACGACGAAATCGGGGAATCCCCTTTTTATAATGAATGGTACAATAATGACATCTTGTACACTATATTTTTTAAAAACCTTAACAGCAGGACGGCAAAATTTTCTTCCGCCCCGGGCGGCTGATACCCACGCTACGCCACTGCGCTGAAGTACGTATCATAATTTATTATTTCGTATTTTTTTAATTTTATCACGTAACTATGTAATTAAATCACGTAAGACTTAGTTTATATAAAATTATTTATTAGTTATTACAATATGTAATGTTCCGCAGACAAGTTTAACTGCATCTATACGTACTTTTTTTCAAAGAATAATCTCTAGGCTGAACCGAACCGATTGCGAACATTTTTTCACTATTGAAAAGTTATATAATATATTCGAATTTAACAGAGGCCACTTTTAATCACAGGAAAGTGTAATGTTCCTGGGGAACGCAAACGAAGTTGCGATCAAAAGCCAGTAAATACTCGTATATACGTGTGTTCTATGACATCAAGTTAGTATAATAATCAAACAAATAATAAAAATCACTTGACGAGATAGTAACATGTTCTATTAAACAAAATAATAATTTATTCAAATTATTTGGCGTATACTTTGTCATAAATCCTTGATTAAGTTTATTCTCGAACGCGTTAACTTTCTCGTTGGGCGAGGTTTTCTCAAATTACCGTTTCAACATTATCATAACATTGATCTTCGCTGATCCATTGAAGGCTTTATCCATCACCAGGCAGCAAGTTTAACACATAAAGTGAAATCAACTGTTATAACGTAAATATTGTATGTTCAGACAGGGTTCTCATTCGTCACCGTCGCGACATTAAGGAAATTGAAAAGATTATTTTGTGAGATTATCGTTAAGCTTTTGAGTATAGGCCGGCCAAGAATAACTCTCTTGGGGTTGATGGTTCTCATGGGTGGCGGTGATCGCTTATAATAACATCAGGTGGCTGCTTGCTTATTTGCCTCCCTCTACTATTATACAGGGTGCCTGCGACTAATCCGAATGTAAAAGACTTATTAAATTAATCATTCTAAAGTTATAGGCGATTCCACTAATCTAAACTTCCTGCAAAAATTAACTACTTCTTTTTACTCATTTATATTTGGTTAAAGCCATATGCACAAAATGCAAATATTTGTCAGGTATAACCGCTTAATTACAAACAACTGTACTAAATTTCCGAACTAGGTACATACATGATTTTTTTTTCACCTGGCGTCCATTTTTAAGGTTACAGTTTATGAATCTGTCCAAAGCAAAATAAATACCAATGAAAAAAGTATTTCATCTTGTTTCTTCCCTTTATATTCAGTTCTTTTAATTTTCTGAAGATGAATATAGAAACATATTATATGTATACTTCGTTTTTCTAGCATTACAAAGAAGGTAATTAAAAATTTTATGGCTTAATTTGTACGAGTCATTAATTTTATTAATTGCTTTTATTAATAAAAAGACAATACATTCAAAAGTTGTCTTAGATTTTCCATCGATTAATCCGCCTTAAATTCTCATCTTTTGTAAGATGCATTGCGTTGCAGTTGCACAAGATATAAACAATCCCAGATGATGGCAGATCACGGTGCGTGACGCACTTCGCTTACAAAACCCGAATGCATTCAGACAATGGAACGGGAAGCCCGAGCGGGGACGGTTGCGACACCAGTAATGTACCGCGCCTGCTGCACTTACCACATCCGGTCGAGATAAGGACATCGCTAAAATAGCATGATGCTACCGTAAGCGGATTTAGCATTATTGCCACCCTGGGCATGGCTAAGGCGCCCTATACTCGTGTGGAATGTGCTATTGACGTTAGGGTAGGTAGAGCAAATGCTTAGGACAGATAGAAAAAGGCGCTACGGACGAGACATCACGAACACCCAAGAAAAGTATAGGGGAGACCGAGGACAGTTGTGACAGAGGAGAGTAGTGACAACTTATTTAACTGCTAGCGAGCTCGCAATAGCAAGTGTTTTTTAGTTCAGGTCTTGAGTTATCGAACACGTGCTGTTGCGAGCTTGCTAGCAGTAAATAAGTTCCCAAAAATCGATGATGTCACAACTCTCCTCTGCCACAACTTTCCTCGGTCTCCCCTATACTTTCTTTGTTAATTTCCTGGGTGTTCGTGATGTCTCGTCTCGTAGCGCCTTTTTCTATCTATCCTAAGCAGTTGCTCTACCTACCCTCACGTCAAAAGCACATTCCACGATATTTCATTGTGGTGTAAATTCTTTGAAATTAATACCTGGT
Organism: Choristoneura fumiferana; assembly: GCF_025370935.1. Taxonomy (NCBI): domain Eukaryota; kingdom Metazoa; phylum Arthropoda; class Insecta; order Lepidoptera; family Tortricidae; genus Choristoneura; species Choristoneura fumiferana. The sequence goes on along the minus strand of NC_133489.1, from coordinate 14,615,533 downwards.
ATATCATATCCTGTTCATACAGGTAGCAATTTTTAAAGCTTGAATGCACACTTTAATCTGGTTTTGAAAAGTATGTTTAGTGGGATAAACAAACTTTAAGAAACTGCATAATCAAAAGTTTGCCTAGGCCTTTCTGTTTTCCTCTGCTGTCATAGTCATAACACATCATATTCAGTTATTGTAGGTGATAAATCGAGCGTAAAACAATTGATCTCTTGGAAAACTTGGTATTTGTGTGAAACACGTACCACGTGAAGCACGTGAAGCACTTGCATCCGTCTATTCGTATTTTCTATACTGCTAACTCATATGTATATTAATATTAATTTCTGTATAAAATATCTAAGCTTCAAGAGCCACCCCAGCAGGCCAGCAGGTAAAACTATAAAATGCGAGTAGTGTGACGCCTGACCCACTTTCCACGCCGGCTGTTCCACACATGCCGCTTACGGAAACTTTAACAACTTACCCTTAGCGACTACAACACAAGAACCATTTTCCACTACGAGTGAAGCACGAAAAAAGCCGACAGTTGCGTAGTAAAAAACGGTGAGCACAAAATGCAAATGCGTTTCAAACATTCGCGATATCCGCGCGAAAGATATTTTTCGTCGGTGCAAGTGAAAGTGAAATTATGCAACTTTCTTCAGCGAGCAACACAGCCCGGAGATTTGACATTTAATTACGCTGATATAGATATTCGTTACGGATAATAAAATGTAATGGAGTTTACTTGGTTGTTATTTTATCAGATAGGGATAGTTTAAGTACTGTAAGTTATGATAAGTGTGATGGTCTTTATGGTTACAACAAAGTTATTGTCGTGTTATCGACCAATAACTCTATTAGATACAGTTTAGTAGTAATAAATCCATATATTATTCCTTTCAACACAATCATCGTTTGCTTTACGGATAGTTGTAAATAATTTCATTCAAAAAAGGAGAAGCAAGCAATAATAATTGAGAAAGTGTTTAGGAAATGCTTACTAATACTTAATAGATGATGAAGTTATTCTCAAAATATTATCGACTGTGTAAATGAATGAACAGTTAAGCATTTTAGGATAGTCTTATAGCTACTTATTTCTTTTAAGATACCTTTGTTTTTAAGTGCCAAATTATCAAATTTGCGTTAACATAAATCACACTTCCACTCCACATAAGTCCATTTAATTTAATCCAAATCTACCTTGTGCGTGCAGGCAGATCCGAACAGGAAACAGTTTCAGGATAACACAGGCTACCGATCACTGCTCCAGTTGTCACAATCACTGATCCAATGTCACAGCCAACCGTCTGTCACAGTCTGTCACTTTCGTTTTCGCGGGTCGCGTCGCGTCGCGTCTCGCAACGTGTGCGCACTGGTCGCGGGCGCCGCATGCACATCCGTTTTATACGCGTGAAAGTTTTACTCCCACAGAGCATGCATCCCGGACGGTGCGGATGTGGATTTGGAGTCCTTTGATGTCATCGAATGATGCGTGGGCTCGGGTTTTGTAATAGAGAGATTTCTGATGAGCGAGTCATTTGTTGAGTCTCTGATCTCTGGTGTAATGCCTTAATTTAGATAGACCTACTGGTGTTGATGATTGATTTCTATATAGGCTAATACGGTGCTCTTTATTTCAAGCTAGCATTCTTCACGTGTCTTTGTTCCTGTTGAAGAATAAAATGGTTAGCTGGGCAACTGCACTTTGTAGTTAGAGCCATCATTTTAACTTTCAGAGCAGAAAAATGTCGAATACCTTATGGTGAGGTCATAAGTATTCATCGAACCAAGCTAACTTGCTATTTTTAACCGACTTCAAAAAAGGAGGAGGTTCTATGTTCCAATGTTTGTATTTTTTTATGTATGTTAGCCGATTACTCAGTCAATTGTGGACCGATTTTCAAAAATATTTTTTTTATTCGAAAGGGTAAGGGTACTCTTCTGAGGTGGTGCCATTGTCACCAAGTCAAGATCTGATGATGGGATCCTAGGCAAATCGAGGGCAAACCTCAATTTTTATAGGCACACCTATGGCGATTTTGACATTTTTAGCATTAATATAAGCATTTACATTCAGAAAGTATCATTTGGTAAACTGGAGCTGATGAAGAAGACCGTAGATGACCAATGGAACTAGTCAAAGCTAAGTAATACTCGCTCGTCTATAAACGATCATTATTAATATACCTAGATAAGCGACTAAGAAGAAGCTTTAAGTTAATGATTCTTTCGAACTGATCTAATGCTGAAGGTAGGCAACGGAACTCTGTTATAAAACAACGTAACTAAGCCGTGTTATCATGGAATCGTTGTGAGATGTTATTTGGCTACGAATCACTAAAAAGTGAAAAATAAAGAAAAATTTTAACAAAAAAGTAAAACCGATTAAAAAAAACTACTTATAGACTATAAAACCCTGAAAATTTTTATTTGTTAATTTTATCTATTTATTTATTCAATGAAATTACACAGTATGACAGTAAAACTAAAGCACTGAATTTTAGAGTCTAAGCTATACATACAATAAAAACAAAATAATTAGTAAATAACGTTAATGCACAGATGAAGGCCGTTCATCCATCTTCACGCAAAACCTCAAATGATTAGCTATACGTAGAATCTAACTATCTTAAGAATATACTTCCTATAGCTATAGCTAATTGCAATCATTTTGGTTCCGTTAACTAGGGGTTAAGTTGTGTGTGGTTTTTGATTTATTAAATCACGGGTACGAGTAAATTACTTTTTAACCCCCGACGCAAAAAGAGGGGTGTTATAAGTTTGACCGCTATGTGTGTGTCTGTGTGTACATGTGTGTGCCTGTCTGTGAGTCTATCTGTGGCACCGTAGCTCTTAAACGGGGAACCGATTTGAATGCGGTTTTTTTTATTTGAAAGCAGGTTTTCTAGCGATGTTTCTTAGACATGTTTTATCAAAATCGTTTCAGCCCTTTTTGAGATATTGAATTTTGAAATGATAATGTCGGGGGTTTTCAAACTTTTTTTGGTTAGGTTATCCCTAGAGTTTTTTTTTTCAATGAAAAAGGAATACTACTCCAGAATGAATGACACTTGGAGTAAAAATAACAGAAGTAATTTTCTCATGTTTTAAAAAAAGTGCAAATGTTGTCAACTTCAGTTAGAGGTTTCGAAACCTCCCGATGATACTGTAATCCTAATACCGAATATTTAAGTTATGATCTCAAATGAAAAATTAGTTTATGGTAAAAATTTAGTTTTTACTGGCTGTAGGTACTTTTTGTCGACTTAACTTGCATTGTCACCCAAACTACATATGCATACCAAATTTCAAGTTGATGCCATTAGCCGTTGAAGAGTTCCGTCCTGTGGAGACGTTTATGGCTGGACTACCAGGATGTCACGACCAGAATATTGTATTGTCACGCAATTTACATAAGTATCCCAAATTTCAAGTTAATTGAATACTGGAAGTTGGTCAAATTTAACTTGCAAGATTTGATTACAGACAGAAAGACAGACAGACAACGGGACAGATGAAACTAAATAACCTAACAATAAATTTTTCATTTTTAATACAAGCTTTTTTGCTGACCGTACTTTTGTGACTGTACCTACAGTCAAGGGCAAAGATATCGACACGGCCAAAGTTGCAAAAATATGTATACACGGCCTTAATGTTGAGTGCATAAAGTCGTGTATACATATTTTTGTAACTTTGGCCGTGTCAATATCTTTGCCCTTGACTGTACTTGCATTGTCACTCAAACTTCATTTGTATACCAAATTTCAAGTCGATGCTATTAACCATTGAAGAGTTCCGTCCTGCGGAGACGATCCTGGCTGGACTACCAGGAGGTCACTACTAGATTATTGTATTGTCACGCGATTGACATAAGTATTCCAAATTTCAAGTCAATCTGACTACTGGAAGTTGGTCAAATTTAACTTGTTGATTTGATTACAGACAGACAACGGGACAGGTGAAACTAAATAAAAGCTTGTAAGTATAAAAAAGTTTGTAATTACATGGACATGCAAGACTGAAAGCGTGCATGCCGGGCGGTGCTCTTAGCCCTAGTGAGACCCACGCCGGCGTGGGGTGTTTTGATACTTACAGAGTGCACCTATTTATATCGCGGAGTGCGCCGCGCCTGCCTGTGGCCATATCGTCTAACGCTTGTGCGCCCACGTTCACATTCGCCATCTCTTTCTGCCCTAATCCTATACCGTGTGATAGAAGGAAATGGTGAAAGCGGTTGTGATTCCGAGTGCGTTAGAAATAAGGCCTCTGGGATGAGCATCAAAGCAGTCTTTAGCTGGCTAAAAATATATAAAAACTATAGAGTTTTAGCCCAGATACAGAAAAACACAAATACAGAATTTATGTTGATTGACATGCATGATTAAATCGTCGAGATCAATTTGAGCGGCGCCCGCGCAGCGACGTATAAAAGACTTCAACGCGAGCGCTCGCTGATTGATTTGTTAGTCACATTGTAATTTGACGCTTCTGGTGACAAATGCCGTTCAGTGCCGGTTAGTTATAACATTTTTTTTATCTGAGTAGATTAATAGCTATTAATGTGGTAAGTAATATGAAAATGTACTCGTATATTATTATATATCACATCTTAACAACTCTACAAAATTATTAAGTACATATTGACTAAGTTAAAATGACTAGAAAACGACGTACTTAAAAGGCTTCCTTTTTTTCTTTAAATTATGTATAGTCAAATTTAATTTCGAAAACGATATATATAGGTATCTTTATAACAACACTGCAGTAGTTCAGTCATAAATCCAGTTATATGACTATTCGTGAACCTTTTTAAAATGTGTCAACGTCCACAAATGATCAGTCAAAGTGTTGCTGATCATGATCATACTAACAAAGTACCTAGTTCAATACCCTACAAAATTGTAGCTTCCAGCAAATTTTCTTAGACATCCATTATTTCTAAAATTACGTAAAGGACAATAAACAGGTGTCCAACGTACGAGAAATAAAAGGCATTGTTACGTGCACTAATCACATATTATCTCAGATCATTCACCCGCGCACATGTCGAGATGGAAACAGAAAGTAATACTTACCAAATTCGTGCACCTCACAATAGGCAATTTATTCAATTTCACTCTCTCCGCCAATTTCATATTTGTGAGCGTCTGCGCGGGCGCAGCTGAGAGCTACAGTGTCACGGCCCAGCCCTAGCGTGCTTTTTAATTAACAAATTTAATTAAGAAACTTTCTAGGAGCCCTGAGTAATTGAGTCAATTTCTTATATATCTACAACCTTTAATTTAGCGCATCTTTTACTTGTTTATACATAGACATAAATCCTAATAATTTTAAATTTTTATTAAATTTTAGTTTGAGATTCAGTTACAAATTTATAAAAGACAGTTATAAACTAAACTGAACTGAAATCAATATAAATTTATTTTTAATAAATAGATTCCATAAATCCTAAATTAAAAATATTTAGTTCACTGACAAAAAATATTTTGTATCTCGATTCGTAGTCATTTCAGTGTCGGTAGTGAATATAGGATATCGTTTATTAATTATTGAAAAATATACAAGCCAAACCAAATTAATAAAAAGTTACAAAAAATAGCATAGAAAACAAAACATATAAGGATATTTAAAACACAAATTAGAGTATCCGTAATGCGTCAGAACTGGCGGATTACTTGAAAGTATCTTATCACGCTCTAACGTTCATAACAATAGGGTTGTGTTGATTCACTTTTGACTAAACCGTCCACCCGGATATTACTACTGTAAGATATTATCCTTTAACCACCACACCCTGAGATTCATGATATTTGTATTTCTATTAAGTAAGGTAATTTTCTTCAGATCACAATCTACTTAGCAAAAACCAATTTTCAACTATGATTCGTCTCATTCCAATAGATTTGCAAAGTTTCAATTTGATCCGTAGCGTTTGTAAATTTGCAAATCTGTTTTGCTCAGATATTTTACTTTCTATTTAAGGGAATAAATGATAAACTTTGTTATTTCTATTTCCTTGACTGTTGAGAGTAAGTAGATCTACTTAATCTAACTCTTTCTAAATTATATCTATATAATTTATTGTCCTAGCTTAGCTTATCAGTGAGAAACGGAACTAAGTTAAGTCATAAAAAACAAACCATCATTGTTGGATATTCATTGCGCACATCCTGAGACGCAAACGTTAGCACATCTCTCGTGAAAAACTTTTTGTGAAACATTTAATTTTTAAGCTACCTTTTTTATTTATTGAAGGTATGATTATTGCATTGCCACCGGAACTCTATAAGATAATTGGACGATAGTTAAAACTGAACGTAATAAAATGGTATTAATGCTAATAAGGGAATGAGTCTTGCAAATTTTTATTATGTTTCTATTTCCCTGCCTATTGAGAGTAATCGTCGCGAAGAGTTCCGACGGCGCGCGGGCGCAGGTCCGGTTTGCATAACAATACGGTGTCACAACTTTCTTGTAAACGGAACATGGCACAAATTCGGATCCACTTAGTCACTAGCTCAAACTGTTTTGAATAAGAGGCTTACTTACTGCGTATTATCATTAGTATTACGAGAATGAATCGAGTTTTTTGTAAAGCCGATTTTATCATTTACAAGTACAAGGAATTGGCTGATTGTTTAAGCGTGTTATTCTGTGGGAATCTGAGATGAAAATTAATATAGATAGGTACATTCTATTTGTCAAATTGTTTAAAAAATCACAAAGAAGATACATAGAATTGCTCGTTGTTCTTTAAGCGCATACATTTTATAAAATGATTGTTATATTTTTTCAATATCTTAATTTATTTGTGCGTGTTGTGGTTGTAGAGGCAGATTATAGAGGTCAGTATTCACAATATGGTATGACTTGTTCATTAATATTGTTGTCATTGATTAGATATTGGTTCGCAGTAACGAGCGAAGCTGCAAGCAAAAGCATGGCTACTAATAAACTAAGACAACACAAATGATTAATTTGGTCGTTTGTTTCAAAATCGCCCATAGCTATTTAAATTTGATATAAGTATGAGTAAAAGTTCCAAACTTGCAGACACTTAAACAAACACAGGTGGCGAGCTGCCTTTGTAACCAGACAGACAATAATGCAAAATTAGGTAAGTTTGTCTTTATCTTGTCAGAGTTCCGGAAAAATGGTGTATACATAACTTTAAAAGCCTAATTTGTTCGGATATTTATATGCGTTATCGGTAAATAACAGAAGACAGATATATTTCTTACGGGATTAAGACCGTGATTACCATCAACGAGTTAGCGATATTTCGATGCTGTTGCACGCATCGTGCATGATGCATGATGGCGGAGCTCTTTAAATAAATTCATTATATAAAGTAAACAATTCATTAAAAACTGTTAATAGTAGATGAGACTTGGATTTAAACTGATTAGGTCCAGATACCTGACCAGACCAGAGGACCAGATACGCAGAGGCTCGCCGCTCCCCCGGGCGCTGGCGATGCTTAATGCGTTTTTGGTATCCGCGCCGGACCTTGACCTGTTAGCAGGGAGACTGTCGGCAGTGTGCAGTGAATGCTTTAGGTTTTGTGAGGAGATGGATAAAAGGAAATCGAGCGTTATGTGAGCTATGTTTTGTCTTGTTAGTTTACTAGTTAAATGCTAATTTTTAATTTGTTAGTTCTTTTAGTTTTACGGTGAATTGGATGTATATCTGTAATGCCGTGTAAATGTTATGAAATAAATAAATAAATAATACCTGCTTAAGTTCATAAATAACGGTAGACAAATTGCATTTTTTTTTTATTTCCGTAAGACCGACTCAAGCTTGATGACGCAAGATGTATTGTTTTTTGATATGCGGTATACAGCGTGTATTGTTGATATAGCCACAAACTGTAACCAGACGTAGATTTAAGTGCTGTGAACCGATATTAAAACAAATTGTTAATTTAGAATTAACTACCAGAGCCGGCTACTATGAAATTTGCAAATCGAAGTTCGTATCGCACCGTCCATTTCACTCGCGTATTAAATGACATAAGCGTCAGCGGGACGGCAACATACGAAGATCGAGTTTTGCACTTCGTGTTATAGGGCCAGAAGCATAATTATTTTTTCTTCCAACTATGCTTTAATTTAATCATAATCGCACTAAATACCCAGCACAAAGCGGGACTTTTCTGCTCTAGAGCAGAAAAAAAATATGAAAATCTTTTATTGCCTTGTTTTAGATTTTTTTTAATTGCACCACCAAATAGGTAACACAAGTATTTTTGCTATAAATTAGCACGCATTGTGTAAAAAAGTCTAGTGTAAGGTTCGTCAACCTGACGGTCTTATGAAATTTGACAGATTGCGTACAAAAAATTGTTGCTACCAATCCTATCAAAAATAGTAAGTAGCCGTATTTAAAAAAAAACTTTGTTTGGTTGGCCAACCTGACGCCCATCCGAAATTTGACAGATCGCGGGTAAAAATATCTGCTACTAACTCTGGCAAAAAAGTAAGAAATTAAAAAAAAAAACAAATTAGTGGGAGCCTTGCGAATATTCCGTGGACATTTTTTGAGAGTGCGAATATAAACTTACAAAAATGGAATCATTGAGTGCTAGTGACATTTCTTTCCTAATAATTGTTTAGCTTGAGTTTTTTTCGTCTACTATTCCTGTAATAGTTGAAAGAAAAGCAGATTATGCACCTCGTATTAAGTAATATAAATTTCCCTCGTGCTTTTTAAAGCCCTCGCTCACGCTCGGGTTCCAAATCGGCACTCGGTGCAATAATTAATAACTTTCTGCTTGGTGCAACAAACAATCTACTATTTCACCTCAGAAGCTCAAACAGGCAGGTTTTGCTATTAAAAATCAGTGAGCAAAGTCGCATTTTGCTCGCACCGTGAGACAAAGTAACCTTTTAAATATATATTTTTTTAAATTTCAGTGAGTGCTATGGGTCTACTCACTGAATTCCAATTATTTGAACTTCACTGTGATCTGTCACTTCACTTCAACGCGAAAAAAACGAGAGATAGGATTAAATGTGTTGTTTACAATCTTAAATTAGATTAATAGTAAGTGTTAAAACTATATCGATAATAAATTACATGAAAACTGAATACTTCCAAAATGTCAAAATTTTCCCGCTCTTTTAATATAGCATGCAACCTCATTGCACGAAAGCCGCTGCTCTTGTTTTTTATCAAAAGCGATCCGTATACTGCCTACCTACCTCTTAGAGTTGGAATAAATATTTGTCAAATTGAATGAATTTGCAACTGATCTATTTATGTTTATTTAATAGAAATCCTAATAAATTCATATTTAATAACATTTATAATAAACTATTACGTTTAACCGTGCTTGTGTCATTAAGACTCAAAGATGAGGCTTTTTGCAGTATTAAAAAATAAGACTTACCTATTTTAGAAGTAGTTCTAAGTTCAAATTACAATGCATGTTATGAGTATGAGATTTGTATCGTACCTACAAGACACTTTTTCGTTCCGAATTCAAAACCTGTCTACTTGCCGGAGACTTATGATCAGTATCTGGCATTCTCAACTTTTTGGTGACTTTTTAAAGATGGCGGCTGTACCTACGTATCATTTTTGAGTAAAGGTTTTAAATGTGATTATTAGATTTGTTTTTTAATAATCGTAAAAATCCCTGGTGGACTAGTGGTTTGACCTATCGCCTCTCAAGCAGAGGTTTGTGGGTTCAAACCCCGGCCCGCACCTCTGAGTTTTTCGAAATTCATGCGCGAAATTACATTTGAAGTATGCCACGAGCTTTACGGTGACGTAAAACATCGTGAGAAAACCTGCACACACCTGTGAAGTCATTCAATGGTATGTGTGAAGTTCCCAATCCGCTCTGGGCCCGCGTGGGAACTACGGCCCAAGCCCTCTCATTCTGAGAAGCCTGTGCCCAGCAGTGGGACGTAAATAGGCTGGGATGATGATGATGATGAATCGGATTACTTATACATATTTTTTATATTGTTTGTTTTGTAAATGGGTAGGTATATGTGGTTTAATTCTAACCTTATGTTCTTGCTGCTTAGGTGAAAAGTTGTATGTGTCACACGAGACCAAAGTTTTTTTGCATCTCGTGTATTTGAATCCCTCGCTGATCTCAGGATTCTTCGCTTACTCGGGATTCAAAATCAACACTCGCAGCAAAAAACAACTTAGCTCTCTTATTGCACAAATAAGTATTTATTTCAGAGATTATCCATATCATGTTAGTAATAATGAAAAACAACCTTTTACTTTGTCTCACGATTTTGCTCACTAATTTCTAATAGCAAAACCTGCCTGTTTGAGGTGCTGAGGTGAAAACAGCTATTTTTTTCGAGCAGCAATGTAATGCGTACAATAATTTGATACGAGAGAGAAGTGTTCTGTGACAGCTGTCACGTCAACAAGTGCGACGTTTTGAATAAAAACAAAGTAGTATCACGTAGTGATACATTGCGTGCTTATTTACTTTATAAGGAAAATAATAAGTCTGTATTTTTTACTAAAACATAATAAAGTGTGATTATTAAGGCCTTCACTTTCTACCCTTAAAATTCGAGATTGTATCAAAAATACACGCTAAGTATATTTGATTTCTATTAAAATTCCGATTTAGGCTTCTATGTTTAAACGTCACAGAAGAACTACTGTTCCACACAACGCATATATGTGAACGCATTTTTTTTGTTTTACTAAACAAAAAAAAATGCGTTTTTGGTATGGGTGGGTATTTAATATTTAATTAAATTTAATATTTATTTATTATTCGTCGTTATAGCGGCAATAGAAATACACTATGGACTCGACTTACAGCCCTGTGATAGACAGATAGAAAGCGGACAGCGCGGCGATAGTACGGAACCTTAAATAATGGTAATGCAATTTAAGCTCTAAATATCTGTTATACATAACGTACATTACGATATCAATGTACATTATTTATGTGGCGGATGTTTTATTTTTTTAGTAAATGGGTACCTATTTTGTATAGTGTGGGGGACGCCACAATATAGACTCTTATTATGGGTCGGCATTATTTATAAGTAGCCCCTTTGTCTTTTACGGACGTGACGCCTCCAGCGGGTTACTATCTTTTCCATGTGATTAATACCTACACACATACATAAGTAACGCTGTGAATATGTTTAATACGAATTAAAAAAAACTGAATTTAAGGTTTTGCGTTTGCGAGACGTACGGCAGTTTTGTTATAATTAAATGTATACGTAATTTGACATCGAAGGCTTTATACATCTAGAATTCATTGATTTATTTGACGGTAGAGGCCCTTTGTGGCCTATTGTATACCAATTAAATTTTTCAAAAATAGCAAGTTTGTAAGTAATAAGACATGGTTATTGAACGACTTTCACCCAGATTTATGAATATACCAGGAACAGCCGCGTGTACTATTACGCAACTAAAGTTCCAAATCGAGCGAATAGGTCAGGCGTCGTGCTACTGCTACATATTCAGACGTCATCGACGCACGCGCATAGAATGAGGGCGGATCGGGGTGACGCCGGACATTTCATAACGCGGACTCGCGAAAGACGAGGAAAGTGAGAGCCTTACGGATGCGGGCAGGGAACCCCGGCCACGGTGATGCAACATCCTCATTATAAGAATCAGCAAAATAAACAACTCACCGTGTGTGTAATTAGGTACGTTTTGTTTCGCCAAATCTTACTACAGTCACTTTTTAAACGACAATTAGTGCGATTCGAGAGATTATAGTGACGTGCACAAAAAGGTTTAGTTCGTGTTGATGGAAAATATTGCTGAAGTTCCTGAACTAACTTTACAAGAATACATTTTTATTTTTATGGTGGGTCTTAAAATGAACATGGACAAGACTAAAATCATGTCAAATGTCCATGTCACACCCGTGCCAGTTATTGTTGGGAACGTGTTGACCACTATGTTTAACTTGGACAAGTTGTCCAATTGGGTAGGTCCAACTTCGACAAAGAAGTCGCCCGAAGAATCCAACTCGGATGGGCAGCATTCGGGAAATTTCATGATGTTTTCTCGTCCAATATTCCGCAGATCGCTTTACTTTGTAGGTAATTGGTAAAAATCGATAAAATTGCACTTAAAAAGATCAATAAAAATAACAGGAACAGTTCGTTAAAGAGATTGGTGAAAGAAAGAAACTTTATTAGTGTCGGTATTTTCAATGTCAGAATTAAGAACACAGCGAAGTAAATACATTGCAATTGCCGCAATTTTCGTAGCCGACCCTTAATTTTGCTCGTCAGTGTATCTTGACTTCGAGCGTTAGATCCGCATTTTTAACACGTCGTACACTATAAACCTACATCGGAGCGTAATTTACTCTCTTTTAATTGCTCGAAACGTTGACGCCTGTTACATATTATCTTTCGCTCAAGAATCACTAATTGAATTCAATGAAGTTGCATTTTCACATATCTACAAAATGTAATGTGACTTTCGCTCGCCAAAGTTTGCGTGTTTGAAACCACAAAATCAACTCTTTGGCATTGTGTGCAGATTAGATGACATGACACCATACAAGACAGGGGTGCACAGCATTGTTTCGACGCGTGTTCGCGGGCTTGGGAAGCCGAGCTCTCTTTACTCATTGTTAGTTATCTAAGTTTAATGCTCCTAATTTATTAGCATCTGACATTAACGAGACTCCAACTGTTATTAAGGTAACACTGATAACATTAGCACGTTCAATTTATGCTAAGAAAGTTCAGACTATTAAAACACCATAAATTGTGTTACTCACTGTACTGGAAAGCTTAGAAATATTTTTGCACATAGCATATTAACAGTCTTCTATGGCGAGGTCATTTTTATACCCTCTTGTGGTTAGTATTTTACCAAAAAAACGGACAGGACTGACATCAAATATTCAATTTGAGCACGTGGGGTACACCATAATTGTCGGGAGTATAATTATTGATACCCAACTGTACATATTCAAGCTTTTATTTGCTCCGACGTGCTAGTATAATAGCAATACAGCAGCCGCGCTTAGGTAGATACTTAGCTTCGTTTGTAAAATAAATAATTGACTGTCGGAGGGTATTGATAAATCTGCTGAAGATGCATATCTGAAGAAGAAATACTGTCCGGAGTATTATTTTTAACGGTAATTTTCGGCTTTCATCATCATCATCATCCCAGACTATATACGTCCCACAGCTGGGCACAGGCCTCCTCTCGGAATGAGAGGGCTTGGACCGTAGTTCCCACGCGGGCCCAGTGCGGATTGGGAACTTTACACACACCGTTGAATTGATTTGCAGGTTTGTGCAGGTTTCCTCACGATTTTTTCTTTCACCGTAAAGCTCGTGGTAAATTTCAAATGTAATTTCGCACATGAATTCCGAAAAACTCAGAGGTGCGAGCCGGGATTTGAACCCACGATCCTCTGCTTGAGAGGCCATGTCAAACCACTCAGCCACCACGGTTTTAGTTGCATTTATTTTGTACCTAACTAATAATTATTTTTTAAATAGAGGGTGGTTATGATAACGAATCTTCTACGAAAACGCGACTATTTTGTATACTTAGCTCACTACTTATCTCATATCGCAGTCGGAAGAGCAAAAATTTGCCCTTTTTATTTCATAATTATTGACATGGTATCCCCGATGAGTCATTGTTATTGCTAAAATGCGACCAAGGTATTGCACAATATAAAGTTACAGAGCTCGCACGTAATCCGTGAGGTCCTGTGGTCGTAATGGCCCCATGATTCAGCGACCGAGAGTGAAAGTGGCACATTTCGTGCGCATACGCAGCCCTCGGCTAACGTGCTACGGCGTATACAAATAATGCAAGCAATTGTCTACTCTCTTTAGACTACAAAGAAAAACGGAAAAGTTGGACAATGGTTGCGCGCCATACATCAAAATTTGCAAAAATAGCGAGTTGAGTTGGTTTTGTTAAGGTTTAAAATGACAATACTTCAAGTAAAATCCAAGGGAACGGGAACATGTCTCTCTCTGTAAGGTACGGCAGCTTGTCTTTTGCCTTTCGCGGCGCCTGCACTTTCACTGCCTAGCTGAATAAGTTATATTGCTATTGTTTATATTTTAATGTGATTCTGTATCTTCAAGGAAAGGTCTTTGACTTGTTTTCTAATGAATTATTTATATATTTTTATCTATCTGTGCTTATAAGGCGGCCTTGCATGAACCGGACTTAACTGCATAGGCATATAACTCTGAGTTAAGTGCTAACCCAGAGTTAAGTAGGTAGTGTTAAAATGCATATACCTGTTAACCATAATATTTTATTAATATATTTATGTTTTAACCGATGTAAATATACAACATTACAGTTCATACCAAAACATGAAAATAATCACGTACCTATAAACTATATCTAATGGTGTTAATGGGTGGTGGTGAACATTTCCCACCAGATGACCCGCTTTTTCATTTGCCTTCCTCTCATAATAAAAAAGTAAAACACCATTGCCACCACAGAAGCACTGCTCTACCATAGATACAAGTGGAATGCAGTAGAGCATTTTTGTTTTGTTTACTTCTTGACACAATTGCCTTTAGTATTGATTAGGCGTTTGTGCCGTTTCAGTAGTTTTATTTAGTTGAGCAGTAATGAACGTCAGCAAATACTATTTTCGCATAGAAGTGAATGTTACGACTACTTTTCGTGAAATTTTCATTGAGAATAAGGAATTGTTGATAAAACTTATGAAAGCACTTGCTTGATCCAGTTACCCTTGTTTGTTATACAACAGGTACCTACGACTCCTATTTACCTAGACTCATAGCAAAACTTTAGTTCAGGAGGAAAAGTGGATTAAAAGTGAATAATAAAAAAAGTTAAATATTTAAAATTTGTTTATTCGGTACCAAGTTCGAAAATGTGTTATTTTATAAATTATTAAATGCATGAGTTTTCATTTTAACCTTGCTTTACAGCTTGGCTGTAGCTATGCGGGCGGATGGGACTAGCCTTACCCTGACTATTATAGAAGTTGACTAGATCTTTGACATTGCCAGGTCCTGGAGTCGTGATGGGATTGGCCGCTGGCACCGGATTCACAGGTACTGGTTTGATCTGAATGGGTGATATTGGTCGTGGAGGAGTGACAACTGGCCCTGGTTTGAAAGTTGTTGGATGTGCTGGCTGCGCTGGTTTTGGAGCTTGTGTTGTAGGGGTTGGTTTTGGCGCAAGCGTTGGAGCGGGTTGACTTGGAGCCTTGGTCGGTGCTGGTTGGCTGGCCGGCGCAGCAGTCGGGACGCCAGGCCTAGGAGCCGGTCTTATCCCACCCCCCTCCATATTGATGAACGCAACGTTCGCATTTTTATCGATGGGCGCGTACGTCTTCTTACCTGTAAATATCGCGATAAAAAAATTGAGCGGCGATAGGTAAAGTATTGCTGCATTTTTCGTAAATGTTTAAATTAAAAATCAACACGTTTAGTCTTTATAATGGCGTTTATATTACGCAACGCGAGAGGTAGGTATCTACGTATACACTAAAAACAAAGGCAAATTCAATCAATAATAATAATATCAAATGTAGGTACGTAGTACGTATGTTAATACATACTAACAAAAGTACTCTCTTGGATGTAGGTTTCTGTTCTGTACTTACAAAAGGTTGACGTTCCATATTCTAAAAATAATTAAAGTAGAGATATAGTAGAGTAAAGATATGAATATCTATCTATTTTACACTATTACCTACTTCCCTATATACATACAAGAAGAGGAAATTTGTTAGGTAGTTTTTACCTATCCTCCTGAGTTCCCGGGTACCTACTAATACTAGAACATATTGTTAGCAATAGAATTTATATCTTTCCAAAAAGGAATAAAGCGCCATTTTCTGGGTATCATTCTTTCTATTAGACAATAAGACTTAAATTTCGATGCCAATTTTTGTTGTATGGTGGGTCTCAGGAGCCTATAATAACGTAGGTTGGTAAAAATGCTACCCCTATAACTACTTATATGTACAATCAAAACAATATTAAGGTTATATTATGACTGCCATGTTTATTTACCTACTCCAATTTCCTTAAACGTTCAATAAAACAAAGGTTACTCACATTCCACGTAACAGAAAATCAGCAGAACGGCAAAAACCACGGCTTTCATCGTAGCACTGACACTCGTGTTTTGTCTGGCCTCAAAATGCCAACTGAGCCTATAATTTACCAATGGCAAATTCGGTCCTGCACGATTCACTAAGCGAGGTTAAGAAGTGATCTCAGAACTCGAGAAGTTGTAGGAGACGACCTCTTGCGATACAAACGTACCTACATGACCTCACACGATAACATTAAGTATATATTTATACGTGCAACTATAGAACGACGTTTAGCAGCGGTAATAGAGCATTAAATCGAACAATCTGAGAGCCTTATCGAATTGTCGGGTGGCAATTTCTCAGATACAGATTGGAACTGTTTACTTTGGTAAGTTTGATATTAAATACATTACCAGGAAACATTGAAGATATTAACTTCATTTGCAATTTATGTGGATATAATTTTTTCCCCACACAATCTACTGTTTTTGTGTTGGTATCTAGAATATTATTTACTAGCTGTTGCTCATAGCTACAGCTACGTTCCGTAGCAACTTTACACTTTACCGAGTTGAAAAATGGCCTACATTTAGAACTGTAAGTAGCTTTCTATTGGGTAAAAAGAAAAATCTATACATAGATAGATATTTATACAAAGAAACACAAAATATACCTATTTCTTTATGTTGATACAACTCAGTAGATGTCTAGATTATCAAAACTAGCCTTTCGCTGCGGCCTCATATGCGTAAAATATTAGGACCAACATTTTTCGCTAAATTCCCTTGAAAATTCCAAGACACACATCGTGGTCTTCATTTAGGTACGTTGTAGGTAGGTAGTACGATACGTATTCAAGCACACACAAACTTCCACATTGAAGTGCTGGGCGTGCCTGAGCCTGGACCTAAATACCTGGGCGACCGAACTCCGCTCGGGGTTAAAACTCGGTAACCAGCGTTTTGCCAGAGATAAGACCAAGCTAGATCGATTTTTCATCCCCGAAGACCCCTACATACCAAATTTAATCGAAATCGTTGTAGCCGTTTTCAAGATTCTGATTATATATATACAAGATTTGCTCGTTTAAAGGTATTAAGTAGATAGATAGATAGATTAGATATATATTAGAATAAGTGTAGGGTACCCAGCAGCGGCGGCCATATATACCCATTGCGAGGCCCCGGGCGGCAGGTCTTTGCGAGGCCCTTTGTCCTTCGTGAAATGTATGTGATGCGAAAATATAGTTTAAAAATATATTTTTTTTTTTTTAATTTGCTTGGGTTGTTGCGCGAGGCCCTGGGCGATTGCCCTGTTCGCCACCCCCTAAGGCCGCCACTGGTACCCAACCAGGTCCCGTCAAAGTTCCAATAATAGCGAAACATTTGCTAAACCGCAATTATTCTCTTACGGAAGGTGCTAATTGACCGTCAATTAGCAACTAGAGGTATCCACGCAAATCCTTAACACCGAAGAGAAAAGTGAGAAAATCATAAACTGATCACGTTAATCGAGAGAAACCTCGCATCGATATCATAAAATCGTGTCGAAGATGTACTCGGTCGAGACGTAAATAAACATTGCGGTAATTAATCTTAAAACCTGTTGGTGAAGTACAAATCGCTATAATTAATAATATCATGTGAATAAACGTCAGTGGCAATTATTGCCGTAATAAAGAATTGTGATCTGTTAGTGTACGGTTGTAACAGTGGCTGCATTGTGCCAGATGATGCATAATACATGGAGATGCGATTTTCCCGCAGCACAGCACGCGACGCGAGCGCATTGCAGGTGCGCATTCGTCTGCGACCGTAACGTTGTATGGTGGGTGACGATGTCTCTTCTCTGTGACTTTCTTTTCATTAAGCACCTAAAAATAATCTTCATCATAATCTTAATCATCATCATCATCATCATCTTCGGTTTTATACGGTCCAGTGCTGAACACAGGTCTCCTTCAGAATGTGATGGCTTGGGCAGTAATTCCCGCGCGAGCTCAGCGTGGATCGAAAACTTCACTGACACGATTAAATTGGCCGACAGCCTTACGATAAAAAAATTGAATACCTACGGCTTGAACATGCCTAAACTAACAGTTTTCAGACATTTGTTGACACTTGTACCAGGTTTTGGAGTACCCGCCATGTGTTTAACCTTTATATTGCTCGTATATATTAATATGAATTACATATTTTTAAGGACTTTATTTTGCAAGCTTAACTATAAAATACTTTTACGAAATAAGTAACAGCAAGCAGCAATTAAATATCAACGGGACATAGGTACGAGTAGATAGATTAGACCGGTGGTAGATTTTTTTGACATTCATAAGTGCTTGTTATAGCCTAAATTGAATAAAAATATTTTGACTTTAACTACATATATAGTCATTCATTGATTTATTTAGATAAGTATATTATTGCAAAGGTATGGTTAACATGGTCGTGGTCTAATTTTGGTCAGCATCTATAATTATAAATTGAAAATACAAACAACAAACAAGCTGAGATATGAGGTGCATAGGGGAAATTCGTGTCTGTACCGTTGACCAGCAGTGGTGTAGCGGTATAGCACGCGGTACGGAATATCGAGGACCTGGGTTCGATTCCCAGTGCTGGTCTTATTTTTCTGGTTTTTCTGTGCATCTATATTTCAGTTTGTATTTTCAATTTAGGGTTTACGGGATGACCGTAAAAGTAAAAATTTGGAATTGAAATAAAAAATACAAAAAGATTCCAAAAAACCAATCTTAATCTATAATTATAATTTTAATAATACATATACATCACGTCACTTATATAATATGCCTACGTCATTCATTTATTTTTTTACGCTTTCATAAATAACAACTACCATTTTTAAAAACCATAGGTAGGTATTTTTACTTCTTCTAAAATAAAAATAAAAAGTATAGCACATGGCAGGGCATAGGTGTACCTACATTACTTATTCTGTGGCATAGGCAGATTAAGTATTAAATTCATTTAGGTACTTATATGTTTGTACAGGTACTCGTAGATGTCTGCTTTAATATTAATGATTTCCTTAGCAGTCATGTTAATAGGTAGGTACGTTACGTAGCGTAATCGCATACCTAAATAGCTATTCAATGGAAAATTACAGCTTGCTTTTAATCTGTCATCTCCCAGGATAACAGGATCAAAGGAATTTGGGCACAAGGTAAATCAGGGAACAAAAATTAATTAATTGAAACAGAGAATCTAAGTATAGAGTTTTTAGGGTTCCGTAGCCTAAATGGAAAAAACGGAACCCTTATAGTTTCGCCATGTCTGTCCGTCCGCGGCTTTGCTCAGGGACTAAGTATAAGTATCAATGCTAGAAAGCTGTAATTTTGCACGAATATATACATGTAAACTATGCCGACAAAATGGTAGGTACAATAAAAAATTCAAAAAATCTTTTTTTTAGACTAACTCCCATAGACGTAAAGTGGGGGTGATTTTTTTTTCTCATCCAACCTTGTAGTGAGAGGTATCGTTGGATAGGTCCAGAGGTATTTTAAAACCATTAGGGGGTTGCTAAAATGATAACTGACATATACTACAAGAATAACTAGACTCTGTACATGCTATAATAAGCGGAGCAGCAAATTCTAAAACCACTAAGAGACCATTATTAGTGCAGCAGGCTTATAAAGTGTGCACTATAGGATAATTTTGTTGCTTGGGTACCCACTTTTTTATACTTATACCTAAAGCATTGCGAGAAAGTATCAAAATATCATCATTAATGTCACTTTTAATTCGATCCAATTGATTCATGATGATGATCGTGAAGGTTGAATTTGTTTACCGCGGAAATCATAAAACGTGCACACAGAGCCTCATATTACCTATTCAGGGCAATCACCGTGAGCGGCGCAAAAAGTGGAAGTCCGCGGGTTGAATCTCAATAACATACTGTATTACCTATGCTATGCTCCGTGCCCGAGAATGACGTCACCCAGAGGTCGCGTATATCGCCGATCGGCGCGGGCGCAGAGCGCAGAGATCACTAGTGCGCCGTGATTGAGTTCGACACGACGTACTACATCAAAATGAAGTGTAAACTAATTCTACTGCTTTGTTTAGCAGCCTGCCGAGCTGACGATCTAGCTCACGCGGCTGGACAGATCTTCAACAGCATACTGCCAAATCTCATCAGCAATCAAGCAACCGCCAACCAAGGCAACTCAGCAACCAACACAATTCAGCAAATCGGCACTGTTGTCGGAGGCGTGGTGGACTACGCCAAGAAAAAGAGCTATGAAGATCTTCTTAAGCAAGTGCAAGACTCGACGACCGACGAGGACTTGGTCCGACTTAGCGAGGAAATGTTCAACGCCGATATCAACAACGCGTTTAACTACATCCAAGTGAACCTGCAGGGACAGACGAGTCCCATGTCAAAAGACGATAAGGCATCATCTAGGTAAGTTTGCAAATCAACACAAATGCTATACTTGAAATATTTCCATTTCAACCTACGAAGATTTTTTATTCGTAGATTTCAACATTCATTTTGTTTACAGCCTCCTTACAGTACCTGAGAATGTGTGGAATGGTCCAACCATTCGACCCTTCGTAGCTCTCTTCGATAACTATCACAAAAATGTTATTAGGCCAGAGTTCGTTACACCTACCGTAAGTTATGTTTCATTTCATGCATATGCATGCAGCAGTGTTTCATGCTATTTGTTTACAACCGCCGATGAAACTTAACACGAGTGATGTCATTTCGCAGGAAGAGTCGGAGCAAACCACTTACATCAACACTATTTTAGCTACCGGACCTATTAGGAGTCTGATGACTTACCTTGTGAGCAAAGGTTAGTAGGTACTTACAGTTTCGTACTATCGGATAGGCCCTGTAACAGGTGCAAATCAAAACCGGCCAAGAGCGTGTCGGACACGCCCGAAATAGGGTTCCGTAGCCATTACGAAAAAATTAAGTAGTATTTTTCTAAGGATTTCGTATTTTGTACGGAATATTCCAAGTTTAGGAATATTTTATACCTTAGGCTGCTATTTACTCTTAAACTACAAATAATTCCCAAGAAAACTTAATCGTTATAGTTTTCCTTGTAAATTTGATATACTTACTACCATCCTAAATTCTTTCAAATTTTTCCACCCACCGGTTCAGATTTTAAGAGGGAGGGAGGGGGGACGCTCGATTTTAATGAACATTTGCATTTTAAAGTTGAATATTTTGCAAACAAATCACAGAATCGAAAAATAAAATTAGCAAACCCCTAATGGTTTTAAAAGACCTATCCAACGATACCTCTCACTACAAGGTTGGATGAGAAAAAAAAAATCACCCCCATTTCACGCCTATGAGGTACTCAAAAAAAAATTTTTTTTTTTTGTAAGTACTATTTTGTCGGCATAGTTTACATATATATTCGTATAAAATTACAGCTTTCTAGCATTGATAGTCCCTGAGCAAAGCCGCGGACGGGCAGACAGACATGGCGAAACTATAAATAAGGGTTCCGTTTTTGCCATTTTGGCTACAGAACCCTAAAAATTAAAACACAGGTTCTGCTACCACCCTAATATATTGTTTACCTATTCAGGTTTGACCCAGCTGAATGAATACCCTGAACAAGTGGAATTATTAAAGAAAATCTGGTTCACAAAATACGCTCGCCACTGGACCGGGCTTTGCAAATGCAGTTGCGCTTTTGAAAACATCTTCATGGCCGAGCTGAAGTCTAACGACGTATTAGGTATGTTTATTTGCTTTATTCATGGTAAACATAGGACCGACTAAATTAAAAATAATATAATAAGATAATGCCATCAAGTCCCTAGGAGTCGAGTCACTGATTGTAGGCTCTTATTCGTGGAATAGTAAAGGGATTATTTTGTGAGATAGATGACATGCCCACATTATGCTAATACTAATAGGTATTCTTATATCTTCAGGTTGTTACAACAAAAACATCCAATTCATTTTTTAAATAAGTATGCAATGATGTGATCACAGCGTTTAAATTCTAAATTACTATCAACTACTGATCCATACATCCATAGGCTAAATAAAACACGGCTCATACTTATGTACCTATCTATAGCGCCCTCGACATAGGCAGGAGAGCTACTGCATACACAATGCGTTACGCGCTAATACGTAATGACTACAATGGTTTAGTTAGGGTAACAGATACAGTGATTATTTTTGTGACAGGTCTACATAGTTGGCTGTTCTTCGCCAAGCGCGAATTGGACCACAAGGCTAACTATCTGGGCTACATCTCCAAACTTGACTTAGCGGGAGTAAGTTTAAACTGTAAATTTTAACATAAGTACCTATACTAACTTAGGGGCCTACATATGAACTACAGAGGAACAGCATCTATCGTCTATAAACTTGCGCCTTGTATCCACTTACTTAGATACTTGCTTTACTTTGATGATATTATCTAACTCTGTCAATTAAATTAATTTCTGTGGAGTCCGATAATTTTCATACCTACTAAGTAAATCTTTTAATTTTCAGAAAGGATTGATTCTCAAGCAGCACTCTATCCTAAGTGACACGAAAGACGCCCCCGAAATAAACATGTTCGTGGGAACATCTCCCGAGTTGGAAACGGCTCTCTACACCCTCTGTTTCATGGCTCGCCCCGACAGACCGTGCAAACTGCGCTACAACAACGTGCCATTCACCATTCAAACCAAGACGCTGAAGTCAGATAACGTCCTACTTATTGATACCGCGTACCCTGTCTTCTAATTGTAAGATAATAGAGCAAGAATACTCAACACCATCTTAAAGTCATTAACGTTCCTCCACCCCGGAATATAACATTCCTCCAATACATTATTTATACATCAGATATACCTTCCTACATTTAGGTAATGCAAATCAAAAATATTTGTATTTTGTTAACAACATTAAATTATATTACTTGGTTTTAATAATTATGATTTAACTCATTGTCTGGTTGGGTATAACTAGTGTTCATTTTAATTGTTATCTGGAGGTCAGTGAGCAACCCGAATGATAAGCTGAAAAGTCAAAAGCGGTACTTTACTTGTAAAATATAAATAAAACAAACAAAGCTTATATCAATATGGTTTTAATTGTGATACTGTGAGATAGAGACAAACAACTTGATGATTTCATAACACCTATTTGACCATCTGAGCACATATCCGCTGTAAAATTATTGTCTAAAACGATGGCACAACATGAGGTTATCTAAAAGTCGTACATCCATCTACGAAGATGATATTTACCGTAAAGGCAGCTTAGAGTTTATTAATAACAGCCATATAAAACGTGAGATTATTTTATTTTCTTAAATTTACTGGTTATATAAACAATCTAACCATCAAACATCTCAAGCAATTAAGACTTCATGCAAGGGAAAGGGCTTGAGCCACGGCGATTTTTTAATGTGGTGTCAACGCGATTAAGTCTTCCTATAAAGGATTGTCTGATCCATAGAAAGTATGCATTACAAAAAGTCACCGTTAGATATGCGCCTGTTGCAAAGAACATTTAGAACAATAAGGGCAATAGGATAGGTAATTATCACAACTATTCATATATTGGTATTACCTACACCGGAACCAGCTAATAGAACAATAATACTCATAGGCCAAGAACAGTTTTTTACATTTAA
This sequence comes from Choristoneura fumiferana, assembly GCF_025370935.1. Classification (NCBI taxonomy): domain Eukaryota; kingdom Metazoa; phylum Arthropoda; class Insecta; order Lepidoptera; family Tortricidae; genus Choristoneura; species Choristoneura fumiferana. The sequence continues at coordinate 14,591,855 of NC_133489.1, read as the reverse complement.
TTTATCCTGACAATTCAGGAACGTCAAACTAACAAAAATAGAAAGCATGCTTGAAGGATGATACACATCATCATCCCAGCCTATATACGTCCCACTGCAGGGCACAGGCCTCCTCTCGTAATGAGAGGGCTTGGGCAGTAGTTCCCACGCAGGCCCAGTGCGGATTGGGAACTCCACACACACCGTTAAATTGCTTCGCAGGTTTGTGTGCAGGTTTCCTCACGATGTTTTCCTTCACCGTAATACCGTAAAGCTCGTGGTAAATTTCAAATGTAATTCCGCACATGAATTCCGAAAAACTCAGAGGTGCGAGACGGGGTTTGAGCCCACGATCCTCTGCTTGAGAGGCCATAGGTCAAACCACTCGGCCACCACGGCTCTATGATACACATAAAAAGTCGAAATTCATAACTGCGCTTATTCGCCTATTTTGACGAATCATGAACTGTCGTTCAGTCTCTAACACTAAGCTAACATTACTTATAGGTACGTTACGCGACTACCGTGTACCTCATTATGTTAAAGTTCACGGGGCTTCGAGCTAGAAAAAGTTAACGTTGATGACTGTACTTCGCTTAGTTGCTGTTACTACAGTTCTTATCTTTTAAAATAATAATGTTATTAGTCGGGCCAATAAAGAATGTGTACAAGGTATCTGTTGGTCTAAAGTCGCACTCACATACCTGGGCCAATCAACTATTTTACCGACACTTTGGGCGTCTCCTGCATTACCAAAATTGTCTCTGGCGTTACCAAAAAATCGTACTTCCAACAAGATATTTCACGGTTTAATAGGTTGAACTTACGTGGGATGGCATGTATTCATGTACACCATCTATTTTATCGCAGATAAAACATGTTTACTTACAAAAATCTGCAATTGTTTGAAAAATGTCGCGGACAGATTAGTGTCGGTAAAAAAGTTGATTGGCCCGCCTACATAAATTATCCATAAATCGTTATTTTATGAGCGACCCTAACACTTCTGATATCGCGTGAAAGATTAGTAACTTCTAAACACAGAATTGTACGACACAATAAACACGTTATTACTTAATAGACACGGTCGACCAATATTTTGATGTAAACAAGATTGTAAGTCACACAGAAAAGGCTAATTCTTACATTGGTTTTTAGCGAAAAATCACACTGTGTTAGCATAAGATAGGAAAGCCGGCTTTTTTGGCAATCAATACAGAGACTATGTCTGTTTCTATTTACAACGTAGCTTAATAAATGTGTCTTACTTTAAAAAAAAAACGCGAAAATGCATCAATTTTACAAACTCAACGCGACTATCTACTTAATAGTAAGATAAAATTAACAATGACTATTTAATTAATACAATACGGTAAAAAGTAAATTGCACGAAAATGCATTCAACAATGTAATCTTATTGTAGATCGAGTAGTGTATAAAGAGTTCCATGATTATTTGTTAATATCGAAAAACATTTTAAAAGTAGGTATAACAAGCTATTTTCACTTAATCAACTTATTTAGTTAATACAATGGTTTAACCTATTAACAAAAATAAAATATAACTGGGATGTTAGTTCTGGTTACAAATGCCATATTTCAAAGCGCCTGAATTTATAAATCACACCTGTAAACTGTTGATCCTTGAAATACTCGTAAATAAAATATATGAACTACATAGAAATACTTTTAAATACTTCTGACTAGAATATTTTATACACATATAGACTTCCGATATATTATTTATTTGTTACTTAAACACGGTATTTTTAAACCGCAGTTACAGTAGTCATATCCCTTATCTTCTAATATAATTTTATTGCATATCAAAGAAGGATATGTTTAGTTTTTAAAAACAATTTATTTTTCTGAAATTATTACATACCTAATTAATAAAAATAATATAAAATTATCTAAAACACGAAAGGCAATAAAAATATGTACATATAACAACATTTCTTAACTTAATTTTATACAAGCAAAAACGTATGATTAATAATTTTATTTTTATGTACAATCTCAATAAATCCTATAAAATAAACTTTACTTATACTTACATGTAAAACTTAAAAACAAGTTAATGATAATTTGCACTCACATATTATGTAACCTACTTTTAACGTCTTCAAATATATTCAACGATAGAACATGCTTACATTTTCTAAACAACATTTTTCATTCTAGCAATTTACAATTAAATAAATAATTGTAAATTTTTTTTTTTATCTTTTCACTGATGGCAAGATCAATGGACGAGCAAAATAGCTCAAACGATTAAAATATACATTAAAACTTGATTGACTTTATCTTAAACAAAGTAGGATCCATACTCGTGGGGCATGACGCCTCGTCGAGGATAAAATGTGTGTGTAGTGGAATAATTAAGCAGATTCGATATATTCGAGGTGTAGATGTCCGCGAATCGGAACAGTCTTCGAGAAAAGTAAGTAGGGTTGTGATAAGTCCGAAACACACTGCCGAACTGAGCGTTGAACACTGCCTTAATTTCGTTCCTGGAACCGACACAAACACTCCTACAATGCGACAGCGTGAAAAGCAAAGACACGAGCGTTATTTATAGCGGCCAATTGGGTACATGAAATTCAATTTTGAATAGCAAGCATATCACGGAATGGCCTGTCAATTTGTAGTTGAAACGACTGTCTCATGTGGTCTAACTACTCCCGAAAATATATGCGTACAATACATATTTCAGGTAAATGACAGACCATCAGACAAAAAAAACACTGACAATGTGAAGCGTCAATCAGCTAAGACATTGTTGGCGTTAAATCCACATTTGAAAAACTATAAAATAATCAGTCATACATAAACATTGCCGTATATTGTTTTTTTTTCTGCCTAGCTGCTGATACAAATGTTTTTTTAAATATATATTTTAAACTGCCTTAACAACAACCAAAACCCATGCTAAAGCGTTTTAGTAATCAAGGTCCATTATTAGCCAGAACCACACAATCATTTTTGAAGCAGAGGCTAGCAGAGAAGGTATTGCCTAACGCGCCGACGCTTGCTATCGCATTCATTTTTTTTTTCTGTCTAATGGCGTAACATAGTGACAGAAAGAGATGGTGAAAGCGATGGCAAGAACCCGCGCGTTAGGCAAAAAGGCCTCATGTATTGGGAATTGAACCCGGTACTGGCTTTAAACTAGAAGTAGGTATCGACCTGAACATCTAACATGCGCACCGTTTTCTCGCTTCCTGCTTATTGCATGAGTTCAACTCAGTGTGAGGCGTAAAATAGGAGTTCCCAAACTAAAAACAAACAAAAAAGCACCCAAAGAGGCGCGGAACACTATGGTTCAGTGAAACTCATTTATGAAACGCCGAAGTAAATCGTGCTCTGACAAGCGAGAATACGGCACGCTTTGCAAGACTCCTAGGTCCAAAATTTAGGTCAAAGATAAAAGTTTAGTCTACATACCTCAAGTAATCCCTCTCAGCCATCCACTGCCCGAGAACCTCAACAGCCTCCGAGTCCTTATAATCCTGGTGGTCTTCGATCAGTTGGGTAAGCATTTGCAGCCAGTTGGCATTCTCTTTGAACGACTGTGTGTTTAACGTGTTGATCTCGTGCTGCAAATAAACCTTCGGGAAGTAAGTATATGATTTACTTTACTTACCGTTAAGACGACCGGATGGCCAAGTGGTTAGATAACCTGACTATGTAGCTTGAGGTCCCGGGTTTGATTCCCGGCCGGGGCAGACATTTGTATGAATAATATGAATGTTTTGTTCTCGGGTCTTTGATGTTTAATATGTATTTAAGTATGTATTTATCTATATAAGTATGTTTATGTTTATCCGTTGCCTAGTCTAGTACAGTCACCAGCATTAATATCTGCAACAGTGGAGCGTGCAAAAATATCTGACACGTCCTTCCGGCCTTAGAAATAGAGTCGTATCAGATATTTATGCACGCTTGTTGTGTCAGATATTGGTGCTGGTGACTGTACAAGCTTTGCTTAGTTTGGGACTAGGTCAATAATTGGTGTCAGTCAAGTGTCCCATGATATTTATTATTATTATTTATTTATATAAAAAAAAACAACATGTAGCCAAACCCCGCGGGAGCCAGGCGGTTTTCGTTATTTTATAAAGGCCAAAGCAGGTTAGAATGATCCATAACTATGAAATTTTTGTTGCTTGCATGTTTGTAAGTACTTGTTACTTATGCGAAATAAAGATATCTTATTCTTATTCTAATATTTTTAGACATCTGTTGAAATATATCTTATTGTTGAAGCAACCACTAACCAAAATTTCATAGTTGGGGACCGTTCTTTCTTACCCATGTTTGTTTTTAATCTTATATTTTACACCAAATGTGACTATGTCAGCCTCAGATATAAACACCACACCAGATATACACTATATACACACCAGATATATATACACTCCCTTGCACTGACACCACATCTCTGGATACAAAGGCCTATCTAATGAACCTGTAAATCAGCATCGCTTCTTCTGTAAGCGATCAACTCAGAATCCCATTTACTCCTCCATTGAACAAGCCCATACCATCCAAATACCTGCCTTTATAAAATAACGAAGGTCTAACTCACGCCGACTCTGCTACTCGGTTACCATTATCAATTATCACTATAGAAGATTTACTTTTAGATGGGATCAGGATATATCCGTACCTACCCATGTAAAATCCAGAAATCGCAACTGTTAAGTAGAAGAATAAATGTAAGAGACATTAAATTTTGCACCCGTGGTTCTTCATATAACGTAAATGAAGACCACGAAACCCCTTAACTTTTTTTCATATATGTGAATGGAAAAAACAAGCATGCAAGTAACCTCATGGGAAGCAATCACCGCCACCCATAGATACCAGCAACACGAGGAGTATCACAGGTGTACTGCCAGCCCTTTTTGAAATCGAAAGGCTCGTTTTTAAAATCCTAAAGTGGGTGACAGACGTACGAGCAAGTACGCGTACTTGTGGCTCTACGACCTTTGTGGCCTGTACGCGTACAAATCAACGCACGTAAAAAGAGCTCCTGGCGACATACCTGCGCAGTGAGCGAAATACGGACCAAATTGGCGGCGGAGCAGTGGGGGACGCGGGAGGGGGCGTAGGAGCGTGCGCGCGGCTGTCACGCCATTGGCTTGTTAGTTGACAGATGCGCAAACGTATCCCCTCCACTAGCTCGTGGCTCGCAAACTTAAAAACCGCGTACTTTAAGCTCGTACGTCTATCACCCACTTAAGCAAAATCTCGGAATTTCAATTCGACTGCCAGACCTAATTATTGACATTACATGAGCGCCGCGGGTAAAAGCTAGTAGAGTTATTAAAAAAGGTCCCGACCGTCAGTTCGTTGATGATGGCGCCGGTTCGCCAGCCATGCTCGAGCGTGACGTCAGCGAGGTCGGTGTACGGGTGGTCTCCGAAGTACAGCACCTGGTGCCCGCTCCAACCTGTTAGGTCTTGCAGCTGTTTCACTGTACCCTGAAAACGTAGTTTTGTAGGTGAACAAATCTATTAGGTGATTTAATGGTATAAATATTGCACAATGCACATTTAAGTTCCTATATATGTCCCTATAATTTACACTACTTTTATTGAATCCTCTCAATTTTTGTGATTAATTATAATGCTTTAGTTGATGATTTAGTTCTTTTGTTATTTTCTATAGGTATAAGGTATTCTATCTGAAGACCGAAAAAATGACTGTTTTTTTTATTAGAGTGATACAGCATACAGTTAAGGTTGTCTTTATATAGTCTTAATTCTACTCATAGCCGTAGGTGACCCTATGTTGTAGTGTGAAATAACATTGAGACGGCCATACCCTACCCTTGAAAATTCAAAATTCATTGGAGTTCAAAAATTCTATCTTCAATACTATTTCTATTAAGTAATATTAATTCCATCTTCTGTTATATATAGGTAAAGTGTATATACAGAACTAATACAGAATGAAAATCAAACGCAGAAAACGAATTAAAAACAAAGTAAAAAAAATATTCATTTTGAGTTGTAAGATTTTAAAGTATCGTAACTATTTACCTCATAATAAATGATGCCTTTTTCTAAAGATGTGACCTTCTCCCATATGTGTGTGTTGGCATTTTTGTCAAAAACACGGATTGGTCTTGAAACCTCCGTGAAGAATTTGGGTTTGTTCGCGTTTACTATTACCACGTCGAAGAAATCCCGCCAGTCCAAGCCTACTAGCATCTCCATACCCGCGTTACTGAAATTGAAATAAAATAAAAAGACTATTTCAGACCAACAAAGTCCATATTTTTTGTTAGTAGGTATTGGTCTTACAATCTAGTGTTAGTTGGTTTATTATTATTATTCTACATTATTATTATTATTGTTTCAGATTTGTACAGTCCACGTCATAAATAAGTGATCACTTTTGTACCTTGTCACTTTAACGTCATGTTTGAAAAGCCATACGAAATTGTGTAACTACTGAAATGATCACTTATTTATGACGTTGACTGTACATTCATTACTTATAAAAATTATAAATTAAAAGTACATTAAAGCTGTACTTATCCCTACTTAATTACTAATATTATAAATGCGAAAGTATGTTTGTTTGTTACGCTTAATTAGGTGCTCAACCGACGGTGTGATGAAATTTGGAGATGCGCAACGGTCGCTATAACAACTTAAGACACATTTGTCGATATGTCGACGGCCGATCGTAAAATCCGAAAGATCAAGAAATTCCTAGGCATATCGTGAAATGGAGCCATTTCATGAATTGGCTAAGGGACATCCGCCATATCGTTCATAACTCACAGTTTAACAATTTGGCTAGAGACGTTTAGGCAGATCATGAAATTCCTAGGCATATCATGAAACGCCGCCACGCCATAATCGGTTCTGGCACTTCGCCGGCCGCTTTCGCGGCACGCTCGCTTCCCTTCGCTCGCTCGGCTCGTGCGTTGTGGTCACAGTTCATACTTACCACTCCTCGCTTCGCTCGTCGTACCTAAATTTTTCCTTTTTCCGGCATATCACGATGTGCCCGGTATAGAGCTAAGAATATCAACGATTGCTCTAATCGATCTGCCGTATTGTTTCTCAGGCACATCGTGAATCGTGATATGCCTGACCAATTTTTAGGCATACCTATCATGAAATGGCGCCATTTCTAGATATGCCTAGGAATTTCGTGATCTGGAGGATTTTCGATCGGCCGCTGACAGATATAAAGATCGATATTAAGGGATATAATCCACTTTTGGTAGGTATAACAACATTTGGTAGGTATATTCTGATGATCTAACTTAACATCATCCGGTATAATGAACTTGTAGTAGGTACACAACAACTTTATTCTGTTAAATTAATTAACGTATATGTACGTGATATAACTATAATATAATAATAATAATAACCATAATATAATAAGTTCAGTATAAATAACTATAATAAATAAATTCAATAAGTATAATGAAATAGTGGTGTGATCTGGATTAGTAGGTACTGCTTCTATAAATGTTTTTTAGCAAAACCAAAGGTTATATTGGCTAAAAACGCAGGTATTTTTAAAGCACATTTTTTTTCTAGGAATCAAAATAAAACTTTAAATAAAACTCACACAAAATGGTATGGACTGTTCGTGACCAGGAACAATTTTTTGTTACAATGTTGCAGCATCTGGAAATACTTTTTCAGCTCCGGATTGGGTCTGATGTACTCTTCCACGTTTTGTGCTACAATCTTGTGCATTATGGGGTGACAGCTTTGAACGGAATTCTGGAATTTCAGATAAAACATATGAGCATCTAACTAATATGTAAGTATACGTTATTCAGAATTCACACATACAAAGTATAAAAAGGAAATAAATGTCAGGGATCTGATTATTGAAAGATTTTGGATTTTGACTTCATCATTCGAAAATAGTCGGCTCGCTGATCGTGAAGATTAAAAAAGTCGGACTGTCCTCGTCGTCTCAAAGAATTTAATACAACATTATCAGTACAGTAACCACTTTGCGCAAAAATAATTAAAACTGGAACTCAACTAAAAAGTAAATTGACATCTCTGAGTGCTGCACTTTGTCAAACTTTAATACTTTAAAAATACCATTATAAAAAAGACACTAATTAAAAAGAAATTTATCTTATTTTAAACTTATTTGCGCAAACTAATAGATGGACGATAACAAGCGTTTTTCCAAAGATAAGACCAAGCTTAATCCATTTTTCATCCCCGAAAACCACTACATACCAAACTTCATCGAAATCATTGGAGCCGTTTTCGTTATAATATATAATAACCATTATGCAGCAAACTAATAGTATAGGGTCTCTGCTAGGTGTCTGGTTTGGTTTAAGTCCAAAAATTAAGCCATTGAATTGAATAGTAATTCCAAAAGCATCATGGCTAAATTAACTGGTACATGGCGGTGTTAAATAAACGATAACAAACGAATGACCTGTACTATAAAACACATCTGGTAACCATTTGCTTACATTAACGACGGTTTTTATGTTGTGTAGCATGACAAACTCTTTTATTCATTGCATTAGAATTAAAAATGGATTTTAAATTTACTTTCCACCTCAAAATAATCAAAATGTGTGTGACATAGTAAAGGTTTAAATATATTGTTACCCAAAGCAAACTTCACCTATTTTGTTTTTGTCTAGATAAAAAGATAGCAGCATGTCTGGAAATAAATAATAACTGATAGTGACAACACCTATAGTTCTAATCTAAACCATGAACTCACCTTAACATCTAAAAACAATATCTCCGGATGGTAGTCAATGTGGTTCCTAATAAAATATTCAGCCACATTACATAACAACCCCATTTCTGGTACTGAAAACAGATCTGCTAAATGCACCATCTTTGCTCTGTTAGCCTGTAAAAAAAGTTAGGTATGTTAGCAATGGGCTAGTGTCATACAAAATTCTAATTAGATAGCTGAAATTTTGAATACACATTTTTTCTTTTGTCAATGAAATTATATAGATATAGCCAGTTAATGTTTCATGTGATGTGACGCCGTGCGACATTTATGAATGCCCGTGGGGCACTCCCGAATTTTGTCACTTTGCTTCACATTTGTAATGTTTTGCTTGATTGACAAAAGAAACAATACGTGTCCAACATTTTCTCATAATCTAACAGACTAAATATGTTTTTTTTTCCAGGAACTTTGGTCACATTAAGTATATTCTTAAATTTAGAAACTAATATGACTGTTCTAATTTCGTTGATGTTTGATTAAGGCAAGCTTAGACAAATATTTAATATAATCAGCGAAAGATTACACTATCCATGATGTTATCTAACATGTTGCAGACCAAGTTCCTTATAGACAAATTGGCTGACATGGAAGCAGTAGTAGTTATTTACAATCATACATCAGTGTCATGTCACACTGGGGGAGTGTACAAATGAATGATTGCTTACAAGTGCTGTTGATTGCTCCACTCTGTCTATAAACTTCATGATACAATACAATGCATGCGCAAGTTAACAGGGTAGTGGATTTCTTAGCCTTAAGTCTACCTCATTCTTGCCCTTTGGAGATTTAAATAAAAAAAGACTATTTATTGGATCACTTTAAGAATAGACAGAAGTCTGTCTACCCCTTTTTCTTAGAAACGTTAAAGGTCCCTTGGAACTATGGAAAACTTAAATTCATGCAATGAAAAGATTCAACTTATTGGAAGTAAAATTTGTAAGTAAGTATACAAAAACTATGGGCATCAAAACCTATAGGTTTAGTTCCTGCTGACATAGAATTATGAAATGAAATTTGGTGAGAAGTAAGGATTCACAACGCACACATTAAAAATATTCATAAATCATTGGTCTACAAAACAATACATAATATTGCCAAAGTAATAGTATGAAATAGGGACCAACATTTATTTTTGCTTTTAAATTCACACAGAACCCTCAGTAAGTATACATGTCCGAATCACATTTGTCCAGTTTTTTAAAAAAGATTTTAAATTGTTCTTACTTTGTGAGCCCTAGTATCACCTTCCACATAGGCAATGGGAATGATTCTGTTCTTGTAGATCTTGAGAACTTCTTCTGTAGACACAGGAGTCAAACCTCGGTAAACAGCACCAAATTGGATTTGCAAAAACGAATCCAACTTTAGGAGGAGACCTTTTTCAATGTCATAATGCAGACCACGGACAGCAAAGTTGGGTTTGTATTCTAGTTTTAAAATCTCTGCTGGATACTGAAAACATAAAATAATCAATAAATAAATAAATATCACGGGACAATTCACACCAATTGACCTAGTCCCAAAGTAAGCTTAGCAAATCTTGTGTTATGGGTACTAAGCAATGGATAAATATAATTATAAAGATATAGATACATACTTAAATACATATTAAACACCCAATACCCGAGAACAAACATTCGTATTTTTAATAAAATTATCTGCCCCAACACGGGAATCGAACCCGGGACCTCAAGCTTCGTAGTCAGGTTCTCTAACCACTAGGCCATCTGGTCGTCTAAAATCAATAATGGGCACATACATTCAACTGTTTAAATAGTTTAAATGGAAAAGTTTTTGTTGTGTGTTAATAAATACTATTTTTACATGACAAAATCCGTTTTTGTATATACTATCTACCTACCTAGTAAAATTTTTTTTTTTTATTCCACTGGATGGCAAACGAGCAAGTGGGTCTCCTGATGGGAAAAGATCACCACCACCCATAAACATCTGCAATACCAGGGGGATTGCAGATGCGTTGCCAACCTAGACGCCTAAGATGGGATACCTCAAGTGCCAGTAATTTCACCTAGGATATTTCTAATGGATCTGAAAATTTTTAAATATAAACAAGTTCAGAACTAGCTTTTATAAGGGTACAGATTAAATTAAATAAAATAATAATAGTTCAGAACTAAATTGAAAAGACAAACTGAAATATAGATGCACAGAAAAACCAGAAAAATAAAACCAGCACTGGGAAAAAATTTGGAATTGAAATAAAAAATACAAAAAGATTCTAAAAAACCAATCTTAACTATATTTACCAATATTTACCTAACTTACCAATATTTTCCTTTTCCAGTGTTGATTTCAAATGTAGAAAAACTTTGTCCCTAACCGGTTCCTTTGCACTGCCACTTTTGAAATACAGACAATAATAAAAAAAAACTAAATTGTCCCCCATGCTGGATACTAAAATACTATACATAAAACCAATTCCATTCCGGAAGTTTGGTGAAGGGATAAATAAATTGAAGACAAGTTGTCACGCATACCGAAACATGTTATAGAACACTAGAGGCTGTATTGTCTAACATGCTGATGTTCATGATCACATTCATCATTTCTTTCTACCCTCATCCACACTGTGACAGAATAAAATGGTGAAAATGATTGTGTAAGTAGGAATGTTAGAGAATAAAGGCCTCTGATATAGCACTACACGTGTTAACTTACCAACTGCAGCAAAAAAGGGCTATATAGTAAACAGTAACATGCAACATGCAACTAATCAAATTGTTATAAATTGAAAGTGTATCTTACCTTGTATTTTTCCAGTAGTATATCTCTCCCGAGATTATAGAGCAGGTGCTCCAAGGTGGGCTTGTAATGGGCTAAAGTGTAGTCATAGTCAAACCCATAGACTTGGACTTCTGATAAGTCCAGCTCGTTGCAAGCAAATACTCCCTGGGGATTCACATCTTGAGGCAGCTTTTTGGCTAAAAAAACACAAATAAGTACCTACAGTCATGCAGAAATACTGAATATACAGTAGGTACAGTAAACCACTACTAAACAGAAAAAAAAGAATAAATTATACAAGGGAAGCACAAAGATGCACTCAGTCTTGTTTGCTTCGATTAAGACCAATTTTACAGATATAATAAAAATAGAAAAAGATAGTTTTCAATTTTGTATCGATCCATGCCCAACCAAGCACATGAATGGTTAATTCTTCAGATATTTGAATCAGTTAAGTATATTAGATTAATTGTTCCTGGCATCTGATTTCAATAATTTAATGCCAAGGTTGAAAACGAAAGAAAGAAGTTTAATTTTGGAATGCTATATTTAAGAAATACTTACATCGACATTTTAATTTCGTGCGGCAATATGCTTCCTTCAGTAATTCGCGCGTAGAAAATTCTCGGGTTAACCCAACATAACATTGTTTCGTTACCATATGAGATAAGTTGAGGTTTATTCTTTTAATACCACGAAATAAACAATAGAAAGTCATGTTTACTGTTTGTATTTTGTTTAGAAGGGAGAATGCATTCAGCAAAACAATGGTGTATTAACTATTTCAGCTAAAATAGAAATTATAACATACAATATTAAAACTGAGTTGAAGGTACACTAACTTATTTAATTAATTATTTTTTATACATATTTTTACATTATAATATTTGAAAAATCGTTGCATAATTTTATAACCCGTTTTGAAACGTCTTAGAAAACACAATTACCCGCTCAACTCAACTCATCAAAGGCACGATGAATGAATGAATGAAATGAACTGAAGTGAAGTCTGACTGAACTGAAAGAAATGGCTGTACCATGGCTGCATGACAGATACGACTACAGAAGGGCTACTACGAAATTCGCAAATCTAAGTTCGTATCGTACCATCCCTCTCACTCTTGTATTAAATAATATTAGCGTCAGCGGGACGGTACGATACTAACTTCGGTTTTCGAATTTCATAGTAGCCTCTCTGTTTACTTGTTGACAGCTATCAGTCTATAGAATAGATCGGGGGGGGACAGTCGCCTATACCGTACTAATTCATGTCGATAGCGCCGCCATCTCCTTTATCTAACCTAAAATAAAACAGATTGTTGTCGTTTGTTTCAGATAGATGTCACTGAAAGCTTGAGATCACAAATTTATTTATTAAAAAATATTTTGTCGTTGATATTACCGCAAAAATGAACTTTATTTTCGAAATTGACAATCGTATTGTAATTTCTAATATAAGTCACATAATTGTATCCGCTCAGTCGTTCCAAATATTTTTTGTGTAGCAACCCTCTATGTCAGGCCAGGCGTCTATTCGCGCTCAACAAGGAACAAGATGGCTACGTTACAATCGAAACTCGTGCTCAGACCACATAAAAAGTAAAGACAGTGCTGCAAACGGAAAATTGAGGCTGGTTTAAACTTAAGAAGACTGAATTCAAGCGGTCTCACTTCTCTTTGCAGCCCTGTTTTTAGTTTTTATGTGGTTTGAGCTGGGAAGCAAATTCAGTGTATACCTGTGACTATTAATAGCTATACGTATGGATGGATATATACATCAATGGTACTAGTTACGAAATGCAGACGGCGCTTCAAAACAGTCTGCATGAATGAGACGTTCTTTTCCCCGTAATATATACTTGGCTTTGCTAAGCCGTCTAGCAGGGCTACTACGAAACTCTAAACTCGAAGTTCGTGTCGTGCGGTCCCTCTGACACTTATACTGTTTAATACGAGAGCAAGAGGGACCGCACGACACGAACTTCGAGTTTCGAGTTTCATAGTAGCCCTGCAGTCCAGACAGGACCAACGAAACCCATTCGTTGGCGCTCGTTGGGCAGGTGTGTACGGGCTATAACTCAAACGCTTTTTCTTTTCATCTAGAGATGGATAGCTCACGCACAAATGATATACACAAAAGACCTTTATTAATTCGCTGAACTGTATCACTCTTTATATCAGTTCAAATCCAAATGTATCATCTTATTATTTAGCTCACTTGCTCAAACTCTAATTTTGCCTTAGACATGCCTTAGATAATGCGATGATAGCTGACAAATTTTTAAAGTTAGATGTCATGCATGATCTAACATTTATCATTTATTGTCAACCATAACCATATCATCGAAGGTGAATACAAGTTACAAGCATGAAAGTGATTTGAGAAAATGAATGAGCAATAACACAATAATATTTCGTTTCGTTCTGCGAGCTACTTGCGAGCTACTGATATACTTTGTGAGTTTAGTGAGGTAAATGAGTAATATAGATCTCAATGAGTAAATAATACATATCAAAAATTTCTTTCGAGTAATTAGTTTTTCCCATCTCTATTTCCATCGATCCCGGATTCGCACTGTCTCTTTCAATGCTCTTTCATAAGAAAGAAGTAATGAGGGCTATCGTTTTTTGTCTCACTAGATGGCGCACTGTTGCGTGAGGTTTTTAAGTATGGCTTTCAAAGTCTGTTATTACGGGCGTGAAAACAAAGTTTAGATTAAAACCATATTTAATACACCTTAAAACCGTAACATAAAAATATCGAGCATGCCACAGTGTTGCATAGTCCCCGTTTTGTTCGGAAAAAAGAGAGGACAAAGGCTTCCGAAAAACAAAACTGTCTCAAAACACAGACATTCATTGCCCCGGAACGCATATTTGCCATAATTAATTTCAGATATTGCAAAATATTTACAAAGTTATTCTAATTATAAATAAACCCGCGTAGCTCACCCAAAAACTATAAGATTTGACATTTCGGAGTCCTCACGCTACATTAGCGCCTCTAGTGGCGAATTCATACGCGATAGCCCTCATTGTAATTAACTTTTAGGGATGTGATATTGAACTTAAAAGATGTAGGATTTTTAAGATGTTACTAATACCTAAATATCTATAGGATTTTCGTTCTGACATAAATTACTTTTATTACAAGCTTTTATTTAGTTTCACCTGTCCCGTTGTCTGTTGGTCTGTCTGTAATCAAATGTAGGTAGCAATTTAAATTCGACCAACATACAGTAGTCGGATTGACTTGAAATTTGGTATACTCATGTCTATAATCTGGTAGTGACATCCTGGTAGTCCGGCCAGGATCGTTTCCACAGGACGGAACTCTTCAACGGTAAATGGCATCGACTTGAAATTTGTTATGCAAATCCAGTTGTGACAATACAAGTACAGTCAGCAAAAAAGCTTGTATTAAAAATGAACATTTTACTTTGTTACCGAAAAACTTTTTTATAAAACTCGATTTAATTAAAGTAATTTTTATACAAAATAATTGGTTTTATGTTTCCTTAACTTTAATTTTCTGTACTTAAAATTAAGATCCGACCGAGATCTTGGTCTCGGTCTCGGTTTCGACAAATCTCGGCCAAAAATCGGGCGAGATCTCGGGCTCGGTCTCGGCCCAAATCAGCCGAGATTCTTGGCCGCGACCGAGACTCCGCTGCTTCCTGACACCCGCTAACAAGAGTAACAAGTGACACCTCGTTCATTTCTTTTCGATATCGATTGTTATTGTTAACACTGTAGTTTGATTTACCCGATAATTAAGTTTGTTTGCAGGACCCGGTGGAACGTTTAATTAAACCGCAATAAAAAAAAAACATTCATAACGCGTATTTTTAGGGTTCCGTAGTCAACTAGGAATCCTTATAGTTTTGCCATGTCTGTCCGTCTGTCTGTCCGCGGCTAAGCTCAGAGACCGTTAGTACTATAATAGGATCAGTGGTGTTAATTGGCTCCTCGCTTCCAAAACCACATTTCGGGAGGCATTACGTTACCCAGCCACTCTTGTAGTTAGTGGAATACTCGTAATGCGTGATATTTTACTGACCCTTTAGTAGGGAGGAGAGAGGAGAGATCAGCTTTGGACATGGTGCTGGATTTTACAAAAAGCGAGTATCGATGGCTGTTAAGATCAAGCTGAGTAGTGGGCGCACGATATATTGTCAAAAACATCGTTTCTCTTGATTTTGCTATGGCTTCCGATGTTGATGTTACACACCCTGTACCTAGCTCCAAAAGTATTGATCGTAGAGCAAAAATAAAGACGACCTACTTTGTCGGAAATTTTATGTAGAAACTTTTGTCTGAAGTAATCATAATTCTTTTCAAACAAATATTCGAGATATGAGCTAAAACCTGAGAAAAGGTACCTTCAACCTCGCCCCCCCCCTACACCCTCAGCACAGCCCCCACCCTTGGGAACTTTTAGTATGTTCATCTGGATACCGCAAGGTATAACTGTACCGATTTTCAAAACTACATGTATTTTTTGTTAATTTTCTCACCCTACACAATTGACTGAGTAATCGGTGAACATTAGTATATGCTGAATATTTTGCAAATTACAAAAATCTATTATTTACTTGTGTCGATGTTTAATATTGTGCAATCGGTCGCTAGCTCTGCTGCGCCGACTCTGCTGATATCCCTAACAAATTGAATGTTTAACAAGGTTGCACACTAACTTTAACTCTAACATTCGTAATTTGGACGACTCGTCAGTTGCGCTTTACCGTTTTTAGAAGAAAATTAAATTGACAGAAAAGTCTAGTATTAAATTAAGAAGAATTACTAACGAAAACTGTTTGTTAACTCAGAACTCCATCATATTTATAAACCCATTTGAAAAATATTTTTTATTCAAAAGAGAATAAGTATTATTGATTCGGTCCCATGGTTACCAGGTCAGGATCTGATAAATGGATCTTGTGAAAATAGACTGATAAGTTCATAGTTAGGCTAAAGAGAAAGTTATTTTCGTGGTTTTATGCACGGGGACTCCCTTAATTTTGAATTTAATTTATGTAAATATAGTATTCTTCATTGTAGCTGATACAGAAATATACATTATATTAATTTCAGCTGTCTGTCTATTAAGATTCTTGCGATACATTCTTGTGACAGATAGACAGGTAAACTGGGTGAACAGCGAAGGCTGAGTAATAGGATTGTTTGTGTTTGTCACCCTTCTGGTACGGAATCCTAAATATTAATATTTATTTACCTATGACCTATGACACTGTCTGTACCACGGAATAAGATGTACAATTTTGTTCTGCTGTAGACATTTAATTTATTTAACAAATCCGTATGTATAATTTAAAAAACACAAAATATATCAGATCTTAATATGTCAAAAATTATAACAAACATAAACAATTTATTTAAATGAATAGATACATTTTTAAGATACGTTGATCATACCTTATTTATTAGGCGAGCTATACTAACTGTGGATATGCACTGCCAATTAGATTTTTACTGCGGTAGCGGAAAGTGTGAGAAACGATTCTTACGTCTTTATTTCCGAGTTTAAGGTCACAGTCGTTATCAGCGCGAGTTATAAAACAAAGAGTATAAAGTGCGATTTCCAGTTCTGGCGATGTCCCAATGAACATGCTGTTAACGGGTTTGTCCACACCGTTCTGGTTGAAATGTAGTTTCATGACGACCCCTTTCTGTAAAAACAATAAAATAAATTTTCTAGTTGTATATAGTTCACTAAAATTTGTTAAATTAATGCAATCTTTCTCTGAATAGGTACTTACGTCATTTAATTGTACGTATTTAAGATATCCTAAGTAATTAACTCGATTTGCGGCTTCTTCCCTTGCAAAGAAAATCCAGTTGTGAAGACCTGAGTAATAAATAAAAATATATGTTTAAGTAAACCATGGGATTGCTTTGTTTAACATGTCTTATTTTATTCACATACCCAACACGTCTCCATTCTTTAGTTCAGAAACGAATATGTGCTCGAATCCTGAACTGCTTATTTTGCCTTTGCCTCTAGAATATAGTCCAAACCACAGTTGCTTGAGGAAATCTCGTTGCTGCCTCGGATCTGGTGTAACATATCCTAAATACAAATGGTAAAATTATGACACATAAAAAATATTCACAAAGATTTAAATGCAATCAAACATCAAATAACTGAAGTAAATGAATGGTAATCAAAACCTTTTTCCTTCAAAAAAATCATTAAGTGACGAATTACAGCCGTGGACATGATTGTATCCATGAAGGCATTCTCCTCGTTCCTTTCCTGGAAGCAAAAAGTAACAGATTGTTATGTGTTATGAGGAGCGTACAAAGAAAGCGATTCGTTAGAATTCACTTAATCTGTGTTTTATTCTTAGTTAGATTGTAAATGTTTATACTTAAATATGTTTGTACGTACCTGTGGTGTAACATATTCATTCACCAGCGTGTCTTTCTTAAGTCTAGCAAAGGTATTAACTTTTGGATCGTCGGAATATTCCAAGCTGCTGGTGAAACTGTCATAAGTCTGTGCAAAGCAAATGTAGGTACAATTCTAGCTTCATACATTAGTGCCATATATTGTTAAAATGTTAATTATATTACATTTATCAATTATAAATCCATTGATGGTCATTCATAAAATGTAAACATATTTCCAGCGAAAAATATTGTTTTAAATGGATTAAGTAGGTACCTATATTACTAGCATTCCATTCCAGCATTTTATTATATTATACTATTTATACATATATTTATACTGGTTTTACACTGGTTTTCTGTATATACACACAGGACCGTCATTTTATTTGTACACTTATTATTGCAGTATATTTTTACATTTCAGACATGATTATTAACTTTTATACGCGTGGACATAAATTTACCTACTGTTACAGTTTTATCCGTTATTATAAAAGATTAAATAGTTATTTATTAATTTTTAAGGCACCCATTACGGGAAAGCGCTCATTTTGCGATTCGTACCTATGCCTTAATGATTATTCTATATTTATATATATATATATTTTTTTTTATCTTAATTTTTATTATTTCATTTTGTTGAACTATAAATTACATGCATTTAATTCTATCGAAACTGGTAGGTACAAAATGATAAGCTACCTACGTTACTAACTTATAATAATTAACATGCGTTTATATGAATTAGATGGTAATGATAAACAGGTACATTTTATTTTTTTTTTTTTTTTACTTAATCGTTCTGGAACTGCCATTTGGACACCTTAACTCTTGAATTCCCAGTTGCCCCATCTACTGGGAGGTATCACTGCCCTGCCGGAACGAGTTACATAGTGGTCAGTTCTAGTTAAATTAACGTCGATGGGTACGGGAGCCGAGGCCAATGAGGCCGGGACTAGTGATGGCTGAATATCATCGAATTCAAACTCGCACTCCTCACGATCGGACCTGTGCTGCGAGTCTACTATAATGTGGCGCCTATTCCTAACCACCTTACTACGGTTTTGCATGATAATCTCGTATGAGCGATCTCGTAAAACTTTATTAATCGTGCCGCTTACCCACGTACTCTTGTGATCATGTCTTACCTTTACCTTCTGACCTACGTTTAGGTACGGCAAGTTTTTTGCATGTTGATCGTAGTATTTTTTATATTTGTTTTGGCGATTTATTAGTTCTTGTCTAATATTGTTGTTATCTGATGTGCCGATTAGTGTCTCGCGTAAGGGTAAAATGCTACGCAATTTTCTATTTTGAAGCAATTCTGCGGGTGAGGGTAGAAGTTCACTAATTGGACTATTTACGTATTCAAGTAGGGCTAACCGGAAATCTGTGTTGGAATGGGCACATTTTTTTATGATGTTTTTAACTACTTGTATGCTCCGTTCTGCTTGGCCGTTAGACTGGGCGTAGTGGGGGGATGAGCGCACATGATTGAAGCCCCATTTTTTCGCAAATTGACTAAATTCTCTAGACGTGAACTGTGGTCCGCCATCCGACATTACAGTCTCAGGAATGCCGTGGCTACAAAATATGCATTTTAGTTCCTCAATGATTCCTTCTGATAGTATATTTTGAAGTTCGCGCACCTCGATAAATTTACTATAGTAATCCACGACTAACAGGTAATTCTTCCGATAGCAATGAAATAGATCGATACCTACTTTTGACCATTGCCTCTTTGGCACATCGTGCGTTATTAATTTTTCTTTACTGTTACTTTTTCGAAATGTTAAACATGCTTGACAATTGGAAATAAAGTTTTTTAACTGATTATTTATTTCCGGCCAAAACAATAACTCACGCGCTCTTAACAAACATTTTTCAAGGCCTAAATGAGCGTAATGTATTTTATGGAGCATCTCACATCGCAATTTTCTCGGTATTATTATTCTATGTCCCTTCCATAGTAACCCGTTCGCTTCTGTTAAATCTTCTTTGTATTGCCAATACGGTTTAATAATATCGTTAACGTGTTTTTTGTCTTCAGGCCATCCTCTCCTAATATATTTCCTTAACTGTTGTAACTCACTATCTTGTTCTGTCTCCTTCTGTAAATTTTGGTAATGCACATCAGTCAATTCGTTGTGGGCCATGATCGTCCGCACCGCCTCAGTCATCTCGTCGTGCAGGTCATAGGGCGCGGGCGCGGTAGCGGGCTGGCCGTCGGCAGCGGTTGGCGGCTCGTACGCCCGAGACAGCGCGTCTGCAATGTGCAACTGCTTACCCGGCTTGTACACCAAATTGAAAGTATAGGGTTGCAGCCTCAGTAACATACGCTGCAATCTCGGCGGCGCGTCGACTATCGGTTTTTTTATAATGCTGATTAGCGGCTTATGATCAGTTTCTATAGTTATATCTGTGCGACCGTAGACATACCCATAAAATTTTTCACATGCAAATACGCAAGCATATAACTCCTTCTCGATTTGTGCGTACCTCTGTTCAGTGTTTGTGAGCGCCTTCGAGGCATAACAAACAGGAAGACCGTTCTGGAGTAAAACCGCACCCAGGCCGCTCTTACTCGCATCTACTGAAAGGGTTATCGGTTTGCTCATGCTATAATATTGCAAAACGGGTGTTTGCGACAAACATTTTTTTATCAAGGTCCAAGCATTTTCGTGAAGATCAGTCCAGTGCCACTCTACTTCTTTTTTCAGCAGCTCTCTCAAAGGTTTTGTTTTTTCTGACAAATTTGGTATGAAATTACCCACATAAGTTGTCAGCCCTAATAACCGTTCTATATCTTTACAGTTTGTTGGCCTTGGCATGTTCACTATAGCTGAAATATGGCTTTCATCAGGATATAAACCATTCCTCGTTATTCTGTGCCCTAAATATTTTATTTCTTCCATTCCAAATTTACACTTACCTAAATTCAATTTCAAATTAATTTTACGACACCTTTCCAATACCTGTTTAAGTCTCTTATCATGTTCTGATTTTGAATTAGCATAAATTAAAATATCATCCACATACATACAAACTCCTTCGATATCATCAAAATTTTCATATATTTTCCGATGGAATACCTCACACGCCGACGAAATTCCGTATGGCATACGCAAAAACTTGTATCTACCAAAAGGAGTGTTAAAAGTACAGAGTTCACTGTTTTCAATTTTCACCTGCCAAAACCCGTTGGTAGCATCTAAGGTACTGAAATACTGAGCGCCTGAAAGTTTTGAAACGATCTCATCCAGCGTGGGCAACCTGAAATGTTCGCGACGAATAGCTGCATTAAGCTCTTTTGGATCAAGGCATATTCTTAAATCGCCATTGGGCTTTTTAACAATGGTCATACTATTTACCCAATCCGTCGGGCCTTCAACCTTCGATATTATCCCTTGTCTTTCCATATCCTCTAATTTATCTTTCACCTTTTCCCTTAATGGTATCGGCACTTTCCTAGGAGCATGCACTACCGGTTTACAGCCATAATTTAATCTAATTTTGTAAGTGCCTGGCAAACAACCTAAACCTTGAAATACATCCTGATATTCTGCCACAAAAGGATTTTCTGCAGCATTTGATTCATTAATAGCAAACACCCTTTTAATTAAATTCATTTCTTTGCAAGCATGCCGTCCTAATATAGGAGGAGAGGTCACATCTGCCACTTTAAATTCGAGAAAAAATATATTATCTTTATATTGTACCCGTAAATAACATTTACCCAATACTTTAATTTTAATTCCCGAATAACCATGCAGTCGAGTATTTGTAACGAGCAGATTTTTTAAATTTAAACCAATCTGCGTTAAGTACCTCCGCGGCAAAACGTTGACATCGGCTCCCGTATCAATTTTAAAACACAATTGAGAATTATTAATTTGTAAATTAATGGACCATTCGTCAATAATATCAGAATTTAGAGTATAAATTACCTGCTCATCTGATTCTTCTATTTGGTAGATCCCACACATGCGTGAGAAGTGATTCATACGAGAGCAATTTAAACATCTTCTACCGTATGCAGGACATAAATTTTTTGGATGCTTGGTACCACATTGCTTGCAAACGGAATGACTGTTGTACGCGCCGCTCGACTCGCCTCGGCCGCTGCTGCCGGCCCCGCCAACCATCGCGCGCGTCGCCGCTCCCGGCTGCCGCTCACGCCACCCGGGTGCCGCCACCCGGCTCGCCGCGCCCGCGCCTCGCCAGCCAGCGCGCGCGCGACGGAGCGCCCAGCGTACCGTCCGCGCCCCGTGCGCCCGACGGCCCGTAGCCACCACGATGACTCACTTGCCAAACATTATTATTATCCTCCAATTCTTTAATATCGTCGCCTTTTCTTATATTATATACTGATCGTTCCCGAGATTCTTGAACAATTTTCTCAGAGTAAATCTTAGATACGATAGCAGCTCGACATATCTCCATGGCTTTTGTTAGTGTCAAGTCCTCTTCGCGCAACAATCGTTCCCGAATAGCTTTGCTCGTTACACCGCACACCAATCGATCTTTAATTAGTGAATCGCACAAGTCACCAAATTCACAAGAACTTGACAATTTCTTTAAATCGTATGCATACTGCTCGATCGTTTCTCCATCCACCTGGTTTCTTGTAAAAAATCGATGTCGTTCGACCGTTAAATTTTTCTTTTGATCAAAATGATTTTTAAACGCCGTTAATACATCATCAACAGTTTTGCCCTTTACAGTTAAATGTTCGTACAATTCTCTACACTGTACACCCACGATATGTAGCAAAATGTTTATTTGTATATCCGGAGTTTTCTTTGAAAGTTCACAGGCATTGAAATATATTTTAAATCCTTTACTCCACTTATTCCAACTGTCACTTAAACTACCGGTCGTAAGGTTTAAAATAGTTTGATCGTAACAAAACGGCGGCGGCGGCGCTAACACTGTCTCCATATTTTACACAATAAGTAAATATTTAGTCAGTAAAACACTATACTCCACAACCAGTTCACAACTACATATACTAATACAGCATTTTTGATTTTTATTTAATTTCCGGCTGCGCCATGTCAAGGTGCGCGACAACGAAACTCCAGTTGTACTTCAAGACTGTTTATTCATCTTTCCACATTCTGTTGGGTAGGCCTTAAATCTAACAATACCGAGGAGCGTACAAAGAAAGCGATTCGTTAGAATTCACTTAATCTGTGTTTTATTCTTAGTTAGATTGTAAATGTTTATACTTAAATATGTTTGTACGTACCTGTGGTGTAACATATTCATTCACCAGCGTGTCTTTCTCATAATTGTCTAGCAAAGGTATTAACTTTTGGATCGTCGGAATATTCCAAGCTGCTGGTGAAACTGTCATAAGTCTGTGGAAAGCAAGTAGGTAAACAAATTCATCATCTAAAATACTGGTTAGTGCCATGATATTGTTATCACAACTTAATTATATATACCTATATCTAGACTATCTATATGCAAAGATAACGACTCATTCATACATAAATAAATTACGTGATCCATACTAATGCAAGTATAGAGGGAAAAACGACTCTAATGTCATTTTAAATGGACCCAAATTGGGATAGGGCAGCAATCTGAGGCACCAACTCAAAAGATATGTTACACATTTTCACGGTATTGTGATGAAGTATATGTGTACAAATGTTTTTTTGTCGACTATACAAGATATGACTGTTGTTCACTGGCATTTCAGTGATTTAGTACATGCAGGACCGAGTTTTACTCGGCTTAAAACCCAAAAACACGCGTTTTCCTTGAGACAAGACCAAGCCAGACCGATTGTTCGTCCTCGGTAACCCCTACATACCAAATACCATCAAAATCGTTACAGCCGTATCCGAGATCCCCGAAATAAATAGATGTACAAAAATTGCTCGTTTAAAGGTTTAAGGTTATCATACTTACGGGAGAAGCGCCTTATCTTCTTTCGATTGAGAAGTTGTTTTTTCTTGAAAGTTAACCGTAACGTACTTCGCTGCATTATTACTATCTTTCCTTAAAAGCTCTTCACTAAGAGTTTTTAGTTCAGCGTCAGTTGGTACATTCGAGCTGCCACTGCCACCCTGATTATGATTATTATTTACAATAGCACTCGGCAATTGAGTCCCTGGACGAGATGTTGAGGAAGTTACTATTGCCGGCGTTATGGTAGGATTTCTTGAAGACGGCTTAGCCGTTGTTAGCTTGTTTGACCCGGAAACAATGGAACTGTAGCTTACATGCGTTTGTCCTTGAGGCAAGTTTAACGTGGGTTGCGTTACTGGTTGCTGTAATTTAGAAGCTCCCCAAGTTGTACTTGTGGTTGTGGAACCCTGTTTAGTCGACCCTTGTAAAATGGAACTGTATGATGGAGCTTTTGGGGTAACAGGTCCACCGTTACTATTGCTGTTAAAAAAATTAACTAATCCCTGCACTTGACCAGGTCCCTTGTTTTGAGTGTTATCTTGAAGAGGCCTTGCAGTTGTAAATCGTGGATTTACAAAGTCTCTTTTTGGAGGTGTGAGGGACGACGGCTTAGTTGTTGTATGTTGGGAAGTACTGTACGGTGCTCGTGGAGACGTAGATGGCGCTACGTAATCTCTTTTTCCTGAAGATGAAGGAGAATTCTGCGGATTTGCATTTATAATAGGTTTGGCCGTACTTTGTTGGGTACTACTAGTAGATCGAGGAGAAGTCGATGGTGCAACATAGTCTCGTTTTCCTGACTGTATATTATGAAGATTGTTTGACTGATGCTGTAATGTGCCAGTAGCTTCGTGCAGCAAGAAATCCGAATTTTGACTGAATCTGTTCTGCTTATTGGTTTCCAAACCTGAAAATACCGTCACATAAAGGATTAGAAATTATAGGATACGACATATAAAAGTGCATAGACCTCAAATATTCACTACGAAATTGTTGAATTGGTCAGGTATATTTCACGTCAAAAGCTATGAAGAAAGTGGCGGGCGCCTACATTTGAATTCTACCGTTTTATTTATGGCATACTCTAAGTGTAAATTAAAATTTTGAAACTTCAAATTAATCAACAAATTACCTACGAATGTTTTATAAAAAGTTTTTATTTAATACATATATTAATTTTAAATATGTTTGTTCATATGTCTAGGTTTACATAAGTCCACTAAGAGTTTTGGTATGCATTGTGTATCTACGTATAAAATGCAAGTAGGTACAGTCAATAAGAATTATAGTCAGTTTAGATGGTGTATTTTATTTATTTAAAAGTTATTAAGATCTTACATAGCTAATAAACCTCAATACAATTATTTACTAAACGCGGCTTTGAAAATGCTAAATTATTTTATTGTATTGTACGACAACGATAAGCATTGTCTACGAAAAAGAAAATAAAATGTACCTTATCGAATAAATTTATATCTTCAAGAACGAGGTCAGCTTGTGAATTAAGTACCTTAGTGCAAAAAGCCATCATTATTGTTCAAACATAACTTTTCCTTATTCTCTTATTTGCTTAAATTTGGGTTACTAAAATGGTTATTGTAACTTACATATGCCAGGGCGAAAAATTAATATAGTCATAAAAATCACACAAAATAAATAACTATCCATAATCACGAGCAAATAAACTTATAGAATATAAAAACAACTTATTTTGAGAACGACTAGATAGACCACTTTGTCTGGCACTGTCTGGTACGGCAGCTTTACTCAATCCATCTCGAAAACGTCACGAAATCTGATTAGCAGAGCGTCCGAGATGTTTTGTGCCACATAAGATACCATAGAGTTTAAGTTTAAGTGATAGAATTTAAACCGTAAAGTGCATGAAATAAATGTTATTCACTTTCACCGGTAAAAATGTAAGTACATTACTTTTCACTGTTGTTGCCGAAGCTAGGAAACAGCATATATTATCTATACCTACTCAAAAGTATACAGCTTCCGATACTGTTTATTGTACCATACAAAATTGCTGTTTAGCTGGATTAAAACCTAGGTACAGTCAGCTCCAAAACTCTGTTATGTTAAAATTGCAAAAATATCTGGAGCCTGAAAAGTAAAATTTTATTCATACAGCATTTATTTGAGTTGATGCCGCCGGTGTTCAATATATCTATTTAAGTAATTCATGGTTGCTCTGGAAATGGAAAACTTCAAGTCATTTAATTTTATTTTCAAGCCGATCAGTATTTGATTAAAGTTTGCTATGGCCACGCATGAAGAGGTAGTTAGTGTTCTTAATTGATTATTATTCAATGTCACAGATTAGAAACATTACTATTCATTAGTTAACTTTACTATTCATTAAAAACTACAAATTGATGGTCGATTAATTGAAATCAATTATGAGTTACATCCCTATGCAAATACTTTTTTCATTGGGTCATTTCTGCTAAGTTCATTCATTCACTCAGCTCCGTTCTGTCAGTGTCTTGTCAGTGCGAGTGTAGGTGTTATGTCAAAATTGTTTACTTTTTTCAAACCGGATAAATTCGAAAATGTAATACAAAATTTTTGTTAAAATTATTATCATTTTATTTTTATAAGTAAATTATAATGGAATACTTTACATAATATTTTTTCAAAATGACCGGCAAACTAAATTCAGTAGAGTTGTGTATTTATTTCAGTGCGTGGATTACAGCTAATTGTTATATTTTATATAAGTTATTTCAGGTTCAAAATGGTAATGTATTTTGAAATAACAAGTAACTTATCATTCTTTTCGTTTGGCATATTCATTTGAAAAAGATTTGCTACGTTTTCTAAAATGAGCAGTGGGAGTTTTGCAATGCATTCACTTTATAGGTACACATTAGTTTTTAACGTAATTTCATTTCTTTAATAAATTAAGTAAACTATAAACACCACATCAGAGTGAAGGCCGGGTGTGCTATTTACATTTAATCTGACCATTTACTTTATTTCAGAAATACTAGAAGACACCCCTGAGGAAAACTGGTCTGATTTGGAACCAGGTTGGGATTTTTTGTCGAGGTACCGAGATGTGTCAGATCTTGAGTGGAAAAGCTGGAAATATTTCTTCCAAACATCCTGGTATTACTTGATGTTTCAATTCCTTATGTCTGAAATGATCCGTGTTATCAATAAATCATATTTGAAGTACTGGTACATAATATCAAGTGTTATTTTTATCACATCATACATGGGAATTAAGCAAATGATAATCATAACTGTTCAGCCAGTGCTGTATCTTACTATACTGTTCTCTGGAGGCGGAAAGGGCTCAATATGGCTTATTAGCGGTGCTTTGCTAGCAAGTTACAATACATTTAAATATAAACATTATTTCTGGTATCTTTTTAAAGATACTTTATATGATGAAGAAGTGTATTTGATCTTGGTGTGTATAGCGTGGATTGAACTGAGATGCATCAGTTTCTGTATAGAGTACATTGACAGAAAAGAGAAACTAAAGATGTCTAAAGTTGTGGAACTGAATGACCCACCAGTCTGGGAAACAATCATAAATATGCTGAGTTACATATTTTACTTGCCATTATTGTACACGGGACCTGTAATCTTGTACGAAGATTTTGAAAGAAGTTTTCAAGTCCAAAGTGATAATATTACAACAAGATTGAGAAGATTCATTTGGGATATGGCCTTGTTTTTGCTCTACACTTTCATTTTGGATCTGGCATTTCATTACATCTACTTTTACGCTATGCAAAATGAAATAGAGGTAAGAATATCAACTGCCTTACATTGAAGCCAAGTAGACCAGTTATGCAGAATAAGCCTATCACATAAGTTGAAAGTCACATCAGATTAAGGGCTGCATAGAATAGTTAACCATACAAAACAACCAACTGGAAAAAGTTCTGTTTTTACACAAAATACAACCATACCCCTCATTTAAATGTGATAAGGGTGTAGTTAAAAAAATTAGGCACTTGTGCCAGTAATTAAAGTTAGTATTAAAGTTACCATTACCATTGTGTATGGGTAATCTCACACAATACAAGGGGCTTGGGGTAGACATGGATTGCAACTAGAGTGATTGGTCTGAGTCTGTATGTCAATGAAAGCAAACCAAAATGTTAGTAGAAACTAACATTACATATGAAAATGTGATTCATTATTTAGTGCTTGCCGCTACAGTGACCTCACTTTTGTTCCAATGAAAGTTTATCCATAAATTATTTCCTTTACAGGCAATAACAGAATTACCCACAATGGCCCTTTGTGGTGGTGGCTTGTGGATGGGATTGGAATTCCATATGAAATATGTCATATCCTATGGCACAACAGCAGCTTTTGCTCGACTGGATAATATGGAAGCTCCTCCAACTCCTCGGTGCATTGCTAGAGTACATGTGTATTCACAGATGTGGAGATATTTTGATGTTGGTCTTTACAAGTTCTTAGTAAAGTAAGTATGCAGAAGAGAAAAACTTAAATTTTCACTTGTTACAATTGTAAAAGAAGTATATTTTTAGGAACAGTTTTAATTTCTTGTTATATTTTCCAGATACATCTACAAACCCAGCCTGTCTATGATATCAAGATATTTAAAGTTACTACCTGTAATGTTACATAAACTGACTGCATCATTTGCCACTTTTATATTTATTTTTATATGGCATGGGACAGTATGGGATGTATTTGTCTGGTCTGCTTTAAACTTCTTAGGCATTACATTAGAACATTTAGGAAAAGCAACTTCTACCACAGAGGCTTATAAATGGTTCAAGAAAGAAGTGCTGAGGTCTGATGAAATGGAGGTGCGTTTTTTGGCTTTGGTTTGCACCCCACTCCTGATTATGTCAGCAATATCAAATTTTTACTTATTTGCGGGTAGTAAGGTGGGCAATGTGTATTTTGCATGCTTCCTTACTCCTTCAACTTGGAACTCTGTTATAGTTACTTTGTCTATGTACAGTTGTTGTCACGTATCCATAGCCTTGCAAAACGTTTCTACTAGGACTGATGTCAAAAAACAAAATGTTCACTGCAAGGCAGATTAAGGTTCCTATTTTTATAAGTTTAAGGTTGTAATTAAAAGTACAAAGTCTGTAAGTTAAAACTTGTTAGGTTTGTAGTTTTTACTACTGAAGCACTTAAATTGTTCTTTTTGCAATAAGAAGCACTATAATTATTGGTGTCTCTGTTTCTCGTGAGATAAGACGTATTTGTGAGTGGGTGACAGAGATTTGCTTTAAATATACAGATTCTGGAAGTTGTGAATGGGATCAACCCTACACAACTCGGTAAATGTATTATATACATTTACGTCATGTCATGTCATGAGACAATGACATTTCATCATCATCATCGTCAGCCAGAAGACTTCCACAGTTAAACAATGTCACAGTATGAACGACAACTCGTCTCCTGCTTTCACCGGTTACCAGCAACCCTCACCATGTTGTCAGTCCACCTAGTGAGATGAGAGGTCTGCCAACGCCTCACCGGAAGTTCGTGTTGAGATCTTTTACCTAAATATTACTCACCTCCAAAATGTGCCTTAAATTCTTTCTAAATACCCTTAGTGTAAGTTTTCGGATAAAAAATACGTCTCGATCGCGTTCGCGTTAAAGTCCCAATTTGTATGGAAACACGCTTCCGCTAGAGGCGCTGTTCGTGTTTGCATACAAATTGAGATTTTAACGCGAACGCGATCGAGACGTATTTTGTAACCGAAAACTTACACTAAGGGCACAGTCCGCGGCACGAAAATCTAGTGGTTACCTACTGTTCATTTCTGCGCATGGGGCATCGCTCTCGCCAATCAGCGCTTACGTTTGCCAGCCCCGCGCATTGCTCACTTCTCCGCGTTACGTTTTGTACTTCTGCGCATTAACTGTGAGCTTTAGCCTGTAATTTTATCTGTATCCCAGATGAACTTTGTACTTTGCCGGGATAAACTAGCCTATGTTAATCAGGAGACAGTTTTCAAAGGTTCAGTAGTTCCAGATATTACTCCTACACGTAGGTATAGGGGATAATCCACAAAACCAGGTTTGCTAGGTACTTGGGGAAATTAGTAGAGTGTAGTCCTTCTGAGTGCAACGATGATGTGCTCTTGGCTAGTCAGTGCCTCAACTACATCCAGAAAATGCTTTCAGTAATTATAAGCCGATAAATTTTCGAAGAATTTGATTTATTTTTAGAAATAAAATTTATGACATCACCTAGTCGATTATTTTATTTTGGAGCCCACACCACACCCAATCTTGGAGTAGTAACAAACAAACACATAAACGTTCACATTTATAACAGGTACTTACAGTCGAGTTCATAAACTTGTGAGCAAAAATTTGATCAAAAATATCTGAACACGCTTTTACGCCGTTAACAATAGTGTCGTGTTCAGATATTTTTGATCAAATTTTTGCTCACAAGTTTATGAAATCGACTAGAGGTACCTATTAGTAGGATTTCTTATGGATTAAGGGCGAAACGATGGATGCAATATGGTGACGAAAGAAAGCATAAGATAATAAGACTTATTAAATTTCGATTAATAATTTTTGTATAAAAAAAATGTATAGAAATTTAAGTGATTGTGTTAATGTTCCTAATAATGGTGAAGTATCACTTTACGAATACACACCTCTTACATCTGTAGATGTAAAGAGGTATATTTCACTACATAAGTGAATAGTGAACTATAAAAGGAATGCACTGAAAATATGTAATATAAAAAACACGGTTATTTACTAGGTACAACAATAAACTATTTTTCAATTATGTTCTCTTTCTTAAACCAATTGTAGTCATATCTATATTAAGTATGTCGTTCGACATGGTTTTCACGTAAATTGCACCCGTCGTCCGCCCACTGCTTATGAATTACTAGAAAGTAACGGACAACACAACGGTGTTTTCTCAAACTATAAATACCTAATACCTGTAAGTCCAGAACAACGCCGGAAATATTTGCAAGAAAATAAATGTTTACCCAAGAGTTTAGGGCATTTAATGATGATGATGATACTCAAGGGCTTAGGGCGAACATAAAAACATTTTGGAATTAAATAAACGGATCAGTAAATTTTACTGTTAATTTCGACTCCACAGCTCTCTTTCATCTTACTTCCCATGCTATGAAAACTCCGAACCCAAATGATCTCTATAATTTTAAACGTCACAGCGAAAAACACTAACTGCTAAGTTGAGCACACCCACTACAGTCACCAGCACCAATATCTGACACAACAAGCGTGCATAAATATCTAATAAGACTATTTCTAGGGCCGGAAGGACGTGTCAGATATTTTTGCACGCTCCGCTGTAGCAGATATTAATGCTGGTGACTTTACCTACCTATACAGTATACAGTAGTTAATTTTTAATTTTGTTCCGAAAAATCTATGGAGGTAAAGGTAATCTCAATTCTAATTGTTACTTAATCGATTATGCTAATTTACACGAGAGTACCAGTCTTCAGTTAATTTCTTCGGGGAAATAATTTGAAAATTCATGTAGGTACGTGGGTAGGTAACTTACGCAAAAGATTTTAAATTTAAGGCAGAAATTAAATTGCAAGTAAATTTAGAAAAAAAGAAGTGAAACCCTCGAAATGCCAAGCAAGCTCAATTCAGTTGAGTTATTTATTTACTTCAGTGTGTGGATAGGAACTAATTGTTACGTGGGATATGGTTTACTTCAGGTTCAAAATGGTCAGTAGGTATCTGAATAATAAATTATTAATCACATCACTTTCAATTAAAATTTCTTATAAATAGAAAAGGAAAGATAAACGAGCAAGTGCGTTACCGGATGGTAAGTGATCATCGCTGCCCAGTGCCCGTAGACATCCCCAAGTACGGTCAAGGACTTTAATTCATTAGCCACCTTGGAACCATTTCACAGTAAACGTCATAGTGACATCCCATTAATTAACAAGGAAAATCTTAATGACTTTTCCTTTGAAAAGGTTCCATGGTGGCTCATTAATTAAAGTCCTTGACCGTACAATAAGGATTACAGATGGCGTTACCAACATATGCGGACTCAGATGAAATGCCTCTTGTGCCGTAATTTGTCCGGCCATCTGATCAAATTAAATTATACCTATTTATTTCAGAACTATTAGAAGATTTTCCTGAGGACAAATGGTCATATTTGGAACCAGGTTGGGATTATCTGTCAAAGTACAGAGATGTATCAGATATGCAATGGAATAGTTGGAAATTTTTATTCCAAAGACTTTGGTATTACCTGATTTTCCAGTTCTTTATTTCCGAAATGATTCGTGTTGTTCACAATTCCGACTCGTACTTGAAGTACTGGTACTTAATATCAAGTGTTATTTTTATCACATCATACATGGGAGTAAACCACATGATAATTATTACTGCCCATCCATTTCTGTTCCTCTTGATCATATTCCTTGGAGGTGGAAAACGTTCGATATGGTCGATAAGCAGTATTTTAATAGGGACCTTCAATTTATACACTTTTACGTATAAACGAAATATTTGGGATTTTCTGAAAGATACTTATGAAGAGGAAGCGCACTTGATCTTGGTGTGTGCAGCATGGACTGAAGTGCGATGCATCAGTTTCTGTATAGACTACATTGACAGTAAAGATAAACTAAAGGCTTCCGAAGATGTGGCTGCGAATGCCACATCAACCTGGGAAACAATCATAAACATGCTCAGTTATATTTTTTACTTGCCACTGCTGTACACTGGATCAATCATTTTATATGATGATTTTGAAAGGAGTTTTAAAGTTCAAAGATATGACATGACAACGAGATTACGAAGATTTATTTGGGATATGATCTTATTTTTGCTGTATAGCTTCATTCTAGATTTGGCTCATCATTACATCTATTTCCGTGGAATGCAATACGAAATAGAGGTAAGACTGTCTAAGATAATTTGTAGTTACATTACTGGCAAATAGATTTGCCAATTATTTCGATTAGTACAGTTTTTTTTTATTCTTAGGATTCCACGTTATTTTCGCTACATATGCACTGACTGGATACTGATGTGATATATAATACAAGTTCCTGTAGATGTACCTACAGCTGACTAATGATTCCTTTGACCTCACCCATTTGGCCTTTTTGCCACGAAATTATATATATACTTCCTTCACAGGAAATAATGGATTTGCCGCTATTAGCCCTTTGTGGCGGCTGCGTATGGATGGGCCACGAGTTCCATACGAAACACGTGATATCCTTCGGCACTACATCAGCTTATGCTCGGTTAGACCACATGGAAGCACCACCGACCCCTAGATGCTTTGCTAGAATACATTTATATTCGCTGATGTGGAAATATTTTGATGTTGGATTATACAAGTTTCTGGTGAAGTAAGTGTACACTTTTGTTGTTTATTGATGTGGACGTCAGTAAAGTAACACCTGATGAATCAACTACCTACTTATTGTTATGTTGATCATGATATGAAATGTAAGTATTGTTATATTTTACAGATACATTTACAAACCCAGCCTAATTGTGGTATCAAGAGATTTAAGACAACTGCCTGCAATGTTACAGAAACTAATGGCTTCATATATCTCCTTTGCATTTATTTATATATGGCACGGGACTACCTGGGACACGTTAGTATGGACTGCAAAACACGTTTTATGCTTCACATTAGAGCATTTAGGAAAAGCAACATCTACTACACACGCTTATAAATGGTTTAAAAAAGAAGTGCTAAGGTCAGATGAAATGGAAGTCCGATTTTTGGCTCTGGTTTGTACCCCACTCTTGATTTTGTCGACTACGACGACTTCATTCTTAGTTGGAGTGGCGAACAACTATTATTCGGCGTGTCTTCTACATACTTCAATTTGGAATACTGTTTTAGTTACTTTGTTTATGTACAGCTTTTGCCAAGTATCAATAGCGTTGCAACACGTTTCAGCCCGGACTGATATCAAAGAACCAGTTGTTCATAGCAAAACACAATAAAGTTGCAGTAGGTAGAAGCAGCAGCAGAGGTGGATGAGCGGATACGGTGCTTAAAATGATCTACACACGGCTCTACTGCCAAGGTATAAGGCTTATAAGAGTGTTTAAATAATTTTGAGCACCAAAACTGCACATCTACTTCTGCTGCTGACTGTACATTAAGCATAGACTTATTAAATATAAATAAAAAAGTTGTTATTGTAAGCATATGTTTAGTATAATTTACTTATTAAGCGCTCGGTTATTTTATGCGATAAACTCTGCGTTAAACGCAATGTCATTGTGTTTGACGCACATTAATTTGCATCAGATAATCAATCACCAAAAGGTTAACTGGAAGAGATCCCTTTAGGGGATAAGTTCGCCTCTGTACATCTCTTTCTCTTGTTAACTGTAATTTTCATATGTTTTATGTAAGTACAATAAAAAGTTACAATACAATATAATACACCAAACTTGTCTTACGCGGTGAGCGCAGCGGCAAGCGCATGTTTGATAATTAGCTTATCACATTGCATTTATCGCATAAAACAACCGAGCGCTTTAAACTTAACACTAACAAGCGAATATATCACAACGCAATTAATTGGTACAAGTTAGAGCCTTTCAGCAACAAGTATGAATGTGTGTGCATAGCTTCTATAAGGTCGTTTGGGTCTCCAGCCACACCAGCGGCTTTGTGTACTTGTATCATTTCCTGTCTTGTGAAAACGTCTTTACCTAACTGATGCGCTCGCCTGGTTAGAGCATCCAGAAATTTCTTCAACTGAAAACCATTTACATGAATTTAACCGTTATTTCCGTCAATAAATTGTTTTATAGTTGTTAGATTTAGACTTACTTTGTTTCTGGAGCTGACACCAGATCCGTTTATTGATCGGGATAGTTGAATATTCCCAAATTCGTCGCTAAACGTATCAATAAGGCTGTGTTTGACTAGACTGATGACATCATTCGCATCTTGAACAGTTGCTTCTTCTCTTAGTCCGGCCCTAGCTCGTGCCTGTTTGGAAATAGAAAAAAAATTGTCATCGATTGTTTAATCTGAAAAAGATGTTCGGGTGCATCGGTCGGGATTCGAACCCGTATTTCTTGACTATTTGCGCTAAGTAGGTATGCATCTCACTCCACCCGAAAATAATTATTGTTTTAAAACTAAAATTTCATTGAACAAACCTACCTACTACCTAGGTTTTGACAAAAACAAAAACTATTTACTAAAGTACAGTCGCGGAGCACGAAGAGTTTCTCGCAATGACCCTCACTACCTGTCTCTGTCACTCGCGCGTGAATATTTGACGTCGCATTCTTACAAATTCATCTGTGCTAGCGCGACGGCAAATTTTCATGCGCGAGCAACAGAGACACATAATGAAAGGTCATTGTACGAAATTCTTCCTGCTCCGCGACCGGACTTTAAAAGTTGTTATACTTGTGCCTAACATCACCTCGTAAATTACCGAGTTTTAATGCTCAAAAATAACTTTACTACTCCACATCGTCATAGCAATTATTTAGCTAGCTAAGCCATTATTGAATTAATTCTGGATACTTTTTTTTTTTTATATTTTTCTACTTTCGATTGTGTTGTTAACTTGTTACCTATACCTAATGTGCCAATTTCGAAGTCATTATTGCAAACATTGCCTCTGCATAATTAAATTGCGATAATCACAGTCATGCTTTAAGAATTGATTGTTACTAAGTTTATATGTAGATACCTACTTCTTTTTAATAAGATTAGAAATTTAACGGTCAAACTTGAAAAATGCTAATGTACAAATTACTTATTACCAAGTGTTTGAAATGTAGACGTTAACAAAATGTTCAATGTTATTTTCGGTTCCTTGACTTCGATTAGTGTTCAAGCTTTGAGTAGATATTTAGGTAGCAGAGCAGTAGGTACGATAAGGATATGTATGATATAGTTAGATGAATTTAACTGCACTGTCCTAACATACAAACCGAAATAAGGCGAGCGGCGAGGCAAACAAACACTTTGTAACATCTATCTCATTACGTTAAGCGACGTTGCACGAGCACTTATACAACGAAATCAATATATTGTTAACTTATTCATTAATTTCATTATGTATCATCATCATAAACAGCCGAAGGACGTCCACTGTTGACATAGGCTTCTCCAACAGACCTCCAGTTGCTACGGTTGGAAGCGACCAACATCAAGGTCATCCGTCCATCTCGTTGGTGGACGTCCTACGCTACGCTTTCAAGTTATTACAGTACAATAACGGCATCAAGTAGGTACCTCACGAAAGCTAGATACTTTTAACAGAGCTAAGCTCTAATATTAGAGCGGTATAATTTTATCTTTACCTGTGTCAACCTAATACAAGCTTCAAGTTGGCGTGTTGTAATAGGCGTCCCGTCACGTTGGTGGTTCTGACGTAATTCTAAATAGAAGCTTTGCAATACGTTCGCTGCATCGTTAGTCAGCTTCGGGTGTACATATCTCCTAGCATACGCGATGTATTTGCGGAGTAAAACCAAAGGCAAAGTGTCAATCACTTCACCAGGTCTTAAACGTAGTCTTTTGCTGCAATAAAACGTTATCAAGTTATACAATTCTGCAGTGATGATCAGAAAAGCAATTGCGAGGAACATTGAGTTTGTATTCCAACACAGAAAACTGTTTGAACATTAAAGTTCCAATTAATAGTATTTTATGCAACTGTATCGTAATAGGGGTCCTTAAAACACGAGTGTGGGTTTATTGCATACAATATTTTATTTATATCCATATATTAAATCCTCTATCATGTGTTCAAGAACCATTGAGAATGACCTGCATTAACGAGAACTAGGTAGGTATGTCTGCCTTACGAGCTGCGCCCGCTGCGCGCGCGACTACCTGCTGCTGAACGTGGTCGCCGCAGTGCTGTAATGATGTATGAAATCTCATTACGATACAGCCGTGTTCACAATAAAACCCAATGTCGTAATGCTGGTCATTACCTATGGTTTTTGAACGCATAATTGAGGATTTACTATATGGGTGTAGATAAAGATCATTACATTACATAATAATCATACCATTAACTGTCTTGGATCTTACATTATACAAGTATCACCATCAACAATATCCGAAAAAAGACAAGTATTACCAATATGTTTTCTCCATCCCTATAGTAAAATATAGTATTTTTAGGGAGGTTTGATTGATTAATTCAATTTATTTATTGTTTTAATTTTATCGTAATTGTAATTTAATTTTTTACAGTTTTTAATGAATTTTAATGTAATATGTGTTTTATGATAATGCTGTCTGACATTGGATTTAATGTATATTAAATTTATATCTATGACTTATTATTTAAACAATCATATTATAGCTTACCTTAAGGACGCATCACTGTCGCTTTGACTGGTAGTGATTGTTGTGTTCAAAGCATTTTTTGCAGAACTTTGCCGCTTGTGACCAGAATGTAATGCTAATACGTGTTCTGACAACATTGCATCAATTTTCTATAATATAAACCAGTACACATTTTAATGATTGTAAAGGTGAAAAAATAAATTATATAGAATTAAATACAAGACACGAACCTCGTCTGGTTGATCTAGCAGAATGAATACCAGGTCGAATCTGGACAGCAGCGCCGAATTCAGCTTCAAATTTTCTGCTACAGTCTTGGCTCTGCAAATAGCAGTAAGTCAAAGTTTTACTTTTTACAGGTATGTATGCAATTTTAAAAATATATAAAATTCATTAAAATAAATAAAATTAGGTACAAAAGTTATAGTACCTATGCTCAGTCAAACTAATTTATGATCAGCGTGTCTCGTTGACATTTGTTATTCGTGCGGAGTCCCGCAGGGTTACCTTTGCTGCCGACATTGCAATATTGTGGCAGGGAGTGACGCAACATAGGGGGCATTCAAGTAATACGTAACGATATTTTTGGAGATTTTTGACCCCCCTCCCCCTGTAACGCATCGTAACGTTTTACAAGACCCCCTCCCCCCAAATTGCGTTACGTAATACTAGAACGCTCCCATATCTATGGAATCTCACCTGTTATAGCTTCCGCCGGAAGGATTGGCTGCGGCAAGAACAGTCGCCCGCGCAGCTAAACTGCACACCACCCCGCCTTTAGCAACGCTTACGCGCCGCTGCTCCATCGCTTCTAGCAGGCTACTGTGGTGAGCTGTCATCTGTGGAAGTTTTCAGTGATAGACAGAGTATCAACACGTAGGCTAAATTTTATCCCGATGTAAACATGTCCATGCACATGGATCCCTTATTATATGTAAAATCCCAAAATCTTAACCCTGGAGAAATGAAATGTTCCAAGGGTGTTCTTCATACAACGTAGATTAAAGACCACCTTGTTCTAGAGAATAACCACCGTAATTTCGTACATTATCAGCCGGAAGACGTCCAGCGCTGAACAAAGACCTCCCCCTTAGAACGCCACAATGAACGACAACTCGCCACTTGCATCCACCGGCTTCCCGCAACTCTCACGACGTCGTCATACCACCTGGTGGGAGGCTTGCTAATAATTGTCGGCGGGGTGTCGTACAAGGCGAATAAGAGAAACGGGCAGCAGCGTTTTTAGCATACACTATCAGCGTAATACTGCGTTCCCCAAGCAGTCTGTTAAGCTTTTTTAATTTAGTAAAACCTATAAATTTTAATTCAACTGCCAGATACAAGGGTTATGCGTGCGAAGCCGAAGGTAAAGTAACTACTGGTTAATAGATTTAGGTCAATCACCTTATCCAGTTCGTCAATGCAGCAGACGCCTTTATCGGCGAGAACCAAAGCACCAGCTTCTAATGCGAAGTCCCCACCGGCTTCGCGCCCCAACGCGACGGTCAAACCGCCTGCGGAAGCAGATGCACCGCACACGTAAACGCCTGGAATATATAGAGTAGGGTTTCTTAAACTTTTTGCAGTCAGGGACAGTTCAAATTTTAAACAAGTCCACGGACCACAGACAATTTTTTTTTTTGAAATTTCCTTATAAATGTTACGTAGTTTTAAAAGCAAATAAATATACCTACTAGTTTAAACGATTTGAAAAAAAAACACGGCTAGGTTACGTTATTCTGTCTTCAGAGTTTCCAGTGCCTAGTTTTCGACTTTCGGAGTTCAAAGTGCCTGTGTTACGAGACCCTGAACACCATTCTTGATCAAAGTAAACCCTAAGACGATTCTAACCAACACGGGTAGGGTTACGTTGTCTGGCTGTGCCATAGGTCTGTTGTACTCACCCCTTGGAGCAGCGTGAGCGGCTGCTTGTAACAATTGTGACTTCCCGAGTCCTGGGTCTCCGACCACCAATACGTGAGGATTGGATCTTGGTCCATTGTCATACTCAGTACCACCCATAAGTCCGAGTATAAGACCAGCTTTGACGGCCTCATGTCCGAATATTGCTGGGCAGAGCGAGTGTACCAAGAGGCGAAATACGTCTTCAGATGCGTGAATTTCCTTAAAATATATCATTGATTGTAGAATATTAGCCTTGTACAAGGATGGAGATCCGTTATTGTTGAATATGCCTTTCTTTAAGGAGAATAATAAAAATCAGATTACGACGTTGCATTTAAGTTTTTTGACATAGGTCTTTGCATTGGACAAAAATAAAATGTTATCAATGAAGTACATATAACATTCCGTGCCCAAATTATTTTGTGCGTGCCATTCGTTGGGGTAGACGAGTTCTCGAGTGAAGACCACGGATCGGCAAACATAACGTAGGACGTCCTCAGACTCGGTGGAGCGATGATCTTCGCTGGGCGGCTGGCAAGAGCTGGATGAGAGTGGTCGAGGATCGTGCTCAGTGGCGTGCCATGGTAGAGGCCTATGTCCAACAGTGGACGAACATAGGCTGATGATGATGATTATGATTCGTTGGCCGGGTACCTGTACCTACTTACATAAATTGGCGAGGAAAATAATTATATTGCGGCGCTCTAGATTGATCACTTATGATACGTTATTTAACTCGCAGCGTGATGCATTCGTCCAACTGAAGGATAAAGTTTATAAGTTTAAACTTACTTGAATGGCATAATAGTCTTTGAGGGTGAATGCAAGAGTTGGATTGCTAAGGTTTCTCTGGCTATGAATGGATACTGCTTCTATGTATAATTGTAGAAGACGTGCTGCTCTTTTGCCATCTTCACCGCCTTTACTTTCTCCACGGACCTATGCAGAAAAAAAAACAATATCACTTACTTCATGGAGACTATAACTTTACATAGAATGCAATGCAAATGAGGGTTTGACAAGCGAAGTATCGCTAGATGGCGTTGGTAACGTGAGGTCCTTTTAACGTTTCAGTCTTGCTTGCGATTTGCTCAGTTAGTTATTTAACCAATCACCAATATGACGCATGACAAATGTTAAACGGAACTCACGATACTAACACCATCTAGTGATATTTCGCCTGTCGGAAAACCCTAGAATTATGTTAATTCGTACATACTTGTACTATACCAGTTACAGAAAGAACGTCTCCTGGACATGCCATGCCAACTAGATCTCCTTTTAATTCAATCTCCACACTTCTTGGTATAGTTCCTGAGATGCTCTGAAATTACGATCAAAAACATTATATTTAGTAAAAACGGTACAACATCCAGATTTTATTTCTCTGAAGTTTATTGAATGCAATGTTACCTGAGACTGTATTTCTTGGATTTTAGCCACCTGGCAATCTATAGTGTTTGTGAATGGTGATGACTGCAATGGGTCAAACTTTGAACCACTTTGGCAAGATTGACAGAAGTTGGGAGCTGAAAAGAATAAATAATACAAAAAAATAATTACCTACTTCACTGATTCAAGTGTTTTTTTGGAGGTCTACATGAATGAACCTATGCTTTTTAAATTGCTCCTTCACTACAGAGGAGTGAAGCAGTGGTAGTGAAAGAGCAAGGTAATAATTATTATGCTGTAGTACTTAATTATTTTATTAGTAAGTACTGTTTTAGGAAATACAATACAATGACTGGGCGATTATTCAAGCATTTGAACAGTTTCATTTTTCTGAAAAATTTCTCTGTAAAAATGACCGAATATTCTGATACAGTTTTTTAGTTATCAGGTAGAAATACAGGAACTCTATGGAATACTCAGGAATAACGGACGACATCAAAATCTACAGACAATTCGTAAAAAAATGTGAACAGAAAAATTAGGTGGTTGAAACGCCAGAATAATCACCCAACTCATTATTGAATACCATAAGCAGTACAAAAAACAAAGGTACCTACATACATATCAATTTTTGTAATATAATAATTATCATATGTGAATTCCCAAGTCACAATAATCAGACAAATTTAAATGATTGTTTTGGTTCGTTAAAATCTAGAAACATGGTGAATGGTTGTGTTGCTCTGATGATGAACTCTGGTTGAGTCTGAAATGTGTCAATATATGTATGTATGTATGTAAATACTTTATTGTACATAAAACACAAAATAACACAAAAAAACAACAAAACAAAAAGAGTACAAAGGCAAACTTTTCCCTAAAAGGGATCTTTTCAAGCTAACCTAAACTAGAAAGGAAAATTTAAAGATAGGTGAACTATAATATATACATATATTATTATGTGCATAGCTATCATAAAGGTTCCAGGTGATCGAAGTAATGGTTTAAAGTTCATTGCATATTGGTCCATAGACCTATGCAAAGTAACACAGGATTCAATAAATTACCCATATATCTACCAGGTTGAACATGTCTCACCTGTGAATATGCCTTGTGGTTGTACTACAGCTTGCACGCTATGACAGCTAGTGCATTCAAATGCCATGCTCGTACAAGTAAGCCCTACACTACCTACTCGGATTACCGTGCCTTTGATGGTGACCAATTTGCCTGAAACATAAGTATAAATCTAAATAAAAACTGGACCCCCGGAAGAAAACTGTAGCACAAAATTTACATAATTGCAAAAAAATATTTACTAAAGATATTAAAATTTACCAAAATAATTGACTTTCAGATTTGAGAGTGGTATAACTGGCTGATGATTCAGAATTCTTACTTTTATCTTAGATTCACATTTGAGACTCTGAAATAGAAAATGTTTACCGTATAATAGAGGTTACTTGAGTTGAGAATTTATATACCTTTAAACAAGCAATTCTTATATATATAAATATATAATCAGAATCTCAGAAACAGCTCCGATTTCGATGAAATTCGGTATGTAGGTGTTTTCGGGGATGACAAATCGATCTAGCATGGTCTTATCTCTGGGAAAATGCTTACTATCGAGTTTTAGCCCGAGCAAAGCTCGGTCGCCCAGGTAATTTAATTTATGGAATGTGACATAGTACATTCACATAATTCTACAGCTGATTACTTAAATTAAATTACAGCTACATGGGCTAGTGCTCAATAGTTTAGCTCAGTTGCATAGAGGTTGCATATGTCCAAATTTATACTTAAGTGAAAAAATCTACCTCATGTAAACTATATTCCAGCAGTGGTAATGTAAGTTCAGGCTTCTCGAATATATCTGAATTGAATGTTGGCCAGCTACTAATAAATTCTGTGTCATTTAGTAAAGTTTGTACATCTAAAGGCACACTTCGAGTTTGGTCAATCTTCTCCAAATCAAACATATTCTTATTCTTCTCAATGAATGCCTTAAAACAGTTTATGTGATCAGTGAACTCCGCGTTAGTTTGGTCTGAAAACATTTTGTAGTTTAATGAACATAATTCTTGAATAACTTATTTTATAATTGTTTTCACATTAGTTACGTACCTTGTGAAGGTAAGTATAGGTTCCAGACATTGTTTCCAGCGTTTATCGGAACTATGATAGGCAACTGGTTAGCCGGTGCTCTTGAAGTGCTTGCAGTAGTGTTAGGCCGTGTAGAAGAGTTGTGCACACTTTGGTTATCAGAATTATTCGAGTTTTGCTGGTTGCGGGATCGATACCAATTATTTTTATAACGGCCTCTCCAGTTGCGACGCATTTTTAAAGTACCAAAAAGAGTAATTTGCTTGCAATAATTTTAATTTCCAGACTCCCGCTGAAATC
This sequence comes from Choristoneura fumiferana, assembly GCF_025370935.1. Taxonomy (NCBI): domain Eukaryota; kingdom Metazoa; phylum Arthropoda; class Insecta; order Lepidoptera; family Tortricidae; genus Choristoneura; species Choristoneura fumiferana. The sequence continues at coordinate 14,549,010 of NC_133489.1, read as the reverse complement.
TGCAGATTATTTCATTTTATGATAGTTTTGACATGACAGATGACAGATGCATGCATTTAGAGGGTTGAAAATAATATATCAGAATTTGACAGTTAAAGTGATCAGCTGCGCCACCTGTTAGTTGTCTTCAGTACTGTTTATAAAAAAGTCATGCATTTTGCCTCGCAGTTTTAAAAATGATCGATTCTGCGTATTTTTTGTTATTAATTTTAACAATCAACAATAATTTAACATTAAATTACAGTTGAAGCCATAAATACTGTAATTAATTTAAGTTACTTAAGTCGCTAGTACCCACTCACTCTTTACTAGTTAGTATCCATATCCCTTTAAAGTTTTAAAACATCATAAAGACTGTGGCTATTTATTATTTATATGTATTTAGTAAATGCGCGGTGTTCCCCAAGTATTTTATTATTTGCTCTTGATCTAGTGTTTAATCGAGTATCAGCTCCTCTGGATACTTCCGGTTTATTTATGTTTTAGGATGTGTAAAAAAAAATTTGCTATGTAGACTTGTTATCATATTAAACATACGGAATCGGATTAAATCTAAAAAAATAAATTGCACGATTAGAGATATGAAACTTCGCACCAGTGTTTTAATGAAATTCACGATGTTATTTTTGCGGATTCCTTCGAGTATTCAGTTAAAATCCCAGATTTTTAATTCAACTACTGGATATATTATGGTTTGCGCGCAAAGCCGCGGGTAAACAAACACTAGTCACAAAAGTGAAGTTTTGAAAGTAAGCCGCGTTAGTTCCGTTTTTTGCCACGTTCATTTAAATATTTTTCTGTTTCGCACTGTTTTAATAATAATACCCAAAGAGTAGTATAATATACAAGCATAAGAGAGCCCTCTCTCTGCTCATTATGCAGAAGGTTTTGAAGCGCCGTCTACATTTCTTAACAAGTACCATTGCTGTATATAGCCATACGTATAGCTAGTCACACACAGGTATTCTTTTACTTTACTGGTTTTGCTCCCAGCTCAAACCACATAAAAAGTAAAAACAGGGCTGGTAGGACCGCTTGAATTCAGTCTTGTTAAGTTCAAACCAGCCTCACTTTTCCGTTTGCAGCATTGTCTTTACTTTTTATGTGGTCTGAGTTTAGATTGTTACGTAGCCATCCTTTTCCTTGTTGCGCGCGAATAGACCCCTGACAGAGGGTTGCTACACAAAAAAAAATTGTAACGACTGAGCGGATGCAATTATGAGACTATTATATTATATTATTTTATTATTTATTATATTAGGAATACGATTGTCAATTTCGAAAGTAAAGTTCATTTTTGCGGTAATTATCAACGACAGAATATTTTTGAATAAATAAAATTTTGTGATGTCAAACTTACAGCGACATCTATTTGAAACAAATAACAACAATCTGTTTTATTTTACATTAAACAAAGGAGATGGCGGGGCTATCGATGTGAATTAGTACACGGTATAGGCAACTGACCCCCCTCTGATAATACCTCTGTGGTCACATGTTGTCAATGGTATATTTTTTAATTTTTTTAATTTATCCCTTAAAAAGTGGTGCATTGGGGATTGAACCCATACAGCACGTGGTCAAGTTTTCCAAGTCTTTTTGAACATCCCAATGTAAAAATCCAACAGTGCTCAGTAATTAACAATTTGCAATTTAAAGCAGTTATCATGGTGTACAAATGAGTTTCAATTTCTGTCATTTAAACGGTTTTTTAACAGACGTTGAAAAACTCTCGAGCGAATTATGTACGCAGCGTGTAAAATCAGCTTTACTTTAGGTTCTTTATGTAAGGTAGACTGATCAGCAGCGTAAAGCCTGGTTGAATACCATAGATCATAGTAATAAAATCACAGATCTCAGTCTCAGATGAATAAGCCAGCTCTCCTACCCATGGACGTACTACCCCCATACTACCCAAATACATCCATGCTCCTACCTCTATGAATGAAACTCTCTTTGGAAGCTAAGCGCCCGTCGTTCATAATTCGAATTTTAAAAAAAAAGTTTCTTTTATTTGAATTTCGATTGAAATATTTATACGTGTGTCTGACATTCACGTCAGCGCGTTGTGTAGAGAAGCTTCTCCGCTGCGCTGTTATTATTATTGTTTTGTTACTTTAAAAGTAATTTGTTGAAGTCATGGCTGACGAGGGCGAGTCCCCAAAGGTGGAGGGTGGTGAGGGCGGAGATGATGCTGAAAAACAAAAAGCAGCCGATGAGGCAGCTGGTAAGATCGAAGACATTACAAGGAGGATGTCGCGGAAGCAATCCATGTTCCAGAAGCAGGCGCCGCCGACTGATACTGAGCGCGTCGAAGTGGACCGGACGGCACTCGAGGCAATTCTCGACGTCAGCTCCCGTTTGAAGGATATTCAGAAGAAAAGTAAATTATCAATGAGCGCTTTGGCATTGGGTCACGAGTCTTACAAAGACAAACAAGTAAATAACCTTTCGGATTAGATATGAATGTTTTATTAAAGTAATTGCTTGATACTGAATTATGAATTGACTTTTATTTTGTAGGCTAAGGCAAAGGAGGCCCGTAACAATCGCATGGGAGGCCTGAAAACTCAGCACAGGTTTTTACTTGAGAATGCAGCCGCTATCTTGAATAAGAGCAATGAATATGTGCTGGTTAGTGAGTTTTTCTTTAAGTAGGTAATTTACTGGTAAATCTAATCCAGACATTACATAGATATGTAGGTACAGTCACCAGCACCAATATCTGACACAACGAGCGTGCATAAATATCTGATACGACTCTATTTCTCGGGCCGGAAGGACGTGTCAAATATTTTTGCACGCTCCGCTGTGGCAGATATCAATACTGGTGACTACTAATATGAATAAGTACGATATGGTACCAATGTAAATTTTAGAAAAGGTCATGGAAAGATCTCATTGATTTAGGTCTTGAATCTTTTTACCTAAATTGGCTTCCCAATGGGTGTAGAGTTTGGTACTAACGTATTTCCTTAGGGCCAGTTCAGCCTGACCGCATTACATAATTGCGAACTGCCAACATGTAACGTTCTGATCTGTTGAAACTTAATTTTAAAGTACCTACTTACCTGTACATGTTTTCACCAGTTTGTAAGCTGGAATCTGTTTGTCATGTGTAGGTCACGCAATTCACACATTTTATATGCCTTGGCCGAGGCCGCACTACGGCTAAACCACCGCGGTTTTTAATCGCGTGCGTTTTTTATACAAGTAAACTTAAAACCGCCAGTGCGGACGCTTGCATTAGTTTACTTGATTCACAAAGTCACGCGGTTGAAAACCGCGGCGGTTTAGCCGTAGTCGTAGTGCGGCCTGGGCCTAAGGCAGTGGTCCGCAAAGTGTGTGCCGCGGCACTGGTGTACCGTGGTCATTAGTTGGTGTGCCTTCGAAAAATAAGATTATTTCATGAGGACGGACGAAAAATACTTACACAGATGTAAATCATTTATGGTGTAGGTACAGTCAAGTCAAGGGCAAAGATATCGACACGGCCAAAGTTACAAGAATATGTATACACGACTTTATGCACTTAACATTAAGGCCGTGTATACATATTTTTGCAACTTTGGCCGTGTCTATATATCTTTGCCCTTGACTGTAGGTACCTCCAAAAATGTTCGTTTTCCTAGAACACAAAAAATTGCGGAAAACTGCCTAAGGCATTGACTATGTGCCTAAAGAAATTAACGAGCGTCTAATTGCTTTGGTAGTCAGGAAAACCTGAATATTTACGCTTATTTTTTTGCTTACTTACACTTGCCTTGTATGTCGTATCGTAGCGAAAAAGTAATTTAAAGCCTGGTTTAGATCAGCAGGGCTACTACGAAACTCGAAACTCGAAGTTCGTGTCGTGCGGTCTCTTTGATACTTATACAATTTAATACGAGAGCGAGAGGGACGGTACGACACGAACTTCGAGTTTCGTAGTAGCCCTGCAGTACCTACCACTACCATGAGTTTACAGTGACCGTACTCGATAGCGACGGCGTAAATTATTTGTAGAGGCGCTGTACAATTCTCCATACAAATAATTTACGCCATCGCTATCGAGTACGGTCACTGTAAACTCATGGTAGTGGTACTGGAAGGAAATCGTTGAAGTTGCACTAGGTACCTACATGGCGGCGCTCGATTCGGTTAACCGCTTCATACTCGTTCGCTTCGCAACCTCGCATCGCAATGTAATGCCACTTGGGGTGACACTCTTTCCCGGCCCAGATAACACCGACATGGAAATACCGGCGCTGTTTTTTGTGTACACGCCCAAAGAAACTGACAAGAGCTTCTATGGGCGTGTACACTAAAAACAGGGTCGGTATTTCCATATCGGTATTATCCGGGCCGGGAAGGAGTGTCACCCGCGACTTGCACGATTTTTATTGCAGGCCTATAATACGAAGTGCAAAATTCGAACTTCGTGTCTTGCCATCCCGCTGACGCTTAAATATTGTTTAACACGAGAGTGAGAGGAACTTCGATTTTCGAATTTAATAGTCTAATTTGGGCTTCAGATGTTGCCAATACGGATCATGGATCTGCTCATGTGCTTTTTGCTAGTTTGCTTTATTAAAACACTTCTACAGGGCAATTTTTACTTTTGCTAATTACAGGAAGGTGTGTTTGACGCCGACATTCATGTAGAATTGATGGACAGTGCTGTCGCTGAAGGAGGCCGCAATTGTATAGTACTATGTGATGCATTATTACCGCCATTGAAAATGGGTTAATATTCGATGTTTTAATGTTTATACTTAAGACTTAAGAACTCCCTTCTTACTCGCACTCTGATATCAGCTGCACTTAATAAAAGTCACATCATTTACATCCACTCTACATTACTCTGAGGCATCAACTTATCTTAGTAAAAACAACTACTTCCAAACGTAAATATGTAGATTATGATCGCAGAAAGATAAACAAACTCTTGGTGATTCAAATATATGCATACTTAATAGTAATAGGTACAGTCGAGGAAACTGAATAAAGTACCAGGATGGAACCTTTTCATTTTCAATTTCACTATGATTTCTGGGAAAATGTACCTATGGGTTGTCAATATGGTATTTGTAGCACAAAGATACGCAAGTCGGTTTCTTTGATTGTATGCGTTTGACCACAAACTCGTAGGTACCTATGAAGCTAAGCAGATTATAGGCAGTCTAAGATGGAGTGCGCTTGCAGCTCTTACCAAACGGTTTTGATAATGCGGGGTTTCCACGTAACGAGCTAAATCCAGTGGCGTAGCTAAGTGGTCAAGGGTCCCGGTGCATAGAGAAAGAATTGGGTCCTCATCCCCTCTTTCCACGCACATAGCTTGAACTTATATTGGCCTTCAAAGTTATAGATAGGAATAAAAATAGGATACAGTGAGTTGAACTCATCCCCGATAGGCTCAAGCCTGCTTACAATATTTTTTCCTGTCTTTTTTAACCGACTTCAAAAAAGGAGGAGGTTCTATGTTCCAATGTTTGTATTTTTACAACTTTTGTCGTTAAAGTCAACAATCAAGGCATATATCATAATATTGAACTTGGCTCTCATTTCACATATTTATGTTTTGATGGGATATAATATACCTACTCGTCGACATTCTTGTCCTTGATTATAAAACTAAAATCACTACTTAAAGAAATGATTGAGTATGAGTATGAATACGAGTATAATTATCTTGCTAATGTCGACTCCATGGCTCACTAACGTCTTACCGTGCGATGAATACTTCGGTGCATACTTATGAACATATTCTTATATAACAATATTTTTTATCCCAACATTTAGAATCTGGCCGGTTTGTCCCAAATCAGAAAGGGTGGATGGAGCGAACGTATCTTTCGGACTCTTCAACAATAGGCACCGAAGGGAAATGCGTTGCCATGTACAGAATCAAAAACAAAGCCATCGACACCAAGAATGTAGCAGATGTATGAACACTTAACTTTATCTATACTAATATTATAAAGAGGTAAAGTTTGTGAGTTTGTGTGTTTGTGAGGTTGCAGGGGGTAATCTCTCGATCTACTGATTTAGATGAAATTCGGTATACAGATAGTTTGAGTCCCGGGGAAGGACATAGGATAGTTTTTATCCCGGAAAATAGCATAGTTCCGGCGGGATAGCGATAAACGAACTGATGATGTTGATGAACTGATTTTCACTACCACCACTGGCGTTACTAACTCTGTTTGCTTGCATTATTGCTTGCATGCTTGCTTGCTTGCTTGCATGCTTGCTTGCATGCTTGCTTGCCTTCTGGCTTGCACGCTTGCTTGCATGCTTGCTTGTTTTGCTTGATTGCTTGCTTCTTTGAAATGTTTATGGTTGACGCGTGCGAAACCGCAGGTAAAACCTAGTTACAAATAAAATTATTTCGAGCGTTAACTTACATTTATGGCCTGCAAATTCTCTTTGTTACTTTCAGGACTACTATTTAGTATACCTCGATATAGATCAGCAGACTGAGAATATTGTATCTGCTATTTACAAGACTATGGACAGGGTGTATATTCCAGCACTGAAGGAATGCAAAGCGTGGGGCGATATCAACCCTCCTAATCCGAAAAGCCAGGATATCATAAAAACATACGTGTCTAAAGTCATGTTGTTTATCGATTACCTGGCTAGTAAGTAAATTGAGTACTTATTCATAATTATTCTCAAATCATTGTGATAACTTCACTTAGATTAGTAATTTTATTCGATTTGTCCAGCATGAAATAATAATAAGATCTACAGGTTTTCATGTTCTCTGATTTGTTAAATAAAGCATTGATATATTTTTAAAAAGAAACGAAAATCGATCTGGACTGCTGTACAAGGTTCAAGGTAAACCTGACACTGTATGAGGAAGAGCTTGCCGATCAAGAGAAAATGAAACTTGCCATTACTAAGACCTACGTTTTAGAGGAAATCTGCACTTTCGTGAAACAATGGATGAAGCAAATAACCATGGTAATCAATTTCTTTATACCTAATATATCGCCCAAATCAAATGCCTTCAAACTGCACAGTACATAAACTGGCATTGTGGTTGGTTACTAAGTTCAGTCAGTATTAATTAATTATAATATCTATCGATCAATTGTTAACGAAAGTCTATAAGCAAGTAATAATATTAAGTTACTTAACGCATCAAAGCACGCGCAACGCATCTGTAACCAGGAGTCAGGTTATATGAAAGCATCGTGGTTTTATGTATCCCTAAGTTCTACTTGCTTAGGTAGCATACCGACATTTTATAAACTTCTACCGCTAGAAAATATAATTTATATTTGTGCGATCCTCTAGGTTTTAGTACAAAGTCAGCAGCTTCGTCGGGAACCTTCTAATATAGGTCCTTTAGCGGAGCTGGACCACTGGAGGCGCCAGCTCACCACTTTTACGTCTATCATCGAGCATATCAAAAGCGATCCTTGTCAGATGTATATTCACACGCTCATCCGTGCCAAGTCCAAGCTCATCAAGGTATGTTTAATGATCTTTAGGATTCCAGAGATTTCAAACGGTAGGGTTAATTTTGTTTCCAAATTTTCTACTTTCTTTTTGAAGAATTTAGGCTTTAACTTTGTTTTATTTAAAAATACCAACATTAAGGCCAAAGGAACACTTTATTTTTAAGTAACTTAAATACTTATTGTTTACATTTTAACCAACAGAAATGGAGACAGTTGGATAATCAAGTAACAGATTACTATAATGAAGCGTATGATAATGTCAAATATTTATACGCCCTGGAAAAATATTGCGAACCATTGTACAGGTACTTAATTCTTATAAGTTCTTCGTTTATTAGATCTCTTCTGCTTCAATTTTTTTACCGTTTATATTCTAAAGTCGTGAAAATAATAATATAAATACTCGCATGATAAAGAGTATACGATGAATTATATTTTATAACCACTCGTTCACAGATGTGATCCCCATACTATGCAGCAATATATACCAGGTTTGATATACACAGTGCGGATGATATTTGCAACGTCGCGCTATTACAATACCACTAAACAAATTTCCACATTGCTGGTCAAAGTCACGAATCAAATACTTAATATGTGTATGGATTACTTGACCAATAATGGGAGGAAAACAATTTGGAACCAGGATAAACTTTTTTTCATTAAAAAATCTCGGGTGAGTTTAAAATTCTTTTAACAACAATGTTCGCCATTAGGAGTCTAGCCCGCTTATACTTTGTTATCTAAGGTCATGTGGTACCGTTCAGTTTCAGAAGTGAGATTGAGGATATTTTATGTAGTACTAGAGTTTACCCTCGGCTTAGCACGCGTAAACTATTCGATCTTGGTACGATTGAAATTCCGGGATTTTATTAAATTCCCCCGGGAATTTTGAAAATTTATATCGTGGTCTTCATTGATGTTGTGTTAAGAAGTAAGAACAACTGTCTAAAATTTCAAGACTCTAAATCCAGCGGTTTAAATTCCAAGATTTTATCCCTTTCCCGTGGGAATATCTGGATAAAAAGTAGCCTATGTGTTATTCCAGATGTACATAGCAAATTTCATCCAAATCCGACCAGCCGTTTTAGCGTGAAGGAGTAACACGCACATATTTATTACACATACCCAACTATCATCACCACCACACTATGCTGACTGTTTCGAACGTGATCAGAGTTCATCATCAGAGCAAGACAGATAGATAGATAGAGAGAGAGAGAGAGAGAGAGATTTGCTCTGGTGGTGATTTAGGGTTAAAATAAAATTATATCTGCAGCTCTGTCTCGGCCTGTATGGCTTTTATCGGGAGTGTTATGCTGAGACGCAAAAAGAGATGCAAGAAGCGGCAGACGAAAGGCCATTTGGTTGCTCTGAAATGTACATTTTCGGAAAATTTGAAACATTTAGAAAAAGGGTTTTGAAGGTACGTACGGATAAATACAGATAATTGCTATAAGAGACCTTCATAATATTCCTTTGAGACGATTTCTTCCCCAGATTATCGATTTGTTCCAAACTTATATCACGTACTATGTTTTAAACAAAACGACTCTGGAGGGCATCGAAGAATACGCTGCAAACTTTAATAAGCTTTTTAAAGCAATTTCCACAAAAACTTATGATGCTATGGATCATAGGTAAATATTCATCAATATCGCTATTTATTATACTGAGTACTTTTATTTACTTATACTTGTTGTCACAACTTTTTCAGACGCCCGGATTTTGATAGAGACTTTAAAACCTACAAAGACAGTGTAGCTAACCAGGAACTGTTATTAGAAAACTTCATGATAAATTTAAGTATCAAATTTAATTACATTAAAAACAATTTGCATTTAGGTTTGTTTTTAAAATTTTCATGTGTGGTATTTATTTATTCTATTACAGAGCGTCAATAAGTGTCCCACTACGGAAATCGCACTGCATTTGTTGCATAGATTCGAGAAACTCCAACTTGAATGCTTGTACCTCGAAGATCAATACTACGACTTGATAAGCAAATACACTGGCGAAATCGAGTCTATTCGCGACAGGTAAAAATAAGTCATTTTGCGATCGTCATCACCTGTACTTAATTGTGCATCAGTTCCATATTTAACAGGTTCCCTGTCTATGAGGTACATGCCCCTCATGCGACCTTACTGATGATTCATGGATGGACCTTACTGGTACGTCCACGAATGACCAGTGATTTAAATAATGCAGTTGTTCTTTCGATAAATAATAAATTTTATTACGTATTATATTATTTGTATTCTCGAACCTTAGATAACCAATGAAAATTACTATGGGGACATTACATTGGCGTTATTAAATAACTTTAACATTACTAACCTAAAATAACCTAAAACCTAAAATTGCTAAAAGTGGGTCCGAAGCCGCTCTGCCTACCCCATTTGGGAATGCAGGAGTGATGTTTGTGTGTGTGTTTATCATTACTATGGAGACGTGACAAAAAAACGCTCCACATTGCTTCGGGACAGGGAACCTGTTAAATTATAAATAATTATTTAAAGGTATAATGAGGAGAGAGAAAATCCTGAATTGCCAAGGAATATGCCTCCGGTTGCGGGAAGAATTATGTGGATAAGATTCTACGACAAAAACATTCAACATCCTATGAATGAATTTCAGAAGCACGATGAAGTCATAACCCATATGGTAGGTATCAAGTAACTACATGGAAATTTATGAGAATTTAGATTTTGATTGATTATAAAAAGGGTTTTCATTTCAGAATACACAAAGATGTATCAAATTGTTCAACGTCATGTATATTGTATTTACGGAGTATGAACTAATTTATCATAAAGCTTGGGCTGAAAATGTTGGCCAGGTGAGCCAAACACTGTATCGTTGACCAAATAAAACCATGACATGATCATAAGTAGAACTAGTTCTTAAACGTAGGTTGTTTCCTGTATTCCTTATAGCTTGTTTTGGGCTCAGTACCTACATAGTGGGTCATGCGCGGCTATCGCTACATTGATATTGAATCGTTATTTACGGAGTTCGTATTTTCATGTTTTAATTTCAGGTCCGGCTTGGTTTGATTGCACCTCTTTTGATTAGACATCCTGTGACGAACTTGTATATTGTGAATTTCAACGTCTACATACCCGAATGTATCAGGGAAGTTGAATACATGTGGCAACTAGGTTTGAGTGAGTTTCAATCATCGAGGATATTTATAGTCTTTAAAACATGAATAATATAATTATTTTGCAATATTAATTATGTTTTGATTTTTAAAAGGCGTACCAGACTCTGCTCAAGTTGTTGCATATTGCAAGGATCAAATATTAGGGAATTGTGAAAGAATAAAACAACTGGTCGAGCGGAATAATCAAATCAGGCGGTAAGTATACTAATATACCTACATAAACTAAGTTTTTTCATACTGATTTAAAATTTGCTAACTGAATTAATACGAGACTGTATTTGCAGAAGTATGCCAAAACTGTATTTGCCGCTTCTTCGAGCTCAGCTTGTCAAAATGGAGAAGGCTTTTCTACCAGGACTGTCCACAATAACCTGGACGTCACTCGAAATACCAGCTTATTGCACTGCTATCGAAACTGTATTGGACGAAGTAGACTTATTTGTCAAAGAGGTAACTAAACTACCTAGCACTTAATTTTCGATAATTTATATGAAGTAATAAAAATTTCGTTTTACATGATGTATGTACTTACATTTATTATTTGTAGGTGGTAGATATGAAAGAGGCTCGAATTGATGCTATTCTGCAATCGATCACTAAAACTTTACTAGTATATTTACCTGAACTAGCCGTAGATCCTAGCGTTTTCTACGAGGAAAATCTGACGAGGCGTGATGAAATCGGTAAGAATGACCTAATGTTACGTACATATTGGACTTGCTATTTTACGTTTAACAAGGTATAATACTATGTTTGGCTTTGATTGCACAGCGGCGGACTTACAGCAGAAGTCTTGGAATGCTGAAATAGCTGTGATTGAACTTATACATAAATTCCTTGATAGTGTGCCCAGCAAGCAAATACAGGATCTTAAAAATAACTGGTAATAATAGTAAATACAACTAATTTAATCGATAACTATTATTGATTCGTTTTCAAGACGTTCTCAGGTATTTATGTTTTATATAATTATTTTTACTTTTTAGGTTAGATCCTGAAAAAGCTTTGAAGCAAGTTACTTCAGCTACAAGAGTCTTCCCTGAAGATGCTGGTATGTTTTGCAGCAATCTTGGTGTTTTATTCATATCTTATGACAGCGCCTGAGGCTTTTTTAATTTACAGCCATTTATTTCTTGGGAATTTCCTCAAATTTGTCCTTATTTCTTGTAAACATCATGAATCGATTTGAATAAAACATGTTCTTAACCATCGCTAGAAAACCTGATTTCAAATAAAAAACTGGCCAAGAGCGTGTCGGACACGCCCAAAATAGGGTTCCGTAAAAATTAAGTAATATTTTTGTAAGGATTTATACGGAATCATCCAAGTTTACTACTAATAATTCTCAAGCAAACAGATTCTGAATTTTTTCAAAATTTTCCACCCAGCGGTTTAGATTTTAGAGGGGGGGGGGGTCGCTCGATTTTAATGAAAATTTGCACTTTAAAGTTGAAGATTTCGCAAACAAATCACTGAATCGAAAAATCGTCTTAGCAACGCCCTAAAGGTTTTAAAAGAACTATCCAACGATACCCCACACTACATGGTTGGATGAGAAAAAATATCACCCCCACTTTACGTCTATGCGAGGTATATTTTGTCGGTATAGTATACATATATATTCTTGCAAAATTACAGCTTTCTAGCTTTGATAGTCCATGAGCAAAGCCGCGGACGGACAGACAGTTTTTGCCATTTTGGCTACGGAACCCTAAAAAACCGCATTCAAAGCGGTCACCTGTTTAAGAGCTGCGGTGCCACAGACAGACAACCGTCACAGTCAAACTTATAATACCTCTCTTTTTGCGTCGGGGTTAATGAAATGAACATCTACCTTTGCAATTTTTTTTACTTCTGCTTAGTTTAAGGCTAGGCATTGAAAATGAAGATGACTTAAGTCAGTCCTGTAGGCCTTTTTTTATTACGATACGTTAGATTATTTGTGAGTACTAAAAGCAACTTTTTGTTACAGCTTTCTTGGAAATTGAAAATCCTGATCGTTGGGATCTTCAGCCCGCAATTAATGAATGCAACGAGCTCTTTGCTTATTTTGCTACGAAATGTTTAGAAGCTCTTATAAAATGTACGCGACAGAGCTTAGATATGTTGAGGCGCAGAGCATCTGTGTCCAGGTAAGATTTTGGAATCATCGTATTTCAAAAAGGTGTAACTGATTAACATTGTAATTACTAATTACCATACCTTCTATATTAGTTTTTTGACAATGACAACTGACCCTGAAGAACAGAAGAAATTACGACCACTAATGCTATCGATGATGTACTTACAAATACCACGGATTCTGATAAAACCATCACTCGAAGAAATACAGTCTGCATTTTCTCAAGTAACTAATTATAATTAAATTGATTTCGATTCAGTGAAAGTTATATAACGATAAGAGCGATTTAGATTTATACCTGGTGTGCTTTAGGTGGTGCTTAATTGTATCATGGATATCCATAGAAATATATTCCAATGGGGCCAGCAGGAAGCTATTAAGAAAGAGAGACAGGAAAAGATGGCTGCGGGAGCATCATTGACTGCAACAAGAAGTGTCAGCGGTGCGACATTTTCAAATAATATCTTATTAATTTGGTATTAAATTAAAAAAATGTTAATATGTAGTATTTTAACGTGACTACTAGGATTGTAAGTACTGGCATCCAGCAATTTTCATTAAAAAGTAATTCCAGGGTTAACTGGAGACTATAAGGAAGATTGTTTTTCATGTACGGTCAAAGACTTTAATTTTATGGAACCTTTTCTCCTTGTTAATGAATGCTGCCATTTACTATTAAATGGTTCCATGGTAGCTCATGATTTTAAAGTTCTTGACCGTTCATGTGTATTTCTACAAACCTATGCCATAAGAACAGCAGCTGCGACATTTTACATGGTCTGGACGCTGTTGAGTTTAATGTTTTCTTCCGAATTCTGATATTAATTTGTAACATTAACTTGTTGTGTTTTTAGCTGGATCAAGATCAGCGTCAACCATAGCTGGAATAAGAAATTATTTCCGAATGGTCTCCGAGCATAAAGACGTCGTGAGAGCTGTAATGGCGTTACAAGGAATGATGTACATGTTTAAACCAGATATTGAGAAATTATTAAAGGTAATTTAATAAAGACCACAGTCATAAATGTAGATCATACAAATACGTATTTTATCTATACATATACAAATATGTTTTAGGGTTATGGTAAATTTGCCCACTTGTGGGCTGAGGACAGAGTGCAGCAGGTACAAGATTTTGTTGATTCCAATCCGTTGAACGTTATCATCCGAGACATGTTTAAAAAATACGAAAATCAGACTGAGGAAGTTATGAATCTTCCGGAAAGACATATTATTGGATCTATACAAATAAATACAGGTATACGAATTCATTTCTGTAATGTTAAATATAATTCTTATGGGCAGCAGCAGCAGCAGAAATGGCAGAAACTGCCAAAGCAGAAAAATACAGTGGTCTCGTGCCGAATATTATTTTGTACCTTTCGGCGTCGAGACCCTTGGTCCGTGGGGCCCTGGCGCTCTGAGTCTCTTCAAAGATCTATCAAAGAGACTCAGAGATACCACAGGAGACCGAAGAGCTGGCAGTTTCCTCGCTCAACGCATCAGTCTTGCGATCCAACGGGGAAATGCGGCCAGCATCTTTGGTACCATGCCCCAGGGTCCATTTTTAGATTTATTATAGTTTTAGCTTATTTAATTTTATTGTACCTAATACACCTTTTTTTTAGTTGGACCTGATTGTTCTGGAAATAAATATTCTTAAGTAAAACAATATTTAAAAATCATTTTTATCTTCTCAAAAATTTAGTTACCTATTCCTATTTTTTTCTTCAGATAATATTAAGTTGGGTTTACACGTGGAATCAATTGAATGGAAGAGGATCTTGGGCAAGTTACTGAGTGTAGCTTACAAAGAACGTGTGACGAAAATGATGCAGTTCATCAACGAACGAATGAAGACCATGTCCAAGAAGCTTAAAGACTTGGACGACGTCCGCTTGGCAATGCTGTGTCTTGCATTGATTAGAGAAGCATTTATTGAGTATGTTATTAAACATTTCTAAAAATTTGTATAAACCTTAGTTGTAGATCTTAAATTCTTAAGTCATGCATGAATTACTAATGAGATTAGATTTTAAAGTATTCAGCTTTGATACGGTAAAATGTGTTACAGAATGGATATGGAACTGGATTTAATTGAAGAAAGTTATGCAACATTTGGGGCCTTTAACGTAGACATTCCTAAAGAAGACGCCGATATGGTGGATGGGCTGCGTTATGCTTTCTCAAATATGCTGGCAACGGTAAGTCAATGGATCCAAGGAAACGATAGCATTATGAGTACCTACCTTAACAATTCTTAATATCAATATCAATGACAGTGAATTTATTGAACTTGTGCTTATGAAATTGCTAGTATTTATGTTGTTAGTCTTAAGTACGATAGATTATATTTTTAATTCTTTATTGTAAGATTATAATAAATGCGAAAGTAAGTATATTTGCCTATCTGTCTGTTTGTTACTTTTTTACCTGCTTATACCGCTGTGTTATGGAGATCCGTGGGCAAAATCACTGCGATTCCGTACCGTCACCGTTTTTTAAGCAGTGCAGCGGTGTGGCCGCTCCTTTATTTCTTATATTTATTCTTTGTATACTATCAACATTGTATATTAGTCACACAATGCTATGGTTTTTACTGTTATAGGTACTGTGTAATAAATTGAAATAAATAAATATTGGTTCCAGGCTGCTCAAATTCAACAGAAAATAGTCGAGATGCAAGGTCCTCTTCAGAAAGAGTTGACGGAGGGCGTGGCATCATTCCTTTCGGATGTGATGAAGTTCGATGCTGATTATGAACTAAATGGACCAATGACTCCTGGTTTGTCAGCAAGAGAAGCTAGCGACAAGTGGGTAGCTTTTAAAATAATTTAGAATTAATGGCGCTATGTTTCAAATAAACAATACAAACCAGTATTGTATTGTAGAACTGTTTATTTTTCGTGAAGCAAGTAAAAATAACATATTTCATCACATTAAATATTCAGATTATCATAAGAAGCGTCACAGTTCTGAAATTTAGGAGTTATTGCTCGTGCCCTTCGTCATCCATAAATCTATCGCAATATTTATTTATCAGATTTTAGGAAGAAAAAATATTATATTATGAAACATTATATAGGGCAATTAACTATGACGAAAAAAGCATTTAGGACGATGCGATATGAAACACAGTTCCGATCTTAGACCAAAATACGTTTTTGGGAAAATGAAATTTGACTAAGTTTTTGTGATTGCGGTAGGCTTCCTCAAAAATAAGTAAACAATGTTATAATAAGCAAGTTTTTCCCAGAGTAATATTGTTCCAATCGAGATTCGATGACTTGTGGAGACGGTTTGAGATGTATTCCAACGGTGAAAAATTATTTGGTATGGAGGTAAAGGACTACCCCATTCTACATGTTAGGAAGAAGGAGTTCAATCTACTTAGTAAACTGTAAGTACTCAATAGTAATATATCTATCTAAATAAATAAAATGATTTGGAAATTCCCTCGGGAATTTTCGGAAAATCTTGAAGTTTCAATTCTACTGCTAGAACTAATAGAATTTCTTTGCTCACCCGCGACCTTATGATAGCTAAGCTTAAGCAAGATAATAGGTATATAAGAGGATAAGATTATAGGTTATAGATTTAATGACAGATATATTTATGGATTATTTTGAGAATCAGTATATTGTGGGTAATAATAATATTGTGTATTATTATAGGTATTTCGATGATTTAATGATATGTTGGAGAGGAAGTATGAGGCAGCTTGATTTGTTTGTGAATGGTTGATTAAAAAGCATGTAAAAATAAAGTTCAAAAAAGAATTGGAATAAAATTGTTCGTTGAACTTTTTGGATTTGACAATTACAAAAGTTAATAATAAATATCAATTCAAAATTTACCGTACCTAAGCCCACGTACACAGATGCTGTAATACCAGCATCATCTACTCACCCGTGGCAGCATTTTCACTGTTATGTATATAGATTGCTAACTGTATCTCTTTCTAAGGAGAATATTGATTAAAAGTTAAATACTGCGAGTATTTTTCAGATAGCGATGTCAAATGGTTATACTAAATCAATAGCATGCTTAACGCATTTAGCATTTCTTACGTTGGCCGGTTGACTGACAGGATTTATAATATTTTAAAGTCAAACAATGTTAATTTTGCCTTTAAGACTAAAAACTCTTTGTACTATAGGGCCTAGAGTCTAGGCTTTGTAACCACAAACATAAGGTGGATAAAGGAACTAGATCGGGTGTGTACAAGCTTACTTGTAATGACTGCAATAAAGTATAATGTAGGTCAGACAGGTCGCAGTTTTAATGCAAGATTTAAAGAGAATGTTTCGGCTTATAGGAATGAGCATCCAGACAGATTAAATTTTGCCGGACATCTGTTAGAATCAAATCTTTCTTTATTAGACTCGGATTCTTATGAAGTGTTACATTATTGTGGCAAAGGGTTTCGTCTCAATGTTCTGGAATGCATGGAATAATTAGGTATAACAGTATGGGGTCTATTATTAATGAACAGGTAGATAAATTTACTTGCTACGGCTTGGGTCTAATTTCAGCAATAACAGTAATTAAACACGCCTTAACAGTAAATAAATAAAAATTCAAGGTAGTTTTATATGACGATTAAAATTTATTAATAACTAGCTTATGCCCGCGACTTCGTCGGCGCGGACCTAGGTTATCGCGCGGTGGCGCCTTCTATCGGAATAAAAAGTATCCTATGTTGATCCTTGGAGCTTAAGCTATCTCTATACCAAATTTCATCAAAATTGGTTCAGCGGTTTCGACGTGAAAGCGTAACAGACAGAGTTACTTTCGCATTTATAATATTAGTAGGGATGTATAATAATAGTTTGTGGCTAGTTTTGTTTCGTTTGGGAAAAAATATAGGTGGGTACTGAGGGAGTTACAGTGAAAAATGAAAACGTTTGTTGTGGTTTCTATCATCTGATAGCATGGTGTACAGTTATGTTGCTCTGAAGATGAGCTCTAGTTGAGTTCGAAACGCGTCAGTGTAGTGTGGTGGTGGTGACAGATGGGTTTGTGTGATTTATGTGTGTTCTTACAGTGTGGAGGTGGAGGAACTGCATGAACACGCATATTAGGTAGAGTCATTCACGATGACGCGTGCCGTGGTTCTTATTACAATGTCATTAATGTCTTATTTTGACAAAATCACGCGTCTTCGTGGATGGCACTAGGTATATCTAGCATAAGCTTAGCTACCATAAGGTCGCGGGTGAGCAAAGAAATTCTTTTAGTTTATTGATATGGACTATTGCTTACCTTGTAATTTTCTCTCTGTGTAACTGTTTTCTGTATCGCTTACTATTTCTGGTGTAGAATAAAGAGTCTTTGTATTGTATTGTATATGGACCTCCGCAAAGTAACGCCTGATTCAATAAATTATCTACTGCTAGAATTATGATTTCCGCATGTGAATTCGCGGGTAAAGGCTAGTATTACACTAATTCATGTCCACTAATGAGTAGATTTTGGAAGACAATCAAGCTATTTGACACAGTGGAAAGTTCGTCACAAGAGACATTATAAAAACAATAACACAATAAGTATACTGCTCGTAATATAATAACTATACTAACATCGCAAGTTAAATTTTAATTTTTGCCGTAACAGGTACAGTTTGTATCTGTCTGTGATGAATTCCATCGACGGTTATTTCGAAACGCCGTGGGTTGAAATTGATATTCAAACTATAATCGCACAATTAGCGGATTTTGATCTCAGGTGACAAAGATTTATTTTTTAATTTGACCATTATTTTGTGATATCCATCTATATTGTGATAAAATATTAAATCATCACTTTTAAAGGTGTCGTAAGTTGCCAAAAGGCATGAAAGACTGGCCAGCATTTATTGAGCTGAAGAATAAGATTGATGACTTCAATCAGACATGTCCATTGCTAGAACTGATGGCTGACAAGGCTATGAAAGATCGTCATTGGAAGAGGCTTGAGAGCTTAATGCGTAATTATTAGTTTTTAAAAACTCAATACCAAACATAATGTCGTACAATAATAATTATATGATTTTGGTTTTAGATTGTGTGTTGGATGTGGAGTCCGAGTCCTTTACATTAGCTAACGTTATGGAAGCACCGCTATTAAAATATAGAGAAGACGTTGAGGTACGTTTTGTTAAATACGTAAAGCTTAGCACTAAATGCCGTGACATTAATATCACTTTTTCCACGACACGACTTAAAATTTATTGATCAATAAGCTCCATCATTATTATTAAGTGTATATAATTAAGTTATATTAAAATGAATTAAAAACTTACAAAAAAACAATTACAATAACAATAAAATTATAACTACATAAAAATTACAAAAACCGAAATTAACAAAACAATAAATTAAATACAAAAACAAAAATTAATCAATACCTCTTCGCATCGTACTTGGCCCAAACGTACCCATTACTTCAGCGGTATTGCCCCGTTGTATGGCCAACGAGACCCGCTGGCGCTGGACCGAGTAGGACCCGGAACGGGGTCACCTCCTCTGTCCCTCATCCTGCGCCCCAAGTCCTAAACCAACAACCTGACGTCCACCCCCCCCAGGGGCCAGTCGTCTCGACCGCAAAAGGCATTGATGAATTATATTTTAGGATATCTGCATTAGTGCAGTAAAAGAGAAGGACATTGAAGCAAAATTGAAGCAAGTAATTACTGATTGGGCAGTGGTCGACCTATCATTTGCGCCTTTTAAGAATCGTGGTGAACTACTTATTAAGCCCCAGGAGACGCTGGACATAATCACGATGCTTGAAGACTCTTTGATGATTCTTAATTCTTTGGCATCAAATAGGTAATCTAATAAACTTTAGTTTATTTTAGTATGTAATAGTCCGTTTTTATTGCGAGTTAATTAACTTCACTTTAATTCATAGAGGGTTGTTTTATTAATTAAAAATGTACAACTTTCTAGTAGAGTGAGTGCTCTTGACAAAGGTTTAAACGCCTACTAGGAGATTTCCACATAAAAGAATGATCTTTTAAAAGGCCTTTCCCACTTTGATTTTGATGAAATGGTTTGTTACCCCTTGTCGAGCGGCCCGTCTAGAAGCTCTTCCTCTCTCCGGTAAGCTGTACATTTCATCTGAGGATAACAGCAACAGTCCGTCCGAAAAAAATATTAGAAATACCAATCTACCTTTTCACCAACAGTGTTTTGAAAAAGTAGCATATAATCATCAAATTATAGGTACAATGCCCCATTCAAGAAGGACATTTTACTGTGGATCAACAAGCTGGTTGGCACCAGTGAGATCTTAGAGAAATGGCTGGTTGTACAGAACTTGTGGATGTACTTGGAAGCAGTGTTCGTCGGTGGTGATATAGCCAAACAGCTGCCGGCAGAAGCCAAGCGATTTGCGGTTAGTACTCTTGATAGACAGGCATGATTGGGAATAAAACTAGAATGTTGGTGTACTTAGTGTACGCGTACAAGAATATTTGTTATAAAAATATCACGCCATTGTAGAGTGTAATTTTATTCATGAACGATCATTATTTTATAAACAAATAAGTATTTTTCTAGACAATCGACAAAACTTATGTGAAGATTATGTACCGTGCTCGCGATATTATTAACTGCGTTGAGACTTGTACGTCAGACGACACTTTGAAGCAGTTGCTGCCGCACTTGTTGGAGCAATTGGAAGCTTGTCAGAAATCTTTGACTGGTTACCTCGAAACAAAACGACTTATTTTCCCGAGATTCTTCTTTGTATCAGATCCAGTGTTACTAGAGATCCTTGGTCAAGCGTCGGATCCACATTCTATTCAGGTAAAAACTGTACATGATAAAATCTTGCCATGCATGATCTGGTGTTACTTTGCAATGAATGCTAATTTTCAAGCAGCACTTTTTTTAAAGTAAATAGTGGTTAT
This sequence comes from Choristoneura fumiferana, assembly GCF_025370935.1. Taxonomy (NCBI): domain Eukaryota; kingdom Metazoa; phylum Arthropoda; class Insecta; order Lepidoptera; family Tortricidae; genus Choristoneura; species Choristoneura fumiferana. Next base: position 14,528,368 of record NC_133489.1, on the reverse strand, counting down.
GAAAGTACACAATAAAAATACAACCATAATAAAATGTTAGATCGTCTGTGAGTTTTATAGCTCTATATAATTCACTGTGCCAAATCTTTTTTGTACCTACAACTTGTGACGCGTCTTTGCTAGGTTTTTATGTAAAATTATCTTAAATTGGACAATCGAGCCAGATTTGATCGTGTACAGACTTTATACTGCACTTAATAACTAATCAAGTAAACAAACTATGTATGTTGATTGCTTTTGGCTAAGAAAAAAATCAATAAAAATACAGCTTGTTGCTAATGAAGTAGATATTACTTATCTGTTACTTTTAACCGCTTTTTTGTTATTCAGCCGCATTTGTTAAGTATTTTCGACGCGATCTACATGGTCGATTTCGATGACAAAGAGAGGATAATCAAGATGAATTCTCCTAATGGAGAATCTATTCCGTTTGATCGACCAGTGGTTTGCATGGGTGGAGTTGAAGTAAGTAAATGGATAGGTTGGATGTTTAATTTGGAGCTAATATACCAATGTAGTACGTATCATACACGTAATGAAATGATTTACTTCCTCAGATTTGGTTAAATGATTTGTTGGACGACATGCATGATACTGTAAGAAATATGATTGCAAGTATTGCACAAACAATGGCTGGAGATCCAGAGTTTGAATTCCTGGTTGGATTTTGGTCTTTCCCAGGACAAGTAAGCAAATGCTAATAATATCGATGTTATATTTTATACAGATAGTTAAGGAATTAATTTTTCATTTAGATATATTATTTTAAGCAGAGATAAGTTTGCTTTACATGATCTAAATTACGTCGTCAAACAACCTGTAAAATAATCAAATAAGTATTCAGATCAACTTGTGTAATTATACATATTATTATCTGATCTGGTTTAATTATGTAATCTTCTATCGATTTAGGCGAGTCTGCTAGGAATGCAAATTTTGTGGACAAGTGACGCGGAATATGCGTTGAAGAAAGCAAGAGCCGACCGCTTTATTATGAGATTGACTAATCAGAAGTTCCTTGATCTGCTAAATGGTTTGATTGACTTTACCGTAACAGATTTGAATAGTTTAGACCGAACCATGGTAGAGACCATGATCACAATTCACGTACATCAGAGGTAAATTTGTGAAACACTGAAGTATCTTCCTTACTACGTTTAATTTTGAGCCATTTATGAATACGGTTTTGTAATTTCTCGTTACAGAGATATTTTTGATGATTTAGTCAGGATGAGGATTAAAAGTCCAGGTGACTTTGAATGGCAAAAACAAGCGCGATTTTATTACAGTGAAGATACGGATGACTGCATCGTATCAATCACAGATGTCGATTTCTTGTATCAGGTGAATAATTTGCTATTGTAAAATTGTAGTACGAGTAAGATACATATAGTATGGCATATGTAATAAATAGTTGTCATTAACTAGTAATGACGTCACTACCTGCCAACTCAATCTACTATTTATTTGTTTTAAAGAAAATAATAATCTAATTTTGCAGTTGGTTGAAATTAATCTTATTTCGGGGATATAAAAGTCTTTCATTATGGTGTTACTAGATGAAAACCCGGCTTCGCTCGGGTAAAATTTAGACTCATAATAATATGTCTGAAATTTTTTTTTGCCAGTGTAAAGACTGTCGTACTTATCGAAAAATCTGACGTATATTCCCAGCCTTAATATTATCACAAACGTACTTTCACAGCTAACCTACGTATCGGTATTTCACGTAGATATTTCTCCTAAATCTTATTTGCCCAAATAACTATGATGTCTCTGTCTCATAATCAACCCATAACGCCACTTTGATGTGATGACATTGACATGTTTACTTCGCAACGCCATTATATACTTAGTAATTTATTCAAGATTATATTGAAAATACTCAATAATCCGAATTTTCCGCCTACAAGTTGTCGACTCGGATTGATCATTTTTTTACGCTCTTCAATTTGATGTGTATTTCGTTCGAGTCTACCGTACCCCTTGACGAAATTATTAATATAGATGGTGGCATCATCTCTATTTTTTAAACATAGCTTCATTTGTTTTGTTTATATGTATGATTGATTGCATGTTCATCAGAATGAGTACCTCGGTATTACCGAACGTCTCGTAATTACTCCCCTCACCGATCGGTGCTACATTACCCTCTCGCAAGCTATCGGTATGAGCATGGGTGGCGCGCCGGCCGGGCCTGCTGGTACAGGCAAAACCGAGACTACTAAGGATATGGCCCGTACTCTCGGGAAGCTCGTCATCGTATTTAACTGCTCCGATCAAATGGATTTCAGAGGTTGGTTTATGGAGTTGGTACGTTTGTCTTCACAACTCTTCTAATTGTTCGATAGGCAGAGGCCTCTTTAAGCTCTGTCTGCTTTAACAAGTCTGTGAATTTACCTATTTAAAATTTCGAGTTTACTTACCTATTATTAAGTATAAACTCGAAATTTAAAACTTGATTGTATTTAAGTGAATATCTAATAAATACATTAATTTGGGTATCAGAGCGTAATTTGTAATCAATACCTGCAAGTTAAAGTACCTAACATAATGTCTGCTGAAATAATCCGGATTAATTTAAAAACACCATGTATTATATTTTATGTTATGATTTTAATATAGATACGTTTATAATATTATACGACTCGCAACTGTATTTTCAGGCTTGGGCCGCATCTACAAAGGTCTGGCGCAATCTGGCACGTGGGGTTGCTTCGACGAATTCAATCGTATCGAGTTACCTGTGCTCTCTGTAGCAGCGCAGCAGATCTACATCTGTCTCACTGCTCGAAGGGAGAAGAAAGAGTTCTTTGTATTTAGGTATCTATTGATAAGAATTGGTAGGTACTCAGACCCCGTTGGGCGTAGGTACAATAATTAATTATAGACTATATTCTCGACCTTCCGATAGCGAACATAATATCGAGGAGACGATTGGCCTGGCCAATTTGGCCAGTTTGTAAATGTTGATTGTGTAGGTTTATTATGACGAATTGCTTTACTTCAAGATGTTTGATATGATAATATAAAAAATATGCTGTGATTTTAGTGACGGCGATACCGTGAGTCTGAATCCAGAATTTGCGTTCATTATCACGATGAATCCTGGTTATGCCGGGAGACAGGAATTGCCCGAGAACCTGAAGATCCAATTCAGATCCGTGGCTATGATGGTACCAGACAGACAGATTATTATTCGCGTAAAATTAGCCAGTTGTGGGTTTAAAGAAAATATTGTGCTTGGTAAGCAGATTTGTTTAGCATCATTACTCGTACGGTGTGGCCTTTTGTTTACTTCGAATGTACGAGTATGTACTTCATTTATTAACATGTTTCTAGCTCGTAAATTCTTCACTTTATACAAGCTATGCGAAGAACAGCTGTCGAAACAGGTGCATTATGACTTTGGCCTTCGAAATATTCTTTCTGTGTTGAGAACTATGGGGTCTCAAAAGCGAGCTAATCCTGACAGCACAGAAGAAAACATCATGATGAGAGTACTGAAGTGAGTACCTAATTAAGTTTTGTAGGCTGTTAGTTAGCCACATTAACTCCTTGGTATAATTGTCATTTATTACATTTACAGGGAAATGAATGTCTCCAAATTAGTCGATGAAGATGAACCATTATTTGTGTCTTTGATTGAAGATTTGTTCCCAGGAATGAAGCTTACTCAAACAGTCCAGAGGTATATTGTTATTATTCTAATTTTATTATGCTTAAAAGCTCAATTTGTGGGTTTCATTTTGTTGCACCTCAATAATGTTAAACATATTTTAGAGAAATGCAACGTGCGATAGGGACAATTACAGAGCGCACTGGGCTCGTAAACCACCCAGACTGGAATTTAAAGATCATCCAACTGTTCGAGACTTCCCTTGTACGTCATGGTCTGATGACGATGGGTCCTACAGGTTCAGGGAAGACCACTTGCATCCACACTCTAATGGCCGCTCTCACGTTAATAGGAAGACCCCATAAAGAAATGAGAATGAATCCAAAGGTGAGGAAAGTCTAAATTTTTATTATAATTACTGTAACTTCACAACTTACTTAGAATGACACCAACATGGTAACAAGGGCATGATGTTATAAACTTTTTCATCTCTCCTGTTCGGAAAGTTTCATTTCATGGGTAGATAGCAGGGTGGAAAATTGCGTTTTCATCTCTAGGGTGGAAAGTATATTTTTTAAATTTTTTACGATCAGCCACGGAGTCGAAGACACTTAAGTTACGTCACTGACACTTTTTTTTCACGTTTCGGCATGGCCATCTAGATGCACGTCGTGACCAAGAAGCTTATATACAACACTGGAGGTTGAACGCCGAACATCCGTTTGAAACAAGAGATCATCTTTATTCCGTCACGAATATATTCCATCTTTTTCTTTAGTTAAATTAAGAAAGAGATGGAAGTCATTCGTGAAATGTGAAAGAAAGAGATGGAATATATAAATTAGTAATAAAGGTCCAACTTCTTCGTTCGCGTTCAACCTCCAGTTTTGTATATAGCTCCTTGGTCGTGAACAACTTCGGCAGTGGCAAGTGCGAAAAGGTTGGAGGTTGGATATAAGTTAATTAAATTTATTATTATTTATTATTTATTTTTCTCTTTTTTGTAGTATTTTTCCTCACAGTCGAAATGAAAAGTAGAGTGCCTAACTCGGGTGAAATTACCATTTCCCCTCGAACTATTAAATGGGTCACTTTCCACCCTTGGTTATCAATCTACTATTTCGATACGAAAAGGAAATCATAATTAATAGTACATTGTTGTAGAGGCTGGAAAGTAAACAATAGATGAACGGGGTAGTTTGGTTCGATTATACTAGTTCATCTATTGCACTTTTGACCGAGACTAAACATTGTGCTTTTCACGAACACTGCGAGGTAATAATACATTTATTACAAAACAAACAATAATAAACCAAAGACTGCGTCGCTCACGCCGATTTTAGTTTTTCTTTTGTGATATACGTATTTTTTTTTAAATAAGTCCGTTCTTAATGGCTAACCAAACCTAACCCAACCAAAAAAATAAAAACGTCATCCTCGTCATGCCCGACCAGCAGGGCTACTACGAAACTTGAAACTCGAAGTTCGTGTCGTGCGGTCCCTCTGACGCTTATACTATTTAATACGAGAGCGAGAGGGACGGTACGATACGAACTTCAAGATTTGATTTTGATAGATTGATTGATTTTGATTGGTCCATTTGGTCCGTCGTTTTAGCACGGCCGGGAAAAATATTATCGTTGTGTTTTGGGAGCCATAAATGAGTCAGCTGTTAAATGTACAATTCTTAGGTAACGTAAAACGTACTGGATTTAGGTTATCTATGGCCACATTTTCGAGCAGTGTCGTGAAAATTATCTTTTCAGGCCATAACAGCGCCACAAATGTTCGGCCGTCTAGACGTAGCGACCAACGACTGGACTGATGGTATCTTCTCTACCCTTTGGAGACGAGCCTTGAAAGTAAAGAAGAGTGATACCACATGGATCGTTTTAGGTGCCAACTTGTTGAACTATTTCATACTTTCGAATTTTCGATGCACTGGTCATGGGTCGAAAATTCTTATAATCATGTGTCTTGTATTCTTTTCAGACGGTCCAGTAGACGCCGTATGGATTGAGAACTTGAATTCTGTATTGGATGACAATAAAACATTGACGCTTGCCAATGGTGATCGTATAACAATGGCTCAGAACAGCAAACTGGTGTTCGAGCCAGATAATGTAGATAATGCTTCACCAGCAACTGTCAGTAGAATGGGGATGGTGTTTTTGTCGTCATCAGTGTTGAAATGGCAGCCTATTTTGGAAGTAAAGACCGGTTTAGTTTACATTACTTTAGTTTTTAGAGTTCTGTACCTCAGTTGGCAAAAATGGAACACGTGTAGAATCACTTTGTTATCCGTCGGTCTGTTTGTCTGTAAGGCCCTTTTTCTCAAGAATGCGTGGAGGTATCAAGTTGAAATTATATCAAATATCCATGTCTTGCTTATCGTCGTGACATATTTAGGTAAGTACGTAATAAATGCGAGTGAGTAGCATATTATTGTTTGTTCTGGACCACCTTTGTATTTTATTGTCTCTCCTGGACCACCGTTGTATTTTATTGTCTCTCCTGCGCCACCGTTGAAATGAATTGTCTGTCCTGCGCCAGCGGTGAAATGAATAGTGTATTGTTGTGTTGCGTGTCGTCGGGCGTTATCGGAGTCGTTGGCGGCGGCCCGGGCCCGTTGACGAGTCCGTTGACGGGCTGGTAAACGAGGCCGTTGACGGGTCCGTTGAGGAGTCCGTTGACGGGCTGGTAAACGAGGCCGTTGATGGGGGGCCCGTAGACGAGTCCGTTGACGGGCCCGTTGACGAGTCCGTTGACGGGTCCGTTGAGGAGTCTGTTGACGGGCCCATTGACGAGTCCGTGAACGAGGTTGTTAACGGGCTGGTTAACGAGGCTGTGAGCGAGGTAGTTGCTTTCTGATAGATGAGCCGCTTGCCCGTTTAGCCGTCTAGTGATAGAGCCAACGGCTCCGATAACGCCCGACGACACGCAACACCACAAAACACTATTCATTTCACCGCTGGCGCAGGACAGACAATTCATTTCAACGGTGGCGCAGGAGAGACAATAAAATACACCGGTGGTACAGGAGAGACAACAAAATACAACGGTGGTCCAGAACAGACAATAATATGCTACTCGCGTGAGTCCGTATGTAACCGCGGAGCACTCGCGACGGATGGTTGCTGAGGGTTCCAACAGTGAACCTGGCCGAGATATACTGAGAATTTGTGGCGCAGAGGTATAGCTCACGTTCCGGCCGTTTATATGAAAACGTTATACTGTTGGTCTTCTCTGTACTGTGATTACACTACTGGACGTTGAAAGAAACTTTGATAAAAAAAACAGGCCATTATCATAAAAGGGCATATATTTGTATACTCGTATCCTTTCCTTATTCTGCTACGGCCTTTGATATGCAGGTAACTATTATAGCATGACCTACAAAAAAGTCTGAAAATCTTAATTTTTTTGTCTGTCTATGTCAAAAACCATCGAAAATGACCCCACTCTTGCGTACATTGTGCTTAGGAGAGGGGCTTTACTAACCCTGATAGACGTCACGCCCACAAATTAGTACGGAACCCACTGTGCGCGAATACTTGACGGGTTTTTGGCATTCCCAATCCATTATTCAATTAATTTATTGGCCTTTAGGGATGGTTGAAGAAAAGATCAGACAAGGAAGCAAACTCTCTCCGTAACATTTTCAATAAAATTTACGATGATGTTCATTCGTTCTTACAACAGAAGCTTGCGGCAAAAATGAAAATACTTGAGGCTATTTATATCAGGTACTAGTGATTAAAATGTTTAGTAACTAGTAAGTTAAATTGTAATACATGTATAAATATTGTCAATATGTATTTATTGTTTACAATTTTGTTTCCGTCAATAGGCAATGTATTGATGTATTAATGGGCATGCTGGAAATCGAGATACCAGGTGGAAGTGAGTATATCTCCAATTTTTAATAAATGATTATAAAATAACTCTTAGGGCCTACGCTACGAGTAGATTGCGCTGGTGAACACTGCGGGCGCACCCCTGCTGATGCGGGGGTACGGGTAAAATTCGTCGCACGCGACGTGTACAGTAGCGCTGCACATACCATTTTTAATAGGCGTATGCTAGCGTAGGCTAAGTGATACGAAATTTGGCTTGTTTTTTTTTAAGAACTTCCAACGGAGCGTCACCTGGAGCGATTATTCATTTTCTCAATGATGTGGTCCTTGGGTGCCGTATTAGAGTTAGATAATCGTACAAAGCTGGCAGAGTACTTCACCAAACTACCTGTCAAAATGGACTGGCCCGGTGGAAAATCAAAGGAATGGATAATGCCTTTTGAGTACACTGTCACGCCTGCTGGAACATGGCAACATTGGTTAGTTAACCAACTTAGCACTGAAGTGGTATAGTAAGCTCACGTATACACGACAAAGTCTGACATATTAGCTATGTAAACGCAGAACTATGGTGGTAAGATGGTTTAGCCTGCGTCTTTGTTTTTGACTAGGTAGTTCTCTGTCGCTTGCCCGAATTGAATATGTAGATACTACTACCAATTCCACATGTCCGAATTTAATTAGCCATAATTGTACGTTCCGCGGCTCTTTATTTGCCATATTACCTAATCATGTGCATGTGACATGATTGCGAATAACATAATTTTTTGACCACTAATACATTTGCCGTAATCTTCAATACCCATTATATTTGCTTTCCCGGGATTCAACCAACGTTTAATACCAAATTTCATCTATATCGGTTCAGCAATTCAAGCTCTAAGAGGTAACAGATACCCGGGCATACTTTTGCATATTTGTAATATTAGTAAGAATACAAGACTGAGATTTAATTACGACAAATCAATTCTACAGATAATATCTGAGTAAAAACTGAAACTACTAAAGTAAAAGGGAGAGTTTGTTTGTTTTACTTAACGCAACGTGCGATTTGTTTTCCTTCGCAGGTCTGAATGCGTAGAAGATTACATTTACCCAACGGACAGTGTACCCGAATATGCATCGATTTTGGTCCCAAACATCGACAATGTTTGCATCTCCTTCTTAATAGAAACTATTGCAAAACAAAATAAAGCTGTGCTGTTGATTGGCGAGCAAGGTACCGCGAAGACGGTCATGCTGAAGAGTTACATGGCAAAGTATGACAATGAAGTAAAACTTTTTAAAGTCATTAATTTTTCTTCTGCGACCACTCCCAACATGTTTCAGGTCAGAGTTCAATTTGATCATAGTTATTACCTGTATGTACTATTTAGGACAAATAATACTATTTTTTTTTAAATTACAGCGAATTGTAGAGTCGTACGTCGAGAAGAGAGTAGGAATGACTTATGGTCCTCCTGGTAACAGAGCTATGACAATCTTCGTGGATGATATTAATATGCCAGTTGTAAACGAATGGGGCGATCAGGTATTTTATAACATACAATATAATACAAATATTCTTTATTGCACACCACAAATCAGTACAAAAAAAAACAATTTGTTTTAACTAGCAAAATGCTAATTAAAGTTTTGTTTTGTCAGTAGGTAGGTACACATTTTTTTATTGTTACTAAATTACATTACATTGTACACAAAATTGTTAGTACACTCGTAAATTGGTAGGAGTAGTAGGTACAGTAGAATCAGGCTGCGTTTCCGCCACATAGAAAGAAAGAAAGAAAGAAGACATTTATTCACTAACACAGAAGACAAACATATAGGTACAGCATAATTTACACAAATAGACCAAAAATAATAATAATAGTAAATTACAGAAAACACATGAAAATAGTAAATATATAAATACACAATTTTGTGTGTCCCCGCGAAAGTGAAACGGTCGCTGACTCAGCATTATGCTGAAGTTTTAGACGCCTGCTGCTGCGCTGTGTGAGAAGTGTTTCTATTGGTTCTTGAAAAACACATTCCTCGCAACACATCGTCGCATATCTCTGGTAGAAAAACAGCCTTATATAGGTGCTATTGTGATTACAATTTCTTCACTGACAAAATACGTAGGTATTAAATTGGTCAATAATCAATTACGACATAAGTGCGGAAAGTAGGCAAATTCCCGAGATTCTAAAAATATTGAATAAAAAAGAACAAACTTCTTTTATTATTGCATTATATTTTCTTTATTGTCAAACAGGTTACTAATGAAATAGTGCGTCAAATGATGGAGTGTGGTGGTTTTTACTCCTTAGAAAAGCCCGGGGAGTTTATTATTATTGCTGAAATACAAATGTTTGGGGCTATGATCCATCCCGGTATGTACTTCATGTCATATTTTATTTTATTAGCTAAGCCCGTCATTAACTTGCTATGAAAACTACTATTGATTATGAATGATCAAGTACCTAAGTTAGCAAAAGAGGCGCATACAATACAATTTTTTTTTTACACAAAAAATTTCACAATATTTTATTCCGAAATATTGATTCTTCCTATCAGGTGGTGGTCGAAACGATATTCCGCCTCGATTGAAGAGACAATTCAACGTGTTTAACTGCACACTTCCTAGCACTATTTCTATGGACCGAATATTTGGTAAAGTATCTACCTTTTTTATGAATTAAATTCGGGTTTTGTTCCGCGTACCTTGATTTTACCGAAGCTCGATATTTCGGCACAGTTGCATGCGCCATGATCACGAGAGGACTATCGAGAAGTATCTACCTATTAATAGCAATGATAATACATATAAACAAGAAATATGAAATGTCATTGATTATAGGTACGGGATCAGATTTCAAATGTACATATCATCAACAAGGAGCGGAATTTCTCATAGCAAAAATCAAACATCAAAGGGATTGAACATAAGTTTTATCGACTATTCCAGTTATCAATGTTATCGAATCGACTCTTCTTTTTATCGCCTTGTAACATTATTCTGTAACATTTGACCTCTTTGATAAGCGACTTGCATCTCCATATTAAAATAAAATAAATCGCGTCACCGTCACACTATGAAATTCATGTCGCTTGAGTTTTTCTTAGTCATTCCCGTGTTATTAAAATGGTTAATCCTAAAAGAAAAACGATTGACAAATTGATTAAAAAACATCCCTTACTTATTTACAATTAAGATTCTTCAACAATATACTGCTCTAAATGTAAAGTTAATTTAAAGCAGCTCAAGTTCTTTATATTTTAATTGTAACTAACTTAAAAAGCGCTATTTTAAAAGTACCTACTATTTCCTGTTTTATTAATTACTGAAATATTTATCGATAGTCGATAAAACTTAATGTTCAATTCCTTTGATGTTTGATTTTTGCTATGAGAAATTCCGCTCCTTGGTGATCAAGTACTACTTGAGAACATCCATAGAGCATTATTATAAAATTAGGTCATAGTCATAATTAAGTTCCTTTTTTATCCATACTACTATTTAAGATTTAATCCATACTACTATACTTGCTTTATCAATTAGCTTCAGTCCTTCAGTGAACCTCAGTACAGTACGATTACTTGGAGTTAACAGTTGACAGATGGGCGTGCCTTCAGTCAATTTTCAACTTTGAGGTCATACAAATAAAATAGTTTTTACATAATCTGTAAACGTGGGTAGCGGTATACTAAAAATGGCTTTATTTGTATGACGTCAAAGTTGAAAATTGACTGAAGGTATACGCCCATCTGTTAAGTGTTAACTTCAAGTAATCGTACTGTAAGCTATACTCCGTTTAATTTAAGATTTGAATTAACGGTCAAATTGTAACATCATGTTCTCGGTATTTCGAACACAAATTGACTAAAAATACCCACATGTAGGACATTTATTAGCGGTATTTATTATGTTATTACTATAAAAGTTAACACAATTTTAAATAGTTTCGTTGTTTCATTTAAAAATGTGTGTAAATTTTACCGTTAAGTTTCAAATGTTAAAATAAATGGAGTATAGTAGAGAAAGCAACAGCATGCAGGTGGTAGGACCTTGTGCAAGGTCCGCCCGGATTGCTACCACCATCTTGCTCGCTAATCCTGCCGTGAAATAGCAGTGCTTGCACTGTTGTTTCGGTGTGGAGAGTAGACAGCCGGTGAAATAACTGGCACTAGAGGTATCCCATCTTCGGCCTCTAGGTTGGCAACGCATCTGCAATCCCCCTGGTGTTGCAGGTGTCTATGGGCGGTGGTGATCTCTTACCATCAGGAGACCCACTTGCTCGTTTGCCATCCAGTCAAATAAAAAAAAACAACATAAATGCGAACTTTTCCGACAAATTATGATGGTTATTATAACTTTATTCACCACAGACACCAAAAAAGTGCAGTCATAAAAAACCTTGTATAAACAAAAAACTTATTATGTTTAGAAACCATAAGCAGTGGGTACTTCTGCAAGACTCGTTTTGATAAAAAGATAGTGGATTTCATGCCAAAGCTTGTACCAGTGACTCGTATAATTTGGCAGCAAACAAAGGTATGTTATTTATTATAAAGGCAAGATAAGCGGCCTAGTGCAAGGCAGACTCGTGCACTGAAAGTTCCGTACGCTGTGACAGACGGCCATACAAGCGCATATGTGCAATTTTATAAGATCTGTTTTTTTTTAAATTAAAGATGCCGGTCGCCAAATGACCAAGATATATATTAACTTGCCTGCTTTGTGTGGGGTTTTTTAGACAAGTTTTTGTTTTAATTAAAATTTACCTACTACTTGAATTTTTATCTTCGTCTAAGACCAAGGTAATCAGGTGTCAACAGCCACAAACAAAGAAGTTTATATATATTTTTTTCATAATTTTTAATTTGTATAAAAGTAAAAATCAATCAAATCATTCAGAATAAACCAATAAAACTAAAAAATTATAATTAAATAGTAATTCATGAAAAATAAAAATGTACATAGTAGGTGAACAATTATTCCACTGTTGCTATTTCGTTTCCTCGCAATCTAAGTGAAAGCAGAGTGTAAAACTCGAGCATTAAACCCGTTTTCCCCTCGACGTGTCTATCCACCCTCACCGTACCGGCTCGGGGCTATATGAACGCCTTGGGTAAAATTATGTTTTTTTTTGTGCTCTTGTTGTACGACCTACTAATATCTGGGCGACCGAGCTCCGCTCAAGCTAAAACTCGGCAATCGTATTTTATTTTCCCAGAGATAAGACCAAGCTAGATCGATTTTTCATCCCCGAAAACCCCTACATATACCAAATTTCATCGAAATCGTTGGGGCCGTTTCCGAGATCCCCGAAATATATATATATTGGTCGTTTAAAGGTATGATTGGTTACTAAGTATACACAAGACTTTTGGTTAAAATAATAATGCAGCATACTTTCAGGTAAAAATGTTGCCGACCCCTGCTAAATTCCACTATGTTTTCAATCTCCGAGATTTATCCCGAATTTGGGAAGGGATTTTGTTTATCAAAAAGGAAGAGTTACAGACTGTTAATACTGCACTGAAGCTATGGTTCCACGAGTGCCTCAGAGTTATTTCTGATAGGTTAATATAATATGGATTATTAAGTTCTCTTGTTATTTTTTATAAGATAGGGAAAAAATTAGCGCCTGCTCGTTACCAGATGGAAAGCAATCACCGATACCTACCCAAGAACAATCATAACACAAAATTAAATGGAATTACGGGTAACTTGGTTTTTTGAAGATCCCTAATTTGCGATCTGGACATATTGGTGCTGGAAGCTAATTAATTTTTAAAGTTTTACCAAACGTGTTAAAATACAACATTCCACGAAAACCGTTAGGTAAATATACCTAGTGCCATCCACGAAGACGCGTGATTTTGCCAAAATTAGATATTAATGACGTTGTAATAAGAACCACGCCCACGCGTCATCGTGAATGACTATACCTATACAAGGGTTGGAAAGAAAATTTGTGGTACACGCAATGAAGAACTTTAGCTGCAGGCAACAAATTCAAAAACACATTCTTGACAGATGTGGAATTAAGCCGCGATTACACTGTCGTTCACCTCACGCGGTCGCCGAACTTGTTTCAATTCAAACTACTTCGGCGAACGAATGTCGTTTTGACATTAGTCTGTCCGTCTTCTGCGGCGGCCATATTAAGGCGGTGGCAGCTGTCGCTCGCCGAATGCGGCCGACTAGCGTGTTCTTTACACTTTTGCGATCGCCGCATGCTGCATGCGGTGAACGACTCAGTGTAATCGCGGCTTTGGACAGAGATGAAACATTTCTTCGTAAGAGTAATTAAACTAATCTATTTAGTGATTCTCCATTATTTTTATGACATATTCAGGTTCACAACTTTTGACGACAAAGACTGGTTCGTAGCAAACTTCTGGAAAACGGCATCCCAGGAATTGTCGGAATACGTTGCAGAGTTCCCTGAAGGCGAGACTTTCTTCGTCAACTTCCTAAGAGAGCCAGTCGACCCCACCGGAGACGAAGAGGAGGACTTCAGCACTGATGCTCCTAAGATATATGAAGAATTGCCTTCGTCAGTCACTTAAATACATTACGTGCTTAGCTTGCTTTCGTAGTTGGTGGCGTCGTACGGTTACACGGCGCAGCCTTAGATTTGCTGGGATACCTACCTATCTTTAATAAATTAATTTAACCATCAGTATCGTTCAGTAGCCAAGACAAGGCATTTAGGCATGATTATAAAAGATTATATGAGTTAATGGCACAGTATTAGCCAAGTAAGTGCTTATATGTATGCGTTTGAGAATAAACTAAACAAAAAACCGGCAGTGAATGCGTTGATGTGCTTAACTCGGAAAATATTTACTAATTAAAGGCATAGTTAAATATGGTTTAACATGTTAACATAATGACATTTTTATATTCTTGCAGATGGGACTATGTTCTGTCCAAATTGGCTGGATTTCAGGAACTATTTAATGAGCAAATTAGAGGAGCTCACCTGGATTTGGTATTCTTCCACGATGCTATGGTGCATTTATTCATTACCTCAAGAATCATATGTACACCACGGTAATTATAAATATAATATTAAGTATTAAAGTTTACATTACATGGCAGATAGCATGTCCTGAGGTATATTAATTTGTGAGGCTACCTTCCTTAAGCGGCCGCGTGTCCTAAATTTTAAGTAAGTAGATACCTATCTAAACTAAGTCGCTGGTGGAGTTTTAGCATTAGTTTTGAGTTACCTTATTTATTAGTAAGCGTACCTACTTTTTATGTGAACGTAGCTTGCCAGTTAAACGATAAACTTAAATTATACGTTATGTATGTCTTTATTTGTTCTATGTTTGTTCCTATGTTTGTTTTTTATGGCGTTAAATAAATGTATTTTCTTTCTTTTCTTTCTTTCTTTCTAAACATAAAACACGTTTTCAGTGGTAATGCCCTTCTGGTGGGAGTCGGCGGTTCTGGAAAGCAGAGTTTAACAAAGTTGGCTTCATTCATCGCGAACTACTCGTTTTACCAGATCACTTTAACCAGGTAGTTTTTTTTATATAGCATCCGAATGTGTTGTTGAATAATTGATTTACTAATTTTCACTTATTTTGACCTTACCTTACTTAATTTTTTTATTTCTTATTTTATTATTTAGGACGTATAATGTGAGCAATTTTATGGATGATATAAAGTATCTGTATCGCACTGCGGGTCTCCAAGGACAGGGTATATCGTTTATTTTCACGGATAACGATATCAAAGACGAACAATTTTTAGAATTCCTCAACAATATTTTAAGTTCAGGAGAAATCGCAAATCTTTTTGCGAAGGATGAGTTAGGTAAATAAAATACAATTAAATCTTACAAGCTAAAAAAATAGAAAAGTGACGATTGATTATTTATTGCAGATGAAATATTGAATGAACTAACCCCTATAATGAAGAAATATGCTCCCAAAAGAATACCAGTACCGGATGTACTGTATGAATATTTTATTACGCGGTCAAGAGCTAATCTTCATGTTGTTTTATGTTTCTCTCCGGTATGTAGCCAATCAAATGTGTGCCAATGTCGGTTAAATTGGTTTTGTTAAATATTACTAACCCAATTACAAATTTGCTTGCCAAATAAGGTCGGAGAAAAGTTCAGAAGCCGCGCGTTAAAGTTCCCTGGTTTAATTTCTGGATCAGTTATGGATTGGTTTCAAAAATGGCCGAGGGTGGCACTGATTGAGGTAGCTCATCACTTCCTGTGGGATTTCCCGGTAAATATATATATTTAAGAGATTTTTCATGCAGGACTCTACTAAGATGATAAACATACAACAAATTTTAATGCTCCTTCATAATTTAACACATAGGTAGTTTGCGGGGACGATACTAAAATCCAACTCATCGAAATTATGGGAATGGTACAAGACAGCGTAGCTGACACTTGCGAGGTTTATTACGACAGATTCAGGAGACAGGCACACGTCACCCCGAAATCATATTTATCTTTCCTAGAGGGCTACAAAGTCTTGTATAAAGAAAAACATGAGAATATTGCTGAATTAGCACGAAGGTTTGTAAGCAGTAACTTAAAATATACTTAATAGTAACATGAACATGTAGATTGATAAATTAGAGATAAAATTAATAAAAATGTTATAAATGCGTTTTCTGCTTCTAATAGTCGCAAACTTGTATTTCGTAGACATGATGCATCCAATAAAAATTGGTTCCAACTAAGAACACATTTTACCATTATAACAACATTTTAACTTGTTTTCCACAGAATGACAACGGGCTTAGATAAGTTAGTGGAAGCAGCTGAAAGTGTAGATATACTAAAGAAAGAATTAGAGTTGAAGGACATAGAAATTAAAGTAGCCACAGCAAGAGCGGAAGAGGTATGTTTTGAACGGACGAGTTCGTCAAACGAAGTGGTGAAATCATTAATTTTGATTTGATTTTATTTGTGTAGGTGTTAGCAGCCGTAGCGGAGTCACAAGCGGCGGCCGAGGTAGTAAAGGCCGAAGTGTTGGAAGTAAAAGACAGAGCTGTGAAGCTCGTGAGTGTGATTGCAGCAGAAACTGCTATAGCCGAAGAAAAGCTGGCGGCTGCCAAACCTGCGCTTGAAGCCGCAGAAGCTGCTTTACAGGTGAAACCAAATTTAACACTACATTTACTTACACTATATTTATGCTATTGATTTGGTGAGTTTTGATCCAAAAATCAGACCCTGGATACCATCCTTATTAAAAAGTAAATAATAAAATACACCTTAGTATTCTAACAAGCCCAAACATGGCCAAGTTACACGGTTCTGCCTTGGATCTCCGTGTCTAATTTTCGAATCCATCATTGAATCAGGTCGATGATACTATTGTATTATATTATCAACACTTCATCCTCAGAACTACGCATAAAATTAATAAACATATTTCTGGCTACACATCCTCGCACATCCCTGGTGGAAACGCAGCCTAATTGCCAAGTTCCGTATTAATAACAAAGAGAAAAAGAAGACGAGAAATTGACGAAATGACCTCAAAGTTAAAAATTGACTGAAGGCACGCCCATCTGTCAAGTGTTAACTCCGAGTAATCGTACTGTAACTATTAGGTGAATCCGCACTGCGAAATTTTCACCGCACGATATTTATTCGTGCGAATTTTATATGCGTATATTATAATTATTAAATTCGTACCGCATCGCATTCAATCTGCATCAGATCATAGGATACTCGTGTGAGATCCAATGTGCTACAGAATTGCGAGAAAAAACGGTGCGGATGGGGCTTTACTATTTATTAGTTCAATAATAGGGGCATACACGCTCGTTAAAAACAAATAACCAGGAGACCAAGGAGTAACAACTGTTAAACAACAATCTTCTAGGAAATAATATTTAGAGAAACGCTTGTTGAAAGGGCTGAAATAATCCTTGGGAAAATAAGATTTTTTAAATTTATCTAAAGCAATTTTTTTTCTTTTTTCTCATAATCATGATCAAATTCTTTTCAGACTATTAATGCTGCGGATATTGCTACTGTGCGAAAACTCGGTAAACCGCCATACCTTATTACACTTATCATGGACGCTGTCATATTACTCTTCAGAAAGCGCATTGATCCGATTAAGCCGGATCCTGAAAAGAACTTCTTGATGCCATCTTGGGGAGAATCATTGAAGGTAGGCCTCAAAACATTTGAACGGAACTGGTATAATAATAAATAACTATTCTTATGATTTGAATATTTTTAAATATATTATTACATTTCTTTTTCAATAGGTTATGGCTGATTCAAGATTCTTGAACAATTTGAAGTTCTACCCGAAAGATGAAATTAATGCCGAGATGATAGATCTGCTGAGACCATATTTTAGTTTTCCGTAATGCTACTATTGTTTTATTTGACGTACCGTACTACACATTTTAAAACATTCTCGTATCGAACCTATTTAAATCTTTCCTTTTTTCCACTTGCTAGGCAATATACGTTCGAAGCGGCGAAACTAGCTTGCGGCAACGTGGCCGGTTTGATTTCGTGGACCATTGCTATGGCTCTATTTTACTCTGTAAACAAAGATGTACTCCCATTAAAGGCCAACTTAGCAATAATGCAGGGCAAATACCAGGCTGCAAAGAAGGAATTGGACGCAGCAGAAGCTCTGTTGGTAGCTAAAGAGGTGAATACATTAAACAAAATAAATAAGATTAATGTCACTTTTGGCGAAGAATATGCACTGGAGACTTGGGTGCATTGTTTTTAAACTTTAATTAATTTCAGCTCGAGTTAGCTGGTGTACAGAGACAATTCGATGAAGCTATGACATTAAAACAAGCGGTATTAGACGACGCTGCGAAATGCCAGCAAAAGATGGATGCCGCTACTGCATTGATAAATGGGTTGAGCGGAGAACGAGTGCGTTGGACAGAACAGTCGGCGCTTTTTAAGTCAGAGATAGAAAGACTCGTCGGGGACATACTACTGCTAACTGGGTAATATTATGTGTTATATTAGTTCATTACTGCAGAGACCAGTAAGTAAGCCACCCTGGACGAGTAGAAGTTTGATGGCCGAACAGAGGTGAGTGCTTGTGTTTTTCTTGTGATGATGGTGAGCATGATGATGATGATGATTGTGAGGATGATTGATGATGATGATGATGATTGTGGGCTTTGATGTTAATGATGATGATGCTGATGGTTGGTAATGATGAGTTTGATGATGATGCTGCTGATGATTATGATGGTTGATGGTGATTATTATGGTGATGATGACGATGATAATCGTTGATGGTGATGGATGGTAATGATGTAGAAAACACTAGGCACAGTTACTAAAGTGTATATTTTCGTAGGCAACCCAGAGAGTGAGAGAAGCGTAAGTTAGGTATGACTTCGGATACCGGAGCTAGAAGTTGACTGACGTTACGCAAAAAATATACTTAAGCAATGCGGTGGGATTCATGTTGTACCAGCCTCACCTGTATAAGTACGATTCACATTGAGTGAACCGGGCGGAATTGGCTGCCGCACCGCGTTCCACTGGCTCCTCGAGCACGCCGAGGCAGCCGATCAGAGACCTCCAACCGACCCCGCGCGAGTCGGCTGCCGCGGCTCCTCAAGCACGTCGCGGAAGAAGGAGTTAGCCAAAACGCCCGATGGAATAGATCCGACACTACGCGACAGAGGCGATACGGAGTCGATCGAACACGACGGCAGCCGAACGCAGCCGACGGAGTACGTGAGGAGTCAACCGGCCGCAAGCTGTGTAAATTCTATTCAAATATAAGTGCGCTAGGACGCCGTCCGGCCCGATCCGCTCAGTATGAATCGTACTTTAGTTATGTATGAGTACCGAAGCATACCAGTCCTCATAGAAAAAAAAAATGTTCCAGATTCCTATCATACTCGGGACCATTTAATCAAGAATTCCGTTCGCTATTAGTACAGACTTGGCTAAATGAACTACTTAGAAGAAAAATACCAGTCTCATTAAATTTGAATATAACTGAACAACTAACGGATACAGCCACGGTAATCATGATTAACTTAATTAAGCACAAGATAGCGAGAATACATTTAGAACCAGATCCCAGTCCTGCCAGACCTTTGTCATAGTGTAAAGACTGATTTTTATTTATTTATGGTGCTAACATAGAAAGAACGATCTGCAATTATGAAGTTTGGATACTGAGCGCTTTCGGAAATATTCCGTATCAAACATGGTAAAATTCAAAAATTCAAGTTTTTTGTACATCAATGTATTCTTTAATATCGTAAAACATTTTTTTGTTCTATAATCAATAGTTTCTACACCGCATGCGATGAAAGATGTTTTATGGCAAATTTTGTTTACACTGAGTTACATTATTGTAGTCTTAGTACGGAACCCTAATTTGCAGGTGGTAGGACCCTGTGCAAGGTCCGCCCGGATTGTTAGCACCACCTTGCTCGCTAATCCTGCCGTGAATTAGCAGTGCTTGCACTGTTGTGTTTCGGCGTGGAGAGTAAGACAGCCGGTGAAATTACTGGCACGTGAGGTATCCCATCTTAGGCCTCTAGGTTGGCAACGCGTCTGCAATACCCCCTGGTGTTGCAGATGTTTATGGGCGGTGGTGATCTCTTAGGTACCATCAGGAGACCCACTTACTCGTTTACCATCCAGTCAAATATAAAAAACATATATAAAAAAATCTGTTAATAAATATAGCCTATGGCACTTTGGAATAATCAAGCATTCTAATAGTGAAAGAATTTTTAAAATCGGTCCAGTAGTTTTTGAGTTAATTCGTAACAAACATCCTAAAATCCAAAGCCTTCTTTATAATATTAGTACTTATAGATATATAGATTTAGTTTTAGTATATTAGAAATGGGTTTGCTAAAAAAATCCTGTACAGTCTTTTTTAAATAAATTTTAATAAATTTTTGTTGCATCATCGAGATAACAAGATTTTTTTTATGGACTTAAAGTATAAAACCTATATAATATGTAGACGTTGGGTTTGCTATTGTTTACCTGGACGAACTTCTGGTGGCCAGGTTTATACTTAAACAGTTATGTCGATGCCAGTTGCTTTCACTTGATTAGATAATAGAACAAATTGTATATCAACGTTATCGGTTTTATTGTACACGTTGATATCGAGTTGTCTGCATTTAATTAAAAATCATTAAAAAATATTTAGAGAAAAAATAGCCTGTCCAGGTTTTTTTTTAGCAAAACCATTTCTAATATACTAAATTTATTATAAAATACATTTCATTCTATTATCAGACCGGCGCAGATTTTTTCAAGTTCGGATCTTCTACTATGTATCCTAATCATTACCTACTTTTTTGAATATGTCAGAAATATGCATGATTTATTAGATTGGAGATTGGAACTTATGCGGTCTACCGACGGACGACTTGTCCATACAAAATGGTATTATTGTCACAAAGGCTGCTCGTTTTCCGCTCCTGATTGACCCTCAGACTCAGGGCAAGAATTGGATCAAGAACATGGAAAAGTTCAATGACCTCATTGTTACGACGCTCAATCATAAATATTTTAGGTTAGTGCCCAAAAAGTTTAAAGACTCCGTCACTTTGTTGTTGATCTAATTACGTTTTTATCATTAAATTTTATAAACTGGTCGTTCGTTACGGGGTAATCTATGTTCGTCACCAACGATGAATACTGAATACTTAGATGAATGATTGGTCTCGCGCGCTCGCTCGACTAGATACCGCCGGCGTACTTGTCAAATGCGGCAACAAATAGTACGGCGTACCCGAGCCCGAGGCGAGTCAGTCGCGTTGCAAACTGTGCGTAATGTGCATGTCCCGAATTTTTGTTTAATTTTGGTCATAAACCGAAGTAAAATGCCAGTTTTCGCAGTGAACTGTTTAAAAATAATACTACAAGAAATAAGAAGGAGACTGGGATCACATACCATCAGTAAATATAGTATAATTTCGAAATTACAAAATAAATAACATGAACCCTAAACGCCATTCTGTGTTGCCGCGTACACAAGAATCAAATTCCCCGTGGTTGAGATTTTAATACATCATTCCTTAATTAGTTCTATAGTTTATCCACTGCTCAAAATCGCTTTTTTTCGTATGAAATGGACTTGGATTATGTTTTTCAAGCGTATGTACATTACCTATGTAGTTATGTATATTTTGTAGTACATTATATTAGGTTTAACTATAGGTGCAACGTGTTAAGTACGCAAAACTTCTTAGTTGGTGATTCAGTCCATGAATTTCAGTAATAATTTAAATATTGAATGTCCTTAAATCTGATCATTGATATACCTACATCATACGAATACGCCTAACCTGTACACAACATATTAATACATTCACTCTTAATTACTTCTTAATTTCTAAGTATTTCCCAAGATACATTTTGTAACCAGTGACTTAATAGACCACAGAATAATTTATTTTCCCAATAATTCGGGTAACAGTGGAGCAGCTGGCAACACAATTCATCACGCACACTAGCATCCTTGCAAATTGCCTTACACCGTTCTTACGCACACTACAATATTGAGTTGCCGCATTCACGAACGTTTTGTTTTTAGTTAGCGCGGTATCTAGTCGAGCGAGCGCGCGAGACCAATCATTCATCTAAGACTGAATACTTACCTTTAGGACCAAGATCCCATGGCAGTCAGACCTTCGTTATAGTTTTTTTATATATACAGGTGTGTGTAAAATAATAGCAGTAAAGGCAAAATTACACATACATTATGTAAATAAGACTTTAAATAGAATAATATATTAATAATATATCTGCCCAGACTGTTGAATATCTCATAATAATAAATCGAATTAAACTTCCTAAAAATTGCGCATAGCTTTGACTTAAACAAAGAAAAATTAAAATACGATTTTCAAAAAAATAGCAGTGTTATTTATTAAACTGTAAACTACAGTTCAAAAACAAACAATTTGAAACAAATGTTATAAATTCTTATTAATATTTCGTGGCTTGAACTTTATTCTTAATAACAATCTTAACATCTCCTTGGCATTGAGTCAACTAATGATTAACACCTTTCTACATGGATATTGTTCCATGCTGACTGTAGAAAATGCCACTTGGGACTTTGTGGTAGGTTTTTGATCATTTACAGCATTTTTAATATCTGTCCACAAGTTCTCGATCGGGTTGAGGTCCGGCGACTGTACAGCCCATGGTAAAACATTGACTTTCACAGTTCTAAACCATTCTTTCACAACTTCACTAGTGTGTTTTGGGTTGTTATCTTGCTGGAAAACCCACTTTAGCGGCATACAATCAGTGGCATATGGATACATTACATCCTGTAGCACCTTCTTTAAATAATATTCGTTGTTCATTATGCCCACGATTTCAATGATAGGCCCTACACCATAGTAAGTAAAACATCCCCATACCATCAAACTGAGTCCGCCATGCTTGACGGTCTTTATTGTATACTGTGGCATAAAAGCGGCACCGGGAGGTCTTCTTACATACTCTCGGCGACCTTAACACCCAAACAGTACAGTCAACGTCATAAATAAGTGATCACTTTTGTACCTTGTCACTTTAACGTCATGTTTGAAAAGCCATACGAAATTGTGTAACGACTGAAAGCGACAAGGTACCGAAATGATCACTTATTTATGACGTTGACTGTACCACTACTCTCGTCACTCCATAAAACATTACGCCACTTCTCCATATGCCAATCTACATGCTCTTTGGCAAAAAATAGCCTCTGTTTTATGTGCCTCTTAGTCAACAGTAGCACTTTCCTCGGACTTCTGGCGTGCAGATCAGCTTCCACGAGTCGACGGCGAACTGTAGAACTACTCACTTTTAAATTTAACGAGTGTTGAATGTGTTTTGACGACAGAAATGGTTGCTTTTTCGACAAACGTACAATTCTTGAGTCGTCTGTTTTGATGTAGCCTTTTTTCTACCTCTTATTTCAAATTTATCCTCCCACTTCAGAGCGTTGCTGATCATTTTAGCAGAACAATTTAAAATTTCCTCAACAACTTTATTATGTTTATCTTTCTTGAATCAGCCTTTTAATCAAACTTCTAATTTCTTTGGAACAATGCCTTCCCCTTCCCATAGTTCTTAAGTTTTCTAGCAGTAATCACTTTTACACAGCATCAAATTAATTATATTCTACTATCGTAATTCTATATTATCTCTTCGTGGCCGGAGAAAATTATTTAATGCAGACATTTTAGTGACACTGCTATTTTTATGGAACATAATTTTTTGAAAATCGAAAATAAAAGTACGAAATTGAAAAAATAATCAATTCAGTGGCCAGTATACGTAGTCCTTAGGTAAATGGTTTGTAAATATGAGGCCGTCTTCTGAGCACCGTTGCTAGGATTTGTTAGTCGTTGCTAGGCGGCTAAGGTGACAGCTAGCATGTGAAGTGGATATCTTCAACCGATTGAGCTGAAATTTTGCATGCATGTATAAATCCGATGACGATCACACATATTAATATGATTTATGATCTAGGAACTCTGTAATAAAACGCCACGACTGCATCGAGTTTGGACTCGTTTGATTCGTTTTGACGAAAAGGTACTTTGGTAACCCGGGGCAAAAAGTATAGTTAGCAAAAAAAAGCTTGTATTAGAATTTTTAACAAAAAATTATTACTGAACTGTTTTCAAAATATTGTACGGAGGTATGGAACCTGTGTACGAGTCCGACTCGCACTTGACCGATTTTAACGTATTTTATTCGGAATGATGTAAGATATAAGAAATCACTTTATTCATTGCCGCCTGGCACTCAGTTTTCTCCACGTTTGCAAACATAAAATATATTGTTTTTTTTCGTAGCTGTTAAAATCTAGGCAAGTGAACTGGCTGAAAATTAACGTTTTACCTCCAAAAAGGTTAACTACACACTGGCATTATTCATTTTGTGAAAAAATACACTGAATTTGAATATTACCATACTTATCCATCCGCTCTTAAGCCGAGCTTAGACTTGCAAGAAAAATCGTGTGTGTTGCATTACATTGCGAGGCCGAAAAGCCAACGAGTTTGTGGTGGTCAATCAAGCGCCGCAATGTAATGCAACTTGGACGATTTTTCTTGCAAGTCATAAATCTGCTTTATATGTCCGTAAATTAAAACGAACCGTCTTTATAGAAATTTTAATTATGCACATGTTTAATCATGATGTAAAAGTAACATTAATGAAAAAATTGTAGAAATCATATTGAAGATTGTGTATCATTGGGAAGACCATTACTGATCGAAGATGTGGCAGAGGATTTCGACCCTGCTTTAGACAATATTTTAGAAAGGAATTACATCAAAATTGGGTCTTCTTACAAAGTACGTATGTAACGAAACTTTTTCAAATCTTAACAGATGTATACATGTATGAGTCGATTGGCAAGAACTTACACGAATGAATGGAATAGGGCGTGCAGTTAGGGTAGACAGCGGTAGTGCTGCCTTCCGTGCTGCTACGTGGTGGTGGGTGCGTGCACGTACAGCAGCTAGCGCTGCTGAGGGCACGCCAATGGGGTCACCTAATATCTCGTAATTAAGTACATAACCTGTATTTAATAATTTATATGATGCACTCATTCAGTTTATGCGTGCCAGTTCTTGTGGATCGGCCTGTATTTATTTTAAAATGTTGTTTAATTTTGTACATCAATATTTTGACAGGTGAAACTAGGTGATAAAGAGATAGACGTAACTGCCGGTCATAAGATATATATAACGACAAAACTACCTAATCCTGCTTACACTCCTGAAATTTCGGCGCGAACATCCATTATAGACTTTACTGTAACCATGCAAGGTAAATAGGCAAAGCCTTAATAATAGTGTTACTCTTTTCACTCGTTCTTCTCCACTCTTTGCCATCAAGTAATGAGGTTCATATACATTCTATGGTTAGAATGTTACGTTAAGTAGGTATAGATAGTGCCACGAGAGTTGAAGTGAATGGATTACACACACAGCTAAAAAAGAAGTGATTGCACAAAAGGAGAATGAATAAAATGAATAAGTAAATATCAAAATCCTGCTGATATTACACGACATGTTGTAGCTGTGTGTGTAATAATTCACTTCAACTCTCGTGGCACTATACTCTTACTACTATACTTATTTGACTTATTGACTTTGGCCCTATATTCCATTAGCTCCTGAGCATGAAATAATTAGTTATTGTTACAGGTATATTACGCAAGTACTTATACATTTAATTTATTTTGTAAGTATTAATAATAATAACATTCACAATGCTCTAGGTCTGGAAGATCAGCTACTTGGTCGTGTGATTCTAACCGAGAAGGCAGAGATGGAAGCAGAACGTACTCAGCTAATCATGGATGTCACCGCTAACAGAAGAAAAATGCAGGAATTGGAGGCAAATCTGCTGCACAAGTTGACCACCATTCAGGGCTCCTTGGTGGAAGATGTGACACTTATTCAAGTGCTGAACATTACTAAGGCCACCGCCACAGAGGTAAGTTGGGGTACTAAAATTGTGATCATCAAAACGACTTATTTTAATTTGTGGCTTAGGTCTGAATCTCAAAATCACAATGTGTAGCAAACTTTGCGATGATATTTTGACATCTGGCAAATACAATTCCTATTTTTTTTTGGATAATTGTAGGGCGTTGTCATAGAATTAATTATTATTGGAGTTTCAAAATTTCTATAAAGTTTATTATGAAGTGAGAGGCTACAATTCCACATCGCACCGACGTTTAATGAATAAATATGCGACGTCGCATAGTGGTTTTGAAGTTAAGCCCTTTAGCAAGTTGCAAACGAACTACTACATAGATTTGCAATTATTTAGGTGAGAGAAAAACTGGACATTGCCAAAGAGACTGAAATAAAGATTAACATAGCTCGTGAAGAATTTCGACCGGTGGCAACACGCGGGTCTGTCCTCTATTTCTTGATTTGCAACATGTCACTTGTCTGCAATATGTATCAGACTTCGTTGGCTCAGTTCCTAGAACGTTTCGACATTTCTATGGAGAAATCAGCGCCAAGCCCAATCACACAGAGAAGAATAGGCTTTATTATTGACTACTTGGTAAGTGCTATTTTCAATCAATAAGGAAGGTTACTTGAAGACGCTTATTGGTCTTATTGTATCATTACGTTTACAGACTTTCGACGTTTTCAAATACATATCTAGAGGTTTTTACGAAGAACACAAGTATTTGTTCACATTGTTATTGACGTTGAAAATCGACATGCAAAAAGAAATAGTTTCGTTTGATGAATTTCAAACACTCATTAAAGGTAAGTCTGATTAATTATATAAATACTTATTTAATACAAGTATGTTCCTCCTGCCCGCGACTTCGTTGTTCTGCGCGAACTATGTTATTGCCAGGAAAGAAGTATGTATCTTATGTTACTCTTACAAGGTAACATTATATCTCTAGCAGTCTAGTCGTGAATACGTAATAGACAGGCAGACAGGTGGACTTACATTCACAGTTCTTTTTACTGACTTGCGGTACACCTGTATCTCATCTGATAGTAAATGCAGATGAGACCGAAGATGTGCTTCACTGGTACAGTCAAGGAATTTAATTCATGGGCCAACATGGAACCTTTTCAAAGGAAAAATCATTACGACTTTCCTTGTTAATTAATGCGATGTTACTATGACGTTTACTGTGAAATGGTTCCATGGCGGCCAATGAATTAAGCTCCTTGACCGTACAGTAACAGCCTATTCATTCTGGCCCTAAATTGTATCTTGCCGGAAAAACAGACTGCGAAAGTGAATACTATTTCTTAGCAGTTATGATAAAAAAGTGGAAGTAAAGGGCTTTGTGCGAATAATTAACCTAAATAAGTCTTTCTTTTCTTAATAAGTCCCTGAAATATATCCGGTAAAAACCGTTAAAGTATTAGTAAGCAGTAAATACAAATTTATGCCATAGGTGGTGCCGCATTGGACCTTAACGCATGCCCGCCTAAACCATTTAAGTGGATTACTGACATGTCGTGGCTGAATTTAGTATTCCTGACCGGGCTGCGGCAGTTTACAAATATTCTCAACCAGGTTACGAACAACGAAAAGGGTTGGAAAAATTGGTTAGTATTTTTCCCAATTAAAATTTTGACCATTATCGGTTTGATTTTTACCAAGGGTTCGGCCACTGATTTATTTACTGATGTGCCAAAGGAAACTTTCCAAAATTGCGGAATTTTTCATATAGGAAAATTTCGAAACTTCTCACAATTTTGTATGGTTCCAACTTTTTGGAACCTTTACGCAATTTGCACATCTGTTCTGATTACATCTTTTGGCTGTCATGTCAAATGTTATTGCGGCGATTAGTTATCGTCAAAAATTATTTAATTCAAGGAAACATTATTTCACCGTCTATGAACTTAAAATGCACTTATTGAGAGCGAAATGTACTAGTATTTTTCCGGAAAAATAAGTAGGTATGATTCATAAAGCGTGGTGCCCACGATCGGCATGGCATAGCAAGGAATCCCACAACATACTCAATGATCGTCAAGTAAATGGCAGCGCGTGCTACCATTTGCTTGTCCGCCTTGCGGGCAACTCCCGAAGACTGCCGAAGCTACTCTAGAGTTGCTTCAGAGTCCTAAGGTATGTCTTACACTGCCGAGGTATACTCAGGTACGAGTATGCCGAGGCATCCTTAGGTATGATTTAGGCTGCTGAAGTAACCCAACGACTGCCAAGGCATCTTAAGGCATGCCTGACGACGTTAAAGCAAGCCTAAGGATGCCTCGTCATACCTGTTCTTCTGCAGCTCTCTTCTGCATAGGATCCGGTGATAGGCAAATGTGGGCGTCTAGATGTATCTATGGATGAATCGCGGGATACTGTGAGTGTTGTGTATCGCAGTGATTATGTACAAGAAAATCAAATAGGGGTAGTTCGAAAAACTCGCGCGCCAAAACGCACTTGATAACCTACACTTCAGTCGACTTGTGACCATGGCCGCTACAATGTGGTCGAAACATCGATATAATTGTAGTTATTTATTTATGTATTTAACTGATTTAATTTCGTTGTTTCTTTTCAGGTTTGATAAAGAGGCTCCAGAAGAAGAGCCTTTGCCGGATGGGTATAATTCTCTAGATGTATTCCGAAAGCTATTGGTAGTTCGCGCATGGTGTCCGGACAGAACTCTAGCTCAAAGCTTGTGAGTAGCCTATTACAGATAATCATATCCCGGGTATAGGGGTTCTCGGTGCAGGATTAAGTATGAATGTACTGGGTACTCCGGAGTATGCAAGTAATGTAGGAACTATTCAAAAAACGTATACCATACACGTGCACGTATACTATACAAGTTTACCTAGGCTTTGATGTGTTGTGTTCATCATTTGGCGTATAGGGCCTCCGTTTCGTGTGACAGCATTAAAATATAGGTACAATTAATTAGGTACTTAGTTCGATAATCGTAGTACCTAGTTGTGCTGACGATGTAACATTTAATAAACTTAATAATAATTTTTCCAGGAAGTATGTGGTATCTTCCATGGGCCCCAGGTTTTCGGAGGCTGTCATTGTGAACTATGAGGTAGGTGCTTAATAAAAGGTAATTTATATATAGTTATTTAAAAGAATAATTATCCCTGATAATATTTTTTTATTTACAGCAAATGGTTTTAGAGTCTCGTCCTCTTGTACCGTTGATTGGATTTTTGGCCATGGGCTCTGATCCTACACCCTCCATTGAATCGACAGCTAAACGCCTGGAATGTATTTGCTCATCCATATCTATGGGTCAAGGTCAGGAAATACATGCAAGAAAGCTGATAGACCGCGGATTGAAAGAGGTAAATTACGGGAAGGTTTTTTTATGTAACATACTTACAAGGGTATCTCTCTTACCTGTGTACCAGTAAAGTTGTCTTATCACGTCGCGGGCTGTGACTTTAATAAGATAATGTTTTAATTTTAGGGCATTTGGGTTTTATTACAAAACTGTCACTTGGGTTTGGAGTATATGGTCGAGATTATGGAACAGTTTGCTGAATTAGAAAAAGACCCAACCCAGGTTCATGAGACCTTCAGGTATACCAATTCATCATTCATTGGTATTCACAATCGCATTTGAGCGTAGTCGATTGTTCAAT
This sequence comes from Choristoneura fumiferana, assembly GCF_025370935.1. Taxonomy (NCBI): domain Eukaryota; kingdom Metazoa; phylum Arthropoda; class Insecta; order Lepidoptera; family Tortricidae; genus Choristoneura; species Choristoneura fumiferana. Next base: position 14,498,787 of record NC_133489.1, on the reverse strand, counting down.
TTAGATACCTACATATAAGTTTGTTTTAAATTTTAGATTATGGGTTACTACTGAAGTGCATCCGAAATTCCCGATTACGTTGTTGCAAATGTCGATCAAATATACATGCGAACCTCCGGCGGGTAAGATTGCAGTGAAGTTTATCTTGATCCCAACACATTAACTTTGATTATTTGAAATACTGGCCAAGTACGAGTGTCCAGTGAAGAATCTCATAATGTCCAGTGTTAGCAGAGCTCCTAAGCAAAATGTACACAGTGTGGGATCATTTTAGATATCTAGTTATTGACATAGACAGACTTAAAAAAATTAGATTTTCAAAGATTTCTTATTGGTTGTACTATGTATAAGAGCTACCTTCATACCAAATTTTAAGTTTATAGGTCAACTGGAAGTACAGTGCTGGACGAAATAAATCATACACTTACATGAAAATGAAAGTTTCTCTCTTAACAACTTTATGAATTCCACAACATATTATATTGTATATTAGGAAATTGGTGGCATATTTCACAAACTATTATACACAGAAACTAAAATTTAAATATTCAGCGAAACAATTTATTTACATAGCTAGTCAAATAAACGATAGAACTTTATTTTGCTGTGGACAAATTAAATCATACAATAAGCTCAATAACATTTAATTTTGGTGTGGCCTAGGAGGTGGCCTCCTTTTGCTTTCAAGACTGTTGTTAATCTCCGAGGCATGCTTTCGACCAATGATTTTAGCTACCTAGCTTCTTCCAGTGTATTAAAGTAGGAATCCTTATTAGTTACATTTGTTTTGTTAATTTTGTTATCTAAATAATACCACAAATCGGGTTGAGATCGGGCGACTGTGGCGGCCATTCAAGCTGTTTTATCCTATTTGCCTTGAAGGATGCAGCTCATATTTTAGCTGTGTGCTTTGCGTCATTATCTTGCTGTAATACATACCAGCCCTCGAAGCCACATTTAAGCAATGAAATCCCTAAATTTTCTCGCAGAATGTTGAGATAATCTTCAGCAGTCATTATTCCATTAAATTCAAATTAAGCTACCCACTCTAGACCATGCAAATGAGCCCCAAACCATAACATTGCCCCATGCTTCAAACTTTTTTGGATGTTTCGTTCTGCTAACGCTTCGCCATTTTTACGTCACAACCTAAACTGGTTGTATTGTCCGAATAGCTCGAATTTACTTTAATCCGTTCATAATACTGACTTCCAGTACTCCAAAATGTGACGATGACGAAATTCACAAAAAAGTTGTAAAGTTTTTCGTGTAAGTGTAGGATTTATTTCGTCCAGCACTGTAGTTACCTACTCTTATACGTTTTGATTCCCTGGTAATTTCTATGGAAATACCTTTTTAAATTACTCTTTTTTTGATTGCGTTGAAACGTTAGAAGTTTGAATTTCTCACTGCTCCAAAGGGTAGCAGACCCGAGTATTTGCTATTTATTTCTGCTTGACACCTCTACGTGTTTTCCTGAGAAAAAACATCTTGACATACGTACGCACGGAAAGATAGCCAGACAGACAGACGGACAACAAACTTATCCTAAAAGGGTTTAATTTTTGCCCAACTGAGGTATGGAACACTTAAAATATGTACACATGTAATAGTAGCACGTCTGTAAGCATTTAAGGGTTATAATAATATTTTAAAACAAAGTTTTCTCGTGTCTTGAAGTACATACAGTTAGTGAAACTCATATATTTTTTGATCGACAGGTATTAAAGCTGGGCTTATGCGAACTTACGATTCCATGGGACAAGATTTCCTCGATTACAGTGATAGCCCGTTCTATCTACCAGTAATTTATACCATCTCGTTCCTTCACACCGTAGTGCAAGAGAGACGTAAATTCGGCCCTCTTGGCTGGAACATCCCATACGAGTTTAACTCAGCGGATTGGCTGTCCTCTTGTATGTTTGTTCAGAATCATTTGGATGCCCTCGAGCCTGGAGAATCAATCAGTTGGACAACTGTACGGTAAGGCAAACCAGTTAGTTTCAGCTGGGTTTTTGGGTTTTTCGTAGGGATAAAAGATATGGTACGTTTTTAACACGTTCCCACTTCAGTATAAAGCATACGTTTGGACCACGTTCAAAAGTTACCGAAAGTCCAATGGAATATTATTGAAGCATTGGCTAGCCTGAACCTTAACAATTGTCGTGATTGACGGTATTACAGTGTCATTTAATTATTTGTAACTATATATTTCGCCATTGTTTCTATTTTTATATAACGTGACATTGAAATTGTATTTTTTTTTGTTTTTACACCACTGACATTTTACTGTATTTTATTAATTATTTCTTCGACAATGCTTATGTAAATTCATTGTTATATTCTCTGAAACGTTAAATATAATGTACATTTCAAACGAAAAATAAATAAATCTGATCTAGTTATCTGTCCTATAGCGGCAGATTTTTCCCATATTGTTTGTATTTGTCAAGAGATTTGAAATAACTAGCTAGTTAAGGTGTAAAGTATAGGTATAAGGTATAGGTAAGGCAAAAAGCTATGCAATGTATTGTAGCTTGCTCACATCTTGTAGCAAAAAGTTTGATTTATCATTTTTATTTAAATATTTTTAGTTACATGGTATCAGCGGTACAATATGGTGGTCGAGTGACTGACGACTACGATAACCGCCTGCTTGTCACATTCACTCGAGTCTGGCTGTCTGAACAGTTGTTCACCGACGACTTCCAATTCTACAAGGGCTATGGCATTATGAAGTTTAAGAATATACCTGAGTATCTTGAGGAAATTGAGAAGATGAAGACTGTTGATCCACCTCAGGCTTATGGGCTGCACTCAAATGCAGATATTACGTTAGTAGTTGCCTACAGTTTCTTAAGATAAAATTGTAGTACCTTCTTTAAGCTGGTCTGGAATGGTAACACTTCTTAAAACGAATTATTTATTATACATTCTTGAATACAGTTATCAACGAAACAAAACTCAATTGCTATTGGACACGATCATGTCCATTCAACCTAAGGAATCGAGTTCCGGAGGTGGTGAGACCCGAGAAGCATCCGTTTACAGGCAATCCAAAGAGATGCTGGACAAGGTCCCCCCTAATTTTGATCCGCATGAAGTTAAAGAAAGGTATGCAATCGAATTCATGAACACGTTTTCATATTTTTCTAATTTGTTTGCATTAGCAATAAGCTTACTCAACGAAATCTAAGATTAAAAACAACAATAGTTGGGATGGATGGTACAGTCAAGTGCAAAAATAAGTATCTATTCGAATCACTCAAAAATATGTTACTACGGCCTTATTGCGTCGGAATAAGAGTGTGGTACATATTTTTGAAACTTTGAATAAGTACATATTTTTAAACTTGTCTGTACCACACGCTACTAATGGTGTATGCAAGTGATTAAGATTTTCGGTTAATGGTTGGATGCCCCGTAATTCGAGGTAGGGTCGCAATCCTCAAGGTAGTACACCTTTAGCGCGTAAAGCCATTTATGTGTAGGTATGTATGTCACATCTTTGTCACTGTTTCATGAACTGAGAAAGAAAAGATCTTAAAGTAAGTACGTAATATTTTCAGACTTAGGATCATGGGTGCACTGAATTCAATGGTAATTTTCCTTCGACAAGAGTTAGACCGAATGCAGAAAGTTATTTCTTTAGTGCGAACAACGTTAAAAGACTTACTTCTTGCTATTGACGGCACAATCATCATGAATGAGGTAAGACATTTAATTATTTTTTTCTGCATTGAATGTTGGTATTCGTTCGTATTTCTATTCATTTCTACATTGTACCCTATTTTATTTACACTGTCTATTTTCCTATTTTCCACGGAGTTATAATTATAACCACATTCATACTGATTACCATTTAACTTTCTTATTTATTTATTTTAAATGCATGTGATGCCTGTCTCCACTCTTTATATCGTCCATGTAGTGCGCGTATCTTTTCCTTTTATCTTTATTATTTTTCCACAATTTATGTATTTATGTCATCCACTCTACTCTTTTTCGTCGTCATATATACGTGTTCCACAGCAGACCTGTGACTCATTTGGTTCTGGGAGTTTATGCTGAGTCAGCACCTTTATTTTCACGACACTTAGCACCCCATAGCTTAGATACAGCAATTATTTTGTTTTTTTACATTGTTTCACTTGTTTATACATATTTGTGTGTGCTAAGCATGTGTTGTGAAAAAATAAAGTTTTTATCTATCTATTTCTGATATTTTATTCATCATACTTTATCTTTTATCTTTTAATGTTACAGGCGTTACGTGACTCCCTGGACAATATATACGATGCGAAAGTGCCCAAAATCTGGTTGAAATCCTCGTGGTCATCGTCAACTCTTGGCTTTTGGTTCACTGAGTTCTTGGAGCGAAATATTCAGTTCTCAACGTGGTGTTTCCAAGCAAGACCTAATTCATTTTGGATGACCGGATTCTTCAATCCACAAGGTTTTTAATATGGTTAAGTACAAAGTTACCTAGTTATTCACTTGAATTTTTTGCTATAAGATTATTACTTGTTTTATAGGTTTTCTTACGGCCATGCGGCAAGAAGTAACTCGAGCACATAAAGGCTGGGCTTTGGACATGGTAGCCTTGCATAATGACGTCACCAAGTTCATTTATGAAGACGTTAAAGCACCACCCCCTGTGAGTATCTACTCTTTGCCAAATTACGCAAATGTGAGTAACAGACTGACAGACAAACAGAGTTACTTTCGCATTTATTATATTTGCAAGGCTATAGCTTAGTTTCTAAAACAATGAATCGGTCTACTATAGTCCGAAAATAGTTTGAAATGGGGTTTCTACAGACGTAGTTGAACGCTTTTGTAAACATTTTGTCAGGTTGTTTTTCTTAGCGTGAGCTACACTAAGTTACTTTGACGTACGTAAGCCATTGACACCTAATTTATTGAATCAGGCGTTACTTTGCGGAGAGCCATATCAATTAACTAAAATAATTTCTTTGCTCACCCGCTACCTTATGATAGTTAAGTTTATGCAAAATATGCGTGTTCATGCAGTTCCTCCACCTCCACCTCCACCTCCACACTGTAAGAACACACACAAATCACACAAACCCACCTATCACCACCACAAAACACTGACGCGTTTTGAACTCAACAAGAGCTCATCTTCAGAGCAATACAACCGTACACCATGCTACCAGATGTTAGACTAGTGTGGAGGTGGAGGAACTGCATGAACACGCATATTTTGCATAAACTTAACTATCATAAGGTGAGCAAAGAAATTATTTTAGTCCATTGACAACTGTTAAATCATGCTTAGTTTTTATATACCTACAGCATTATTTCTGCAATCGAAGTTTTGGCTGGTATTACAGGAAGGCGTATACGTGCATGGCCTTTTCCTCGATGGTGCGGGCTGGGATCGCCGCAATACGCGCCTCTGCGAGTCCACGCTTAAAGTATTGTACACAGCCTTGCCTGTGTTCCATGTCTACGCTATTAATTCTAATGCACCCAAGGACCCAAAACTTTATCAGGTATCGTTATTTTTCTTAGTGGGTCTGCTTGACATGCATGCAAGCTTACTTGACGTTTTTGTAAGTTTGAGGAATAAATGGGCCAGCTTTCTAGCTTAATCTTTATACAATACTTTATACAAAAAAAACTCGTAATAACCGTCAAGCAAGTTTTTATAATAAGACATCATGAGATAATTTTAATTTGGACTGGCTTTTATTTTTGGAACTATGTGGGTGGAAGAATTATTTTACTAATCATAAATACATTTGTAGTGTCCAGTGTATAAGAAGCCAGTACGCACAGGATTAACCTTTATCACTCCGCTGTGGTTGATGACAATCAAGAATCCCGACCATTGGATCCTTCGCGGTGTAGCGATCCTTTGTGACATCAAGTAGACTCCACCAAAGGGAGTGCCCTCTCAGCCTTTGACTAATGGGAACAATACCTAATAAGGAATGAGATGATTTGAATGATAAAGCCTCAGTCATATAGATGGGGAAAAGGGTCATGCGCGTAGAGTTATAAGAATATTTGTCTCTCTATTAATATTGTGATACTAAAATATTCATAGCAGTGAACTCTCTGAATGATCCTTACGTACATCCCAGTCCAAATCTATCTTTGATATGAGATCTTTTTTAGTAGTTTTTGATACTCATTTATTTTATTTATTAGTGTCATTCATGAATCGCGAAGTAGTTTTGCTGAAGTGAACTGCGAGCTGTTACAAGGAAATGTTGTATGTTTTGTATGATAATATTTATCTAGTCATCAATAATTGTTATTATTTTTGTAGTTTAATTTGTATTTCACAAAATAAAAATACATAATTTTATAAATTGTTCTATTTTTATAGGAATGAAGCACAATAAGTAGGTACCTATTATAGTCGTTAAACAAATTATTTACAAGTCCTGACATCTGACAGGGTTTTACAAATCAATACTGTACATGGTATCAACAACATTACAATAGTAACACCTGGTGTATTAAAGCTGATTTTGACATTGTTTATTAGGGACAGTCATCCGTCGCCATACATTGCTTACATGACCGTTTACTTGTTACTTACTTAACGGTTGCTGGTTACTGACGAATGCACAAATTACCAACCATATTACTTATAGGTAAATAATCATAATATGCGCAAGGTAAGACAGATACAGTAAGAAATTGTTTTTTTTTTTGTACATACTGACTGACATAATTTCCCATATCTTTTAACCCCTCGTATGCGGGACTAATAAAGTACTGAATTCTAGTCTCATCTGTTTAACCTCTTCAGAAGACAAACGAAGTGACGTGCTCTGTACGCCACAGAAAATCCAGCGACGAATCAACATGATTTTTAATTCCATTGCAGGAGAATTAATTTCGAGTTGAATGTTGGTTATGTACAGATGACCGTGGCGTGTGAGGCATTCCATTGGCTGTCACGAATGGATGAAGAATGGTGAGATTAATAAGCACAAATTTTGGCGATAAAAAAAAAAAGATAGTCTTAAATTGGACATGGATCCGTGGAGCATACGAGGGGTTAATGACAAATAAATGTAACGCATACTGTAATTTTCTTGTTACCAAACAAGATTTACGTAATTGCCTCTCTTTATATCGGTAAAGCAGAATAATAATTATTACTTCTTCTATCTTTTAATAAACTGCTGTAAATGTAAATAGATACATTTGTAAAATTGACTTTATAACAATTTGGTTGGACGGATCTATTCGGTGTCAATGGTTAGGAATAATATTGTTTTATGAAAAAAACTAAGTAGTTTTGAATTATTCCATACACAATATTTTAAAAATTACTTAGATTGTAAAACGTATGTAAAAGGCGCAGGAGGGAAGCATTAATTTATTATTGTTTTTTGCGGTAAGTTCAAAGGCTGACATTTGCTTACTTAAAATTTTGTCGAAGATTGATTTAATTACTTGTCTTCTACCAAAGTTATGCAATATGTAACGTATATTTAAAGCAATATGCGGCATATTGTACTTACACATGTCAGAATTCTAAGATTGTTCAACATTTTAGGTTCAAGAGGTTCAACAACTATGTCTAACTTTGGTAGTAGTTTAGGTACTCAAAATACTGCAAATCAGTCTACGGAAATGTGGGTGTCTTTGTGAAGATATAGTAATAGATTTTATAAAAAGAAGTAGCCCGTTAAATGAAAATGACTTTTTTATGTAATCCTATTAGTGGTTGCAAAAGACTTTCTTCGTAGTATTCGGTAATTTCTAGCTATGTCCTTCTCCGAGTTCTCATAGAACTCTGTTCTAAAATTCATCAAAATTGTTTCGGCGGTTTAGGCTAAAAATGTAATACACAGACACACAAAACTACACGCGTATTTGCGAGTTTTAGTAAAAAAAGAACTACGAGCAAAGCACTAGATGAAGTTGTACTAAAGTGTCCGAAATGTAGTATTTATTTTCAGCAACCCCCGTTTCCATTATGGGTTCACAACTTCAAACTGTAACCAAAGGGGAAGCACACCTTAGTCGTGTGACTTTGTCAAATAATTTTGTATGGGGACAGTGAACGTGTTAATTAATAAGGACAATATATGTAACAAATACCTACTCGTGATTCTAAAAAGTAGTTATATACAAAATATAAATACAAAAAACAGGGTACAAGTCTTTATAAAATCACTATCAGAAGGAATTTTATATTTTTTAAGTAAGTTAAGTAGGTACGTTTTGTTGCAGTTAAATTATAATACTTATTATAGGCCGCCATTGATTCATAAATAATTAATATCATTGTTTTTGACAGACAGATTAATGTGGGTGGTTGCTCATATTTTATAAAATAAGCTATATATAACACGTACTTATATATCACAATAGCTACAAGTAGTTTTCCTTTATTATACCTTTAGGTTACAATTAGGTATAAACGAGATCTAGCTTGCCTAACAAAATATTGTAACAAATACGACATAGCACACCATTTCTTCTTCATTAATTAACCATTAAATACAGTCTTATAGTATATCAACTACCTATACCAAGAGCCTAAAATAATAGACTTTGCATTAATGCTGTATGAGTTCAACATAGTATTTACAATTGTTTAACATTTCAGAATAACATATATAATAAATTGATAATAAACTTTATAATTATAGTAATGTATTTAGTAAAATATTCATTGCTACACAAAAGCTTACACAGGCATTCAAATTTAAGTTACCTATACATAGTTACTTACTATCATATTCGTTGTCGTAACAAATTAAACTTAAAGAAAATAAGACAGGTACGGACATAGAGAGAACGCCTTACCAATGTAGACAATGTAACATGTAGTAGTCAACTTGAATATTTCTTTTAATTAATTACAGTGCTTTCATTCTATTAGCATGGCGTGGGTGACACTTGATGCACCATTTCGTTTTACTCAATAAAAGTTGCTGCGGTCTAATCCTGTCTGCCTCACATTTTGGTTGACAAGTGATTCCGACATGTACTTGCCCTATAAAAAATATAATGATGGATTGTTTTTTGAATTATATGGTACCTAATAGTATTGATTTGCATTTAGATTAAGATCTAGCATGCCAAAATGTGGCAGCGCATACATGACATGTACCTACCTATAATATTCTTCTGAAATGTGTGTAATACCTACTTGTAACACCTGCGTATGGCTCCTGCGAAATAAAAATTTCAATTTCAATTTCAATAAACATATGGAAGTATATTTCAGTTGTAGCCTGAATATGACTGGCGTAAAATATTTGAACATAAAGAACTAGGTATGTTATACGAACTAAATTTAACCTATCAGATTTTTATAATCAACTAGCTTTTGCCCGCGGCTACGCCCGCGTGGAATTCGGTTATCGCGCGCTGCTCCCTCGGGAACTGTGCAGTTTCGACACTCACTCTCATAAGTCTGTGATATTGACAGCTGTCACCCGCACCATGCTAGATTGAAAGTACTGCAAAGTGATTACTTTTGGTCAAGTAGTTATATTTAGGTAATTACTTGAAGGTAGTAGATCGAGACTATCTGCACTACAGGTACGTAAGAGTATGCACTATTTAAAATAAAGTACTTAACGTCTTATAGTAGACTATAGTGACGACTTTGTCGTGAATCGTGTTTCGAGTACAGAATAACGTTTATTTAAATGTGATTTAAGTATAAATCTTAATCTAAATATGTTGTAACATAAAACAATTTTTCTTAATCATTCACTTTTGACAGGTTACAATATTTCGCTCCATAGGTACGATACGCTAATTTTAAGCAAATTATACCACAGTAGATTAGTTATAATAAGGAATATTGCACATGATCGACTGACATTATGTTAACGACATCCATCTCTTTGGGGATGATGTACGAGTGCTGATTTACTCTCTTTGATTCTCACAACGGAAATTACCTAGAGGTTCCACAGATCTTGACCTAGGTGCTCTGTAAAAAAATATAAATCAATTAGATTTTATGAAAGAAAAAAGAAAATACCTACTTAATACTGCATTAGAAATAATGTTGAATACCTTCTTCTTGAAAGCGTCAGTTCTATTTTCCCTTCTTTAACTTGTTTGAAAAGCGTTATGGCCCCAGCATGGCTCAATCCACGGGTTGGCGCGTTGTTGACAGATAAGATCTCGTCACCTGGAACATTCACATAAAAGTTGAAAATTTTCCTTCATATTAGACGTATTAAATTAATCCATACTAATATTAAAAGTGCGAAAGTGTGTGTGTGTTTGTATGTTTATCCGTCTTTCACGTCGAAACGGAGCGACGGATCGACGTCATTTTTGGCATATAGATAGTTTATGGGCCAGAGAGAGACAGGCTACTTTTTATTTCGAAATAATGCACAGTTTCCCAGGGAACACCGCGCGATAACCGAATTCAACGCGGGTGAAGCTGTGGGCAAAAGCTAGTTTCTTAATATAGGGAAATAAGTTATTTACCTTCAAAGATAGTTCCCTTGTCCGCTGCTTGTCCGTTTGGAAAAACAGTTTTGACAAAAATTCCCATTTGTCCTTTCGGAGAATCTGTTCCTCCAACAATACTAAAGCCAAGACTTTTGTGGCCGGGTCCTTTCCAGAACTCTGCTCTGTGCAATGTGCTATTCGAATAAATACCACTTTGGTGAGCTTCATTTTGCGTGAATGCACTATGTTCCTGTTGACGGGAGACATGTGACCCATGGCTTGGTGAACAGCGTTGCGAGCCGATTCTATTGAAAAATCGACTTCTATTACTACTCCTCAGAAGTTGTTCTGGAATACTTTCAAAGGATCGGTTTTGGTACAATCTTGGGACATGTTTAATGTAATGAGAAGATTTCTCCTTACTTTCGTTTGTTGTGTTATCATTACTTATAGGATACTGTTCGACCGGTGGGGGCCTTGAATTGTGCAGTGAAATCGGTCTGTAATTATTTGATTGCCTACTTCTCGGAGTTGGCGAAGATCTCATTGATATTTCAATATTTGTTATATTTTGTAAAGTAGCCGATGACGGCTGATGACAGTGCCTCTCTAGTAGTTTTTCATCATCACTCTTTTGATTTAGCTGAACTAGGTTACTACCGCCTTGTGTATTTGTTTCAAATCGCTGATTTCCTTCATAATTCTCTGTTCTACTTCGTTGAGGATCGTTCGTAGTGTTACTTATTCTGCTGCCATAATTATTGTAAAATTGATTTTCACTGGGAAAATGAGTTTCAATGGTTACCTGGTTAGAAGATGAAGGTTTATGAATAGTTTCGGATATTATATCGGGCGGAACATTTGATGTTGGAGGAGCAATCGAATTTTGTTCTCCAGTGTGCCTATTTATTATTCGACTAAGCGTTAAAGGCGTAATTTCATCGTGTGCCATCACAAGGTCGACTTGGTATCTCTGAAACTGTGCTCCTTCTTGAGAATTAGCTTCTGTTGAACACGAGTTAACGATATGTTGCACTTCTCTTAGAGATGATAAGCCTCGTAGAACCTTCCCGTTAACATTAACAATTTCATCACCAATCCGGAGTCTTCCATCTCTGTGAGCTATTCCGTCAAAATCCAATTTTACTACAATGTACCGTATTTCGAAATTTGATCCACTGCTATCGAAGTCTGCTCTATGTTGCGTCAAATAAACTCCAAGACTCTCATCTAATCGTGTTTTTAACAATCGCAGTTTTCTAAATCTCTTTGTACAGGGTCCCCTCCCAAATATATCAGTTTCTGGTACGGGAGTTTTTCGTCCTTCTTGTTCCATTGATGAGAGCGAAGAACTCAAATTGGGATTGGAGGAATGTTCGACGGGTAGTATTTGTGAATGCAGTAATTTAATTTTTCTGGTTTCTACGCGCTCGTCTAATGTGATTGTTTTGTACAAATATGGTATTTTTTTGGTTAGAGTTTTTTTAGGTAATGGCGGTGGCTTTGCATCATTGTAATTTAAATTGTGCATTGGGTTTAAGTTATTGGAATATTTGTAAAACTGTTCTCTTTCGTTTTGTAAGTATTCATAAGGTAATTTCTTTTCTACAGGAAATAATGCACATGGTGTTGAACTTCGTCTGGCTGGAACATGGACTCTGCTTACATTAATTTTATGGTTTAGGCTTAATTGTCTGGAAAAATTACCATGACCAAGATCAGAGTTGGTATCAATTGGTTCTGCTCTTACAGTGCCTGTCGATATATTGCAAGAGTATCCGGGTGGGGAGTGGTTGCTGTGTTCATCTGTAGGGCGACCGTCGCTATCATACCCAGATTCATTCGAGCTAACATAATTGCTGAGGCGATGAGTCTGAAGAATTTCAGTGCTTTCTGGACCAAGATGTATACTTTGTGACGATGACATGAGTTCAGTTTTTATATCTCTTACTGATCCAAAATCAGGTCCGTATTCATAGACTGGTAAACTATTTCTATTTCTCGGTATTAGCATAGGATCGTAATCTAAAGGCGGCCTATGTGAAATCATAGATGATCGACGATGGACATCCTCGACGCGGCGCGAGGGATACGTCCCATCTATTTCGTTAATGCTTCTCATAGAACTTCGATTAAAATCTGCGTATTCATTTCTCAAAGCTGAATTCAGTAACATGTCCTCATGCACTGAAATGCTATCATTACTTTGATATCGTTCCTCTGATCGTGAATTTGATAAAAATAATCTTTCTTTTCGGAATTTCGGAGACTTTCGATCTATTCTTTCTGAGTAACTCTGTCTTACACAGCTCGATCGTTGTTGCGATGCCATACTGTTTTCTTCTGGTAAAACAGATAATTTTGACCTCAGGAAAGCGTATGGGAAATTTGGTTTTTTACAGATGCCATTAGCCGTTTGTCCTTCCAAGTTGGGAATATTATCACAACTGATGGCTTTAGATGAATTTACTAGCACATCATCAGACAAGATGCTAGAACTTTTTGAAGGGGATTTTTTGGTTTCGTTGGTAGAATTTTGTAAATCAATATCGTCAGATGGATCATCAGCCTTAACGTACGTTGATAGATGTGAGGTTGAACAGCTACGATAAAGCGTGGGCCCATTAGCTACTGGATAGCAGTTTTCAGGTGTTTTATGGATATTCAGTGTTTGAGACTTAGAAGAATTTAGCATTCCGGTGGAGCCCATTCTGTGGAAAAAGGATTTGAACGGACTAGGTGATCTGTCTCTGGAACCGCTTCTAATAGAGTCAGTATCATTGTCTCTTTTTAGGGAAGTAGTCTCAGAACTGCTTCGTTCCATTTTCCATTGTTGTTTTTTCTTAAATTGGCCGGAAACGTTCCGTGGTGAGTCTTCAGGTTTAGGATTTTCATTGGAAGGCACTTCTTGGAAACCCTCTTTTGAATCAGACTTTCTTAACATATCGAGTTTCTTCCCCATTCGACGACCCCACGTAGCAAACACTGGAAAAATGGAAATACAAGTTTAGTAGACTACTACTGTTTATATACCTAAATTAGACGTTATTAAAAATTATAAATGCACCTCAAACTATTTGGTTTTAGGTTTTTATGACTTAAAGCCAGGCCAGCCAGTCACAAGGGTTTGTATTTATTTTCAATGCTTAACTTTGAGGACAGAATCAATAAAATATTTGTCAAGTTACCTTTCTTCATTTCTCTGACGTCGTCCTCCATGACCATGGCTGGCAGTGCCGTGACGAGGGTAAAGTCGTGTGGGGGGCGCGGCCCGGCGCCCGCGGCGTCTCTGCACGGAGACGGCGCCGGCGACGCAGCGGCTCGCGGCCCGGTCACTTCCCTGCGCTTCGGCCCTCGGAAGAGGCGCATGATGACCGATTACGAGTACATCGCGTCGCTTCGCTCGCGCTGGCTGCTCTGAAAATTAGAAAACGATAGAATTATTATTTGTGTTGAAGTCACAATTTGCAACGAAAGGTAGGAAGCGTAATATAAGAAACATAATTATTTTTATATCCATACTATTATTATAAATGCGAAAGTGTGTTTGTATATTTGTGTGTTTGTCCGTTTTTCACGCCGTAACGAAGCGACGGATCGACGTGATTTTTGGCATAGAGATAGTTTATGGGCCGAGAGTGACAGTGACATAGGCTACTTTTTATCCCGAAAAAATGCACAGTTCCCGAGGGAACAGCGCGCGATAACCGCATACAACGCGGGCGGAGCCGCGAGCAAAAGCTAGTTATTTTATAAACGCGCGTTTATATTATAAACGCTAGGTAATTAAAGTGCAACTACCAACTATTATTTTTTAATTTTTAATTCTACTTCAAAAAACCGAGGAGGATAGTGAACCTATAGTGAACTGAGGAAGCAGTTGGCACTTGGAATAAAATATAAATCTACCAGCTAAACCGCGATATTAGGGTAAGGAGTTTTTTTATCAGTATCGAATTTTTAAATGAGAATAATAAATGTAGTCCACTTCCGTGACTTCAAGTGCTGCTATAGACTTGAAATCTCAGTAAATTTTCTACATTCTAATTAAGAATTTGTAGAATAAATAACTATCTATTAAGTGACCAAGAAATCTACGATATCCGTGCGTTTATCGCAGTAGTCTTGAGTACGGTAATTGTGACGAACTGGCTTGACCGCAGGACATGGGGAGGAAACATCCGTTAGCAACTATCATTACTTGAACTTGAGTGACGCATATTGAGATAAAGAACTGATCTATTTTAGTACGAGCTTCCAGAAACTTTACAGCAATATGAGAGTCATTATTATGTAACAATCGCATGCCGTCCGATATGGCGGCGTTTCATGATATGCCTAGGAATTTCATGATCTGCCTAAACTGGCCAAATCATGAAATGGCGGCGTTTCATGATATTCCTAGGAATTTCGTGATTTGGCAGATTTTACGATCTGCCGCCGACATATAGATGACATAGCGTGTGAGGCATTCCATTGGCTGTCACGACTGGGGCGGTGAAGAGGTAAAAAAAAAGTTGAACGCAAAGTACTTACCTATCGCCTACGAATATAATATTATTTGACAATATAAAAAAAAATTGAATCGTAAGAATTATGCATAAACTTAGTTTTTTCTTTCAATTATAATAAAATATTATCCAACTACATATTATGTCTAAAAGCTGCTGTTTACATAAAAATATAATTGACACATTACGGATATATGGATATGGATATGAGGTTTCATTCCTATTACTATATGTAAACGTTTAGGTGACTCATCGTAATGAGACTCAATAGTTGTATTATGAAGCGGTAAGTACCGGAAATTCATGAGAGGCAGACCACTCGTATTACCAGTAGCTGTGTTCGCAACCTGTTCTTGACAACTATTCCTCGGACCAGTCCAAGGTCTCATATAATTAGGAGCCGATACATATCGGGTAGATAAATATCAATTATGCAAACACTATAGAAAAATACTTTGCATCTATTTATATCAACAGCAGTGCATGTGGAGTAAAGGCTAGGCATTTATAGGGTAAGTAAAGTATTTCAGATATTTTTGGTTATGTTATGATATTGTGCCTAGTATACGATAAATGCTTGTAATTGTAGCACTCATTATTTACGGGCTTTTACTTAATTGCACGTTTAATTCTACTTGGTTGGTTGGTTTTTTAGAAAAACATGGCTATGTCCATTGGATGTCAATTTTGCCAGTGTCTAGTAGGTTTTGCCGTTGTACGGTAAAAAAAATCTATAAAACGAAATATGAGAGGTAATGGTGGATGAACGATGACAGCGCCGAAAAAAAATCTTAAATCTAATTTTTAATTTAATGTTGATTGCATGACTGAGTAATATTTGTTAATGTTAAGTCAGTTCGTCATCTATATCACAGGTAGCTCATCAATTTCAAAATGTGACACCTGTTGAGTCTACATTGTTGATATAATTTTGAGTAAGAAACTATTTTAAGCTCCTACAAGTAGGTAACCTTAGCTTTCTAGCTGTTTTATCTTATTAATGGTCTCCCGTTACACCAGGATGGGAAAGGAAACGTTAATACGTTAACGTTAAGCAGATTTGATTAAAATCAACCATAAAACAGGACATGTGCTATAAGTACCTATAGATTAAGTTATGAAACGTGCAAGGACAGAAATGCAGCATCATTTATCAATTTGAATTTTACAGTGCATTGGTTTTCTAACTGTAATGCTGTATTTTTTTATTGATATTTAAATAAATAATCAGTAATAATGATAAATCAATAAAGAAAGGATATAATATGAAACACAGTCTCTATTTGGTACTCCTAATATTCTGGTTAATTGATGTAGGTATGAATACGGCCCAATTATTTTCCCAAGGGCAATTTCGGCCCAAGGATTTTCTATTTAAAGGCACTTTTAAACATGCATTTTTTTTGTATCTCGAAGTTTGTCAATTGTATTTTGTTTATTTTCTTTTGTATAATAAAAAAAGAGTTTACATACATGCATACACACATAAACATACTTTGATTTATAACCCCCGACGCAAAAGAGGGATGTTATAATTTTGACCGCTCTGTGCGTGTGTGTCTGTCCGTCTGTCATCGTAGCTCTGAAATGGATGAACCGATTTGGATGCGTTTTTTATTTGAAAGCAGCTTTTCTAGCGATGTTACTTAGATGTTTCATCAAAATCGGTTCAGCCGTTTTTGAGATATTAAACTATAAAATGACAATGTCCGGGGTTTTTGAAAGTTGGTTAGGTTATAGGTTATTGTATTTGTACCTAGGTTTGTAATTTGAACAGTAAGGAGAAATTTTCTTTCATATTGACATACTTAATATACTCTTTATAATATTTCTCTATAGTACAAAATTGTTATTGAATAGTCAGATATAACCCTCCTTCCCCCACCTTGTTACAGTTGCTAAGACAGTAGCCGTGGTAGCTAAAAGTATATAATAATATCTTGCCGCTCTATTGTTTTGCTCCAATTAGTTCCAGCAAATTGAGAACACACTCAATTTATCTAAGCAAGTTCGATCGCGCAGGACTAAACATGAGTTTGGAACAGGCAAGTAAACAAAGATTCTATCTCTATTTTAGATATCTATTACCTATTTTTAAGAAGTCATAATCTACGGTGTATTATAAAATTAATGCTTCTATCAACACTATCGTACCTACCGTTTTTGTCAAACTTAAAACCTAAAATTGCTAAAAGTTGCTCCGAAGCGGTAACGTGCGATTTCGTGTGGTCTGCCTACCCCATTTCAGAATACATGCGTGATGTTTGTGTGTGTGCTTCTATCATGCACAGGGATGTTTGCAAATAATTCCGATTCGCATCATTGGCGATGGCGATCCCTTATTTCAAATAGTGAATCTACGATGTTGCAATGTAATTGTGTTAAAGGCTTGTGAAGCATAGGCGTAGGTATATAAGGAAGAGGGGGGGGGGGGCGCGAGTGGCCCGTGCCTACCTCAGGACGTTGGGCTACCGATTGGAAATTCGATACTGATGTACTCGTTGTACTGTATCCTACGAGCACATAAATCTCTAGAGACGTAGTGGAAGGCGACCCTAATCAGTCGGCTAGTCAGTGATTTGTCTCGTTGCACTGATATCTCGTTGCTGATATCTTAACTCAAAAATCCAGGCCAGCACTGCGGGAAATAACCATAAACTAGCTTTTGCCCGCGGCTCCGCCCGCGTGGAATTTGGTTATCGCGCGCGTTTCCCTCGGGAACTGTGCATTTTTCCGGGATGGAAAGTAGCCTATGACACTCTCTGGCCCATAAACTATCACTATGCCAAAAATCACGTCGATCCGTGGCTCCGTTTCGACGTGAAAGACGGACAAACATACAAACACACACTCGCATTTATAATATTACTATGGATATACCTATTTCATGTCAGGTTTTTCTCAACACATGTTTTCCGGACCAGTGGTCGATTTTTGATATTCATATTATGAGTGCTTGTTATAGCCTAATATTAATTTTAATTTTTGACTTGAGTTCTTAGGTGAGTACGCCGCAAGTTATGTAGGTATCGGTATTTGTTCCGATGGAGCATCGCTTTGTACGTAAAGCACGCGCATGGTGGTTTGAACCGTTATGCGTAGGTATATTAATGTCCAGACATATTGCGTACGTTTTTGCTTGCGTGTGACAAAATAAGAGCTCATCTTGGAGTAGCATCGTATGGCAAGGACTCGTCTTTGAAAAACTGCATTTGAACAATTGGGATGTCCCAATTTTTGACAACATATAATAAATCGAAAACCATTTGGAGAAATAGGCTTTGTGAAGCGTTTTCAGAAATCAGATTCCAAAAATGTGATAAACTGAATTAAATAATCAAAATTTAAGTAATGACCCTCATTTGACCCCTGCAGTGTCTCGTCACAAAGGCAGTTATAAAGATAGATTTTAAATCACATGATGCGCACCCGGCTTTCAACAGTTGTCATTTATCGTAAAGTCCGAAATGTATACGAGTATTTCCATTGTATTTTTACAAATTAAATTTTTAAATCACGTCGTTACAAGTAAATACAAAAGAATTTAAATATCAGATTTTAATAAAAAATATCTTTTTACTATCACACCATTAAACAAACATAGGAATAATCGAAGCTAAATGAATAGAAATAAATAAAACTATTTGTCATGGTTCATTTAGGACCCTAAGCCGTGCTTGTATTATTGTCAAATTGTAATGCCACAGATTATGTAATGGACGACCTGAATTTTTCTAGGCAGTGGAACGTGGCTGTCTCACTGTGACGTCATCCAGCGTATTTCGTAAAAAAAATATAAAACATTAAATACTCATCCATATTCAAAATCAATGAAAATGGTATCTTAAAATATCCTATTCTTTCCAAAAATAAAATAAAAACTATAGTGCCTCCACCCATGGGATTTTGATCGTAAGGTTCGATTCAACTCTTGTAACTGAGCTACTTTTGTTTTCTAACATTTTCAAGTAACTTGAATTTAGATTATTTTTTTAAACTTAAATCGTTAAATCAGTGTATCAGACATGGTGGTGTTGTCTTGTCACTGTCTCATGGAACGAGGGCAAAATTTCCTTGGTACGGGGGCATTTAAAATTTGACATCGCTTCGAGATAAAGATTTATCAATTTACTGTCAATTCAGTATTATAAATATTGCATACATTAAAAATTATAATCTGTATGAAAAAAAAAACACTGGTCCTGTTTTTAAAATCTTGCAGAGCAAAAGTAGCTCAGTTATGCATCGAAATCGTATTTAAAGTCCATGGTCAAAGGTATTCTTTATGTATAGATTTGCAGCGTAAAAGTTGTAATAATCTATCAACAGCGCGCACGATAGAGACTCCTTCATGCTCTGTTTCATTTAGCGGATACTCCACTTGCGACGCCACTGATCAATATTAGTTTTAATGTTTATTACTCAGTTTTAACCTATGAAACTGTTTGATTAAGTATCAATTAAAATGTACTAGCTATTAATATTACCGTCCCGGTACTTATGCTTCGGTGTAACTAATAGGTGCCTACTAAAGTAAATAAAGACGTAGACGTAAATAACCTTGGCTCATTATCTATGACAAGGTTTCGTGTTTAACAGTGGTTGTTGTCATGCTCTTAATTATTATTTGTGGTCAGTTTACTGTCGGTTAAATAACTATTTCAATTGCTAAATTAGAGAACCAAACTTTTTCTAATTTCATCCATGCACCATTACCTCTGTGGCAGCTTTCCTACTCACTGAGGTAACAGAGATGACAATAGGCTATACAATAGAACTCGTAGGTAGGTTTTGTAACCAAGCAAGAGTAGGCACTATATTGCTCATATTTTTAATAAAACTCTTCTCGCCAATGAAAACAGTTTATTTTTATTGCATACCTATATTAAAGGAGGAAATAAAAATATCTGCATTTGTTTGATGAGCAATAATCATAAAATCTAGAAATTCAGTAGCGGCTATTTGACTAAGTAGTTTTTAGAGTTCTGTAGTTCTGCAAGGAACCCTTATAGTTTCGCCATGTCTGTCCATCCGTCCGCGACTTACCTTTGACACTGTTAGTGCTAGAATGCTATAATTTTGCATGAGTAAGTGTGTGTATATGTTAATCACGAGGACAAAGTTGTGAAATCAATATTTGATTAGCAGTAGAAGTAGACGACCAGTGGTGGTGCTCAAAATTATATAAACACACTCTTATTACCTTGGCAGTCGAGTCATGTGTAGATAGATCATTTTGAACACTGTAACCGCTCATCTAGTTCTGCGGATGACTGGTACCACCCTTACACGTAAAGTGAGGTATCGTTGGATAAGTCATTCAAAATCATTATAAGTTTAAAATGATCACTTTTCGATTTAGGGGTCTGTATGCTCTAAAGTTCTAAGACAATTTTCGACAGAGGTAAGTGTCCCCTTCTACAGGCTAAGCTATTGGTTAGAGAAATCTGGATAAATCGGTCAATGTAAGTACCTACGTTATAACAAATTTAAAACGAAAACTATCATAGTTAAGTAGGCTTTATAAGTTATAAGTCAACGAGTAATAATCAATCAAAAGTTAATATTGAATATTTGCCACATCTTAATACGGAACCGTACACTGCGCGCGCATGGACCAACACGCGCTTGGTCGGTTTTGTTTGAATTAATCGTCTCGTTTTCTGTGGCGCGAAAAAGTACAAGCGGGGCACTGTAGCTTCCACGGAACAGAAGAGAGGCTAAGACCATTTATTTTTTAGGTCATCGAAACAATTAAGGAAACCTAGTATTTGACTGTTAGAAATAAAATCCAAGAATCCAAGACTGCCTAGCCATTGTATCTTGGTAAAATGATTTGATAATCGTACTCGTAATCCCTAGCGAGTCACGGACATCGGCTATGGAGCCAGTTTTTATTGGCAAGTTATTCTTTCAACAAAAAAAGTTTCATATTTAATTACTAAAATATCTACTTTGTATCAAGTCGTAGGTAGAGTTGTACGTTTAGGTGTCCTGGCTGCATTCCAAACCTTATTTGTGCGTCGTTGTGACGCAATGTGCGATGTTTTATGTAAAAGCCAGTTTTGAAAATATCTTTTAATCGTTTCGTCGCGGTAATGCATCGTTAGGGTAAGATTAGAATCCCGGTAATTGCATAATATGAGGCATTCACAAACGTGCAGCGGTTTGACGAATGCGACGAATCTAACCACTCAAGGCAGGATAATAGTTCTGAATTATCTCTAGATTACTGCCCACTTAAGATTCTTGGTGGCTGAGTGAAGAAATGTGGCATAAGTCACTTCTCAACTCGATTTGTTTATACCTATGTAGATATGTGCCTGCTGTTCACTGAGTAATTACGATTTTCTAATGCCCCCGAAACATTATTGTCAACTGAATTGTTAATCCTGATGTCCATTACAAATTGGAAAAAAACGAATGAAATGTACGGAAATCAATAATTTCAAAAGTGTTCCCAAGGATAATTTTTTTAGGCATCAAAAATTCTTACATTACGACTAGGTACCTATGTCGGGTAGTAATAATAAGGTTCCGGTAGTTAAACTGTTATATTTTAACTTCACCCACGTATGCACCTACACATAGTTTTGTCTTTAACAGTACCTATCTAAGTTCAATTAAATGCTCCAATGTCTTAATAATTGCTTTACTTTAAAAACAATGAACAATATAATAGAGTTAAGTGCGTACCTATTGCCCAAAATACAATTGTTCCTAATGTTGGTAGTCCACGGGACGCTTTATGTCACGCAATTGCGTTTACAATTAACAATTAGCAGTTACGAACGATAGTACATGACGTTTTGTAACTTGTTGTATAAGCGTTGTAAGCAATTAAGTTACATGTAGTTGGTTAGGTCAGTCGTCGCGCTATAGTTAGGGCTGCGTTTGACGGCCATTGACATCGGCCGAGACAGGTGCACGCTGCTAATAGCGAAGAGTACTTACCTAATGATAGCACTGAGATGCCAATGTTGCAATGTACCCAGTCTCCTTTAATATCAGAAAAGTGTAGCTATGTAGAGCTCGGAAAATTGAAATGAGTGTTATGTTTTTATAGTGTATTAACGAGCTAGGCGTTTTGGTGCAAACTGTAAGCCTGACTTTGTATTGAATAAATAAATAAATAAATTAATATGCTTATTTCTAAAATCATAAAGCTATTTTTATCTTGTTCAATTGTGTGTTACAAATAGCTGCGGTAAAATACAACGTTTTTTTGTGGATGAGTGGCCCGCTTTATCAAGTTCCGGTTAGCTGGGCCGACGATGATTGAATTTCATGACAAAATATTCGCGGTATTTCCTGTTGAGTGTCTATATCCGTGATTCGTATTTGGTCGATCTGAATCAGTTAACTTTCTTTGTATTAAGCTAATCGGTAGTTGACGTAACAACGTGAGTAGGCACAACATGAAGAAATGCAACTTTAAAATGCCAGATAAGATTATATACTTAGAACTGATAAAGCGCAATAGCCTTTCCTGTATGATATTTAATTCATCAACATATTACTTATTTATTATGCTTTTAAATGTAACTTTTGTTGAGCTATAGCTGGTTTGGATTTTTTATCCTCATAAGGGCTTCCGCGTAATGTTACTTATACTTATAATAATGCCGTCTGTCCAACAGAACTCAGTAACGACAGCAACATCAGCCGACCATGGCTAAAAGCCACTTCCCAGCTTAATATTTCGTAACCAGAACTATGTAAACGTGTAGGACAAAATCAATCACACTTCTCTTAAATTTGATAGAAGGTTTTGACTACGAGCCCAGGTCATAACATATGTATAACATAGGTACCTACATACCTACAACTTAGTAAGATCAAGAGTTAATATCATAAGTAATCGTATGAGCAAGAATGCGAATATAGATTACTTTATATACAAAGTGAACATATCTAAATTATCAATACCTACGTAAGAACTAAATGCTTTACATAATTTTCATTAATATTTATTGAACAGTCAGGTGTCTATGAACCTACATAATTCTATCTTTATTGTTTGTGATTTACTGTCCAAGACATGAATAAGGAGGCATAAAATCGAGATAGGTGCATCGTACTGAACGGATGACTCACCTCATACTAGTGCACTGCACATGGACGCAGCGACGCAGGCGCAGAACCACTGCAAATAATTTATCAGATTATGAGTCAAGACACAAAAAATCTCTATAGATATCGAATAATATTCGTTTTTAAATTCGTTCGTTAAATAACTAAACTTTGACATTAAAGAGAAAATAATTAACGCTTAATAAAAATGAATATTAAACCATGAATAGCCTATAAACGTTATTTATTGATGTGCTACGAAAATTACAAAGTTATCTTTAGAAGCACGTTGACAAACACGAAGCTACAAAAAGCGTCTGACAAAGGAGGGGAGTGTTAGTTTATGCTTTTCACGAAGTTTTAATAGATCCAATCCAATAATAAATATCGGCACTTCTTTAAAAAAACTCGTATCTCAAAGTAGATATTTCTTCTGAGTAGACCTTATGAACATTACGTCAAGGTTCAATTTTGTTGACATATTGATTTTAGATAAGAGATTTATTCAAAGTAGTGACGATATGACACTGTAGTAGTCGTTATACATACGGAATGAATTTATATTTGTATACAGGAGCCGAGCTTTACTATCGAGACAAAAATAAAGTTTATTACGCGTCTGTTGTAAATTATTTAATTACATAATAACAAAAGCCGAAAACAACTACGATATATAATCAATCACCTTACATTTTATACATTTCTATACTTTTTAATCTAAGTATGTACTTATTTTAATTTTATTTTATTGTCCCATTTGAAAATTTAAATGGTCAGAAGTTGGAAAATCGTAAGTTTGTGCTTATTTAGGAATTACTTTCAGAATAAAAAAACATAGGTAAATTGTTTTTTTAGGTTAACCAATTGTAGGGTGGTAATAATTTTGTTTCAAACTTGAATTTAAAGTTTTAGGTATACAACTCCCATTTAAATGTATCTAATTGGTATTATCTACGAAGTGAGAAAAATTGGCTTACGGATACCAATTATATCAGCCTATATTCTATACCGAGTATTATTTAAAAGTTTTATATCATAATTCTGGCGGCGTAGGGATCGGAAATATAAAAATTCCATCACGTAGAGAATGTTTATCGCCATCCATCGCAGGACAATAGGGCGGCGTTGAAAGAGTGCCTAATGGCATGGACATACCTATAGGTACTCTATCGCCATGGAGAGTGCAAATAGATGTACACGTTGGCATTGAGATTGACATCGAGCATATAGGTAATCACACCATGTAGCAAAGTACTCACAGGATTGATGTCAATAACAATTTTATACAAGTAGCTATTGATGAAAGAGTTCCACCACAAATTTTATTTGCAAGTACCTATTTGTGCATCCTGTTGGGATTCGTGAACTGTTGTTTTATTTATAATAATTTATCAATTTATCTAATAAAAGGTTTAAGAGTCTTCAATTGCTCCTCAGAACAGTAATTATCAAAGCTTATTAAATAGCTTTTATACGAAGATGTTACTTTACCGTGGTTAGTGAATGGGTAAATTAACCCTTCTGTTATCAAAACGACATGATAATTTTATTCATTAGCTTATTGATTAGAATATCCCAATTGATTTAATGTAAAACAAATGTTATGAAAACACTCAAAATCTTTTATTTCTGTTTTTTTTTGTTCCGTTATATTATATTTTAGACTTTAGAGGATCCAATGAGGTGGTTATTACAAAAATTTCGAAGAATTTTTGAAGAAGAGCTGATTTAACTTCATATTATTATGAAATAAATTATCCTAGATGCCTGTTATTTTACTGGAGCCGCATAAATATTGCTTTTTGTCTCCAAACAAACATCTTAGTATGGCTCTTTACATTTACCATGGCGTAGTGCCAGTGCAGTTATAATGATGATGCTCGTCTAGTTTTACTTAATAACGTTGGTCTCAGTTGACACACTTCAGTGCCGATGAGGCTAAGACGAGGAAGAAGAGAATATGAGGTTATGCTACGTAGCTATTTTGATCTTTGCTTCTGTAAACTTTTTGTTAGGACGAACCGTTGTCATACAACATAACATAATGCATTTCTGTCGCCCACCGTATTTATTTTTATTAAACACCTTTTATATTAATACTACAATATTATAAATGCGAAAGTTCGTATATAATGTCCCACTGCTGGGGAAAGACCTCTCCTGGATTTCAGACTCGCCCTGCCTGCACTATAGCATACTTTTATTCCGGGAAATTGCATAGTTTCCGCGGGATAGGGGGTCATCCATAAAGTACGTGACACATTTAAATAGGTCAAGCGGTTTGTGACACAGGAACAAAAAAAATGATAAAAAGTGTCAAAACTGGTGTGACGTACCTTATGGATGGCCCCTAGTGATAAATGAATTATTCACAGATAAAGTCGCGGGCAACAGGTAGTCATTTCATAATTGACAGTCTCTTGAGGTACTTTTATGTGAACAAAGCGCTCAACAGAAATGATGGGCCAGCTTAAAGTCACACTTCATTAGCTTTAAGTTGTTGCTTTGTACTAAATCTGTGAAAGACAAAGGCGAAAACAAAACAAACTTGTCCGACTTATGAGCATTAGTTACGCAAGAAGGTAATAATGCAACATTTTACGTATAACTCCGAAAGCGCGACGATATTAGCGAGTTGTAATGAGTAATTGCTTCTAGCTTGTGAAAAGCCACTTATTTCAGCCACACCGAGGTATTAGGCCGCAGTCACTATAAATCATTTTGTTTTCAAACAAGGAAATTTACGTAAATCTTACATGGTGCCGGTGAAACCAGGGTGAAACATTGCGTTTCTCGATAAAAATTGATAACGCGTTAATGTTTTTTTTTTTAGTTTAACAGCTTTCTGAGTGGCTGGTATTGACTGATTTAAATCAACAAATTTCACGGTGATTGGTGGGCGCATGACAGGCAGTACGGCGTTTCGTCGTGCTAACTCTAACACAAACAACGTTTACGGTAAAAACGACTGGGGCCAGTATTCAGATGCAATTAAGCACAGATGTTGACATTTGCGGGGACGGCACGAGCCGTCATCTTCATCTAGGTACCTATTCTGCTAAATTGATACAGCTGCATACCTATCTTTCATTTTTTGGGGTTTCATAACCAAAATTTTAAAAAGGAACGTAATAGTTTCCTCTTGTCCTTCTGTCGATCCATAATAATATGTCAGACATTAATTTATTTTGGGAAACGTTACACAAAAGTTTAAATTAACTTTATTGGATAAAATGAATATTTAAGAAAAATTGTAAAAATTGTGTATCTTCCGTCAACATTTTAAAACTATGTCATTGTATTTTTTAACCATGGTAATAATGTACGTGTGATATGATAATAAACAATTTGAACGAAAATTGGTGTGAAGGAAGCCAATAACGCTAATATAAGTATAGGACTTATTACATTTCGAATGTCGAGGTACCTATGAAAATCACTATTTTCTGTAATGTTTATTAAAAAAAAAAAAACTTAACTCGTACTTTTTAGCTTTAAGCTATTCAACTGTATATTAAGCGAAACTGGAAACACGTAACTGTAACTAAACCAGTTTAGTAATTACATTTACAATAACAAATAAACTCGAATTTCTGGGACCAGTAATCAGCTTAAAGTAATTGTATTTTATTATTAAAGATGTATTAATGAATCATACTTACTCAAGAAGCAATAAAGGAGGCGTGTTGGTAATATTCGCGCATGACAGCCGGCGAATTAAACACGCACACACACTGTCTCTATTATTGGCTCAGAGCTCGATTACAATCTTCCACTTATAAATGCTTGTGTTCCGTTACACATTGGAGTAAGAGAATCTTACTCAAGTATCCTAACGTGCTATCCTAGTGCCTATCTGGCACAAGATCATTAGTATAAAGTTTCACTAGTCGAAACACGTTGCTTATTACATTGTATTGTACGTATATGAGTTCTGAATGTGGCAAGTTTGCAAATTCATGTAAAATAAGAAGAGTGTGGGAGGCCTAACTTCTTTGTAACATGGAATTTTAAGCTTCTACGATAGGAAAATAATAATTGTATACGAGTATGTAGAAGTAAGAGCTTATGCATTGCTTTTAAGTTCTTGCAAGCTATCGGTTAAATTATATATCGTGAAGATAAGCATCGTCAATAGAAACTACTAATAAACGCGTGTTACTAACACGACATTACAATAACACAAAAAAAGTTATCCCAATTGTTTATATTTATGTAAATAAACAGAAGTTAGTGCACGTTCTCAACAGTAAATAAGTATAATGTATTTTGTAATTTTACTAATAAGGAATATCAGGGAAGTTATAAGTACTTTAAAAATCATCCTTTATGAGAGTCTCCGTGAGATACATTTTTATATAGGTATAAGTACATACATAGGTGTTTTTACACGAAAATAATTTACATATTATGTAGATTTTTTTTGTCTAAGTAAATGCTACAAACGTTGAAATAAAGTTTTCAATAAATGCCACAAAGTTTGTTGTCTACTTTGTTTAACTCTACAAGTTTTTTTTAAACCTTGGTAATGAGGGCTATCGCGTATGAATTCGCCGCTAGAGGCGCTAGCGTAGCGTGAGGTCTCCAAAATGTCAAATCTCATAGTTTTTGGGTGAGCTATGCGGGTTTATTTATAATTAGAATAATTTTGTGAATATTTTGCATTACCTGAAATTAATTATGGCAGTTTTGTCTTTCGGAAACTTTTGTCCTTCCTTTTTTCCGAACAAAACGGGACTATGCAGCACTGTAGTTGCTCGATAATTTTATGGTACGGTTTTAAGGTGTATTAAATATGATTTTAATCTAAACATTGTTTTCACGAACGTAATAACAGACTTTGAAAGCTACACTTAAAAACCTCACGCAACAGTGGCGCTATCTAGAAACACAAAAAACTATAGCCCTCATTCTAATAGAAATATACACAGATATTAGGTACTTTCAGTAATAATTTCAAATAAATGGATGTCCAAATTAAAAACAGGCTCTATTACTTATGTTTTACACGGGTAATTTGTCGTGGGTACAGTTAGCGCAACAATTTATACGCGCGTGGGCGGGCGGCGCGGGCGCAGTGGGCGAATGCCATTCAGTAGAGATGGCTCGTAGTGCCGGCCTACACTCAGATATTATGCTTTTTACGAGGCTTAACAAAACAAACCTCAATAAAATCTTAACAACTACACGGCATTATGCTTTTAGAAAGAAAACAATGAACAAATTGTTAACAATGTGAGGCTTTGTCCAGTTTGTTTTGTTTTTCTAATCTTCACACCAGATCGAAACAATTTTTTTGGGTTTATTATTATGTTTACTGTTGTCATTCATAAACCCACTGCGGTAATTGAAAAAAGGTTCGTCGGAATCCGAGGCATCAGCTGTCAATTCCAGTAACTACTTTACTGTTTTTATTCAACACAAGTTTTTTTATATATTGGCTTACACAGATAAGCGCAGCATGTTTCGTAACGGTAATTAAATGCCTCGTTTAATTTTACGATCTTCGATGGCAGTTTATAAAAGCAATGCTAATTGCGTGTGATCGTGAGGAATCTCCGTGTGATAGCGACTGATTAGCTGATAAAGCGAGTAATAGGCTTTATGTCGGAAGTGGCGCGACGTTTGCTTCGCGGTCACAAATCACTCGCGTCAAGCTAAGGGACAGTAATAGCCGTAATAAAACAAACTTGACTCAAACGTCAGACGCAGAGATTGTTTCCTGTCACAAAATCTGATGTTAAGAAAAGCACGAGCATTAATGAATCTGACGGTCTTGTTCTTGCGTTTATAGTTATATTTCGAACTGTTGTAGGTTCTCTACTTAATTAAAATTTTCTGATAATTATTTATTTCGAATTGTATGTTGAGTCGCATCGAAACTAGGTATAGTGGCTGGGATAGATACTCAAATAAACATTTTGTTCACATTATTGACACAAAGTACATGAAGTAAGTATTATATTTTCTGGCTGCATCTGCAATCCTCGTGGTTTAGATGCGTGGCCAGCACGTTTCTTACTCTATTATACGAGTTCATTCTCAAAACTATGAAGCTGCGCGCTGACGTCTTATGTGGTCTTGGTGCCCCGTAAAAAAATAACTGAATGAAACAATTAATCCGATATACATTTAAATTAAGTATAATTTTCGGCAGTGACAGTCAAAAGGATTTATTATAATTGGAATTCAAGACTTATTAAGTCTCATGCGTGTGACCTGCAAAATTCGTCAATTAAATCTTAGAGCAAGCAATTGGTCAAGCTTCATGGTCACGGAATGGGAATAACTAAAAAAACTTAATAAATATGCTGTGAACGTAGATATTCTGAAGCTCAAACTTGAGTTGAACAACCTTTTTCATTGGCAGTGCCAAGAAACATGCATGATTTCGATGCTGTAAATTATTGATAAATATTATTACTTCTTCACGGTGATGCCTTTGGCGAAGACTTCTATATGTGTGTTAGGAATGTATTTCTTATTAGTTATATTAATCTTAAAATCGCTTTGCTTGCGTGAATCACTAGATCTGGCAGGTGATTTAAATTTCTGGATTTTATTCAATTCCCACGGGAATTTCTCTAAAATAACACTGCGGTGGTATGTGCGTGGTGTATGAAGAAAGCCCGTGCAAATTTTCATGTTTCAAGATCTGTATTCATTCAGCTATTACATACCAAATCTTATTTGAATTAATTTTAGCGTGAAATAGTAATAAATAGACATACATGCACTCACACACACGCACTCAAGAGGAGCTTTGCTGTCTTGAGTTCATTTTGATGTTCTTTTGAGGTTTATTTTTATTAAATTAAAAGGGTGATTAGCAACTTTTCTGTAAATAATACATGTATTTTAAGGTAGCAAAAAAAGAGAAAGGATTTGGTGACTGTTTTTTTTGTAAATTTTCTTTGATTGTATACTGTAGTTTTTAAGTATTTTATTTGTAATTATTTTATTATGAAAAAATGACTTTCTTCTAAGTTTCTTGCGGCGCATTCCGCTTGGCAATGATGGTCTTTCTGAAAGCGCTGTGGTAGTTTAAAAATGACGTGTAAAAGTGCCCATTGCGGCCTATTTACTGAATAAATGATTTGAATTTGAATTAGTCTTTTTACTAATTGTGATTTTTCTTTGAACTTGGCTTGACACGCTACCGCGTGAGGTGATTGCTCAGTAAGGACAAAATATTGTAGCGCTATTCACAATTATCTTGTAAATGTTAAGCTTACCTAACAGTTCCATCGTTATTGAACCTCTCTAATATATTTTTAATGATCAATGGAAACATTGTATTTATAATGCAACTTGCGGTTACTCGGTATTAGGTACTAAGTGTTCTGAACGCACTAAACAAAACCCAATGAGTCGAGACCTGATTAAAGGTGATGGACTAGTCTGTTAAGTTACCTAAACCGTTGCGTGTCGCTTCGCTTGTAACATAATTACTTAGTAGTATTTAGAGAAAGCCGCTGTTACTTAATCGTCGTAATTTTAAGTATCGGAAAACTTCGACGCCGGTCAACGGCGGTCATCACCGCTTATCTCTCCTATTAGCCGAAAATTAAGATTCCAATTAATAGAATACTTGCATCTCAAGTCCGTGGAACCAGTTCGCTTCCGGTGTTACACCAAACCAGTCCGAAAGCCACAATTTGTTGTTTTTTTTTCTTCAACATTTATTACGATATCTCGACGAGTCGTCCGCACTATCTTATTGTGCAATAGCCAAATGAGGAAATTAGGTGAGAAAAAGAAAGAAATTTACGACGAGTCTATGAAATTTTTAACTGACATCAAAAAAGGAGAGGCTATCAATCCGGTCAGATCAGAACTGGTCATCTGCTCTATACCTGCCAAATTACATCTCAGTAAGTACAAAAACTACAATAGTCAAATTCGACTGCCATATGATTTCACTGTACTTTTATTTTTAAAATTTTATGTGAAATAGTGAGTGTACATACATGCAAAATAACTCTAGATATAATAAAATGGATGGGACGATACCACATGCAAGTAGGCCGTAAGCAATATAAGTATGTATTCATTTATTTACTAAATATTTTAGCCCATATTTCTCTATGAATTGTTAGACTAACTCACGGGTTCCCAATCTTTTTATATATTGTATTTTTTTGGCGACACCCTAGTACTAAAATAGTTGCGTTTAGTTCTAGATAGTATGACCTAATTTACCATATCGCGACGCCTTGGGACATCGCGCATACAGTTTGGGAATTCCTGTTACACACGTAGATGATATGTTATGTTTAAAGTAATTCTGAGATGGATTTTAACTGATTGTTATTAAGTAGGTAGGTATATGTGTTTTAAGACGTGTGTTTATTATTATTATCCTTACTTATGTCTGATTAAACCTGATGTGTGTTTTGGGTATAACGGTTAACTTGCCTGTGTTGGAAATAAATAAATAAAGGAGTTTAGCGAACAGAAAATTAACTAATATACATGTAATCAAAACAGGTCCGCGTACCTTGTCTAGCGTGAATGGCAAGTTGTAAAAACTTACCTATTATTAATCACCACTAAAATCAAATACTTACATTGTTATGATCGCATTTGTAGCAACATTATTGTGTAAAAAAAACATGGTTTTTGATTTATTTAGTTATTTCTTATAGTCATAAATAAGCTCGAAAGAAACTTAAACATTGAACATACCGTCAATATACGGGCATTCGTATGGCGTTCGTTCGTAAATACTTACTTAAAGTCCGAAAAATTAAAATGTGCGATACAATTATGTACAGTAGCAAGGTATTTCAGTTTAATGTGTATTTCTTATCGAAAAAATATGTTGCGGTAAATACAGAGCAATCCAGCGGGGTAGTTTATTAAGTTTACAACTGCGTAACGGGTTCTTAAGAGTTTCATTTATTCAGTAGCAACAAAGTGGCGCCGTTTTTGTCGTGGGATGGATGTCCGAGAATGTCCCAGCGGAGTCGCGTGGTTTAATTAAGCTCGCGTTGATGAATTGTCCAGATTAATTCATGAGACGCTGTTGGCGACCGGCCGGCATTCAGGCAGTGTGGCCAAGTCTACTGTTTTTAAAGGACTTCTACTGTTTTACGCTGATATTTTCTGTCCTACTGATTTTTCCCAATTACGTCCGGAGGAGGATTATATTTTTTAAATAGAGATTTATTAAATTTCTTTGGATTTCACGTTAAATGATAGTTAGCTATACAAAACAATTGACTGGAAAAAGTTCCATTGTGACATGACAATTACCTACTCAAATAAAATTGCCGGTTAATTTTCATGGCGCAGCGAATTATTTTAATACAATTTTTAATTACTGACGTTATGGTGTCTGACTTTTTAACTCTACCCTCTTCTATTTTTGCACGTTAGTTAATTGTAAACTCTGTTCCTCTCACATAAAAATAAATAAATATTTAATCAACTCATAGTTAAAAAAAAGAAGGTTTTTAGGTGTTTCATGGTAAATTCAGTATCTACTCTTTTTTTCTCGATCTTCCGTTATTTGTATCCAATATCTCCGACTTATTTAAGTTCGCCCTGGCAACACTGCATTCAGGCTAAAGATATGCGTGTACGCAACACAACATGTGGCCCACTGCGGACGCTCTCAATGGACTCTGTTCTGTCTCAAGCAACATTGTAATATTTGCAGATTATCTCGGACAAGGTGTTACGTTACATGCATAATATGTATTAATATAATGTCGGAAATAGTAGTTAAAATGTGCATAGATAAAGGAAGTTTTACACGTTACGTTAAAATGTTAATGAATTTAGGAAGTTTGAATGGAGGATTTCCTTCTTTTGTCAATAAATCAATGTAAAGGCAGAGATTACTGATAATTTTTGCTGGTGAAGCGATTTTTAATCTTTTTAAAGCCTTTTGTCGTGCATGTGCTTATAGATAAAGTTTTTGTTATTTATGAGCAAACGCGAGGTGTTGACTCTAAAAATTACGTGTAAATTAATATACATATAATATCTTGAGTGCTGCTGTCATATTTTATTTATTTAATACAAATACATTATTTAGTCATTTATTGAATTAAGAATAACAAATAACAATTACGAATATTTTAATAATTTTACCACAATTAGGTGACCATGTTATGCTTGAACCTTTATTTAACCCTAAGAATACAATGTCTCTACATTGCAGAGTAGAGTCGAATAGTGTAGATACGACATGATAGCCAAATATCCACTTCAAATGGTATATTAAAATAAAATTAAAGAAGTATTTTTTTAAATTTCAGAAGTTATAAAGTCAAAGTCAAAGTCAAAATATCTTTATTCAATTTAGGCTATAACAAGCACCCATGAATGTCAAAAAAAATCTACCACCGGATCTATAAACAGAGTTTTATGGAAACAATGTTAATTACCGAGTTGTAGGCAAAAACTAACTTATCCAACATAAAACGTAAATCGTTCTATAACGGAATTGCATTCATCATTTGCGTTTTCTTCGTACGGAGCTATGGTTAAGTAAAAAGCAGCACATTGAGTGCACTCGCAGCTCTCTACGATTATCACATTTATATTATAGTGTTTATTATAGACTACGTGGTACCTACGTTTAGCTATAGAGCCCTAACGACCGTGTTAGGGCTTCTCATAAACTGCTAGTCATTAAAGCAACTTATGGTAGGTATTACGGTTGTCTGGTTTGAGACCACCAAAAAGTTTGATCAAAGCTTTAATATAGCCGAAATAAACATTAAAAAGAAGGATATACGCATTAGATATTCAGTTGAATACCTGTGTCTCAGCTGCTCCCACTAGGCATGCTTCTTGTATTTATCCATAAAATATGCATCAATCTATTATTTATCGCAGCGCATCGTTGTTAAGTGGATATACAGCGTGCCTCATAAAATGATCACTAAAATGTATCTGATCCAGCCCTGCACAGCTAGGTAGAACCTGATATAACGACTAGCTTTTTAAGCACTTTATTATAGCACGATAATTGCGTACTTACTAGTGCTCAAACTCAAACTTATAAAGTAATAGTCTTCAATTATTTAAATTAATTCCCTCGATAATTTAGTTTTTAACAGTTTTAAGTGATTACTTCCTTTTTGGTTTAACTCTACCTGTGTACCATGTAAGTACTTAGAATTTATAATTTTGGATTAGTAGGTAACGGTTTCTGAGATTGTCGAAAAGTTTTCTTTAATTAATAGTAAATTAAATATTTTCATGATTCAGTAACTCTTTGACGCTGGGATGGGAGCGTGTGTATAAATACACTCGTGAGTTTTGACGCTCTATCAACTTGGAAACATATCTGTTTTGTGTTGAACCTCGTCAAAGTTAAAATCTGTTTCGCCTTACTCTTGATCTATATTAAGGCGTAACGGCTATATGTGACGGTTATTTATAATGAGTTGGACATATGTTTTTTAACTCCATCTGTATTGTATTAGCTCGGTGAAATAATGTAAACACCATTAGACGGTAGAGCGTGTTGTAAAATATCCATCATTAAACAAATCGTTTTGAGTAAAGTAGACATTAGCACTTATTCATAAAAAAATGTTAAACTTTTGTTAATTTAACATTCGTTTGTTACATACAGTCGAGATTATATATATATATATTGCTTTGACACATGTTTAAAACTTTTTATGAATACAGTTAAGGGTGACACAATTTTTTCTAAACTAAAAAACCTAAAGACCTTTGTGTTAAATAATTTCACTTATTCTAAATTGCGCATTAAATAAACACATGCTCGAAAAACTTACACACAAGCCGTCAAACACTAAGCACCCAGCTGTCAAAATGTGTTCCGTATCCAGAAAGCCAACTGACAATCACATGTTTATCACAACAACACTATCACTTGAGTCACAAAAAGTCACAAGCGATCGCGTTATCAGAGCGCGTGGAGATTTGCGGATCGATCCCAACTGCTGGGGAATGTTTTGATAAGGGATCCTGCTTGGGAACGTGGGCGAGGAGTGGTCGCTACGGTGCGCGCGACGCGACTGTCGGTGTCGGGCCGTCGGGCGAGCTGCGGCTGCGGGCGCCCGAAGGCGACGCACCGGCCGCCGACCGCACCGCTTGCACATGATAACACTGCATGTCGACAAATGCATCCCATTCATTAGTTGCCGCCCAATTTGCTGCGATTAACTGATTGCATCTTGAATCGATACAGCTTCTGAAGTAATAGAATAGAACGTCTAAGCTTAATTACATGTATTAGCCAGCTGTTGTCCGGAAATTAGTCTGCGTCACTTGGAAAGTTTACACCTTTGAAGTGATTGAGTAAATGATCGTATTCAGCAAAATTGTTATCATGTAATCGTAAACAAACAGGCTTAATTTGTATTAATAATGCTTGCATGCGCGTGGCACTTTAAATAATCATTCATGGCATGAAGGGACGAATCTGGTTGTTCTGTTTTTGTTTATTTTCAGTTTATGCATAATATAACGTGACGTAAGCAGTTACCGATTTAAGGTCGTTTTACCTGAGACCGTGACATTTGTTTGGTGGAAATTATATCTGTTGCTTTAAATACTCGTAGGTATCGAAGTTTGGAGGTGCCTCTCTACATTAACGATGTCCAGAACAAAATCAAGTCAAATAAAATGTTAGAAGAGTAGGGTACTTAGTAATACGAAAGAGAATATCTCATGACTATAGTACTTTATTAAAAAACAGCACCACAGATAGGTCTCTAAGTATTTTTTCCACTCTTTACCTAAAAGTAGTAACAAGCTATAAATCATTTTAGGAAGCTAAGTTCGGAGCATGCAATCAAATTAATTGAGCTCGCATGTCCAGTAACTTAGATTAGGACCTGACAAATCTCGTTTCCTCGTATTTTAATGGTAGCTTATTACACTTTAATTAATCCGTAAATTTAGTCATGCTACATGACAATATGACTAAGTGACTCATATTGTTCCTATAATTTTGCATTACTAAAAAGAGGATAGTTGATTTGGACATAGCAGTGTTTTTATTTATTTATGTAAATGGGCGCTTCTTGCTTTTAATTATGATTTCCAATGCGGCCGTCCGTCGGTCAGTGGGTAGGTATCAGGGTCATTTGTAAATAAAGCGTCGCTGCCGTAAACCTTACGAAATACGCATCGGATCGAAGGAGAAACGAAACATGAAGTTGCAAGTTTGTTACAAATTATGTTATTTTAATATTTCACAACAGGACCGTAGTTTTAGTTTTTACAGCAGTGATAATGTTAATAAAATCAAAGTCAAGATGAATGATTACAAACCTGAATAAGCGTTCTTTATATTGAATGTTACAATACCTATAAAAGAATAGTACATTACTGCAGGGGCCATGAAGTAAGGGATTGATGGACGAGTTTAGGGTAGACGATAAAAATAGGGATAAAACGAGTCCAGCAATAGAGATAGTCTATAAAATAATGAGATTGTAACTATGTCAAACATTTATACTCGATGAATTTTAACCACAGAAAACATATAGAAACTCGTGGTTTTAAACAGTTGTCCATGGGACGTAACCATGGCAACGAGGTACAAGAAAAAGTTGATCGACCCATTTACTGAAAGGATACATTTTTAAAACCTCATAAATTTGTTTTCTATTACCATTTATTCCAAAATTTATATTAATATTTTTTAGTTCATTAATATTTTCGCAAGGGAAGGACGGCTTCTTCATCATTTCTGCGTCCGAATAGCCCAGTCGTGATCACAACCAAGAAAATGCATAGGCATCTAAGCAAGCCACGCTAGTACACAGCGTTCGTACGTAATGCGTACTGATAAAGCAGTTGCAGATAAGCGGTTTTCGCGGTCGGTCATGGGCAGCGGCGGTCGTCGCGGCCACGTTTTGTACCACCCGACACGTGCCGCCGGCTGCGCTGGTAAAATGAATCTGAAACATTTGCACTAAGGTGTGGTCGAACGTAATTTTTTGAGTTATGAGTCGCGTATTTTCTATCACGTAATTTCTTGTGCATTCAGTTACACAAAAGTCCAGTTTGTGACACATGACGACCACATGAGTTATACACAAATAGGACTTTTGTGTGAAACCATAATTACGCAATCGAATATACGTGCCATAAAACTCAAAAAATGCGCGTCTGGCTTTACCATTATATGTATAATATTAAACCGAATGCAGCAAAATTTACGCGACTCACAGCTCAAAAAATTACGTTCTTTTGGCCTTACCCTAACTGATGTGACGATGATGTGTTGCACTCAGAGTCATCAAGCAAAGATGGCGTGTCAGCGACAGTTTTCGTAGGAAATTCCGAAATGGAATTATTTTTTAACAAAGAGTGTGGCAGTAAATAAAAA
Organism: Choristoneura fumiferana; assembly: GCF_025370935.1. Classification (NCBI taxonomy): domain Eukaryota; kingdom Metazoa; phylum Arthropoda; class Insecta; order Lepidoptera; family Tortricidae; genus Choristoneura; species Choristoneura fumiferana. The sequence continues at coordinate 14,461,449 of NC_133489.1, read as the reverse complement.
TCGCATTTAAAGCACAGAACTATATTTCGAAGGCCTGATGATTGAATAGCATTATAAAGTTTTTAATTTTTTGCGTAACTAACATGCGTAGTAGGTAAATTCAACTTTTAGGTTGCATGCGATAATGGAGAAGTTTCTTAGTAATTATTTTAAACAAGAATGCCAACGTATGCGTTACTAATCTCATTACAGCGACGCTTATCTATAACAAGTACTTTTTAGGGTTCTGTAGCCAAATGGCAAAAAACGGAACCCTTATGGATTTGTCATGTCTGTCTACGTCTGTCTGTCCGTCCGTATGTCACAGCCACTTTTTTCCGAAACTATAAGAACTATACTGTTGAAACTTGGTAAGTAGATGTATTCTGTGAACCGCATTAAGATTTGCACACAAAAAAAAAGAAAAAAATTTTTTTTTGGGGTTCCCATACCTACTTGGAACTGAAACTCAAAAATGTTTTTTTTTTCATCAAACCCATACGTGTGGGGTATCTATGGATAGGTCTTCAAAAATGATATTGAGGTTTCTACTATCATTTTTTTTCTAAACTGAATTGTTTGCGCGAGAGACACTTCCAAAGTGTTAAATGTGTGCCTTCCACAAATTGGTTTGAACGAGATCTAGTTAGTAGTTTTTTTTAATACGTCATAAATTGTAAAGTAAAGGAAACTTTTATATTATGTTACTTGCTGCTACGGACGGAACCCTTCATGGGCGAGTACGACTCGCACTTGGCCGCTCTTTTGGTTTTATTTAGGTAGACTCTTATTTCCTCGAGGTTTATAAATATTAAAAACAACTAAGTATATTAATTATATTGTTAAGTCTATAAGTAACTAGTGTAAAGATCCATCAAATAATTATTTATAAGTCTCCTTAATATCACTGAAATAAGTTGAAAATAATCTAGCAGCGTCCGTCACGTTATTATAATTATGTAAACATGTAGGCATAAAAATGGTGCTAGTTTTCTTGATATATTATAAAACATGTTAAATTTGAAGCCCAAGAAAGAAATCGTTTAGTATTTGTATCATAGAGGACTATGAATACTGACACAAATACCATAATCCATGTCATTACTCATAACATTTTTTTTTGTAAAACAAAATTATTACTGACAATAAGTTATGTCGCTATTCCATAAAAATAGGTAGGTGAAAATGATTTCAGAATTACCTAACCGTTACTCGCTCATCCATTATTCAGCCACTGTGATTTTATTTATAAATTTAATTGCAAAAAGTTGAGTTTTAGCAGAAAATAATTGGAGTGGATAATATAGCGTGAATAACGGTAGCCGGCACAATTTACTTCTACGATTCAAAAAAACACATCTCGTTAATGATCGAGTGTACGACTTGAACCCATAAAACATTTTCAGTGATGTTCTCGATGATAAAAGTATCAACAAAGCTTTAATTAAGAGAACCTATGTAATTAGGATGCCACTCCTTACTGGCCCGGATATTATCGACATGGAAATACCGACCCCGTTTTTCGTGTACATACATTGAAATTCATATCACGAACTATCGGCCCGGTTTGCATCGTACTGCCATGAAGAATCGCGAGCTGATAAATACCGACCAGATGGTAGACAGACACGTCAATACCGACCCTGTTTTTTGTTTGAACAGTAGCGTAGATAATAACTTAATTTGCTCCTGGCATTTCACCGGCCGCTTCGCTCGTTCGGCTTGATTGTAGTCGCGATTGTACATGTAACACTACGGGTCGGGAAAAACATGTCAGTATTTATCGCCTTTCGATTATCATGTCGGAATTTATTAGGTTGGGAATGTTAGGGCACCCCTCAACCCGCACTGGGCCCACGTGGGAACTACGGCTCAAGTCCTCTCATCCTAAGAAGAGGCCTGTACCCAGCAGTGGGACGTACCTATATAGGCTGGGATGATGAATGTTAGGGCGGTATACATAGACATATTTATACCGGGTTGATATTGTGTGACTGCTGTTATTTCAAAGCCATTTGAGCTTCAAACAGGTCGTTATTGTGCGGCCGGCAAAGTCACGCCGATTGTGTCTGTTGGGCAAAGACCTCTCCGTCCTTTCTGCATTATAGTCTTTGTCAACAGCATCCTATTGCCATTTGATTTCTCATGCGTCCAGGAGATTAAGATGGATAAAATATCTTATCGTATACAATATTTGCATATTTGTTCGATTTTATAAACGACAGCTTCAGAGACAAATCACTAAAGAATTCATAGCACGCACATTATTTCGACAGATAACGGATGTATGTTCAAGATATCAATACCTACGTGATAAAATTTATCTTCACCCATAAGTAAATAGTCTTTCTACTTACTCGTACACTTCTTAATCCATAAATTATAATTTCTTAATCAAAATACTTATCTATCTTTATTAATAATTTATTATTACTATTATGAGAAAGTAAAATTGTAGTAAAAACTATCCTAAAAATAATTTAACCATGTAGGAATAAATTACAAAAGTGCTCTTTTTAGTGCTAAATTAAAAATATATATGTAGGTATTTGTGAATTATGACGTGATAAAAACGGTCTACTGCTTCCTTAATGGTTGAAATTAGACATTTTCCAAAAAAATGTTAACCTAACTTTGAGAAAAGTTTATCTATTTAAGTATACGGGTAAGTATGAGAAGTTCGTGATATGTTTATTTAAAGATATTGGTTAATTTCAGTATGTTTACCCGTAAGTGGTGTTGTACAATCATTACACAATTAGGTCTTTAAATCTCGTAACTTATTTAGCCCACTCAGCAAAGCTTTGTGGCCTAATCACGGTAATCGTCTTTAAAAAGCCCTATTACCATATCTGTGCCTGTTACGTAACGATTATATAAAATACTAATGTGTTTCATTAGTATCGAAATTAAAAAGTTTATAATGTGTTATGCACTTTACCTATCTATCGGAAGCCGGTTGTGCCGGTTTGCCGAGCATGCCTTCCAAAGTTAGGGCGAAGCTGTAACGGTGGAAACACCAACAGCACTAACAAAGACAAAAAAAAACCTTTCTATCAATGGCTTAGACGCTAAGATTGAAAATTTTTACTATAAAGGCCACCCAGAGAGGAAGACAAATGTGAATTCGGTACTTTATGTCTTCGGTAACACTTCGCAGTTATAAATACACAGTCTTTGCCATCACTTTGGCACGTAAATAATTAGGCAATTCAGTGGAAATAGAGTTTAACGGTGCCAAGCCACTGCTACCTATTATCAAAGTCTAAAGAACTTACATTTTCTTACACTGAGCTATTATGAAGGATTTAGTCCATAGCCGTTTCTGCTATTTGAGTTTATCTATAATAATATGCAGTTGCTTGGCAATCCTTTTCCAGTGACGTTTGTACCTGGCACCCAAATGCCGGGACTCCCTTATTTCCTACTCAACATTTTACCATTGATATTTTCATTCCAAATTATTGCGTTATATTTCTGCTCAATTTACGACGCCGTTTATTTCTGACTTTTTTGTACACTTTTCGCACTTTGGTTCAATTTATACGGAGGCAAAGTATGGTTTAATTATGCATACTTATTATTCAAAAGAAAATAAGGGCCACTTGAGTTTCATCGGTAAAATAAAATAGAAAATAATAAATTTCTTTATTTAGGCATATTTTAAACCCATACAATTTAAAGTTATAAATTAAAATTAAAAATCACAAAAAAATAAAAAATACCACAGAGAAATACGTTTGCGACTTTATCTGAATACATTTGATTGAATGAAAAGTATATTGTGTTAAATGTTATATTGATAAAATAATTGTTTAAGCAAGACGAGCAACTCATGTGGTCCTTATTTTCTTTCGCATATTATACTTTAAAATCTAATTGTAAGACCTGCATTACGTATATTTAGTATTATGCCATAATATTTAATTCATTTTCGAAATGCAAGTCGCTACTGTATTACGAAAATACTTTTAAGTAGTTTGTAAGTATGCATAATTAGCAGCATATCAGTTTGTAAATCATTGTTATCTGCGATGTTGCTAAACGCACAGGCTTCCCTACGTCCGAGTGAGGCAAGTGCGGAGGTGGGCGTTCTTGCATCACACGTGATATCCTGTGCCCTGTACAATCTTAATATCCAATATATACACATATACCTATCTTAATCTTTAGATTATTGGATGTGCACTCAATATTCCGAAGGTACGCAATGTGTGTTTACGTGCGTTGCGTTACATATTTTAGTAGGAAGAAATCTTGTTATGTTTATGACTAATGATTGTTGATAAGCGTGTTATAACTATTTTAAGTTGTTTTTCTTTAGTTACCTAATAAAAGAGTTATCGCATTGATGTCAAACTTAAGTGTAGTGGCTATAATTTCACTGACTTTTGAAGCGTATTGAAGATTTAACTAGTACGAGTATAATATATAATGTCACAACTGTGTATGCGAATGTACTACATAAGTATGTGTAAAGTAGATATCGCTGAAAGTTGGGACTGTTATATTCAAGGGGGATCCCGTTCAATCGGATATTTTTTTAGACTATTATTTGTTTCGCATAATTGATTTGGCATAATTTTTATTGGCATAATACAACTTAAAATACGCAAATACGCTTCGCGGACCTCCGTCGATCTCGCCTTAGTTCCTAAATATATTAACACAAAACTAACCTTTTCTCGTAGTGCATCAGGCTTGTGATTGTGGTTATGCACTTTGTAATGATGCAAATTTATTATTATGACTTTTTGTATTTATGCTATTTGACGTTAGTCTTCATAAAGATGATGCTTTCTGTATTTATGCTTTTTAATTTTATGCGTAAAAAAATATGCGTAATGATGAGTATGCACATCGCTAATTCGGCTAAAAGCAATTATGCGTAACAATAATATTACAAATAATTGTATGCCATCCAATAGAGAACCTATTTAAGGGTGTTGATGAAAATTGTCGATGAGGATGAGAATAATGAAGTTCAATAAGTAGAATTTTTGTAGCCTTATAAATATAAATATCTACATATATTAACTAAACAAGTGGTATTGTTCTGAAGCTAATAACTGTTGGCATAAACGTTCCGAGCTAGCTAACCTAACCTAACTAGTTTCGAAAACACATATTAAGAAAGTTAAATTTTGTAAGTAGCCTTGGAATGTAAAGCTAGCCAGTGATTAGTAGATGAAAGATACGAAAATAGATCTCTTTAAGCGACTGCGCGGTCTGTGCCAATTTTGCGTGTTAATTAATTTTAATAATATGTAAAGTTTATATACTTATGCTGAGTGCAGCAAGAATGCATTGGCATATTACATCGTTGTTATTTTATAGTATGTTGTTTGCCCAAATTGCGTAGCTTTGTATACTTCTTACAGTTGGTGCAATAAATATTTCAATTTTTTCTATTTCTAGGGCTAGCAAGCTTGGGCTATAATAAGCTCTAAATCACCATCAGTCAAATATATTATGGTCTATACCACCCTAAAGTTGATTATCGTTTGAATGTTATAAAACAATTACGTGGATAGAACGTGTCTGTACCTATGTTTACTTGAAAATTCGACTTAAGCGACATATTGCAGATGTTGCGATGGTGATCTCTTACCATCAGGAGACCCACTTGCTCGTTTGCCATCCAGTCGAAGAAAAATATATATATATTACCTTACGTAATAGGAAGATGTTTCTAAATAAATAAACCACCTAGACTTAACGAAGTCGCAGGTTAGTAATATCATAAATTTAGAAGGTTTTTTTTTGTTTTTACGCTTTTATGCTTAATGTATTTAATCGATCAAGATGAAATTTAGTGTGGAGATAGTTTACTACTAACAGTATGGGAAGCATTGTTCTCCCGGGATTGCTATCGCTATACACGATTTTTTTGCAGAAAATTAAACCTACTAGATTATAGGCCGAAACATTTTTGTTTTACATGATTATTAGATATAACAGGCAGCTGTCAATAAATATAGGCACAACTTAACAACATCAGAGAAATCGCATTGAAGGACGTAAGCTTAAATATTTAATCAGCTCTAAGTAAATTAACCACGCCGTAGTGAATGTTTACAAAGACCAAGTTTGATCGAGTTCCTCGTCTTATTGCTCACTACACGCCTGCCTTGTTAATAATAATTACATTTAATTAACATGCACGCATTTCAGTAAAAAAATCAAATTATGTACGAATGTGAGATGGTTTATTAAGATAGCGGTGTGAGTACATAATAATATGAGGTAAGATCTAGCGTAAATTAAAGTTAATTTATCACAGTTTTATTGTTTTATGTTTAATTTATTTTCTTAGGCCATATTTTAGATTATTCAAAATACGTATATGTAATAATGTAAACATCTTAAAATTTAGCAAACGTTTATTCTCGAGCTAATATATCTCTTGGTAAGTTACCTATAATATAACGGAAATGGGATAGAAATAAATTAACGTTTTTTTGAGAGGATTTTTATTGCTAAGAGATTGCAATTAAATGTTGCATTCATGTTTAAATACAATTACTTACCCGGTCCTCCTGGATGTAGATAATCGTATACACAAAGGAATGTTCAGCCTTAATAATAGGTAGTACAAGAAGCCAAGACAGGTGCACGAATGTCAGCAGGATTCCTGTAGCGTCCATCAAAAAACTAGGGTTTAGATGTGGGAACCACTCATCAGTTTAAAGCAAACCGGCTGAAAAATGACAATCAGCATTCACAGAAAATAAAGCATACCGGCCGGAACACCTGTCCTGTTGTTAAATTATGGCCACTAATTGTTGATATTTATTAATTGTCGACAACACTCCAGTGCTATTTTTTTCATGCCGGTTTAAACTTGATAAATATTTTTTGATGAAAGGAAGGGTCCTTACGAATTTTTACTTTACGATGTAGCGCAGCATCGGCTGACACAATAAACGTATCTCATATAAACTAGTCCCGTCTCATATCTTATCGTTTAGGGTCCGCAAATTGACACATGTGTTGCGGTCAATTTGTTAGCTGGCGCGTACCGACGAGGCATGAGAACCATTGGACGAATTAGATTCATTGAAACCATTTTAGCATATCAAATGGAACACAGCACCTGAATCAATAAAGTATTCAATGAGAGTGCGACATCGATATAATCACATTGAAGAATGTTATTATTACCATTAAGCTAACCAACCATGCTATATTCTGGTTAATAATAAATGAGTTTCTCTCGTCTATATTGACTAGTAATTTATCGGTGAGAACTAAAAGCAAATTACGTTAGCTTAGCGTAGCAGCATGCAGATCTGTAATATAAATTATACTGTTTTACGTCGGATTATTATGGTTTATTTACAAAAAAATTATCAGTGCATTATTTGTTGTACAATTTTACAACAAGAAATTACATTTCAGCGGGTTTGCGTGTCTTTCGTTTCTTTCCCTTTTCATTCCGATCTATTTTCTATATTATGTCGTTGGCAGGCGCGGTGATGTCCCGTGACGTTGACAAATCGAGTGGCGAACGCATTACGACAGCCAGAGCTTTGACGTGCTTCGACACAGCAAAAATTAGAAAAACACGAACGCAATACAAGTTTCGCGGAATTTGTTGGTTGAAGATCATTATCCGAATGTAAAGGAAATGTGCAGATCGACTCACAGGATAAGAAAAGTGCTTACTCCTGTTGCCGTTATAGATTATACTCTACAGCAATTAATCATTATGCCTGTAAAATACAGTAGATTTTGATATTAATAATTTGCAATTTGCAGTCAGGTTTGCCTTAGACGGAACAAATTTCAACATGTCTTAAAATTGTTTGATCCAGGTGTTACTAAGTGTATGGCATATATTATCAACAACCTCTTCTAATAGTTAGCTTAATTATCTCAGTCAATTATAATCCGTGTAGTGCAATAATGGAACAGTAGGGATTTACGTTCTTGTTCTTATTTTATTCATTAATTATTATGGAACTCATTAAATGAAATTAAATAAACTAACTATTAAATGCACTAATGCTCTGTATAAATATATATAATAAATAAATAAATATCACGGGACAATTCACACCAATTGACCTAGTCCCAAAGTAAGCTTAGCTAAGCTTGTGTTATGGGTACTAAGCAACGGATAAATATAATTATATAGATATAGATACATACTTAAATACATATTAAACACCCAAGACCCTAGAACAAACATTCGTATCTAATCTATTTATGAAGTTTCATCGAAAAAAAAAACAAAAACCGGAAAAAAATGGTTTCGTGATACAAAATTAAGTATGTACTTTTAGTTCGTTGAAAATATGGGTTAATCTTGTTAAATAATTTGTTTTTGTTTGCGCCATCGGCACCAAAACAACATGCAAAAGTTAGTAAATTTTATTCAAACGGGTCACCAAAATTGTCACCCCAAATGAAGGGTCATGTTTGTTCATGGTGTCAGAGGGAATGGGAATTGGGTATAGTAAGCTATCTTGATACAGTAAAAGTATATTTAACCCCTACCTACTCTTATAAAATAGAACTCGTTTTCGCATGTGAATCAGTCAGCATCCAGCCTTTAGTAGGACAACAGCCCAATATAACACCTACAGTTACAGAAATTGTATTGTTTGTTTACATTCGATCTCCTCGCGACAGAAACTCTCACGCATCAATATTTTTTTTTGTATCAGACAATGCTGATTGAAGCAGATATTGATTTATTACTGCTACGATTTTGTTTTTAACATTTTTACTAATATTATAAATGAGAAAGTGAGTCTGTTTGTTTGTTCCGTTATTGAACCGATGTCATAAAATGTTGTTGTTTTGAATAAAAAAAATTGATGTTTTTTTTTACAGGAGCGTTGGTCAAATTTCCCAAACAAACAATGTGTAAAGTTGTATGAAAAGTGACCCATTATTTTTGCTCGCCAATGTATATCGGAACGAAGAAGTAGGTAAATTTCTGGTGCAGTGAATATTATTCAAATACTTACATAGTTATTTTGAAGCAGCGTGATTACGAATAGTGTTGTATTCATGCTTGATCGACCAAAGCTACATGTTATGATATGGCATTAGTTTTGCTCAAGGCCCGATTTAAGCTGCCATTGAAGTTCTTGGCGCGTCCCGACGCTCACGTAATGTTTCCCAAAATGGCTCGGGCGCAGGAAGAGGCCACTGAGTCAGCGACCTTATGCGCGCACTATTGTGAGTGCCTTCCAACTACCCACACCGGCACCTGTTCTTTCACGATAATGACTACGAAGCTGACGTAACGATTGTTTATTGATTTGCATTCATTGCATACCTTCTAAGGCGGTTGTAGCAGTGTCAATAGAAGGTGGTGGCGAGTAGTTATCTGTAAAATAGTAGGCTGCTTTGAATTCTGTGGATTTTGTGTAGGTACTTATCAGAAGAAGTGGCACCTTCGAAATTAAATTGAATCGACTTAATTTATGAAATGTTGATAAACGAGAGACTGTTTTAACGTAAAACCGTCGATGTGTCCCTCTTGACAGCTTTCCGGGGTATAATCAACATGCAATACATGCTTTTGGCCGTAATAAAAGGAGAGTGACTATAAACATCGAGCCAAGTGAGGCAGACAGTGTAGTAAAATCGAAGTCATGACGCCGCATCGATATTGTATAATAAAATGATCCTTTACAAATTCGGTTGTTTTTGTTTCTCGCTGGTATTGGACGTGGTGTGGCATTATTGTGTAAGTAAAGTACTAAAAGTTCGCGTGAACGACCGACCGCCATAGTTTGTTGCACTCGCGGCCGCGTTGTCCGTTGACACTGCACCGCATTGCACTCGATATTATTGACGTGCCCTGGTGGCCGTGGACTTTCTACGACGATGATTCTCTCCAATTAACGGAATGATTGGCGGGCGGAGAGCATCTTTGTCTGCGCACGCGACACACTTACTCTTGTTACAAATCATGCGATTTTTATTATAGTTTTATTGCCGTAAATTGCGGTTCCGCTCTCGTTTTTGATTCACTAGCATCCAACGTAGACTAGATCCACAACTTTGCGTAAATGAAATGTGGACCATGTCACATTCGCCTCGTCTGTTAACATACATCCAAGTTCAAAACAATGTAGAACTCTTTATAATAAACAAAAGTACAACTTTTTACTCAAGGTTGGACATCGATTACACTTGTCTTAGTATTTGTTAATTCTTTCACTGAAATTCTATGTGGTCATGTTTATTACGTAGGTAACTAGAAATACAAGTGCTTTTTTCGCGGTTACGATGTCCTTGGGTGCCGTGACCCAGGAACTAAGTACAAGGTCGTGCGTTGCTATGTAAAAAATTGTAATGGCAATCGCGGCGTTTTCGAATTTACGTGAGTCGCCGGTTACCTAATCTCATCAGCAGACAGTGTCCACTGCATAGCAAAATTTCTAATATTTTATTACTTACCTAGAAAACGTACTCGACTGGCGTATTGTTGTGGTGTTAGAGTGGCATCTGGTGATATTTACTATAAGAAAATACACTTTCACTTAGTATGCTAGTGATTTAGCGAAATAAGTTAGTTATACTCTAATGTATAGGAGTTAGCGCATTTATTGAACAAGCCCAGCTGGAATAAGATTTATGATTCATTCTGTAGTCAATGATTCAATGAACCAGGTACTATATTAGCTGCCTTTAACGCAGGTAGCATGAATATTATAAACATCAGTCTTTCGCAGTTCCTTAAGACGGGAGTGCTGTTGTCCTTTTTTATTCGCTTATTTTTATTATTTATGCATTTTATGTAAGTGTTTTATTTTTGAAGTAGACATTTTAACATGAGCTTTGTTAGATTATGATTGTGTACTTGTGTAGTCTAAAAAATAACGGCATGGTACTAATAAAACCAAAATGTAGGTGTGATTTGCTACAGCCTGTTTTGTAAATATCCGGCCTAGATAAGAGGTTTTATGTTATTGCTTCACACAATACGAAGCACGCGAGGGATCCGTATGTTCCTCCGTATTCCGTAACTCAAATTATACAGAACATTTTATTTATTACTAAACCACTGGGTAGGATTTTTACAGCCTAATTCAGGAGATCTTTATGTTGAGTACATGGCTATTATTTCCGAAGAGTTTTGTTTGCTTTGATACTGTACGTTTTATCAGTTCTTGCAGTAGTAAAATGTAGTTGTTTTACATAAGATTGGTTTAATGCAAATTGCAATAAACTGTTTAGCGTTTCATGTATAAAAATAAACGTTTTTTTTCGCTTCCGACTCTCATTCCAAAATTTCGCAAGTCATTGCTGCGTCTGCATGATGCTTTTTATTTTTTGAGCATATTTTTGCATTTCAATGGAATAAGATGGATGTTTCTTTATATTAGTACATAGTACTGCGTTAGTTAGATTATATTGATTAAAGGTGCGCGGGCACAGTGCGGCGGTCAAGCGAACTATGCGGATATCGCGCAACCGCGTGGGTACAAAGCGCACCGTCCTTCGAGGTCGTTCTAGTTCTAGCCTACCTAACGCACAACTCAACTATAGCCTACTATAGCATACAGATTGCAGAGAAAACTTTCCGAGCAAGAAAAAATACTCTCGCGTAACAAGCGTTAATGTGTATAGTAGAAGATACCGTACGGTTCTAAATCCGTGTATTGTTTACTCTCTTGTGCTATGTTGTGGGAAATAATAATTTGCAGTAGGCATGTAACAGTGATCGACTAAAGGCTAGCACGTGGTAAGGTTTACAAAGTTTTTATTGGAAGTAATGAGTTCCCGAGATAATTATCGAACAAAACGTATAGGTAAATATTGTGATGATTATGTATGTTAATCTAAAGATAATGCCTGTAATGAAAAACTTAATATGTTCTTTAAGTTACCACAAAAATACACACGTACCTATAGCAATAAGACATCCTCACAAAGAAACTCGAGTAATATAAGGAAACATGACTGCAGATTTCATACTTTCAGGTGTTAAATCAACAATTATCTTCCCACTAATATTATAAATGCGAAAGTTTGTAAGTCTGTATGTTTGTTTGTTGATTTGTTTGTTTGTTTGTTACTCCATCGCGTCAAAACCGCTTAACCGATTTAAATGAAATTCGCTACACAGATACTTTGAGTTAGAGGGAAGGACATAGGATAGTTCTTATCCCGGGAAATTACATAGTTCCCGCGGGATAGGGATAAACGAATTCTACGCGGACGGAATCGCGGGTAACAGGCTAGTATTTTATAAAACAACGCATCACTCGAGGCGTCTTTATCCGCAATAGAATTATCACTGTTTTTCCTTAATAACATATAACGACATAAAACAAAGAGCGGAACGATTTATACAATCGTCCCTTAATAAGGCTCTAATGGTGAATTGTTTTTTACTTTCTCATGCCGCGCGCACGATTAGTGTTCGAATGGACAATTTGTGGCGGGATAAAGGGTAGCTCGCGAGCGGGAGTGTCAACAGATTGCGTTTATTACGTGAATTACGTAGGAGCCGATGAGCCAGTGACGGCACGTAGAGGTAATGGCGCTTGTAGATTACGAGAGTCGTCTGCGCATCCGCCCTCGGATCTCGTAATTGGTCATTCGCTTGGACTCAGATTGGCCCCACGGAGTATGGGAAACGTTCAACTTAATTCAATCTAATGCTTAGTTCACACTAAAGAAACCTGATACGGTTTGACTAGAATATATGAAAATTGCACCGAGTATTCAAACCAGCATTATTTACATATTACGCTCTTACTGAGGTACCAACTGCAAACTGATCAGTAGAAAGTTATTTTCGTGGTTTTTGGAGTCGGGTCAATTTTTATGTTTTTGTGTTAGCTTTATCTCAACTGCTCGACATGTTTTACAAATAATGGTTTTTTCCTATTCAGTGAGTTTGATTGTTGAAGAATCTCCTTGGTGCTTCACCATCAGTTCCTTTTTTGCCATATGAGCATAGTAATTTTAAAGTAATTGAATCGCTACCCGTGACATAACTCCTTGATATTGAGTAGTTTCGTTGGATAACTGTGGTCTTTCTCATCAGTTCCACTTTATCAAATGGCAATTTCCAAAAGTAAATGTACTTGTTACTTCAAAATAATACTTAAATAACTATAGTGTAATTCTACAAAATTTCAAAAGTTTCCTCGATTTCCCTAGGATCCAAGCACCTGATCCTAACTTGGTGATAATAAAACCTAACTGGGAGTTATTCCCAATTGAACAAAAAATATTTGTTCAAATCGATTCCTTCGTAAATGGCGGAGTTTTCAAGTAAAAACTTAAAAAATCAACCTAATGTCTTTCTTTTTGAAATCGGCTAAAAAATGTGCTCTAGTCTTTTTAGATTACCATCATACCAGATTACAAAAAGACGATCAATTTTTTTTGTTACTTTTATGTTGAATTTCTACGTGTGCGTACCAATATTTAAACAAGGTTCTACCTGCGACTAATCTTCCACTACGTGGCCTAAAGGCGGCAGAGTTATTTTAAGAGTAGGGTAGGCCGGTAAAGGCTTAAGGGCTCCGACAATTTGACCCAGCATTGTTTTCTCTACCTATTTCATTGTCTAAACTCGATTCTGCGTGTGAATCGCGCATTTAAGCATTTCCTGACAACTTGACTACTGAATGGGATACAATTTACACCACACGCTATCATTGTGCATTATACTTTATTGTCAATGGCTTTATACAGATTTAAAGGATGAAAACAAACAAGATCTCGTAGCTCCAATTTCGAGGGTAATTTTCGCGCAAAAATTTATCTAATTAGCGGGTTTTCACATTTAATATTTACTTCACAATTGTGGTGAAATACCCACAACAAACTTATTTCTAGATAATGTTTAAAATAAACATCATTATCAGCATGTATAAGTCCATAGCTGAATATAGCCTATATTCTCTCGTGGCACGCCTCTGATGTCGATTTTCAGCTCTCCTCTTTCATTCAATTTCATTTTCATTCAATTCAATCGCTAAATAGATAAATGAGAAATAAATAAATTATGATATAAAAATTATACATTTGTGTGATTGAAAGAACTTCCACGTAAATTATATTTATTACAGCCAACGCTTCGCTGAATTAGAAATAAAACTACGATTTAAAGGTCATTTGAAAATAATAGAAATACACTTAAATGAGAATTAAGAATACTTGTTCAGTTTTTGTCTCACTTTTTCTGCTTGGCACTTACCGAAGTCCTTACAAAGCAATCGCTAAGTCGGTAGGTCAAGTGAGGTTAAGATAAAATCAGTCATCTATTTTTTGTTATCTTAGGATTATTGTCCCGTCGTACTTTAGTTAACCATATTAGATTATCTAGGAATTCCTAAGCCATAAACGAATGCAGTACCTTACTAAGTAAGAAACACCTAATTAACAAGTTACCCGTTTCATAGCTATGCGTTTCAAATTCCAGGCTACATTCTGATAGGACGCTGGGTTATCGCGGGCAATTTGTGTACCTTTAGAGACAATACTTCAGCGATGTTGTTCGTGTAATTAAACCGGAGAACCGGATCGCGATCGGACGGCTATTCATCGTAAATGAGGTCCTCGCTAAGACACGCTGTTATTTTACTACCTTATGGAATCGCCGGTAATGCCAGCTCGTTAAAACTGTTTATACAACAAATTACGAGTAATGCTAAGTGTTTGTGGGAAATATGGTTGAGAGTTAAGTGTTATTAGATTTAAAGGAAGAAGTATATAAAATTAATAGGTATTAACTTAGTTAGTAATAGTAACGTGAATTCAATCAAAAAAGTTTCTAAGCATTTAATGTTATTAAAATTTATTTACTATTCTCTGTATACCTGCATTACATCGTTTGTTTAATAGTTGTGTGTCCTTACTTGACGCAGTGCCAGTACTGAGGCGAACTTTCAATTAGGACCGCATCATAATGTAATAATGTGATACTATAAAGTACAAAAATAGTTTTTGATAGCGAAAATTACCGTAGATAAAGGATAAAATATTGCATCTAGCAATACAGGACCAAAGACCGATCGGGGGCGCATTCCCGATTCGTTCCCTGTTGTTTTTGCGGCGAGTACCTTCTCACTAATGGGTACAGGTTTAGTTAAAGCGTGGATAGAGCTCCTGATGGCTTCCCTCTGTTTCTCTAGAAGCGACAAAATGGCGATTCAAAAGCGGCACTTAAAACGCTGCTCAAGATGAATAAAGTTGTTGGGCTATGAACAAAAATAAAACATAACTATGTTGAATGACCGTTGCTGTGTTTAATCGACATAATATCCTGAAACAGTATCCTGTGTAGAAAATCACCAAGCCAATCAAATGCAAGATGCCAGTGCTAGGTTAATTTTATTGTCTGTGGGTCAAGGCTGTAATGATAATTGCATGAAGTTAACCTAAAAATGAATTTACTACCGGTCCGCATCATTCTAAAACGAAAAATAATTTACATATTTTGAAAAATTTAGCGACTAATAATTATTCGGCTGTCAAAATAGAATAATCAATTTCTTTATGTTACTTTAAGCTTTGTCTTGAGAATCCTATTAGGACTACTTATCTTGAAGTAGAAGCACTCATACCAAATTCGTCTTTGATAACTCGAATCGTGCTCTACCGTCGATTAATTGGCACTTTAGTGACAAAAAGTCGTCTATAAACACGGCTTTGCCTCAGCAAAGAAACAAGGATAAGAACTTGATCGAGCGTCGAGCGGTTTACAGTTATTGCTCACATCTTTGATAAAGCCCGGTAGAAATATAAATCATTTTAGAATTATATGTATATGATTACCTTTTTTGCCTAAAACGGTTTCAAGAACAAACGTTGATAGAAGAAGTAGTATAAGGGTGAACTTGGGATCACTGACAGTTAAAAACAAATAAGATTAAAAATAATACTAGAGAAATATGATATTTATTACTCAGGTAGGTACTTTAAAACGACATAA
This sequence comes from Choristoneura fumiferana, assembly GCF_025370935.1. Lineage (NCBI taxonomy): Eukaryota > Metazoa > Arthropoda > Insecta > Lepidoptera > Tortricidae > Choristoneura > Choristoneura fumiferana. The sequence goes on along the minus strand of NC_133489.1, from coordinate 14,445,551 downwards.
CGAAAATGCTTTTTTATAGTTTAATTTTACGCTGATTAATAGTTATTTGTGCAAAAAGAGAGCAAAGTTGTTTTTTTTTGCGAGTGTTGATTTTGAATCGCGAGTAAGCGAAGGATTCTATAATTGAATCACGAGCGTGAGCGAGTGATTCTAGGTTAGAATCCTAAGAGCAGCAAGGGATTCAAACACACAATTTCCAAAAAAACTTTGATCTCGTGTGACACATACAATTTTTCACCTCAGCAGCGAGAACATAACAAACACATATGTTTATAAAACAAACACATTTTTTTAAATATAATCCGATTATTAAGAAACAGCTATAATAATCACATTTAAAACCATAAAAAAGTGTCCAGTAGGTACAATACAAATCTCATACTCATAACATGCATTGTAATTTAAACTTACAACTTCTTGTAAAATATGTCATACTTATTTTTTAATACTGCAAAAAGCCTCATCTTGCGGTCATTAAAAAGCCCTTTAGCGGTTATTAAACCCTTAAATATGATTTTATTAAGATTTCTATTACAGATTTGTTACACATTCATTCAATTTAACAAATATTTATTCCAACTGTAGAGTCAGTATACAGAAATTCTTTCATAAAAAAAAAAAACAAGAGAAGCGGCTTTTGTGCAACGAGGTTGCATACTTTATTAAAAGATCGGGAAAGTTTAAATTTTGAAAATATTTCGTTGTCATATATTTTTAATACCATAAATTTAATTTAAGATTTTAATCAACACATTTGATCCTATATCTCGCTTTTTTCGTGTTGAAGTGAAATGACAGATTAAAGTAAAGTTCAAATATTTGGAATCCAGTGAGTAGACCCAACATTGTACTCAGAATTAAAAAAAATAATTAAAAAGTTACTTTGTAATATTTTAAAATATTCACCAGAATTTTAAATCCTGGATTGTATTTTGAAAGCAACAATTTTTACAAGCGCAACAAATTACAGTCATATTGCACTTACCATAAAACAATATGAAAGTCGTTACGGCCTTTATTGCGGTCGTTATAATCAATTTCTTGTAATTTATTTAAAGTCAATATTAAAAAGACACCATTTAAAACGACTTACGAGATTACCAAAATTTCCTCCACGTACTTAATTTGAAACATTGTAGCTTGTCAGGCTACTTTGAAATTCGAAGTTCATATCATACCATCGCTCTTACTTTCCTGTTAAATGCTATTAGCGTGAGTGGAACGGCACGGTGTACGAAGTTTAATTTAAAAATTTCGTAGTATAAAGCCTAGGATAAGACGTTTTGAATATTTCCGAAACGCGGCTATAGCATTTTTGGGGATCCTCGAATTGTCTGTAAATAATATTTTTACCCACGTTTATTTTAAAAATAAAGTGGTCAAGATAGAGAGCCGATACATAAATCATATTATGTATCTTTAGACAAAATACTAAAAATACTGAAAAGTAAGGTGAAAGAGATACCAAATCCAGATTTATTACTATCTCAGAAACATAACTGCCGGATTTACTGTCGAAAGAGTAAGTTTAACTAACAGCGTCAAAGATCTAACGTGATAGCAATCATTTGGAAAAACTAGCATACTAAATATTTGCAAATGTAAAATTTAGATGGTTTAGCTCTACCTACCTAGGGTAGTTTTATTATATGTGCATATCGTGTTAGATGCAATATAGTCAAGTAAATAGTGGCTCAAGGCGTATCTAGGTAAAGTTGACATGGAAAGGTAGAGTTGTCGCATCTCATCTTCATGATAATTTTTTGTTGTTCTAATATAGAAAATATTTAAAAATAGCAGGTTCCATAATAAAAAATAGTAATTTTGCTAAATTATGTTTTTAATACTTATGAAGTCTAGGTTTAACCAGTAGGCGAAACTACCGCTTACATAAAAAAGAGGAAAAAACAATTGAACATAAGCATGTTGCGTGTTAGTTTGCGCTTATTTTTCGTTAACCTGTAGTCATGTGTGGTAGAGATGAACCATAAATTGTTTTATTTAGGCACATTTTTGGCGAAAAAGATACTGTCTTAAACATACAAATAACATAAAACAGATGCCCAGCACACTGCGGAATATCTATCTATCTTCGGCAACTTCCGCGTCTTATTTTTTTTATCAGAAAAGGTTTTTAGTTTTCTTTACAAGTGAGAGACTTTGTATTGCAACGATATTCATAAACTCATTATGCATAATGAACGCATCCGGGTCACAATTAAAATGAGTTCTTTACGAGTTTCACAACGGTTAGTTTGTTTTAGGGCTGATAAAATTTTATCGTTATTTTTGATCAATAAACACGGTGTATAAAAACAGGAAAGAGAACGATTTACGGCACCTTATTAATCGAAATAATCGATGTTTCCGCGAAATGGCGAACTGATTTGTATTATGAAAATCGACGAGGAATTACTTTCTGCAATTTATTTCGTTTGATGTTTATTACCTGAGCCCACCGTAGTAAAGTTTCTGTGATTGATTGAACTCTTGCACACATGAATAAATAAATGAAGCACTTGGCAAGAAGCCTCGTAGATACCTACCCCAACTAGCAGATTGCTTTGAACTGAGTTTCGCATTTCTGATTGTAAGGCAACTTGTTGGCAGGCGAAATAATAATTTAATTTTAGAAGCTTGTACAACTGTGCTTTCATTATAACTTTGGTTGATATTCCATACATTTACCAAATATTTCTATTGAGACTTGAAAGTAGGCTGTTTTCTAAAAGCTGTAATATTTCATTGGCAATGTATAGATCTTTTTGTTTTCATACAAATTTGTTCTGTTACCATTATGAAATAATTTCATGTCATTTTAATGTTTATAATTGCACGTAAAGTATTCTCAGAACGGGATTATTTAATGGGGTTTCACTGTTAATGAAGAGCGCAGCGCCCCGTAGAGCTGGCGCTACGTAATGAGGCTTTAATGTGGCACTAAATTGTTTGACACGAAATTTAACACATCCATCTCCTTTACTTCATTGTCTTATGAAGTCTACATCACTTTCTGCCGCCCTAGTAAAACATTATTTAAATGGCCTAAAAGTAAGTTCTGTAAGTTATATACCTACAGGACGGTCGCCTTTACAAACATTAGGAGCTATCTAGGCGGTAAAAAAATATCTGAACACGCACTTATGCGATTGATAATACGCTCGTGTTGATACAGTTTAAATGCTTATGATTTATGACTGCGATTGAATAAGCTCTTTGTACTTACTAACTATATATAGACGTTATTTCAACGTTTGGAATTAATAATATTATTCGTTTTGTTATTTATGAAGAAATCAGAGCGCGCTTTTTTCGATTATAACAACGGACCTCGTAGTTTTCATTTGCATATCTATACGTTACATCGGGTATTAAGACAATGTTAACTTGAATACGGTTTGATATTGGTGGCTTTCCAACGTGTAACTACTATAAACGTTACTTTCTTTTGGTACGAGGTGATCCACTTTCGTTTTCACATATCTCAGAATCGAGCATTATGGTGTTATTAAGGCACGTGGAGCAACGAACCTTGGGCCGTGACTTCCTTTTTAACATCGACAGTGGGAAAGTGTTGAGGAATTAACAGGAGCGTAGCGAGGCCTTTGTTCTTCGTCTGCGGCGAGCGCTCGTCTCGCCTTAAACGACGTCCTATTACCCAGCCCATTATACGCCTAGAATATATTTGTTTGCATTATTATTTGAATGATGTCGTGTTTTTGAGGTAACTAGCGCTCATTTGAAATTAAATGCAGGGCTTTTGTTCAATATTCATGTTACATCTTTACGACCTATGTCAGGTTACAAAGGATGCTCTATTGTTTGTAGTTAAGTATCTTGGATGTGAAAGAGCATTGATATGAAAGCGACATTGACAAAGAAATTGAGTAATGCGTCTACTTTGCGAGGCGGAGGCGGCGTTATGGCGTAGTGTGATTAACGTTTGCTATCCGTGGGGTCGCGCAACTCGTGGGCCATGCACGGCGCACGGCAGTGGAATGGGAAGCCAATAAGCGGCAAGTCATCCGCGCTAATAAGCGAGGTCCTGTTACATCGCATCGCATACGCTCGCGTCATTGTGCTGCATCAAAATGGAAATACGCGGTAACGACGTGATTCTGCACAGTTGTTTAGCTCATCCTCATTACGGAGTGAAATTTGATTATGATGACTTAGGTTGTTAGATTAGAAATACTTATCGAGTCAAACATCGAATGTTTCATCTAATTTAATTATTTCTTGTCGTTTCAAATCCTTAATGTGTTGTTTCGGGTAAATGTATTCCTACTGTTACTAGGTCCTTTAGTTTTATATTCATTTTTATTAATATACGTCGAACGAAGTCACACAATTTTTTTAAACATACTTACATAATTTTCAGTGCACAATAAGTATAAAGTCGTAACTTAAATTACACTGACAAATTCAAATTATTATATCTTATTGAACCAGTTAGATAACACGTTAAACAATATTTGTGTTTAAATATTTTTTATGGTTTTGTATTGATAAGATCCTACTTTAATTTAAAAACATAGGTGAAATATTTTTTATTTATTACTATGTGAATTTGAAAACTTTAATGATAGCTAAACACTGCAGTCGCAACGCTTAGTCCTAATAGCCATGGTATTCGCAGGACTAAGACCACCCATTTCAGTCGAAGTAGGCTTGGAGTATCCATATCCGACAGTTGATACCCGTCAATGGGTGGTCATTATATTGCTTATATGAACAGTACTTAAGTACAATTCTAAGCAGATATTCTTCGCACAGCGTGAAGAGTCGTAGTCGAAAACAATCATTGTGAATTTATACCACAACTTCGTGATACCTAATACATAAAAACCGTACATCTGAAATTCTCACCGCAGAGTTCTGTAACATCCATTAGTACTAAGTATGAATAACGAGACACACAATATGCAACTCGAATGCTCGTAATTTTCTAAACACACCTCGGTAATAAAGTCTGTACGCAGAAATTTCTACATCATCGTTGGCTGTTTTGTTAACAAAATGCGATCTCAGAATGCTTCTTCTAACTAAAACAAAATGAAGTCGGTTATTTGGCGATTAATTTCAGTCGCTTATGGCTAAATGAGACCTTTTCCAATAAACGTGATGAAATTAAAAGAAGTTAATTAAAAATTGGCCTCGGCTGCGGGCCCGCGACAGCCGGGAGGCGGCTCGTTCATTCGCACTGATCGGCAGCTCGGGTTTCAATCATGCTTTCATCGTCTCAACCAAAGTATTATGTTCGATGTGCAGCCGCAACGCTAGGCAAACCAACGCAGATTGGATAATGAGGTCCATATCTTCTTGCTCTTATTTTATTAACCCTGGACACACGCACGGAAGAGAGTCATGCAGAACATGTGAATAACGATTTATATAATAATAGTGTGAAGGGATACTATAAATTAACAATATTTATATCTTCATTAAAACAGCAAAAGTGTCTGGGAAGCATAACAATGAAAAATCTTATGCGCGTACGATCCACTTTAGGTTTTGAATTTATGGCAAAGATTTATACGGACATGGTATATGATTATGGAAAAAGCCAATAAAGTAAGAAAATTTGGCTTGACAATTAATGTAGTTGCATTACGAAAAATTAAATTTTTTTTTTAAATATGTGAAATAAATAAACATAGATTTTAAATAAAGTTAGGCAAAATATATTCCAGAATTAATTCAAACTGCGTAGTTGTTGTTACTATGATTATAATATGGGTTCCAAAGGAAAGTTTAAATTTGTTGGCAACTGAGACATAGCAGTAGCGCGTTGCGGATGTAGCCGTGTCCCAATAAGGGAGGACTTAAAGTGCAAATTGTTGGAATAATAGTAGAGTTGGAGTCGAGTTGGAAGCGTGCCAGAGAGCGAGCGACGACCTCTGCGTGGATCTGCACCCTCCGGATTTGGTACCATTTCAGCCACCGAAAAGATCGCGCGATGAGTGGCCATCCGCGTGTTGACCAGCGAATATTTACTTAAGGAGGCTCGTGAGTCATATTATTTCGCCACCTACCGTACCCGTGCCACCCACAGCGCTCCTACACGATACTTTCGTATGTTATCGTTCAGTAACTACAATTTTATTTATTACACGATCAGCTTAACCTGAAGATGCAACGCTTCTTCATTTTTGAAGAAATTCTCGAGAACTCTGCTGTATTGAGAAGTTAATGATTGAATAATGAAGACTTTAGTCGGTTAAAAGTAAATATAACCGTACCCAAAAAAAGGTTTACATTTTTTGTGCCACGCGTCTGTTACACCACTCGAGATTGTGCACCAGATGTCCCTCTCTCTAGCGAGTTTATCAGTCATTGAGATAAAACACACTATTTTCGGCTCTTTCACTGTACGTTCATATTTTGACATGACGTTGGTAAGTAGCCGCCACAGTCTAAAAATAGTCCAGCTTTTAAAAAACACAAACTGCCACGCGGCAGTATTTTTGTTTACTTATTCGTTAGCATGTGGTTCCTAGTAAGAGGATTTATGACGTGTGTGTACGCGCATTAAGGTACTGCGCCTAACCTAGAGATTTACGATGCATGGATAATTAAAAGCAACGGGTAAACATGCGTGCACGCACCTCGGTCCGCGTGTGACAGAACTGTACTAAGCAGATAATGCTCGAAACTGTTTCCTTTAACGTGATGCTATGCTATTCCTTGCGTTTAATAACATTCTATTTTTGGAGTCTGTAATCCTGCTTGAAAACTACATAATCCTTTTTTTCCAATTATATATATGTGCGTGAAAATATGAAGAACAAGATTACAAAAATTAAGAATTAAAACACGCGACGAAAGTTTAACAGTTGGAAAAGTTGTAGCACGTTCTATCGTTTGTCGTGTGGTGTTGGACTCGTGCGCTGGTGCCTTCTCGCAGGCACGTGTAGATATAAATTAGGCCGGGGCACAAGCTTATTTGAACAACAGTCGCTTCATGTGTCTTTTATATTGACACAGCAGCGACGCGCATAACATAACACCCATATTTAAGCTCATTTTTATTACCAAATGTTTTGTAATAAGTTATGGTGGTCGAACGCGTGCATATATGTTATGTTACGGTCATGTCATACATAGCTGGTATATGGAAAAGGTAATTTAATTATGTTTGTAATTAAAAATATTTTTTGTAAATTTTAATTCAAGATTTTTGCTAACTGTACTTATTGTTGACTATGTTGTCTCCCTGCATTGTCACCCAAACTACATATTGACCCCAAATATAGAGTCTATCCAATCACTTACAATGGGCGAAATGCAACTTGCAAGATTTGAACCGAACAAAATACATTGTAAGTAAAATAAAACATGTACCTAAAACATGAAAATCAAAACTTACTTTAAGAGAATAAGATGCGTTTTATCGGTATTAACTTATCTCTATCAATGACTGTAATGTACTTTGACATAGGTACAATTTGATTTGAAAACGGCGGCATTTTATCTTATCATCTAGACCAGAATCAAGTATGCATTTCCTAAAAGGAAATGTCCAAAGCATGACAAAATCTATAAGTATGTACATATGTATTAGATACACACTGTATACGTACTAGAATCTATTAACTAGATTATAGGCTTGAAGTAAAAATACGTAAAGAAATAGTTCACAAATCCGCATCAGGGAAAACAAACGACTCGTATTAAGAAATGAAACGAAACAACGAAACAAGCGCAACTACTTTGGTATGCGGCACCAAAATCAGGGCTACATAAAGGAAACGTTGACGACGTAAATTTTTCGTGCACCATTTATTTGACCGAATAGCGAGGGTTCGTAGGACTGAAAATGGGCCGGGACATTTTTGGAGCAACCCCCACCTCCGCAAAGGGAAGCTTTGTTCGGATTCCGTTTTCTTTTCCAATCCGACGAACTTGTTCACTTCGGGCATATGTATAAATTCGATTCTATTGTTATGCAACCAATTTTACGAGGAGCTAGGTATCTGGGATAATGTGAGGTGAGAATGAAAATGAGGAAATTTATTCGTGCCTTTTGAAACGGGTAATTATTTCAGGTAAAGGCACTTATCAGCATGGGCGGGCACTAATTTTAACGTACCTATCTACTTACATAAACCAATTTTTGGGAAGTTAGTTTTTAAAAGCAATCTTGATTTCTAGAAATCTGGATCTAGATATGGAATTATGAATGGTTAAAGGAAAAATTCTTATGAAACTATCTTTCTGTGGAAAAGATTTTCCTTCAATCAAAATATTAACCTTAGGTTCTTTGAAAGCTCCTATTACACGCATACAATATACATAAATTATATACTTAATTTACTTAAGTTTAGTTGTTTAGCAGTTATGTATCATTGTAAGGCACATCAAAAAGTAAAAATAAATAAATAAATATTATGGGACACTTGACACCAATTGACCTAGTCCCAAAACTACGCAAAGCTTGTAGGTACTATGGATACTAGGCAACGTATAAACATTTATTTATATAGATAAATACATATTAAACATCCAAAACCCGAGAACAATCATACGTATTATTCATACTAATATCTGCCCCGGCCGGAAATCGAACCCGGGACCTCGAGCTTCGTAGTCAGGTTCTCTAACCACTTACCCGAATGGTCGTCAAATTGTTATTATAATAAATGAATCATAGTGGTTAATTGAATCATTATCACCCACGACCGAGGTCATGGGTGACGCCTGTTTGTGACATGACCTTGAACTTTTACATCACGGGGCAAATATTCGAGCGTTTTGACCGCGCGGTCAAACGTCATTAACGTCCCACGTTTATACAACACAATGGAAAGACAAGTCACAAGAATTTTAATCACGCCAAATTCAGCATCGGTATTGTCTTCAATTTTCATAAAAAAACAACCCTGGGCATTACCTCTTTTAATAACACCTGTGAAGACACCAATGACAAAATAAAAACGCTGCAAAAACGCTGAATATTCGCCCACGGGATGATTATTTAAAGTAGTGTGCAGTAGTATTTATTATCATATTAAAATGTTAACTGCGGAGTAAGTAGTCATACCAGCCATTTCTTCCTTCCTTGCTATTCATTTAACATTAATTTTCTCAAAAATGTCCGTAAAAGGTGACATTACGTAGTATTCTTTACATATCAGAAAGTAAAGTGCATAGTTTATGGTCAGCGAAAAATTAAAAAGTTAAAAAGTTGCAAGCTCGAAATAATAAATTAGCGCGCCTGCAACCAGTCGCTCTCGCAATAATAAATTAGCGCGCCTGCAACCAGTCACTACTTTTAAAAAAAGTTAAAAAGGCCATGGAAATGTTGGCACAAGTCGTATACTTACAGCCAAATCTAATGGGCGGTATCAGATATTTTGTTGGAACTTCGGACTTTTTTTATTGGGTCTGAAACAGCTTGTGGTGTTTTCGGTGGAAAAATACAGCTGCAGTTTATTTTTAATGAAAAAAGGCGGGAAAGCATAAGAAAATAATTGGAATAAAATTAAATGGTATGATGTATTTTGAGAAAAAGTTTAGTCTATTTTTTTTTATTTATTTGACTGGAAGGCAAACGAGCAAGTGGGTCTCCTGATGGTAAGAGATCACAACTGCCCATAGACACCTGCAACACCAGGGGGATTGATTTCAGATTATTCATCATTTTTGAGAAAAGCTTTATATTAGTCTTGGCTGGAATAGCAATTGCTGGCTTCGTATTAGTTAAACGGACTCGCAAGCTCGTCCGTTTAATACTCATACTCAGCCAGCAATTGGCTACTTCCAGGCCACGACAATAATCTACTATTACCTTTACTCGACCCAAAGATGCTGGCAGCTTCCTCGCACAACGTATCATCATTGCTATACACCGAGGAAATGCTGCCAGCATCTTTGGGTCCATGCCGCGGGGAGATATTTTTTAAAATTTATTTTAGTTATAGTTTAGTTATTAGATTTTTTTTACTTTTATCAATATTTTTAAATTTACCTTTTAAATATACAAACAATTGAAAATACTGAACTCCGTATATTTTTTGACGTACCTAAAGTATTAACTATCTATTTGAGAGTCGTACAATACGTTTACCATTAAAATAGTTAATCAAACATTAACGCTTGGTTAAATCCCAATTCAAGTAGTTTGATCATCAAACCGCACCGGGTAACGTTTTCATTATAAAACTATTTTAACAAGGTAACCCTTGTTACACAAACAGTTCGTATATTAAAATGCATTGTCATACTAATTACTTATACAGTGCAGTGTTCATAAGGAACGTTAATTTAAGCAGTGTGTGATGAACATGGTTAAACAAACTCGTGAACGCAGCGCCGTGACAATACTCTCAAAGACTATGCGTCAATTGTTTTACAGAGCTTCTAAAGCCAAACAAAAGCAAAACTTACACACAGAAAAAAATAATACTCGTTATGCCTTTACAATGTTTTTTTGTAACCTGCCTGGCATAAAAATGTAAGCGTATTTAAAAACAGAATGTTCTTATGAACCTCTTTTTAATGATAGGTAATGAAAGTACTGTTAACGACATCACATCGCCAATAAAATTATTCGGATCACGTTATTATCTGTAGCAAGCCAGGAGAACTTTTGGATCTCTTTGGCTACACGTAGCGCAACACAACTAACTTTCAGCTGTGCTTACAAACTTTGCTATTTATCGTAGGAATAAACTTATGGATGGTGAAGATGACAGCACAGTGATGAAGATGAAGTCAATTACCGATTGATGAATATAACAATATTTGCATCTGAGTTTATTTCATTCTAGCGTCGCGTCGTTTCCATTTCATCGTTTCTAAGGTTCGGTAAAATATCAAGCCATCAGGACATTTAGAGTAGTTGTAGCAATGTGGCCGCCAGAACTTATTGTACTGTTTGACTTATTCGCTCTTCAAGCCTTTCTAATTGATTGATTGATTGGTCTGTTTAATCAATATGCCCATTGAGAAATGAAAAGGGAAAGTATAATATTTCAGTAAATTAAATCTAACATTAATTGCCAAAAACAAAGAAGTAATTAGAAGACACCACTTTTTTTATTCATATTAACTTATTTTTTTTGTAATTGATTAATATATTCAGTATTTATTTCATTACAGAGACACTCAGATATATGAAGAATAAAAAAAATATAAAATTTCAAAATTAATAAAGTACACAAATTAACTTATTTTATTCATTTTCAAATAAAGAAAATACTTTTGAACGTTCCTAGTTTACAAACTCCTACTTTAAAAAAATTGCCAGCTCTTAGTCCATCACTGTAGCTTACCCACAGATACCTAGAATACAGCATTCATATTCTACTGTGAACTCGGTAAGGACATATCGGAAGGACGGGCAACGTTACATTACTTGTTATTCAATGTCGATGCTTCGAAGTTGAAGCAAATGGAAACATTTTCCATAGTCAGCGGTTAGCAAGCTGACGCTGTCAAACAAATTGATTCCTTTCGATACTCAAAGGAAAGTCAATGCCGTCTTACTCTATAGATATCTAAATGCTTATTCTGACTAGGCTATAAATTGTAATTGGTAAATTATTTCCTTTTTTTAAACTAAAGAGTAAACAGTCACACTTGTCTTATTGAAAAACACTTTTTTTTATTCGACTGGAGACTTATATGAAACCATAACAAATTACTTTACCCGTCTGTTATTTATTGTTTTGCAAAAGCTTATACCCGTGTGAATAACACCTCTCCATTTCGTCCGTGGACGTCGTAAGAGGCAACTGAGGATATAGGTTAATGTATACCGTAGGCGACAGGCTATCAATCTGTCACTATTGTACCGTTTTTATCAAACTTTAAACCTAAAATTGCTGAAAATGGCTCCGAAGCGGTAACGTTTCGTGTGCTCTGCCTACCCCATTTGGGAATACAGGCGTGATGTTTGTGTGTATGTTTATTATTATGTATTCCATAAAAAATGGTTTGTTACCTTTTATATTAAATATAGATATATGTATGTTAAATAAGTATTTGCTAAATAAATTGAATGTGAGCTTGTTTTGCTGACTGCACTTGCATTGTCATCCAGCTTACAGAATAATTGATGTATACCAAACTTCAAATCAATCCCACCTCTGCAAGTGTGTTTAATTTCTTCTTCTAATATTTATTTTAAAGCTTTTAGAAAAGAAATACAATAATGGTACCATACACGACTCGATTCCTTATAAATCGAATCAATCCACGCACGACTAATACATACCTACCTACTTTATTGAAAGTGGATTTCTGATGGTAACAAACATCACTTATTTATTAATGGTGTAAAATTAAATTAATCACTATACTTTAGTTAGTATGAGTTAGAATAGCTGGTTGTAGATCTGCGCTACGATGCGACGCTGTTTTCCTTCATTAAGTTCATTGTAATTGAAAATAATGTATATGGAAAACTTAAACATGAGTGTGTACAGAAACCTTAATAACAAGGTTAAGACCTTTTCAAAGAGCGTATGCGTGTAGGATTAGCCGCCAATAAATCGTTTTTGTCTGTTTTTTTCAATTAAAGTATTAATCATGCTTCTTGTGAGAGGTAACTGTGACATTTTGTTTGTGTACCTACATTACGGTATTCAGGTACAGCGGACGTCATAAATATGTACAGTTATCGCGTTAATTACATAAATTCAGCGACCTTACCTTGGTTACTAGCATAAAATGGGCATAGATATTTTTGTCGCCTCGGTAACGCACATATATTTATGACGTTGGCTGTACAGTTTCACGCAAATACTGGTAGGTAAATGTATTTGGTTAAAACCGGTAGATTCAATTACTTAACATGCGACAGGAGTTGATGTGTAAGAGGCCTGCTGGCATTGGCTGCCTGCGTTCATTAGTTTTATTATTGAGACGGAATTCGGCATTACGGTTTCAGTTTCTGCGAAAACAAATTCTTGCTAATGAAGAGGATGACAAACTGATTCCTCGTTTGATATTTTAATGCAAACATGATGTAAGTAATGCTTTTATTTCATTACGGAATTTTTGTGTAAGTACCTATTTCGAGAAGACAAATTTATTGAGAAATATTTCATGTCCGTTAAATTGGCATGAAAGCTTTTTTCGATTTAAGTTTTGTGCGGGATATGAGGATGCTTTATCTTTATGTCGTAGTGGTTTTATGAAAAGTAGCCGAAACTGTCGAGCCTCCCACGCCTTCATTTGGTTTGTGGAGCTGTGCCAATTCGATAAGCAGGGTCCGGGTGATAAATGGTCGCGCTACTGTTTCCCAACAGTGGGCGCCAGGCTGTCTGTTCTTCTTATTGAAACTTTTATGAACACTCATTTTGGAACACTGGTAACATTATATATTTATTGATTGTTAATTAATTACGCTTTGTCCAAACATGCTTAAAGAAGTTTGCTCATTATTCTTTCATTATATTCTGTCATTAATCGAGTGCTGATAAAGTATCAGCAAACTAAGATAATATTATATATTATATATATGCATCAATAAAGGAAAATCGACCAAATGCGTGTCGTGCTACGCGCTGTTTGTACCTACTTATACTTCATTTTTTTAGCACTAGAAAGAAGGTAAGCGATCTTGATGTGTTTTTTATTGAAAATAATTCACAGCAAATATGTAACAATTAGCAAGGACATATGATCATTTACATTCTTTTGGTATCAGAAGTAATAGTTACTGTTTTTTTAAACATGTTTTTCAATAAAATGACTCGTCAAGAATGTCTATCTTATTTCTAATGGTGAAAAAAACGTAGTATTAAACAAGCGGCAAAATACCTTATTAAGTTTTGATCGACTTTTACTCCTTAACTTTAAAACCTACTAAACTGCGATATTTGTCAAAATGTTAGTAGGTATTTTAAAGTGTAATCAAATGCAAACGGATCCGTTATCGAAAAAGAACATTGTAAATCTACAATGTTTTAAAAAACCTGACAGCCTCTAAGCTAACCCACAGACAGAAGATGTGGCAAAACTATAAAGGTATATAAACTAAAAAAACTGAAACAATAAGCATAGATAAATTGTAATATTGTGACTTAACTTTTATTCCTTGGTTTGTGTAAATCAATATTAGGTATTATTCATTATCGAGGTGAAGCTAAGGTGCCGTAGATCCGGTTTGGAGCGACTGATCAGACTTAGATGCAGATAGGGGGAATTGGATGTCCAGGGCAGGGTCCTTTGCTCAGCAGTGGGATACTTTTACAAGCTAATAAAAATAAGTTATTTTTACGTGACCTATTTTATTAGCACTGAAAGGTACAACTTGGGTCGCAAAACCAAGTGCGCGTTGGACTCGCGCACGAAGGGTTCTGTACCATTATCTATACAGCATTAGGCATTAGCAAAAAAAACACGTTTGATGTATGGGAACCCCGCTTAATTATTTATTTTATTTTAATTTAACTATTTATTTTTAAAGTGAACATACGACTAAATATTCTATGAATATTTCAAGCGTCTACCTGTTGCCGTTATTAATATCAAGCAAAAAACGCCAAAAAAATCAGGTTTGTTCTGTGAAAGCCCCCCTTAAATATTCATTTTATTCTGTTTTTAACCCCCGAGGCAAAAATAGGGGTGTTATAAGTTTGACCGCTATGTGTGTCTGTGTGTCTGTCTGTGGCACCGTAGCTCTTAAACGGGTGGACCGATTTGAATGCGTTTTTTTTTATTTGAAGGCATGTTTCCTATCATGGCTCTTAGACAGTTTTATCAAAATCGGTTCAGCCGTTTTTGAGACATTGAACTTTGAAATGACAAAGTCGAGGATTTTCCAACTGTTTGTTGGTTAGGTTAGGTTATTTATTAATATTTATTGTTAAAGCGCCAACCGAAATACATAATCTGTGAAAATTTCAACTGTCTAGCTATCACAGTTTATGAGAAACAGCCTGGTGACAAACGGACAGCGGAGTCTTAGTAATAGGGACCCGTTTTTACCCTTTGGGTACGGAACCTTAAAAAACAATAAGTTCAATTTATTGCAGCTACGTTATACGTTATCAAGCAATACGAGTAAGGTCGACTTTTGTCTAACTTGCTTTTGTTATAAGTTCGCTATACTGATTTGTGGTCCTTAATAAAGAATATTTGTGTTGTATTTAAGCAGAAACGTTCAAAAATTAAACATTTTGTTACCTCCATTAAATACATGGCGAATACCGATCTATTTTTAGCAACTGTGCTGTACTGGTTAATACAAATACAGGTTAAGTAGATACTTACTTACATATAATAAACCTGTTTTCGTAAAATACAATTCTTAATGAAGCATATGAAATAATTAACATTGGCAACTATAATCCTTCTGTTCGCAAAAAATATGAATTAACGTTCTCAAGACTCACGAATGGAAGCAGCAAGAATTTTAATCAGTTGCGCGACAATTTTAGATATGTTGTTCACTATTTCGAGTCGTCATTCACTTTATTACAAGAATTAAGTGCACTTCTGTTGAATATTTTACAATAAATGTTACCAGTAATTCTTAATTATGCAAGTACCAGGGAGACTGAGATTCGCTAGGGCTAAAACTCACAAACATGCGTTTTCCAAGCTAAATTGATTGTTTTTCTCCGAAAACCCCCACATAGTTCAAAATTCTAGCAAAGTTCAGCGAAATTTTTAAACCAATTTCCGCGATCCCTAAAATAAATAAATATATACATACCTAACTCCTATATGCAAGAATTGCTCGTTAAAAAGTTAACACGTGCGTGTATTTGTGTGTGCGTCAATATAATTTGAATTATATTACAGATTCTTTCTGCTTGTTTGATTCGGGAAACATAATAATGTACCTACACAATGATATAAAATACTCATTATTTTATACATTCAACAGTCTGGAGCACGAAAGCGCGTCCCCTAATATTCAATTGGCGACGTCAAGGGTACGTTTTACACAATTTGTAGCAGTCAATTGTGATAAAAAGACAATATTTGAATAAAATCAAACCAAAAATATACGGAGAATTGATTCAAAGGCGGTAAGAATTTTTTGTTATCGACTCGTGCCATTTTTTGAGTGTTTTGTTTGCTTAACTTAATGCTTAAAGATTGACCTGACCTGAGGTTTTGATAAAAAAATGTGTCGATATATTTTTGTAGTTATCAAAATACTTGCTCAAGTATGAGGTAAAACTAAAATCTTATTTACTCGTATAGTTATTATTATCTTTGGTGTCCGTTCGTTTGTATTATATTAGATTTAGTAGGGCAATATACTTAGAAGAAATGTTAGTACTATTTTTCTTCTTTCCATCACGCGATCATATAACTAGCAAGGCAGCCATGTATTAATAGTAAATTGTATAGGTGAAACAGAACCGCAGTTATCTTAAGGTTAACTTGGTAGCTATTTTGAGTACTGTAGTTTAGTTACACATCAAAGATTAAAGGTATCTGAAGAAATAGCTACTTTTACATTCCGAAAACAACAAAAAGGCCACGCGAGCGCAGCCAGAAAAGAAAAAGATCGCACATAATGGCAAAACTTTTTCTTTTAATCTGTTTTTGATCGACTAAATGTTGTTTAAAGAAGCCGTGTTCGAGAAGGCGACATCCGATGGGTTGCTTCGTCGCTTGCCTGTCGCATGTCGTATTGCCTTCGACTCCGGAAATCACGTTTGGCTACTTCCTTCCTCAGACCTTTTGCCTTTTTTGCGGTGCGTTGACTGGGAACGCTTTGTGCGAACATGTGCCAAATATCCGATTTACTAACATCAACTCTTATTTAGCTTTGACGGGTACGATGTTAGAATGTATTTTATTTTATTCATACAAAAACAGTAAATCCTTAAAATTACAGATCATGAATAAGTACCGATTTTACTAGGTAGTAAATAGATTTTTAATGAAGGTCCATATTATTTCCAAAATTACAAAACTTGAAACTCTTTGCTCCGTCACTTTGTCTGTTATACAAATTAATGAATGAATAAAATAATTTATTTCAAGAACATCCCCTACATCAAATTACGGTGATATTAAAAATTTAAAAGTAATGGAACAACATGTAAAGATTAGGTTTCACTACGTCATTTTAATTTTATTGTAATACCTTCTTAGATCGTCAACCCGAATATTTCAGCTTGTTTTTTGTATGACAAAATAAAAATATACCTACGTAACAATATCACAGCTACATGGAATGTGATCTCGTAATGCGACGATAGTCTGGTGTTTGTACAGTCCCGATGGAGTATATCGACTGCGACGAAGCCTGTAGTTGATGTTTCAATTTCCCTGCACAAAGCTCAATTTACTACCAACTATATTATATTTATCAGCTACACACTAATGCGAAACATTTTATGACTTGGTAGGAGGACCAATGTTAATAATAACAATATTATATTCCAATCACAGTCACAGAGATGGCCTTGTTTTGCTACGTCTTCTTTCATCAATAAGCCTCTTTATTGTACATATATAATTCCCAATGCCTATTCGGAACGAGCGGAGGTCCCACCTTGCTAACTTGGTCTCAATTAGTAACAAGAATTAACTTTATCCAGCAGCATAATAAAGATGAAGAGTCAAAGCCCTCTATGTCTTGTCAGTGTAAACACCTTGAAACACTACTAAGTTATCTCGGGGGAAGGATAAGGCAAATAAATGAGACTCAACGTCTAGTCGACGTCGGGAACGACCGAGTGCGGGGCAAACGGGGCAAACAAAATAAAGATCAATGACCGACTTTACGCTACACAGCAGTTGATGCCACCTGATCCCTCATTTAACGTTCGCTCTCGTCCTTGTGTTTACCTACAGCACAGAAAACGTATTTACTATCACCAACCAGATAAATTCAAAAGGGTTACAGTGGAAAAGGTTCAGGCCGATCTTACTTAAGATTGTTTTCGATTGAATTTAGTTTCCTTTCCAACATACATGTGTAAAACTTTTTTATTTGATAGAAAGTTGTTAAAGAAGGAGAAAATGTTACTAATAGTTTATGAAGCGAAAAAGGTTTATAATAAAATACAAACGGTATTTTGCTCGTTTTTACGGGCAATGTTATCTAAAGAAGACGGCACACAGCTGTTATTATTTGGGATGGTGATTACGGGCAAGTTTCGCCTTTCATATGACTTCCGGTATGCTTAAAGGGTATACTCATACCCTCTGGTCATAGTATGCATTTAATATTCCACTGTGGTCGTACCAATAAATCGGAGGGCGTCATATCTTCAGCCAGAGAGGAGAGCAGACAGATATTGCGGCGGCGGCGATCGATCCGGCGCGACGCCGGCGCTGCGCCACGCTCAGACTAAACTGCGTTTTGTATGACTTCAAAGTTAATCTAAATTTCTGTGTTACTTGACGAAGCTTTAGAGTTAAAGGATTATAGGATTTAGATGCTTAATATTTGCGTTTAATTAAGGTTCTTCCTTGACTTATCCCCCACTGTTATAATTTAAATTAATACTATTGGTTCAAAGTTAATTTAATCCAACTGATATTATGAATGCGTGTTTTTGGGCTTGTCACGCATTCATAGGTATTTGTTATGTACCTATCTGGATTACGGAAATAATAACATAAGCTGCTTTTCGTTTAGATATTCCCACGGGATCCATAAAATCCCATAATAT
The DNA here is from genome assembly GCF_025370935.1 of Choristoneura fumiferana. Taxonomy (NCBI): domain Eukaryota; kingdom Metazoa; phylum Arthropoda; class Insecta; order Lepidoptera; family Tortricidae; genus Choristoneura; species Choristoneura fumiferana. Next base: position 14,426,952 of record NC_133489.1, on the reverse strand, counting down.
TTATCGTGACTAAAACCACGATGTATCCAATATTAGAAGCATCGTGGTCTTTTTTGTTCGAGAAATTAACCTTAATTTAAGAAATTCTTTAAATACAGGTTAAGGATGCGAAATACATTATTTAATGAAGTTGTCACCGCTCGAGAACACACCACGCGCTCATAAACACGGTACATGTTTTGCTTAATAAATATCTATTAACGTACACACTACACCCACTCGGCACTCGGATATAGCTTGAAATATAGATAAAGAAGAATTCAATTATTACCTACACATCCCTTGAATTGAATTTGAGTGTCGGGCAATTAAAACTAGCTCGGTTGACGGATTATCGTTTCTGATCACGTTCGTTGCTAATAATTCGAGTTGGACTCATCAGAGGCCACTATCCTGTCATCACTTAGCGGGAGGTTTATTTATTTGTTTGTCCGCGGATGTAATTACACCTCACGAAGCCACGACCAATCCCGTCTAACTGGTCTCTTTAATATAATCTGATTAACTACTCGTAGATGCCAATACCTGTAACGCAAATATTGCAAGCCATGATCGTGTTCGCTCTATAGTTCGTGCAGGATGAATGCTGATTGACTTTTAAAATAACATCCTATACTAAAGAATTACCTACTGACCATAATATTTAAAATCGAAGTGATGCTCCAATTCAAAGTAGGATTTCTCTGGAGAGGAAAATTTTATTTTAGTTTCATTACGAGTAGGGATGAGCCGAATATTCGTTTTATATTCGGTATTCGGCATATTCGTCAGGTTTACCGAATATTTGGTTAAATCATCGAATGTTCCGCAATGTCGTACTCGAACTTTTTATTGTATTGAGCCATGTATGAGTTGAGTGTTAAATGTGTTATTTTTATGAGGTTCAGTGAGTCTTTATGTTTGTGTTTTGGCACGGTGGCTTTATTTCCAATGACATCCGTGACATCAGATAAAAAAGATGGTTATACGAGAACTATGATAAATTAGACTTGCTATATGCGAAAAATACATCATGGTTTTTTAAAGCACAAATTGGAATCTGTGGTATTGTAAGAGTAGCTACGTAGCTCAATTCAAAAGTAAATTTGCCAAGCATACATTTGTAGAGACGTTACATAATTTGCATAACGAAGTGGGTGCTGAGGAAATGTCCAGGGACGAATGTGGCTGGATTTAGCCACCTTAAAAAGAAAAAGTTGTCGCCGGAGACAGGAAACGGTGGACTAAAAAAATCAAACAAACGTTTCTGAAAACACGACATGATTTACGAACGCACTGTTAAAAATTGTTGACTTCTATATTATTAGATGAGATTGACGGAGGCACACTGAGTTTGGTAGATAATAAAAAGAATACTTGAAAGTTAGAACGCGAAGTTTTTATTACTTACTTTCGTAAACGAGCCGTAAGCATTTGCAGTAAAACAAAAATATAGAAAGGTACCTAAACATAAATCTACCTATGTATTTTTGCACCATCAAAATAAACGAGATTTGTAAACTAATATGTTAAATTCATACTCAATCAAAAATAAGTGAAATAAATGAAAATGTACATACAATAGTAGGCATTAGCTCTTGTGATACTTATAGATACACAATTTTAAACTATACAGGTATCTCATTTAATGCAAATTAAGGCCAACCCGTGTTGTTCTTTATGGTGTTCCCGCCAGCAATTTCAATTCCTTATTCATGGATATTACTCTTCGTAGGCAGCGGATAGCATAAAGATGCAGCAGGTGCGAGCCCACTATTTCTAATTTAGCACCTATTGACGTGAAAGGTGCGCGATTATGTTTGGACTACTCGCTTTACCCTAACCCGATTTATACTGAGCGCAGGTCGAAATGAAACAAAGGAAATTGTTCTATAATGGGATTTTTGCGGTTAAGTACGTCTAATCGGTTGTAGTGATCGCATTTCACAGGACTAAATCGTAGACGATCGTCAGTTACGTGTGCACGAGCAGCATATAAAATCACTGCCTGTATTCGTGACAGTGTCCCAAAAGGTGAAGTGTTGGTACTTATGGTAGCCTTCCTACTAGGTGGACTGCCTAAGAGGTGAAAATCGAGGTCAAGATTTGCTACTAGCTCAAAACCTACCATTCCGAACAACCCTAAGAAAAACCGATGTCCAGCATTGGACGTCGTATTATGAATTGTTGAAAATAAAACTACTGTCTAAAATACTATAAGTGTGCACCAGAATCTTATGGCATTAAAAAGTTTGAGTATTCTTGCACCTTATACCTTCTGCACGCACATAGTTTGACGCGTCACTGCGCATGCGGCTGGCGGTACTGAAATAGACGCAGAATGCAAAACGACTCGCACGCAAGTTCATCATCCCCGCCGCTATTCCAGATATGCCTCGAAAAATTGCAACAGGAGAAGTTTGAGCGCCGTGGCGCTTAGTTAATAGGTAGTTATCTACTACAGTACTATAGATTCGCAACTGGTGTAACTGCTTAGAAGTTTGTAGATTTTTTCAGCTCTACATAGATCTGACTTCGAAGATTGAGTTTCCAGGTACGATTCCCATCAGGGCAGATGTTATTTATAAAGAATACGAATATTTATTATCCAGTCCTGAGTGCTGAATATATATTTAGCTACGGTTGTATTCATCTAAGTATGTTTATCCGTTTCCTGGTCTGATATTCAAAGTACAAGCCTTGCTAATATTTATTTGTTTATTTAACTACGAGTAGTGATTGAGTAATTATATACCAAACTGACACTACTACTACTGATACTATACCAAATTGACTTTCAAACTTTTGGTCAATATTTAACACTGCCCTGATTTAATGGGGACTTTTGGACTGTACTTTTCAAGATTTTTCAGATTTTATAATTTAGTCCCCAATACAGGCATCAATGTTTAAAATTCAGTTATTTACGTTACACGTCCGTGTTTGGGTTAAGAATTAACATATTATGCGTATAATATCTTGACTCAATCGGTTTATTTACTACTTTAGGAGCAAATTGGCGGTGACAGACGGAACGCGAGTGATCCTAAAATCATTAAAAACACTAGTTTACAAATTATTATTATTTTCAATACCCTTAGACAATTTTTAGTAAACTTGATTTGTGTCGATCCTCATATAATTATAACTTAAGCCATATATTTTTGTCTCGTCACGAATAACTACTTAACATTTGGCATACCAACTAAGCAAATTTGTAATTTTTTTAAATATATATTTTCAAAATGTGACGTGCTCATTTTTTTTTACTTCAGTATCGAACTAAGGATGGTTTATTCTAAAGATACACATCACTTTCATGCGTGGATATTTTTTGCTGTAAACTAAATACTAGTGAAACCTATTCGAGCCATCACCACTCGCTAATAAATGAAATGATTGCAATAGCGTGTAAAATAGTGTTTTACTATTATAAATAAGTAGTGTGTCGGGTCGCCGTCTCGGGTGGCATGGCATTTCACGATCTTGGGATCATTCGGATACGGGCTCAGTGAGAACCTATAGACTGGACAATTACCAGACTGTCCAATTATCGCTAGGAATGCCACGTTACGGTCCGTAGTGGTGAAAAAACGTACGTCTGAAAACAATGGCGCAATCAGACCAAACCTATAAGTTTTGTGTAAGGAGAATTACTCTAAATTCAAGTTAACTATTCCAGTAATACTGGTGAGCATTAATTGAATACCGTGGTAAAGGGATATCGAATTTGGAAGATAGTTCTTTTGATTGGCAGCGATTTTGGTATACAGATATTTTGATATAGAATGAGATAAATTCGACTGTGATTTTTAAAAAGTTTATTCTGTCGTAAGTGAAAATTATTTAATTAAATGTCACTATTACTGGGTTGACAGGAATCAGAATAATAAAAAGTGCTCGGTAAATTAGAGTAAATGTAATTAAAAATTTTCGGCGAATCATTGTAAAGGATATTATAATATTATTGTTTTGGGTAAAGAAAATAAAAGATTTAAAAACGTAATTCACAGGAAAAAAATCAGCGTTCATCACAAAGTTCATTAATGCCCTCAATTTGCACGTTTGAAAACAAATTACTTTTTCCCGCTTCTGAATAATGAAAAGTTAACACAAAAACGGGAAAACATTGATGATTGCAAACGAAATGAAAGTCAAAAATACAAAAGCTGCCAAAAAGCAAGGGGAATAAAAAGAGAGGCATAAAAAGATGTAAAATTTGCATTCGGCACTTGCCTACATTTTCTACTTACCATTTTTATATGCTCATGGGACCAAACGTGTTTTGAAAGTTAAAAGGAACAAAAATGGAATTATAGCAATTGAATTGTATGTTTTTGTTTATCTTCCACGATGTTTTTTGTAGTGATTCACATTGTAAGGGGTAAATAATTATGTGGTATCAGCTGTATTTTTGTCTCGTTCAACATAATTGATACGTGTCTCTTGTCAAAGATAAACCTACATGTTTATTAAAAATATATATAGGTAAACATCGGTTTTGTATTTATTTACTTCATTGTTTGTGCATAGCTTACGAACACTAAGTTCCTGTCTACACAAACATACATATTAGATAGACCACCTTTTGACGACTGCTGTCTGTTATATTTATAAGTTAGTTCTAGTTTTCATTTCTTCTGTATTTTATTCTCTTGTTTGTTAATTTTTATGTGTATTATAAATTAAAAAACGTTTCACTTCAGATCATACTTACTTGACATACTTTAAAGTAAATTAGAGAAGATAAGACAATGTTGTTTTTGTTGTATTCTTAGCCTCTGTCTAAAAACCACTTAATTATACTATCAGTGTCTTCAATCATACAAAACCATTAATTCAAGTCAGCATAAAGATATTACCGGAACCATAATTAATTAATTAATTGTATCGTTTGCTGCATTTTTTTTACTACTTAGTTATGAATAAATATCAATAGAAGCCTGAGAAGCTACTGATTTAATACGAGATTCTTAGAGGTCTCGTATCAGGCGTTGTGTAATTAAATACCAACATCAGTTAAGAGCGGACTCGCCGTGTTTTCCGGCCGGTGCTAATAATTTATTGTATCTTTACTTTCTTCCGGTCTGCCATTGCGGACTTGACAGCTATCATGTTTCTATGTTTATTTTGAGCAATTCTATTAAACCTACAGAAGAAAAATAGAACCTAGTCTTTACCCGTGTGATCTATTAGATCAGGGTTTCCCAACGTTTATTTTGCCGAGCCTCCCCGAACCAAAAATAATATTTTCATGCCCCCTTAAGTTAAGTTGGGAACAGTTAATTTACCTTTTTTTCTTTTTTCTCCGTGTGGAAGGCAGCGGGTGGGGTCTTTCGGGCTCTCCCCCAAGAGGGGGCATACCGAATAAAAACCACACGACTTTACCCTCTCGGCCCTTATGCGGACGCCACGGGATCGCGAACATTTCACCACGACGAACAGTTAATTTACCTACGCTACCTACTACTACCTAGATCTTTTTTTTCAGAAATGCTAACGTACCTTTATTACGCCCCCTCCCCCCTGATATTTCTCTACGCCCCCCTAGGCGGCGTGCACCCTTGGTTGGAAGTCCTGCATTAGATCCTTGTAAACCATTAGATCCGCAGTTGGATTGGAACTTCGGGGTTTCATTAACTTCCGAAAGTAACCATTATAGCACAACCAATAAGACAGCCTGAAAAACTATTTTTTTATGCTTTTCGATATATATGTCCATTGGATATCCAATGTAATATGACGCTATACTGGATACATTCCACTTAAAAGCAGAGCTATATTAAAAATCGGTGTTCATAGAATACCTACAAATTTGTACGATAACCTCAGAGCGTGAGTCCGATTCGCACTTGGTCGGTTACATGCTCGAATTTAAGTGCTATTTGTTGACATAATTTGTGCGTACCAACCAAGGTACGAGTATATATACTTTGTATAGCTGCTCAATTTACATGCACAAGGTTTCCACTTACACTTGTATTGTGAAAGTTAATCACTACTCCATATTGTACTTCCTTGAATCAGACAGTTTAATTGGTTGCTGGTTTCTGTAGTTTTTGTTTAAGAACAACCAGGACATGTTTCACCACGTCCTATTTATACTTGTTTTTACTAAAGTAAAAAAGGAACCACGCGTTTGCTTTAACAACTTAATGCACTTATCCATTAAATAAATTAATGGGATATTAAAGGACAGAAATAAAGTCCCTTGCTTTAATTTTGAGTTGAACTCTATTCATTAACAAAATAAGAGCGTTGACAGGCAACTAGAGTTGCCAAAAGCATGTGAGTGTATAAAGAATTAAATAAATTATGGAAAGCACCTGCCGCTTCTATTTTTCTGAATGCATCGGACTCATTATAAAACTAAATCAAAGTTATAAATATTTAATGTTATGATATTTTCACTTCCGCTCTAAATGTTAAAAACGATCTGTTAATGTTATTCTATTAATTACACCTTCCTGCGGCCATACTTTTGGTCGTTAAATAAAAATAGTTGAGGGACATCTGAAAATAAACTACATCTCTTAATGGTATTACTTACGAGCAGTGGACGGGAAACGTTTTTTGGACATAATTTGTAGCATTTGTACTTGAGATTCCATTTCAGTAAAAGGTTTTTGACCACAAATTCGAAATAGTAGCTTAAAAACAAATCGATGTCACATTATACATTTTTTAATGTTTCAAACATCATTTTACTTACCAGTCCTCTTAAGGTCATTGTTTGGTTTTCACAATATCCTTGGTTTCAAATTGTCTTTATCATGGTTTATTAAGTTTGGTTGCAGTTCAGTATCTATTGTCACCTATTGTCACACAAACAAAGTACGGAAGTTGCTGCAACAGCACGCACTGTTGATTTACTTCAATGAAACAAGGAGATACGTCCCAAAACGATATTAATTCTTTATCGTAAATTAAATTTACTTATTATAAACTTGACTTACTTAGGCCTGTTTCACAAAAAAAAATCGCATTACCCGTTTTAATCTGTGATACTTAATTTTAAAGTCTGTTTACTTAAAAATATTTTATAGTTCAAACTTTAAGTACTAAAAGGCTCGAAATTGTACAAGGACGGTCATTTACTTTGCATAAGCCAGCGTAAGTTTTAATAAAATCAATATTGGTACCTCTTTTTAAGCACAAGGTCATTATCTTATGGTCCTTTTTAGGCCATTATTGCGAAACGTTTATTTCTTTTCTGCTTTGCAAAAAATGACATCGCTAGTCGTTAACTTAAGCACTTTAAAAACGGGGCAGACTAATAATCGTGCATCGACCTCTCCGCACTCGGGTATAAATACGATCTTCGTGAATAAGTTCTGGGATATATTCAAATCTAGGAATAATTTGGGTACTGTGAAACTATTTAGCAAAAAACTTGCCACTTGCTAGCAAATACATAGTTACCTAGCTATTTAACTGCGTAAATGCTCATAAAAAATTGAATTTTTCAGTAAAGCTTTTCAATTCTTTTGAAGTCAAAATGGCAAACCCAGTTCTACTTCAGACTGACCAGTTCTACTTCAGATGTCAGAGCAGTCTTATTAAATAGTTAGACCATGATAAGTTGTATAGTAGAGTTTTGCTATTATTTTACTTAATGGAAAAGCGAAGGGAAGGAAACTGTATCTGCATTTAAGTAAACAAAAATGTTAGAAAAGCTCAAGACTCAGAAGAGAAAAACTCAGAGACTTGAAATAGTCACATTTACCAGTGTCACGTGACACGCTGCAAAGTTAAAAAAAAAATACCTACACTATGCTTGTTGGTAATGAAGTCAAAATATTTGAACATGACTATGTATTTGATAATACGGCCATGTTCAAGTGTTCCAGGGCACCTAGTGTGTCAGTATTACTTTATTAACAATTAACTAGCATTCTCGGAATCCATCTTACTTTTTAGTCTCGTATCCTTCCTTAAAACTACCTAAAAAGATAAATCATAGTGTTCTGCTGATATTATTTCAGAGCTAAGGTTAGGCAATACTGATGGCATTTGGGCTTCAGGTCATCGGTGAGCGGTGCGGTTCCGCAACCGACCGACCCCGCGGCCGGTGCGGTGGATTCCAGCTCGATTTTGCGGTATGTACAGTCACAAGCATAATGGATACGGTATAAATTAGATATTACTACTCTACCACCACCATGTATTTGCATATTAACGCTCTTATAAGAGAACACGTCCCTCAGTTGACGAGGGTATTGAACAATAATAGAGGAGTACAAAAAAGAAATGTAACCAAAAGATTGTCTTCATTAGAAATCACTTTCAAAACGGAAATATTAACAGGACCTGGCTGAATAACGAAATGGTGTAATGCTTTGGGTTGTGTAAAAAGATGGGATAATGTGCTTAGAAGGGAGTAATGAAATAACGGGCAACTTTTGTGCAAAGCAGCAATAGGTATGAAGAGTAGAATAGTCCTTACTTTTACTTAGAATGTCAGTGTGTTAAATAAATGTACCCTCGACTTTTAGTAATCGGAATTGTAAGATATTAAACCTTTCATCCGAGTTTATACTTACTCGCAAGAAAAATCGTGCAAGTTGCATTACATTGCAAGGCCGTAAAGCCAACGGGTTTGTAGTGGTCAATCGAGCGCCGCAATGTAATGCAACTTGCACGATTTTTCTTGCAAGTCTAAACACGGCTTCATTGGAAGCTTCTCCTGTTCGACCGTAGTTTATTATTAAGAATCGGGTTTACTAATGTTTCGGCGAATAACGTTTGGCAACCTGTTTCATTTCGCAACTTTTCATTTCCCAACTGTTAAATATTTCTGAAACTGTAAATATTTCAGGATTTTTATAAAACTAACCTAACTTAACCTAAAGGGTTCTACACGATGGCCCTGAAATAAATCCTGAAATATTTACAGTTTTAGAGTTTGCAAAATGAAAAGTTGCGAAATGAAACAGGTTGCCAAACGTTACGTTGCGAAAAGGTAGTACTCGTAAGAATCGATATAATATTACGGCCATTCTCATTCATCTGTGCATATTACCGTGCCATAATTACAGTTTGATTTTTTTCACTGCTCTACACAGGTCTATAAGGGGTTTTTATTATTAACCTCAGCGTGATACCGCCACACATTCCAAAGAAAAGGGTCTTCAAAGACGGACGTACCGAACATAGATAGAACACCTATTAAAAAATTACATCTGTGATTTTTTGTATATCATATTATTATATGTACATGAAAATGGCATTAAATTTTGATTAAACTCGTTACTCGTTTAAGTATACACATGGATTGTTTGTGTTCATCTTAAAGGTTCCTTTCGCCAGGGCTTGGCCCCAAGGGCTACTTCTGACGGGGAAACAAAGTTCAGTGGAGTGCTCGGATCGTCGAGAGGCGTGACCCTTTTATGTAATAAGCCCTTCTAAGCAATAGGCGTGGGTTGATTCAATTGAGGTGGTAAGATACACATTTGTAAGGCAGATCATTTCATCAAAAATATGTATTTTGAAGGCCTTGATCTTGCCTTAAATTACTAAATAGCTTTTGCGCGCGACTTCGTCTGCGTAGATATTTACCTACACTATTTACACAATACTCCATAGTATTGAGGTTTTCCTCATTACTCGTTTCAGTGGTATTTCCGAAAAACCCTTTCAAACTGCGGCTAAACACTAACTGAAAAATCTGTTCATAACACGCTAGCAAGCAACTAACTTTATTATAAGAAGAGTTCATACAGTACAACATATATGGCGCTGGTGGTATTATATTTTGAATCTTATAACAGTGTTGTCTGTCGGTCCGCCACGTTAGTGTTTTATTCCCCAAAAAAAGATGGCACTGAAATGTGTGGTAATTAATTTATCATCGTTTAATTTTGTTGTAGGTATTATTAAATCAATTATTCAATGATATTTGTTGATATCCTTACCCCTTTTTCTAAACTTGGAGTTAATTTGGCAAAATCCTTCCTCAGTCGCAGTTATTCATGTCAAAACTTATTATGTATAGTCATATTTTATTTTATTGTAATATTAATCTTGACGACAAGTAAAATCAGTTTGTTGTTCTTTCATCTTCAATTGAAAGAAAGATTTAAGTAAATATTTTTATGTATAACGCATACCATATACTTAAGTAAAAATAATGCGTTCGAAATATCACTAACATTCAATTTATAGACAAATTAGTCAATTTTGCTAACAATGTCACCAACTGTAACATTTATGTAACTTTCGACCTTGCTGAGTTGAACTCGTTTTTGTGCGTAGGTACATTCATTTTTAATCGACTTCAAAAAAGGAGGTTATCAATTCGGTTGTATTTTTTTTAATGTTTGTTACCTCAGAAGTCCGTCATTTATGAACGGATTTGATTTTTTTTTTTGCATTCGTCTAGGATTGCTTTCAATAGTTTCAATTAGGTCCCCAAATCAGGATCTGATGACTGGATCCTAAGGAAATCGAGGGAACTCTTCAAATGTTGTAGGGACACCTATGGTAATTTTGATATATTTAGTAGTAAATCGTGCATTTGCTTTTGAAAATCATCATTTGGTGAAGTGGAACTGATGATGAAGACCACAGTTGACCATCGGAGTTACTATTCAATAACAAGTATTTTATGGGTTGAATTTCAATTACTTTAAATCAGTTGCTAAGCAATTTATGCTCCTCATAATGCATATGGTGAAATGGAATGGACACCTCAAGAATGAAAGTCTGTGCATCGGAAAAAAGCAATCTATTGTAAAAGGTGACGAACAGTTGACATCAAACTATTGTATCTTAGATTATTTACACCAAAAAGCGTGAAAAAAAATATTTTATAACAAAAAAGTTAACCTTTTTTGTTATAAATTTTATTTGGTGATTATTACATCTGTGACATGAACACAATGTAAATGACGACGCAGGGATTATAGTAAACACATTGGTGTCAGAGTTGTCAATTGAAAAAAAATAAATATGCTTATGAATATGAATTTAAGCAACTTAATTTTAAAGCTGTTTAATAAGAACCAAAAATTAGCAACCAACCTATCGTAATTTTATTTCAGAAGATAAACTTTTACACTGCTTGCAGCTCACAAATTGACAAGCGAGCGAAGCAGTGAGAAAATCTAGTCCTAATGTTATTTGAGACGCAAAGTATGCATTACGTTAGTTATAACGCGTTTATTACGACTTAATTTGATGAACATTTAGACATAATTACTGATGAAAAAGCCTTACGTTCGCTGAGCTCCATGTGGATGACTCGAGTTTAATTAGAAGGGCGGGAAGTGGGACAGCATTAATTAATTTTAACGAATGCTAAGAAGTTGAGTATAATTGTTCTTTCGTAAAATTGCATCTCGAAATTAAAACATTAGGTTTTACAACATAATTAACAAGGAAATTAAATTTAGGAAAAACAAAAGATGAACAACTGGAGGTCTATTTATGTCCAACAGTGGACGTCCTAACGGCTGAGATGAATTATGACGATGTTTTATATTTCATCAATTTGTAAGCGGATGTTATTGCATGTGTATTTAGCGTATGAAGAATACGTATTGCGTATCAAACAGTTATAGGGCGGTTTTACAACCAACTACTTGTAAAGTTGCATGTGATTACTTCACTTGCACTTTTTGCTGAACTGGGTAAATTTGCATCTAATTATAATTGTGACTAACATGTTAGTTTAATGTTTGATGTTGGATAGCGACGTAGGTATTGCGAGCAACGGCCGTAAGATTATTGAAATTTAGAATATTTTTGCGATTTATACGGAGTTCAGTGGACCAAAATACGGAATAAATAGGAGAGTTTCAAGTAAGTAAGAGAGTGTATAGGTCATGATCATTGTCATCAGCTGGGAAGTTGCTGCCTCCTGCCTGCTCCCCCCCCCGTTAGAACGCCACTTTCATCCACCGGTTGCCCACAACTCTCATAGTTGGAGAATTTCCAACGCTTCGTCTTCCTGTGGTCGCCACTGAAGGTCTTTTCTCCCCCAACAGTTATTTAGGTATACAGGTGCATAAGTTGTATATATAGGCAGCGTTTCTTTTCATGTTCACCTTTTTCAAAAGTCTTGGCTTATTTAGTCCAGTCTTATAAATTTTATTCATTGTTTTAAAGCCAATTAGAGCCATTGTAAGTTACAAAAGACCAACCTCTTATCTACCTATCTAACCTAGATTCCCTTGGTACTGCACCATCGAATCGCAGCCAATCCTGCGCGCACGCATCCATATCGTAAATTATCGCGCACCGGTGATGACACCGCAGCGATATGCACTGCTACTTTGGAATGCAATGCTCATAATTCATACCTATAATAGAGGTGCAGTATACAAAAAATGCGACAAAAAGTTAGTAATCGATAGACCCATTTCGCGTTGAGTAATGTTAATTCCAATTAGTTAGTAGTCACGTTCATGTCTGTGCTGGACATTGTTTGCTGTTTTTTTGCATATTTTGTGATATTACACGTTTTATTAGATAATTAATGAATACAGATCCCAAAAAACCTCACGTTTATAATAGTCTTATAAAAGTATATTTTTTTCCGACTTAAAAGTTTTGGATGAGATAATAATGAAAATGCGACGTTCGTGCGTATTAAAAAGTAAAAAAAAAACTGCGTAGGAAAAAGTAAATGACTTAGGTTTTTAATTTAAAATTCTTGTGTTAGATCAGTTTTTACTTTGAATGATATACAGTTATAAATATTTAACAATGTTCATCTTCACGCAGAATAAACACATTCCTATCTGCTTATACGGAAGGGAGACGCGTTCTATTTTTAGGTATATCAGGTCAATGTGCCAATACACTTGAGAGCGGATTCGCGAATTCGATAACCCGAACCAATCCACTTTACGAGAACTGATAACGGAATTTTCTGAATTAGGAACACCCTCGACTAGAGGAAGGTAAGGTATTTCAGAAAATTTATAGCCATTCAGAAGTACTTGCCCCAGTTAGAGTTAAACGGGCTTTTAGTGGAACATGTATTATCAAGATGAATGAAATTTGTTAAAAGTGACTTGGAAATCTATTAGTCGAATAAATCTTTACCTCCTTTTATTAGGAAAATGTGTACGTTTAACGGCTGTAGACCTGACTATAAGTACCTAATGTGACTTATTGATAGACAATGCACGTCCTGACATTGAGGTGCACAAAAAAAGGATATTTCGAAATTCTCATCGGAAATGGAGCAAGCCTTTTTTTTAGTTTTCCACGGGTGAAAACTCTCGCTGGTACACTTATTATTTAGTTACAGTTCCAATAGAATGAGTATTGGTGAGAAACCCAAATATATCCTTTTTACTTTGTCTCGATTTCACGGCAGTTCAGGTCACGGACGAGTAAAAATACCCAGTCATCTTGGCCCTACCTTAAAACGGTTTTTTGCAGGCGTGTTCTGAAGGCTGAACAAACAGTCAAACTGAATGCTCAAGGTCACACCTTGTAATGTCACAAAATGACTTTGACAAATGACTGTGGTAGTAGGTAATTAATACTAACACACTACACCGTGTAGATCTGTAGATGTTTGGGCCTTTGCTAGCGCTTTTTTTGGAAACGCATCGTCGACGCACATATTAAGGACGCGCGTTAATTACGCCTTTTTCATTCCATAGAACAGTCGTCTAACTTTTGTGCGTAGGTATCACGTTTGTATCAATACAAACGCATGATGATAGCGCATTTAAAAAACCTATGTTGAATGCTTTTGTATCGTATCGTGTCATTCCAAGAAAATCAGCTTCGTGATGAAAGTTACGCAGTTCGTATTTATAGACCGGTTCCCTTTAGGGAAGAAATGTTAAAAATAGCTTCAGCGACAGACTTCCTAGGACTTTAATATCTCGGCAAGGATCGCGCTCCAAAGCATTATGAAAACGAAGGGCAAGGTGTCCCTGTTATTATAGCGTTAATGTTCCCCTAATGCGACACAATTTCCGCGCCGGCCGACTGACGACTTCCTTTCATATCAGATGCATTAGTGCTTGCAAAATAAAGATAAAAAACATTACTTTTCTCTAGAGACGCTTAAAGGGAAAAATATGATGGGAACTTTATTTTTCACACAGGTGTAACCTCGCATTCAAATGAGGGGCTTTCCTTTATGATGCAACGTTGAGACTTAAATTTCTTAAATAGCTTTAACATAAAAAGGCGAATCAACAAGTACTTTCTTGATTAACAAAATGTTCGTATCAAAAACAGAAATATAATTTATTTGTAATTTGTCTTTTACCCGAGAACACCGTCGAGCCCAGACAATTTACCTAATTAACGAAGTTTTAAAATGAAATTTATGCGTTGCCGTAAAGATACCGATGGACCGTCTTAAGTAGTCTTATCAAATTTGAGACCGAGGGTGCGGCGTGGTACTGGTGCCTTTGTATACTAATGAGATTTAAACTATTCATTTGTGCCAAAGACGTTGGCGCACAACTGTACGCCCCAAACTGCGGCCTACAGTCATTGTGAAGTTTGTAGATTGCAGAGTCGCGTCTTCATGGCCCATTAAAGGGGTTCCGTGCTCGACCTGCTTGCCATTGTGCCTCCACAATGCAGCGACGAATCGAGCCTGTGTTGTCACTCCACTTGCCTTGCGACACATACAATAAAGGGGCCTATTCTCAACTGACTATGGAGACTTTAGATTACAGACTAAAGAATAAAATTACTTATTGCAAGTCAAAATACCAATGTCATGCGCACATGAACATGGATAATAATCTTCTTTAACATAATCATCGCTTTGAAAATTGAAAATTATTTAAATGCATCATTCATGATGTCAGTTTTCATTTATAGTACCCACAGACTACTAAGAGATACCAACGTATATAGTACCTACCTACTTAAATGTCATAATATAAAAAAGATTAAGCAATAACCAAATAGATTTGCAAAGAGCTTGATACACCAAGACATAAAATGAGTTTTCGAACCGCGGTTTTTTCCAGTAAATTAATTAATGCGTCAGAGTAAAATGCAAATATTGAAATATAGTCATAACTATGTTATGGCACCTTCAGAACTATAGTAAGTCAATTCGAAATATTTTCATTTCAATAATAAACTTTGTACCAAAACAACCAGGTAGAGTTTAAAATTGACATTATTTTGAATTTCAACGTTTTACGCAATATATCTACTATATGAAGGATAGTTCTGACGATTACTCCAGCCCTGGTGGTTTCACTGATGGATGTTATCGAATACCTCATGATTAGTGGAGCCTGAATTTGGTGGCATTCATGCGTGCCTGTAAATTATAGATCGCTTGCATACCGACGTTAACCTCAAGTGGTGTAACCTTTGCTACAGGAAGTCTGCTATTTAGGAAACAACCTACTGGACATTTATAGCGTCATTATCGTATTTTGAAGCACTTGCCAATTGGTGTGCAAATATACCTCTTGTATTTTTGTAATCGGTTAAAAATACCTTTCCAATTTTCCAATTTATTTATATTTTTTTATGTAAAAAAATATATCGCAAAATTACAAATTTCATCGTACATCGATCGTTTAACGATATTAAGGGGCTGTTTCACCATCCATTGATAAGTGTTAACTGACGGTTAAATGTGATACCGTCTCCGTCTATTCGAACAAAACAAATAGAGACGGCATCACATTTAACCGTCAGTTAACACTAATCAATGGATGGTGAAACAGCCCCTAAATGTAATAAAATATTATCAACAGTTGATTCCTAAGTTGTGTCTCCTTTTACCGGCTTATAACATCGAAATATATCGTCAAATGTGCGCCTACCTAATTAATAGAACGCGCTCGGAATAGGCCCCCCGAGATTGTTCATTGTTTGTTACCCATATTGTATTACGACACAACGCTTCCTCTAACATGCTTACGATAACACAATTTCGGTGACATCAAAATTTTCAGCAGCAGACGTGCTGACAATGGGTTCCCAGAGATTTCATTGTAAAATTGAAGTGCAAATTGTTATACAGCATACATAATGCACGGCTATTGTTTAGCCACCATTCGTAATTTGCCTTAAGCGGGTGTGATGTTTCGCATAACGTCCAAAGACATAATGTTTCAGTCGTCCGAGTTCCATTTTCACAGCAAGTGTACATTTTTCGGAACAGAAGGTTTATTTATGTCATATGTCAGATCAGTTTAGATAAAATTTAAAGAAGTACGCCACTAAACTGACTGACAATGTTGTTATGATGTGTGTTTTGTAATGTATAACCAAAGAATTGATTAATAATATGCCATTAAAAAAGGTAATCAATCATCTTCCGCCATATTTGTACAAAGTTATCCTTAACTTCACTATGTTAAGTCGTATGACGTAATCAATTTACTTTTGACCATCATAATTTTATTGAAGCATAGATGGCTGTAGAAGAAAGCTAAAACTTTCAAAGGTAATTGTGACTTTATTTCCTTAAGCATTGAGTAGCTATTTTATTGTTAAATAAGTCATACCATGCTGGCTTTTTAGATCTACTCATTAGATTGAGACTAGAACATAAAAAAACTTCAGAGAATTTACGTTTAAACAATGAGTACTTATTAAAATTATAGTTCCACAATATCAATTTAACAACCTAGCATTAAATTTTATGTGTGCTTGTATGGAAACCCCTTTAGGCTTATTCTTACTTATTTTGCCTTCGCTAAAATATTTTCCTATTCATTTACATTATCCCTTCAACGTTTCAACATAATAAACACAAAAACCCACGTTAAAATCCAAAGAAACAAACAGCCAAATGTTTTTACTGGGGCAAAGGATCGAAAGACATCCTTAAAGTTGCTTTATGTTATCTTTTGTGTTACACAGATATTTCCCACACAGATTAGGACGTAAATTACAAGGGTCTCAAAATGGACTCTCCAAATCATTGAGGATCTGAGGTTTCCGGATATTGAGCTCGGAATCGTTTCAGTGATGTGACCCGTAAGGAGCGTAGTTCAGCAGAATGCTCGATTTGCTTCATGAAATCGTGGCGGGCTTGGCCCTAATAAATTCCTTTTGGTCAGGTCGGCTCTGTTTCAAAAACAACCGCCTGTGTACGCTCAACAAATATACTACGTATTTAGGTACGATTTACGTACCTATTTACTCCTTGTAGAGAATCCAGACATACCACAGGGGAAAGAAGAGCTGGCAGTTTCCTCGCACAACTAACGTTTCAGCATAGCTATACAGCGAGGAAATGCTGCTGCTGGGGGTTAAATTTACCATTTTTTTCTAGGTTATAGTTTAGTTATTAGCTACTTTTATTACTTTTAGTTATAATTTTAACTTAGTTCAGTAAATCATGTAAATGAAGTTTGTATTTGAAATATATAGATTAAAAATATTGTTCTTGTAAAATAGAACCACCTGGGTATTTTTGTTCAAAAATCTATGAAATCAAATTTTGGTTTTTGAATCGATTCTGTTCCGTCTTGCTTGTGGAGTGCACGTGGGAATGTGAAATTCTTCATCTGACTAAACTTACCATCTTTAGGTACATATATATTTATAAACACCTGTAAAACTTTCAGCTTAACATTGGTTTGTTTTCATCTGTCACTTCTGTTGTTTTTACTGTTTTTAACCGACTTATCAGGATCTGATGATTGGACCCTAAGGAAAATGAGGAAACTCTTCAAATATTGTCATTTGGACACCTATGGTCATTTGGATATAATAATATTTCGTAGTAACTTGTGCATTTGCTCTTAAAAATCATAATTTGGTGAAGTAAAACTGATGATGAAGACCACATTTGACCAACAAAGTTACTACGCAATAACAAGTACTTCACGGGTCTAATTTCAATTACTTTTTCATCATACTTGCTCGTCAATGACGTCATTCCATGCCTGTATACTAAAAGACAATGGCCTTAATTGTTACCGCGGGAATTATGGATTTACGTATAGTTTTCCTCCCAAAGGGAGTTTTGAGTTTAGTTTTAAAAAGTTAGGTGAAGCACCAGGACTCCTCAATAATGAACGTCTCTGCATCGGAAAAGCAATTTTTCGTCAAAGGTGTCGAGCAGTTGACATTAAACTATTGTCTTAGATTATTTACATTAAAAAGTGTGAAAAAAAATGTATAACAAAAAAGCGTGAAAATAATTTTCTACCAGTCTGAAGTCGGTGCCTCAGCATGAGCCAGCAGAAGTAATTGAAGCCCAACATATACGTAAGTACTCGTATGTAGGTGAGATAGACGACAATAGGTCCACTCGTGCTGGCTCGTGCTGAGGCTCCCGACTTCAGACTGGTAGAAAATTATTTTCATGGTTTTTTGTAGTCGGTTCAATGTTTTGTTATACAATGTTTGTTGCTTTGTCATACACATACTGGATCTATTCATGAATAATGGAGACAGTATTTAGCTCACAAAAAAAATTTAGATAAATCGATTATCTATGTAAGATCATGTATAATTAAAATTAAATTTCATGAAGACGTTACAAATGCCGCTCAGTAGTTTGTAGTTATGGATGATTAAACTATCATGCAGTCCGCAATTAATTGGCTATTGCGTTGCAGTTGGAATGTAGACCAACCTTACAAAGATTAAACAACCAGAGGGTCAACGGACTTACTCCTCTGCAGAAACTAAATGACCAGCGGTCATACCCGTTACGTAAAAAAGAGCTTCGCACTTCAAGATCAAGAGTGCCTACACGAACTCAAAATAATCCACCGTTCCAAATTAGACATCCCTGAAAATTGGAGCGCTTATAGTCAGACCTTAAATTTTTCGGGTTTTCTTAAATAGAAGAAAAACTATACGTTAGGTTAGGTTTGTTTTAAAACAATAGAGCATATTAGGCAAAGCCCTGAGCAGGGGGCGACACTAGCGCAAACCTCAATGGCAACGTCAGTTCTCTTTATATTTTGTCGCCGTGACAAACCAAAGAGTATTTAATACCTACTATAACAAAATATCATGATATTTACATCGATAGTAAGGATATAAGTAGCTATATTTAAAAAAATGAAATAATATGATATTATGGCATTTAAGATACTGTTTACAGTTTTGTGCTAGTGCTGCACTCTGATGGCAGAAAATTACAGTAATAATCCCTATTCTGAATTAGCAGAAAAAGCAGTTATGATGAGTTGACAAACGATCGTTCAGACAAAGATTACATTCGGACTTTCAACAAGTACATATAGCGAGCTAATATGGCCCCCCAATAAACCAAATGAAGTCTTAATTAAAATGGGGTATTATTTTCAGTTAGGTAATGCACTCTTGATCTAGAAGCACTCTAATTATTGTTTCACTATTTTGTTGTTTTATTGCATGAGCGACGGGAAATGATTGAGAATTAAGTTACTATACATATTAAGTATAATTTGCCTAACCCCTTGTTGAAGTGGTAGATTTTTTATACATAGGTATGGATATTAGTGTGCGTGACTTCACTATTCGGCTTAAAGTAGGCTTAAAGATCCTAAGCTGTGCCGAGCTGCGCCTTCATGCATGCACGTAACTTTAGCTTCATTTAGCGTGGGTTTACTGTAAATTGAAGCCAATGCACGGCACGGTGACAACAGCATAACTAAACTTGATTTTGCTAAGAGATAAAGTACTAAGTAAGCATCGTCTTCCGCCTGGTCATTGATTCAATAGAAACCAATAATGTCGCGTAGGTAACGTTCAAGTTAGTTTTTAAAGGCATACCTACTTAGCAGGAGATATTAGTGTCGGGCCGGAAAAAAAATATAAGTAGTTTTAGTATTTATTCCCGCAAAAAATAGAATTACAGAGTTCTTACTTGATAAGAGTCTTGAAACATATATAAATACCTACAGTCGAACAAGGAACCTCCCCTTTTTGAAGTTGTTTTGAAAAACAATTATTCTCGATTTTTGTTGAGTACTACGTCGGAATGCTTTAAACTAGGTAATCCAAAATGAGGGTTAATTAAATTACGAAGAAATAGAAACTTGCGCTGGTGGTTTCTGTTTCCCCCATTATAAATCACATTATTCCCGTAGCCGAGCGAGGGTAGTATTCAGTCAAGATGTGGTAGGAACATTGTAAAAGCATTTTCGTGTACAAAAATAGCTGTGTTAGATTTTCCTTCTTTATAATCTCTGGGGACAAACGTTTGGTTGAAAAGAACTGTCTTAAAATATATGCATAAAATAAGAGAAATTGATAAGTTAGTTTCAAACCGCTTTTCCTCTTACCCATCCTAAAGAACTTAAGTAGGCTATGCTGCGGTTTCGCCACAAGTATGTAGGTAGGTAAAGGCACTATGATTTGTGGTCTCTGAAAGCGTCTTCGCGGAGGTGCATAATTATAAATTTCAATGAGTTGAAGTAAACTATGTACGTTGTCAGTCAGCAAAAACACGCTTGAGGTGTCGAGGCAGTTTATGACAACTTATATCCTATCAGAGCCTATCAGTTTCTCAAAGGGCCGGCAACGCACCTGTGATACCCCTCGTGTTGACAGGTGTCCATGGACGGCGGTGATTGCTTGCCTTCTGGTGACCCACATGCTCGTTTGCCCCCTCTTATATATATATAATGCCCCTCTTATATTATAGTAAGTCTTAAGTTGTATTATAAATAGCGTTAATGAACATTAAATGGGATTAAGTAAAAAAAAAAAACGCGCATTCGCACATAAGTTACAGAAGGGATACTTCGATAACGCAGATAATTAAAAAATCACACGAATGCTCAGCCTTTGCTAATTTAGCTTTATTATATTAGAATAAAATGTTACAACTATACTAACTTCCGTATATCTGTATGGAGTGTCACAGTAGCTGCTATTACAGCTCTATAACAGCATAAAATTATCATTTAATTTTATACCCAGCATAAAAAAGGTTGCATAGCCATAATAAGTGTCGTTGACACCGATTAGTTAGAGCTTATCAAGCAAACAGTTCCTCGGTACTGATTAGAAGTAGGCATTAGCCTTCTGATGGTGTAACGTGAGGATAGAGATGCTTCTAAGAAACGAGATAATGTGTTGAAATGACATGTGTGGCTTTGCAAACATTAACTTTAACTTTTACTCACATTAAATGTTAATAATGGCTAGGTAGCTTAAACTCTCATTTGACTAGCTTTCGGCAGCTTCTTGGAATAAAATACGACTTGCTGAGTTTATTTTGCCTAGGAATTCGATCTGCTCACTTTTTGTGCCGGTTCTCCTAGCTTATAAGATTATTTACCATACTATTAATATATCTTGTAAATATTATGTCTTACTTTATCCTCCGAGAAGGAATTTTTCTGTTTACTCGTATATGTAAAGGCTCTGTTTTTTATATGTTAGGGGGTCATCTGATGAAACACCTTTACACCTTTGGAGTCATTTGCACTTAACATCAGGTGAGATAGGGTCAATCACGGCCAGGTCAGTTACGTGTAAAAAAAAAACGCCGCCCATGGACAGCCATAACATAAGTTGAATTACGGATGCGTCCCTTTGAGGAAAGAGTGGGCTCGTCTTTTGTAGATTCCCAAGTTGTGCCGGTCCGGAAATACGGGCGATGCAAGCTGATTTCAAAGTTTTTCCGTGCGTGACAAAAAGTTCCGCAAGAAACAAACTGCAGTAGACTGTTGGCTACTGTAGTAGTGAGGGTGGAAAGAAAACGAAATATGTTATTTATATTTTGTGCAAGTTATGTGCAATCTTGCATAAATGCCAAGTTCAAATAATTGAAAAATTTAAGTCGTCAAAGGTAATATACGTAAATTAGATAATAAGAAGATTACTGTAAAAATTAAATTGTTAAGAAAGAATGACAAGTAAAAAATAGAAAATTAAATAAAATTCAAAATTAAGTGCTGTTCCATGTAAGCAATGTAAAATGAACCAATATTGCGTACATTTTACGTAGAAGCAGGGCTCTGCTGACACTGAGTTTTAATAAATATACGGCCTTTATAGCGTATATTTTGATTGACATAACTATGTACATACTATATTACGAAACCCTGGGTGTGCAAGTCCAAAACGTACTTAGCCGGTTCTACTCCGTTGATACAGATGGTTAAAAAAACTCGTTTGTTTTTTTATCATGGTTTACGAGGAGTAACTTTAATTTATGGTTTTCATTGGGTTATTAAATTAAATTTCCATCAAAAACCACCCCTACAAAGCAACTTTGCTAACTGATCGCTAAAAAATGGTGCAAACAAGCTTGGGTACTTCCGTTTAATTAATACTCACAATCCTTTAAGTGAAAATTAAAAAGCAACTTTTTTAAACCCTGCAACCAATATTTTTTTCGGGCAACGTAAAAAAATAGAGATCCTCATTTATTTCTGTTACATTAATTTTGCGGTTTGGCCATAGCATACAAATTCGCACGGCTCCATTTCCGGCGAAAAAAGACTGACCCGTATACAAGGGTTAATGCAATTTTTAGGTGCTACATGTTTGCTTAAAAAAATGGCAAACAAGCTTGGTACTTTTTTACATTTTTAAACCTCAAGTTAAAATTTAAGTGAAAATTAAAAAGCATCTAGCGTCTACTTTTTTAAATTAAAATACCCTGCCAAGAGCGAGTCGAAATTAGACGTCGTCTGTATGAACGGAAGATTGACTATATAATATGTTGTGTTGATATGTACCACCTCATATTTTTTTCGGAAATTTGTAACCGAACAATCATCTTTTATACTTTCAAAAATACATTCTCTCTAACTTCTTAGGTATTATTGGCAGCAAACAGTATTTATTTAAAAATTACAAATAATAAAAAAATAGAGATCCTCATTTATTTCTGTTACAACTAACTTAATTTTGCGGTTTGGCCATAGCATACGTAAAACTAATTCGCACGGCTTATTCGGATATATACGACTCACGCAACTGGTTTTTTTACCCTACACATGTGTGTGGGACATTTAATCGGTTCCGTATATTCGAAACAAATTGGTTTTGACTGATGGACAGACTGACAGACGCACAGGTGAGCGTACATACAAGGGTTCCATTTTTACTTTTAAGGTACGGAATCCTAATAAAAATGTCAATTTTTAAGCGCGTAAAATAGCTAGTATCACCTTTGTCACATCAAAAAGGGAATATCAGTTGGTATCTTAGAGGTATTCACAAATAGAATGGCAAAAAGGGGCCATCTTAATTTAAAATTCATCAGTGACTAGTTGTTGATAAAAGGTACGCTATGTGTTAGTCCAGGTTGTTTAAATCCGAATACGTTTTACGTA
Organism: Choristoneura fumiferana; assembly: GCF_025370935.1. Classification (NCBI taxonomy): domain Eukaryota; kingdom Metazoa; phylum Arthropoda; class Insecta; order Lepidoptera; family Tortricidae; genus Choristoneura; species Choristoneura fumiferana. Next base: position 14,403,778 of record NC_133489.1, on the reverse strand, counting down.
CTTACTATAATTGTGACCATACTTATTTACTTTTTTTATTAGCAGCAAGTCCTCTATATTCTAAGCTGTGGCCCGCGACTCCGTCTGGGAAAAATTTGTTTAACGCTATCTTGTCCGGAATAATAAAATGTCAATTATAATGAAATGTAATGATTTACTGACTTACAACAATGATATAAATTGGACATTGGCTTTAACAACTAATTGGTTAGAAATAATAATCTCAAGGTAAACATTAAGAAAACTAATTATATTCAATTTCATACAGATCGCCATAAATCAAAACCTTAGATGTCCGATACAATGACGATCCGATTCAAGAAGTACATCTTACAAAATTTCTGGAAATCGTTATTGACCGTCACTGTAAATGGAAAGAGCATGTGGATATGGTCTGCTCCAAAGTGAATAGTTTCGTATTTGCCCTAAGACGAATTAGGCAAACTGTCTCCTTGCAAGCTGCTTTATTGGCATACCATGGTTACGTTGGTTCTGCGATGCGATACGGCATAGTAATTGGTAATAGTACAAAATGGATCAACTTTTTATTGCTCAAAAACGCTGCATCAGAGCTATTTTTAGAATTGGCCGGAACGGATCGTGTCGACCATACTTCGCTAACTACAATATTTGACAGTTCCGTGCATATATATATTAGAAGTCTGTATATTTGTCCATAATATAAAACCTGTTCACAGAATTTCAAGAAATGTACTCGCGTAAGGTTAGACCGCAATATAAATATAGATTATATAAACCAGCCGTAAAACTGGCATTGACATCCAAAAATACCTATGTTATGTGCATTAAGATATATAATAAGCTGCCGGATGTCTTTAAAGATAAGAAAATAAAGGCATTTAAAAGTGTAGTAGTGCAATGGTTAAGTGAAAAGTGTTTCTAGAGTGTTGTGAGTTCTTTGATAAGTAATTTATGTTTATTGGCTTCTGTGATTAAAATTAATAACATTAAAACTAATGCACTCAATTATAAATTTGTACGCCAGTCTGTTGGCATAATGTGGCGATCTTATGATTGTATAACTCTAAGACCTTGATTGAAACCCACTATTAACTATATTTCATTTCATTTCATTTCATATTTCATTTCATTTCATTTCATTTCATTTCATTTCATTTCTTTCAATAAAACTATCCTATTTCCTTCCCAGGGTTTGAAACTCAAACCAAATTTTAATTTATCGGCTTAGAGGTTTAAGTGTGAAGAAGTAACAGACAGACAGGCATACTTTTGTATTTATAATTATTACTAAAGATGTCACGCTATTTATTATCGATACCGATCATATTTGTTTGCTCAATTCTAGAGTCATGCTAGAACTAGACAAATTATTTGACATTTCGCCTCTATTGGATAATTCTCCTATGGCCGCTGCTTACTATATGCTGTCTTGGGAAATAACAGTGACGTGGATCACGCGACTCAATCATTTCGCTTCCGTCCCTTCAGTTATTTAGTACGATTGACTCTTTTAACTTCCACGTACACTTTTCTATTGTTTTCAGTACAAAAAGGCAAAGCGAAAGTTTCTCACGACGATGAATCGATGATAGTGGCGTTAGGTAAAAAAACCGGCCAAGATCGTGTCGGACACGCCCAAGATATGGTTCCGTAGCCATTACGAAAAAACAAGTAATATTATGTGCGTTATTACTCAATTAAAACACTTACTGCAGTCTTAAAATCTATTACCAGAAAAAGAGCGTATCTTCACGGCACTTAAGTCCTTTTGTTGAGAAGCGCAGTTTTTCGGCAATAACTCAAAAACGGTATATCCGAACATGATGAAACCAATTTTCGTTGAAAGTATTTATTAAGCGTTACCTTTCCATATTTTTTGCATATTTTTTGGACAAATGGTTTACAAGATAGAGGGGGGGGGGCACAATTTTTGCTACTTTGGGAGCGATTATTTCCGGAAATCTTCACTTAATCAAAAAAGTTTTTGAGATACCTTACAGCTTTTCAAAAGAGCTGTCGAACTATATGCCACATGTTGATGCAAGTTAAAAAAAAACAATTTCTGTTACGTGTATGGAGTGCCCCCCTTATAAATATTTATTTTTGTAATTTAACTACAAAACTTAATAGCGGTTGTAACAAGACATCTGTACTCCAAATTTCATTGACATACATCTTGTAGTTTTCGAATGAGTTCCGTTTTTGCTACTTTGGCTCCGGAACCCTAAAAATTACGAAGATTATGACGAGTACTTACCTCACTGCTTCTGGTAATGTCTAGTCGTTAAGTGATTACACTAAGGCTTGGAAACTTAACTACTAAATGACTCTTCATCATCACCTACGCTGCCTATATACGTGCCGCTGCAGGGCACAGGCTTCCTCTCACACCAAGAGGGCTTGGGCAGTAGATCCCACACGAAACCAATGCGAATTGGAAACTTCACACACACAATTGAATTTCTTCGCAGATGTGTGCAGTTTTCTCACGATTGTCCGGAAAATCGAAAAATGAATTAAAAAGCTCCGTTAATAGGTAAAAGTAAACGAGTAAGACAGGAATATTTGGCTTCATTTTTTAAATAAAAAGTAACCCTGCGAAGCCAGGGCGAACCAGTCTGTAATAGACAAAACAATTTTTCATACGGGATTGTGAAAAGGGAAAATTTTACACAATTTAACTTTTTGGGTAAGTAGCAATAATGCGCCTGTTCCGGAAAGATAAACTCTAACCCAACACATTAAGAGTATCCCATAAATTCTCCTGGGAACGTTAAAAAAAGCTAAGTGCGTAAATGGCCACGCGCACATTGTAGGGTTCTATACTTATCATCTTCTACTATACTATACTAATACTATATTGTACTAATTAGCAGCCTAGCTAACCTACTTGGCAGTGATGTTTTTAGGTTGAATTCATTATTATGTTATACGTTTTATTTTACATTTGTAGGATTTAATTTGACCAACAACGAATGTTAGTTTTGTAATGTACCTAACGTGAAGTTATGTCCGTGAAAATGTCTCGTTTCGGGAGCTTCCACACGACGACACGATGACGGGACAGACGCGATTCAAACGCTCGCGTGCGTTCGAAAAACGCGGCGTTTGTATCGTTACAAACGCAAGGATCGTGTATAAGGTTAAAACGTGCCAGCTTCCTTGCGTTTGATGGGCGTTCGACTTGCGTTTGTATCGATACAAACGAGCGCAAAAAAAAGTCGTGTGGAAGGTCTATTAATAAACCTAGCGGTTGAAATTTTGCGATTTTATTCCGACGCTGTGCGAATATCCGGATAAAAAGTGATTAACTAACTATCTACAATAACAAAAAACCGAATGTCATCCAAATGAGGGCTAAAAGACAGGCGAAATTATCGCTAGATAGCGTTAGTATCGTGAGGTTTTTTTGACGTTACGGTTTTGTTTGCAATTGGCTTATAAATAAATGAGCCAATTGCAAGCAAGACCGTAACGTCAAAAAAAAACGATACTAACGCCATCTAGCGATATTTCGCCTGCCTTATAGCCCTCATTCGTTTAGCGATTTTAGTGTGAAGTTGTAACAAATCCCGAGATTTTCCAAAATTACATCGTGGTTACGTTAAATTTATTGATTCTAAAAGCAACTGATGATATTAAGATCTTATCTCGATCCCGTGGAAATATCAGGATAAAAAGTAACATATTATGTAATTTATCAAGCTATTTAGGTACATATAAATTTCAACAAAATCCGTCCAGCCGTTTAAGGATGACGGAGTAGCAAACATACACACACACATACTCACATGCTTTCACATTTATAATATTAGTTGGATTAAATTATTTTTATTAGGTTTATAGTTATTATTAGTACTTTAATCTCAAAATATAATTTAAAACCACGAACAAAGGTGCAAACAGCGACAAAGTTTAGTTTTTTGCTACAATGGTGTTAATTAGCGCCATCTATGATAATAGCTAGCCAACAAGAATCTCAACATCATGCTTAACTTTTACAAGCATTCCGGGATCATGTAGAGACGCTTCTTCAGGGCTAGTTTTCCGTTTAATGTCGTTGTAAACCGCTAGATGGCGTTTTTTCAGGAAAATAGAGACAACACTCGTAATCATGATAACTCAACGTTTGTGCTCAAGTTCACATATTATGGTCGGTTACAAATGGCAGCGATTGTATGTACTACATTAAAATATCTAACTATAGTAGTCCGCCATTAAGAAGTCAATCCTGATACGTGTCACTCCCATACTGAATACGTCAAAAATAGTTACCTAGTTACCTAAATATTGACGTATTTAGTACCAGGATGACAGGTGTCAAGATTGACATCTTAGCAGATACTATAAGATGATTTTTTTATGCCCACTTTATGGTTACTACCATAAAATAAATAAATAAATAACATGGGACACTTGACACCAATTGACCTAGTCCCAAACTAAGCAAAGCAAAGCTTGTACCATACAAGTGACATGCTTTAAAAGGGTATTTTTTTTCAACCAGGTTTTTTCATTTATTATTGATTTAAATTATAAAGATGTCGAAACGCTTTTTTTTCTTAAATGTAATTTCTCGACGGAAAGTTAAAAATCCAAGACGAGAATAATAAAACCACACCTAAAATAATAATTTTAATGAAACATTTTTATCAATCGTCGTACATGATTTATAATATGATAAGATCAAGCACCAATAAAAGGAATTTTCAATGACTTATAGTGATTTTGTACATGTAATAATAACGTTTTTTTAAATAGTTGAAAAGGTAAGAGACTAAGAAATATCACTAGACCTAATTTCATTGAAAATATTTAGTGGTAAGGTAGGTACGACTATGATTAATTGAGTTTTTCATCACTTAAGCCCTGAAAGAAGGTTGTAACTTGAAATCCGTGTTGTAAATAGTTCGATTTACATCTTAAGGAATGTAAGTAAATTTAAAAATCGAATGATGCTTCTATTTGTATTCACGAACTGGTAAACAAAACAAGGAGATTGTAATGCGTAATACTTACCTCCAAACCTCCATGCTGGCATAATGCTGCTGGCCAGTGCTGGCTGAATGTGCCAAAGTCAAAGAGCGCGAGGCCATTAAAAAAACAACAAAAGACGGTTCTAATAAATTAATAAATCTTCTTCCGCTCTGTTACAAATTGCGTATAACGGTTATCTTTATTTCCTCGCATTTGTGATGAAACGTAGACTGTTCAACTCGAGTGTAAATGATCAATTACACCCGCGAACTATAAGTACCCTCACTCGCTTTGCTCGCTCGTGCGCCTAAATATCTTGGGTGTAATTGATCACTTACGACCCTTGTTTATCAATCTACTATTACTCGTAAAAGCATTAGAGGCAGCACATTATTGAAACATTCATAGTAAGAACAGGGTTATTTGGATGGTAAATAATTTTATTACGTACATAACTGATAAGACAATTATATTATGTAGAATTGCAAGGCATACTTTGAGTACCTACATGTAAAGAGCTGTCCGTTTTATAAAAAAAAAAGCTTAGAATATCTTTGAAAAATTATGTGCGGTACTAAAAAAAAAACTATAAAATTATCAAATTTAGTACAAAATCAAGTAAATCGTAGAAATAATTGAATTGTTGCTCAACCTTAAGAACAAGTACATATTTATTTAAAAGTGCTTTAAACCGCGAGCTAATTCTTATTGCACGTAATAATAAATTCTAATAATATAATCACTAACATTTTAACCTATGATAGCCATGACAGTTATCTGGAGATTTCCAAATGTAATTTACTATTTACATTAAAATAGCTGTATTGCAAATAACAATTATCATTTAAAAATCTGTCTGAACAAGTTAGAGCTAAATTACAACGCTTTATATTGACGTCAACGTTCTGTTTCATATTTTTAAGGTTATTTAGGGGCTGTTTCACCATCCATTGATTAGTGTTAACTGAGGGTTAAATGTGATGCCGTCTCTATTTGTTTTGTTCGAATAGACGGAGACGGCATCACATTTAACCGTCAGTTAACACTAATCAATGGATGGTGAAACAGCCCCTAAATATACATAAGTAGTGGTTCTCTTGAAGAATAGCGTTACATGATAAGAGAAAATAAATTTCACAAATAATTATTTTAAAAAGGATAATAAGCTGCTTCTTATGTATAGTAGTAATGTAAAGTTGCTAAAGAACAGATTTTATTTTAAAATTTTAAATATGGAATCTTCAGTAACGAAGTAGATGCCACATTTATTGAATTAAAGATAAAGATCAAGATGAAATACAGTGATTGTACATTGGCGGTTGTTACATTCGTTTATCTACACCCATATAGTAAATCCTCAATTATGTGTTCAAAAACCATAGGTAATGATCAGCATTACGACATTGGATTATATTATGAACACGGCTGTATCGTAATGGTCATCGAGACTTCATACATCATTACAGCACAGGGGGGGGGGGCGCCGCGACCACGTGCAGCAGCAGGTCGTCGCGCGAGCAGCGGGCGCAGCTCGTGGGGCAGACATACCTACCAAGTTCTCGTTATAATAATAATATAAATTCATTTATTTCGGGCAGCTTGGCCTATACAACAAATACCTTACAGTCTAACATACATATTTATAATCAATAATATTTAAAACTAATTTGTATGTTAATGCAGGTCATTCTCAATGGTTCTTGAACATAATGATAGAGGATTTAATATATGGATATAGATAAAATATTGTATGCAACTGTACGTAATTAGGCCTTAAAACACTCATGTGATCCTATTATTAAACCCACACTCGTGTTTTAAGGACCCCTATTACGATACAGTTGCACAAAATACTATTATGTATAAGTCATTAGACTATCATTAGAGTATTTTTATTTCGAGTTACATTTGAGCATTTTTGTATACTGGTATAAAAAATCAAACAAGTTTTCACTGTGGAACCATTAATTAGTTCGAAGACAAGTCCCATCATTCATGTCTATGCCGAGACAACAAATGTACCTACGCAATGCTTTCACGCAAAATCTTTATCTTTTGTTTATCTTTTCATTTGTGTATTAATGTTTTCTTTGCATTTTACTGTCTTATTTTGTGTGAATTAAAATGTAAAACATTTATTAAATTAAAAAATTGGTGACGATACTTGACTTATTCAAACTTTCGCATTCTAGTTGCTAAAATGAACAAGGGGCTTAAGTTGTACAGCTTGTGTAAGCAAGTATATTATGAAAACAAGCTCAAGTTTTTATACCTCATTGCATCGCAAGGTGCTATCTTTTAGTCGCTTAGTCAACTTCATTTAAAACTTAAAACAATGAGTTGGCATAAAGTTAAACAGGCTTAACTGCAGTTTTCTACGCTCATTTTATTCAATTGAAGGTGGGAAATAATTACATTAAAAAGGATAGACACATAGAATTTTATGAAGGAAGTTTTAGCCGAGTAAAAATTTTAAAAGTCAGGTACATTGTCTAAAGAATATTAGGAAATTTTAGCATACCCTTGCTATAACGTACCGTGTCTGAGTTAAATCTTATTAAATAACATGGCACATATAACATTTTGTGATAGATTCGACATAACTACAAATTTTACGTAGATTTCATGCATAGACGTTGGAATATAAAATGATGATAAGCCTATTTAGATAAATTAGATAATAGTAATGTCAATTCTCAGATATTTTAACATTGCTTTTTTGTTCAATTAATAATACATTATAGCATACATAGCTTAATACAATTTTAAATTCATAACTCTGATTTGCATAATAATCTTAAGTATAACTTTCTTCAAAAACAATCTAGAAATATTTACAGTACTACCATTAAGACTTAAGCTAATTATTCTTCATCATTCAGAAGATCTGTACATGACTTTGCTTTGGTTGTTCTGAAATTAAAAAAGGAGGAGTTTAGTATACACAGTCATCATCATTGTCAATTCTAGAGTCGCTTTATCATTAATTCAAAGTTGCGTCGAAAAGAAAAGTTTAGAGAAAGAAAAAAAATATGGGCATTTCGCAGCAAGGTTTTTAGGGTTACTTGAGTGAGCTCCGTCTAGTTTAGATTAATATCACCGTCTCACTCGTTAAACAGCAGTTTATTAAAAAGATGTAGGTAGAGTCATTCACGATGACGCGTGCCGTGGTTCTTATTATAATGTCATTAATGTCTAATTTTGAAAAAACACGCGTCTTCGTAGATGGCACTAGGTATACAGCTCTGTGAGAAAAGAAAGCAGTCTTAGTAATAGGGTCTCGCTGGGCAACCTTTGGGTACCTTAAAAAATATTAAACTTACTGAGGATTCTTTGCTCTTCGACAGACCCTCAGCTCGATGGGTCCACTCCGCACAGCCTTGAACAGTGCCAGCGCCTCAACATGTGCCAGCTCATGGCATGCCTGCCCGTTTACCGCCAATACCTCGTCACCTGGAAACAAGGAATATTCAATTTATATTTATGTAAGCTGCTCTTCTTGATATCAGCGTGGATTGCTGATTTATGTTAAAAAGTCGTAAGTTCTAGAATTTCATTTCCGTACATGTCTATACCTGGACAAAATTAACTGTAATGTTGAGTTAACCCTTAAATTGTCAAAATTAAAAAGTACATGATTTAATCAAACCTCGTCGTTACCTTGTAGTCCAAAAAATTCTACATGAAAAAAATACAAGAATATACTCTTGAGTCAATTTAAGGGTTAATGGAAACATCAATACAATGCAATGACTCTTTATTGAACACTAACCAACACATAGTTAGTAAGGAGTACAGAAAACAACTGTTCAATTTTTTAGGTTGAAAGCAAGGTTTCTTCTAGATGCAAGGGATGATACAATGATTAATAATATTTAACTGCACGGATATATACATACTCTTAAGTGAGAGTGTAAGTACGGTGTAGCATATACTACATAATATAGGTAGATCGTTTAGTAGTTAAATTATGTTGACAGTTATTTAAAGCTGTGTAGGTAACGTAATTTTTTTACTAATGTGTCAAGGAAAACTTGATTGGCATTGAACATCATCTAATCATATTAACAGACGCACTTCTGTTTACATTAACTTTTGAATGATTTGTTTGTTAGATCAGAACAATAAATGTTGCTCAAAGTCTAAACCTAAACATTAGCCACAATAACTCATTATCGTAGTGCATTGCAAGTAAACAAACATGAATAACAAACGTAACGCGAGGAACGCTTACATTTCTGCCAAGTTGATACTGTGCGATGTACTTAGTATGTATTTCGAGGAACTCTCACAATGTGGCTTCTTATCCTTATCAAATTACATTCCACGCGATTTAATACTTAATAAGTATCTATCGGCTCAGAATATCGATATGTAATTTTGGGAACGTACCTGCTTTGAGTCTTCCATCGTCGATCGCCTGTCCTTGTGGTAAAATGCTCTTTATAAATATGCCCAATGGTCCTCTTGGAGAGTCGCGTCCGCCTACAATGGTGAAACCTAGCGGTTTTTTCCCGTTGCCCTTCTCAAATGCGATGGTATGATAGCTGTGAGTTGGGGCTCGAGGTCTTCGGGGTAGCGTGCAAAAGTTGGCGGCATTTGTTGTTTGTGGTTCGTTTTCAAGTCTGGTTTTGCTTCGGTCCGCCGCGCCGTCGGGTGTGTCGACATCGACGATGTCGCCTGCGCAACTGAGCGCGAGTCCCTCCTTATTGGCGCCACCGTAACTGACGACTTGGCGGCGCAGCAGCTTGTTGTTCATGCTGCTGTAGGTCGCGTTCTGGCCTTTATGAAAGTGTGAGTGTGTGTTCGCGCCGTCGCTCGCCCCGTCCGCTGCTGATAGCGCGCTCTGATTACGCGACTCGTCCTGCGACAACCGCCGGTCTATCCTAACGTCGTGTTTATCAGCGCGCCTCTCCTTACCTAAAATGACTGCATTTTCATAGTCTACCGAGCTCTCTCTCATCATGATCGGTCTTCTTTGAGAAAATGTTCTTTGTTTTAAGTCTGATGTTTTCTTGTCTTGTTTTCTTCCTATAACGATATCAATTTCTGATGCACCAGATTTAAGCGCTTCTTTTGCTTCAGCCATTGTAAGATCACGCAGTCGTCTACCGTTAACGTTGAGTAATTCATCACCAACACACAACGTGCCTTCTCTAAAAAATACAAACATGGTCAAAATGTAGTAAATTTATTGAAAGTTATAACAAATAATTTGGTTAGGTTGTGTATGAATGTGTTTTTATAGCAATTACTAGCTTATGCACGCGACTTAGTCTGCGCGGATCTAGGTTATCGCGCGGTGCCGCCTTCTACCGGAATAAAAGGTATCCTATGTTGATCCTTGGGGTTCAAAACACCTATAATACCAAATTTCATCAAAATCGGTTCAGTGGTTTCGACGTGAAAGCGTAACAGACAGACAGACAGAGTCACTTTCGCATTTATAATATTAATTAGTAGGGATTATTTTCTATATCTATTCACAGTGACCACTGTATCAGAAGTTTGACGGTAGTACTTATTTAACTCAATGTTCTCAACTAGAGAGGCATACCGTATCAATCTTTGTTTACAAATTAATAGGTACGGTGAATAAAAATAGATATGCGTGTAAACTTACTGTTCAGCTAATCCTCCTGGAACGACGTGAGCGACCAAATAGCCTACATGACCTTCGTCAGGGAGCTTCGTCTTAGCTATGAAGATTCCTAGTTCGTCAGCTGGATGTCGACGTACAATTCGAACAACTTTGTATTCGATTTTTTCTGATTTAGTAGATTTGGCTGGTTTTCTACAAGGCGGAATAGGTGGGATACCGGCATCTCCTCTACTTATATCTCTTTGACGCATTTTTTGCTTTTCAGTCAATTTTAAAAATTGAGGTTCTTCAGAGACGTTATTGCTTGGCATCCGTCTTAAAATCTCCTTACGGTCTAAGGATAACGCCCTTTGCGTGTGACGAAGCCTCGTTTTGGAACCACTGTTACGATCTCTACTCATTCTGCTGGATCCTCTTGCTTTTATATAACTTTGATCACCAGAAATGCTACGACCGTGACAAGGTACTATTGTGTTCGCATGTGAGGCGGAGCTCTCACAGCGAGATGAAATTCTATCACTATCAAAAATAGAAGAGGCTGCCGATTCATTGACTAGAATACCTGAATCAGCATCTTCACAGTCTTGAATTAACACGTTTTCATCATCACAAGAAGCTTGGTATACATCCTCGTGAAAAACGGAGTTATTTTCTTTCTGGAATTCATCTAACCCTGGTAACGCACCGTAAGAAAAACTTCGCAACTTGGCTTTTACTCCGCCTCTTTTCTTTCTGCTCCTATTTAGTGCACTGGTTGATTTTAAAATATTTTCATTACTGCCATTTACATCGTCTTCATCACCTTTTTGTTTATAAAGCTTAGAGAAAAACTTATTCGTAGAAGATTTAAGATATCTATCTGACATTGCTCTCAGTTTAGCTGACAGGCAAGAACTGGGCCCGATAGTGTCTTTATCATCTTTAGGCTTAAATTTATCAGTCTTTTTATGTGGTTTCACTAAAATATTTGGAGTTTGTGTGCTATCGTAAGTTTCATAATCATCGTTGAAAATTTGATCACTAGATTTTGACAGTTTTGCACCAACTTTCGGTACAGGGTGATAACGATCACATTCCGAGCCAGAGCTATAGCATCTTGTTCCTCTAGGATTAAATGATTTATTTTCTCTCCAGTGGCTTTCATTAGGATGTGAAATGCTTTTGGCAACAAAGACATCGTCATCATAATTGGGCATTTTAACCCAGGGATTTTGGTTTTCGAATTCAATATGGCCACCAGGATAATTGTTATCATAGCGACAATGATTTACGTCTTCTGGATGGCCAAATCTGCTGCATTCACTACCTGAAGTGGAGGCAGCGTCATCACCATAGTGTAAAGGGCCGTTAGACTTGAAGCAGGACAGTTTGGTATTTTTCACTTTATCGAGTAACGGATTTCTTTTTTCCCGGTACACTTGGTACTCTTTTTCTAAAGAGCCTCCGTGGTTTTTGCGACTAGAATTGTAGGTTTCCTGCGGTGGAGTAAAGCTGTTATGTAGAGATATTCTCCGCGCTATAGGGGTATCTTCACTTTGGTTACATGAAGGCATTGATTTATCCACAATGATTATTTGGTCACTAAGATTGTAAAAATTGGTTTCCACAGAGCTGCTACTACTGTTCCGGTTGCCGTAGCGTACGGGTGACATATCTGTAAACAAAACAAAGAAATGTTAATAATCTTGTGAATAACGTATGACCATCCTTAAATGCATTTTTCATACAAATTAATCAGAATCAAATTGTATGAAGTCGAGACAACGTAGCTGAAATATAATAAGTTGATTATTTACCTATGCTAGTTGCTATGTTGACGCGTGGGAGTAACGCAATATACTTTGAAGGAAGGCCAACAAATGATTTCTTGTGTACTGAACGTGCATTTTTGTGTATTTTTGATTTGATATGGATGTAGGTACTTATGTAAAACCGCAGTTTTTTAATCAAACGATTTAATAGCCACAGTAAATAATGCAATGTTTTGAATAGCAGCCGTTATTTATGCCCTAGTCCATAAGGTTATCGTTTATTAAAAGAGTCAAAGATCACTTTATATTAATTACTTATATGCGATTTACGATTGTTTGTGCTTCGTTAAAAATATGAAATGCAGTTTGATTCTTAATACCTACATTTTAAGAAAAAGTAGTGCAAGTAGCAACGCAAACGCATACGAATAGATACGGGCTATAACCTCCTAACCATTTCTCTAAAGATATTTAAATTTTATAAAGTATTAGATCTGTGAGTGGGTTAAAAGGAAGTATCTATTATGAAGTTTATTACTTAAATAGGTCGTGGGATAAAACGTTGATACAAATTGTATTGTACGCCTACAGGATTGGAACAGGTTCGACTAGGTGCAATGAAATACAGACTCCTAATCCATTCAACTTTATACTCAATAATTCACACGTAGCTGCGTAGACTCAAATTTACAGGGAATTTATAAATTTAAGAAAAGTCACAAAGAAGGTTAAAACACCAACAACAGTGACCAGCAGTTTGTAAAATTTTTTTATGACGCACGCGGGTCCTATGTAAAATAATTTCACGACTCCTACTTTCCTCGGTTAAGTTATCATTTAACATTTAACTTATTATTATTACAAATATTGAATTTATAGTTTTTTAAAATGTAGATTTGACTTATAATTATACGTATTATTGTCAATTTTTGCATTTATGAATGATCTCAATTTTATGTTGTTTTAGGTCTATTTACTTATGTAATTACTGAGGCTTCACGACCCTCATACCTCTATATAGAGATTTTACAACCTTTGCGACCCTCATGTTAAAAAAACGCTGCTTTAAGTGCTTCTCTAGTATTAAGGTAAGGATACAACGGATCCCAAATCTTCTCAACTACACTTCAGGGGGTTAAGTTAGTGAATTCTCGAACTAGTAAAACAAAAAATCTCGCAAATTAAGGACAAAACGGGCTTTAAACATTTACAAATACAAATTAACATCAGTTTGAAGCTTTCAGAAAATTTCACAGACAGTGCTCGCTTGCAATTTGCATTGCTCTTATGTTAAAAAACGATCATTGCATGTTATACTATATTTGAAAATTTGTAATTTTACCTCCTCGTTTCCAATAAAAGGGTTTTTGTTCTAACACCGTAAACCACTATATTATTCCCCCGGATCTAAATGATGTTTGTTTTTAGAATTAACCGAAATTACACTACAGTGTATCGTATAATACAAGAGCTAGTTATATGTATGGGTAATTATTGGAGCGTTTATTCTGTATGATTTTCGCGGGCACATTTTTGTAGACTTGGTAGGAAATTTTGTTACAGTTTCAGGTTATCTAGTAGAAGTACAAGACGTCTAAAAATAATCGAAAATGTCTTCAAAATCTACAGCCCATTCGAAAATAAATGTGACCACGAAAATGAGGCGGTTGAAACCCTCGAATTGTTACAGTGAATAGGCTTTTACTGAACCATCCCAATACACCTTTGGCCTCATCTATACTCACCAAGTGAGATAAATAGGGCTCAATCACGGTCAGTTTTACAAAAAGAAAGACCAAAATGCTGATTATAATATCATGTAGTTACCGATTCTGGCTCTTCGTGTCGACCGCGTCTCGGCCTCGGGCGAAGCGGCCAGCAGGCGCGGCGGCTCGCCCTTCCTGAACCACCGCATCTTGGATGACTGTCACTCCATCACGAACCAACTGGAAACAATAATACGCAAATTTAAATAAAAAGTTGATCACGCTCATTTGTATTAATGAATAGTTCATCATCATCATACTCGTAATATCAGCCGCAAGACGTCCATTGTTAGACGTAAGAGTAACCTACAGACCTCCAGTTGCATCAGTTAGAAGCGGCCTGCATCCACCGTGAACACGCGCAGCACAAATTTGATCACGTCCATTTGTATTAATAAACATTTGCAGATGAATAAATAAAGGAATAGCGACTAGCAGCATTTTGTAGAAATAGAGTTTTTTTAAACGCTATCATTGTTATGATAAAATTTGCAAATTGGACATAGAGTCATTATTAAAAGTTTAGTGTCATCACCTCATTTTATATGGCTATCTGAAACTCGACACTGTATTAAAGAACATTTTTTTCAAGTAAGTACTTTAAAGGAAAGTTGTCCGACATTGAGCCACAAGCTGAGTATAGTTTAATGATGCAATACCCAGGCAAAGTAAGTATTAAACGATTGGACACCTTCACGTCATTGGCTCAAACATGTTTCTCAAGTGCCCATTTATGATGTTACTAGTAAATACATATCCATATACAACTTTGTAATGGCCATACTAAAATACTTAGAATCTAGTTTTAAAACTCATTTAGTATTGCTACAGGGTTTTGGTTTTGGTGATAATTTCACACAGAAATGTTGTCACATCGCTTGAGGCGCCTACTTTAACGTGCCTGAACAACCGTTGAATGAAGGATCTACTTCAAACTGATCCCTGGCTGCTGAGATTTCAAGTGATCTACCTTTCTTGAGTGAAGAACCATAAAACTCTATTGTAATAATCCGTACCTAATAATGATAAAGATTAAGTCGTCGTATAGTTTGATCTATAGGCCTATAGTCTCTTAAGCAGTGGGTCGTTGGTTCCTGCCCGGGCTCGCAACTCTTGAGTTTTTCGGAATTTCTGTGCGAAATTACACTAGAAAATCATGAGGTTACAGTGAAGAAAGACAACGTGACGAAGCCATGTGCATATGTGTGAAGTGAAGGCCTGTGCCCTGCAGTGGGGCGTAGGTATTTATTTAGACCGAGTACGCTTCTAATAGCTGACATCAACTCACAGATGATTACTTGGTAAGTAATAACTTTCCACATTGTGCAAACTGTAGCACTTCTGCTCAACCAATATTTGCATGACCATCGCTAATGAGTACGGGTCACGAGTCTGTTACGATTGCCTATTAATCTAGTTCACAATATCGTGTCAATGTGTTTATGCGTTAATTAAGTCCGACGCTTGTCAAATGGTATCAACTGATTTAATAAATAATTTATGTACTTGTATTAATTAGATCTGACGATGGCAATGAGTACAAGTTAATGTAAAAGTTAAAGGTCTATGAAATGATAAATGACAACTATCAAAAATCATTGTTAAAAGTGATGTACTTACCTATCACGTTATGCATGTAATGTTATTGAGTACAATATTATGGCCACGTAAATGGGTTTACTCAGTACATTCAATCATGTGCTAAACGTCGGACTTTTGCACGCATGCCAAAGGGTTTTTTCTGTACATTAAATACATGTTTGCCGAAAAAGGGACAATTCCGTGTGCATATGAGATTTTTTCTGATCCACGGTCAACAAAAATGTAAATGTAGCGGCCGGTCCTAAAAACTTCCATGAGTCGGTGCGATTTTATCGGGGGCTTCGTCGCAAAATGGACGTTACAATTCCCAGTTCTGGGGATAGGTGGGTTGGCATGTGTACTTTTGACCGTTTCAACCTTTTTAACATCGACCCGTAATGGTTTTTGGTAAAATAATACCCGCTGTTTATGCCAGAAAGGACAACCAGGGGTGCCACTATAAAATTCGAAAATCAAAGTACGTGTCGTACCGTCCCTCTGACTTTTGTATTAAATAATATAAGCGTCAAAGAGATACGGAGCGAAGGCAAGATACTAAGTTCGTATTCTGCACTTCATAGTATACGGCCTGTATGAAGATAATTTTGAATAATGCGAGATTATAATGAAAAGTTCATTATTTCTGTATGAAACTAAATTAGATAAAACATCATTGAGTAATTAAGAGTGACGGTAAGTAAGTAAAGATATAACATAGGCAGAAATACTAAAACTTTATCTTGCTTAACAACTAGAATTTTTAAGCAAGATTGTAAAGTTCGAGTTAAGTAACTAAATGCCTCCAGGCCTAAAGCTGACAAAATTTTCTTTAACAATTTCCGGACCATGAAAACAGGGCTGACACAAAAATAGATCATTTAAAATGTCAAAGAATAATCGGATTAAGTCAAATTGGATTCTTAATTTTACATTTTCATTATTTTATTTCCCAGCCAGCGACGTCGCGCGCGGCCTACATCCAGCGAAGAGTGAAATGAATTTGTCGTTTCAATGACTTGCTAATTTTCAGAAAACTTTTTTAAATCAGGAGTCAAAGCATTTCTTGAATCAACTAACTATTCAGAATTACAGATACTGCTGACTGTTTTCGAATTTTATTACTTTCATGACACGAAGTGCCAAAAAAGGAGTGTACTCGTATTCTAGCTTTATTAGTCCATCATAACTTTTAAATACTGAAGCCGATTTAGAAATTTGAGTCCAATAGCCATTGGACACCAGTAGCCTGGAGTAAACATTTCCTTCGAGCCACCTGGAGAAATAGAGACGATCGAATTAGGATAATCTATCCATGGATGCAATATCTCGCAATTAGTGTACACCAGATAAGGTTACAATTTTCCCATGAAGTATGGAACTCTAAACATGCAGGTATTTATCCTTTTTCACATTTACTTTTTTAACAGCCAGCGTTTGCGCCCCCCCCCCCCATGTCCATCCATCAGCTTAAGAAATCTTAAAGGTCCTTCTAATTGTTTTACAAAACAGTACTTAGACATGTGGTACACGTAATCTTGCCACAGGAAGTCAGAGTCACGGTGGTGTGATAATATCGTTTTCCTTCTCAGGTGATGTCATTTGGAAAATCGTTAAGACGAAGTATCATCGATTAGATGTGCACGAGTGATAATTTCCGGATTGTACCAAGAGATATCTTTCAATGACATAATTTGACATTAATGTGTTTTCAGTAACACATACCTCTATTATAACTAAATCATTATCAACATCATCATCATCATCGTCATCCTAGCCTATATACGTCCAGTTTGACGCAAGCCTCCTCTCAGAATGAGAGGGCACCATTAATAATCTGATCTTAGAAAAATGGATTCGAGATTTTTTCTCATTGGGGACAAAGATGAAACTTTTTTTTTAACTTTTTATTTCCACGTGCAAGGTAAGGTTCCGTTATACTTAATACGTAGAAAAATTATAAATATAAGTTTTCGTCGACCATTATTCGTCTACTTTTAGCTGTGATAGTTAATAGATAGTTAATAATGCGACAAAAAAACATACATGGTGTAGGGGATGTTAACAAAAAATATTGTTTTTATTATTTTACTCTACCGCTTTGTCGGCGTGATTGCTTTTACCATTTTGAATACAGGACTTTAAAAATCAAATCTTTCGTTTATCTTAAAGTCAATCTAATTGCCTAGCATATTTCATTATGACACAACCTCATACTCGTATACCCAGGTGAAATTGAGTATATGTAAATTTATTTTTAACGAATAATCCGCTTTAACAGACGATATTAATTTTAGGCATGAGATTTACTACAGTTAATTACGATAACATTAATCACTTCAAGTAAGGGTACGTCTGAGTTGCGAACAAAATATTAGTACTCATTATACGAAGAAACAAATTAATTACACACCTAAACTGGCTAACGAGGTTAAAATAATTAAAATAATCAACTGCACATACACAGAAATAATATATTTAAATATGATATTATTAAAAAGCCGTTTGTAAAGCCACAGAACAGGTAATAGTATATTACCATTTTATTAGAAGATTACATCTATATACATCCTGTTTATATCTAAATATTAAGTGTATTCCTTAGTCGACACTCTTATCAGGTCGTAGTCGTGCAGAGGTTGGTTACGGAGAGATATTTAGCGAGTACCTAAAGTTAGTAGTAATGTCATTGTGAAACATGTTCTTTAATTATATACACGGAAACTTACTTCTTTCAATATAGACGTTAATTTACACGTAACTAATAGTCATCATTAGTCTTCCCATCGATCAGCATACTTAAGACAAATAAGATATGATTCAAAGTCAAAAATCGAAAAGTCAAAGTCAAAATATCTTTTTTCAATTTAGGCTATAACAAGCACTTATGAATGTCAAAAAAAAATCTACCACCGGTTCGGAAAAACCTCTGCTGAGAAGAATCCGGCAAGAAACTCAACGAGGTATATATATTTTTTTAAAACAGATTTACAATATTATCAAATTATTAATATTAATATTATTAATTTTAACACAGTAGGTTCGCTATTTGAAGGGATCGCTAATGCGGACGGAATTATTTCCAAATATCCCTGTCCATGATATAATCATTAACTTTATAATACGCCTTTGATATTAATGTCTTCTTGACAAAAGATCTGAATTTTGTATCCGTTTCATTTATAATATTTTTTGGAATTTTATTATAGAATCGTATGCAATTTCCCAGAAAAGACTTTTTGGTTTTAGCCAGTCTGTAAGATGGAACTTTAAGCTTCCCTGTGTTACTAGTAGCCTTTGGCTTATCGACGTTAATGGGAAAATCACATATGTTCTTCCTAACATACATGATTATTTCAATAACATAAAGCGACGGCAGGGTTAGGATATCTGTTTCCTTAAAAAAAAAAGAGATTAATCCATTACTAGCTAGAAAAATATCTAGATTTGATATCCGTATCGTAAACGAGTTCTATCTTAGGTTGTTGCAATTAGTTATTCCATAGTGAGTCATTTCCTTAAAAAGCTAATAATAAGCTTCAAGGAATTATGCGTGAAGGAAGTGTAGAGGAAGTTAATAAAAAGATAACAGCAAAGTTGATGACAAGTGCTTTAGAGCCGAATACCTACAGTGTAAATTTGTAAATCTTGTAACAAAAATATTAGCTATTTTAAGAGTCTCAACAACTGCCTCTGGTGAAGGGAGATAGGTCGAATTAATAGTGGCTAACCGATGTTATGTCGATCCATGATAAATAAATTACCAAGCCCGCAAAACTTCCCTCTTCTAACTTAGTAATGAAGTTGCGTAAAAGCTCTCGCAATATCGAGGGTAAATGATTGCGACAGATCTGGGTAAAAGCAAACCAATCCGTTATAAATGGGATTTTTTTTAAGTAGAAAATAATTAAGTAAAATAACCGTTTCAATTGTAGACTTCTCGCTGGAACATCTTTGAACTCCGACTATTATCTCTAAATGATTCGTCGTAATCTGAAACAAAAAATGGTCATTATTAAAAAAAATAACCTAACCAGACAAAAAAAATTTTTTTTTGATTAATCTTATTTAGCTACACTACATCAGTTAATTTAATAACTACAGTAAACGAAACGAATTAAACGAATTCTTAAAACCTAGAACTAAGCCCTTCTGAAGTCAGATAGTGGAAGAGCATAACAAACGGAGATACCTAGCCATTGACAAAATAGAGGAAGTCTTCGCGATACTATGCAGCGAGGATCACATAGAAAACATGAAAATGACATCATAACTACGCTAAGTGCAACTTACATACTAGTAATCTACATGATGACAATATTCCAGTAAAACAATACTTTTATGGCACGTCTTTCTGCTGCGCTTAATGACCATACGTTTAAATAATAACGTTTAAATATTCCTTTGATAATTGCTGTAATTAAAGTACAACATTTGAATCAAGTTCAACTTGATCTACTTCAATTTAAATAATACAAGAGTCATTGAAGATAAAAAAATCATGACACTAATAAGGTAACCTAAACAATTGTTCGATTTTCTTATTATCTTTCATTTGGGTGGTCTGTTTGAATTAAAAACTTCAAAGTTATCTGTTATCAATATCTCGAGCACCGTTTACAGAGCTGATTCAGTGTGGTCAGTTCGGCGCGTTTTTAAGACGTCCTTCGGCCGGAGGTGGTAGAATTTATGACTTTTAGGACAGTAAAATAGTAATTTTAATTTTTAAACTGCCGCAGCCTGGGCGTTCATTTCCGTGGAATACAGTAAAGGCGCGAGTTTATGAGTATTAACTGTCAACACACAGCCATGTAGGCCGGCCCAAGTTGGCGGCGGCGTACAAATTACACAAAAACAAGTATGTAAACCGTATGGTCATAATCTCAGTTACTATGCGTGTAATAAAATGTAATCGTCATCTTGTTAAGGATGTACCATAAAATACTTTATGACTGGTATTGGAAAGGCTTACGTAACCTAGTACAACGAGTAAACAACCGCGAAGCACTAAGTATCAAGGCGTGAAACATGACTAATATGTAAACAGATACAGCGTAAAAGGAAGGCGAAAAAAAATTACGAGAAAGCGAAACGTTTTGGTAACAACATCTTCATTTCTGTTCTACTTCATTTGCTTTGATTTATTAAAGAAAAACTATACTGTATTGGTATAAAAACAGGAAAGGTACACCAAACATATTTTATTCTTTGATTATTTTTAAGCACAGGCCTGATTTTATGTTTTTGAAGGTATAAAAAGAAGGTAAAAAAGCTCTCGTGGGCCGAATGCAGACATTCTTAGGGGCCCATATTGCTTTGAAAGTATTCACACTTCTAATTTAATAAGCTACTGATATTTTTTACAACTTTATTGAACCGCCGGGTACTTATCCAAGGATTCGTTTTTTAAGCGCTCGGTTGTTTTATATGCGATAAACGCTGCGTTAAACGCAATGCGTTTGATGCACATCTAATTTAACCAATCACAATTTACGCAATCTAATAACCAAATATGCGTTTGCCGCTGCGCTCGACTCACCACGTAAGACAATATTGGTAATTGAATTATCTAAAGCAAATTGATGTGCGTCAGACGCATTGCTTTAAACGCAGCGTTTATCGCATAAAATAACCGAGCGCTTTTCGTTTACGTTTAAGAAATTCATAGTTAGGGGTACTCGCTGATGACCCCGAATTTAATTACAATGGGGGAGCTTCAAACAATCGTTATTTTATGAGTAAATAGTAAATAGTATTTAAAAGAGTGAGACAAGTTTCAGGCTCACGAATGAATGAATGGTTGTATCACTATAATGTGGCCGTGTTGACTATTATGTAGGTAAAAATATAGTCTTAGAAAACCATTAAAACTTTTACAAAGCTTTGAGAGCTCATGTCGCAAGTTCATAACCCGAAGAATGTCGTTTTCAACTCTTCACGTAAAATGCTGTCAACACATTAATTTGTATTGCAACCATTAAGTTCAACGACGTGTCGTAAGCAGTTCACACTTTTAACCACTGGCAGTATGCGTAGTGAAGTTGTCATTTTAAACTGATCATTTGAACACGATCTAATGCTTTTAAGAATAAAGTTGCATTTGGAAATTGGAAAGTGACTGACATTAATTAATTTATTTATTTGAGATTAATTGGATACAAATAGTTTGTTTATCTTAAAGAAACGTATCCTCTCTGCGCTAGGAAATTAATATATGTAGGAACGTTGTGACGAAACCCGTGGAAGCCACATTAATAGTAGGTACCATGAATTCATGCATTTTTGCAAGGAAAGCGTTTTCATTCAAACCGAACTTACCTACACTACGTATTCCAGAGACAGCAACCCGACCGGCAGTGTTGTCAGATGGGTTTTACGTTCCCTTACGCGCAGCTCTTAAAAATAGTACGCAAATTCAAGTTTGAGTACGCACGCAGTACAATATTTATTGACAAACTGTGCTTTAGCAGCTAGTGCATAAACAAAGGCCTTAAAAAAACCGGCTAAGTGCGCGTCTGACTCGCGCACCGCGGGTTCCGTTTGCAGTGTCACTTGCTTGTCAGTGCGACAGCCACAGGTAATCTATAGAAATATTAAGGAAGTATTAGTAGTTAACATTTTTGGGTGCGTTCCTAAATAATATTAAGTAATCGGAGAACCTAAAAAATATATTTCTGTCAAATGGAGGAACAGCTAGACTGTCAGGTTCTAAAATATATAAATAGTACGCAAATCGGCCGGTGAGATAAAATAGTACGCCGTGCGTACTATTGCGTACCCATCTGGCAACGCTGCCGACCGGGTGAAAGCAATACGTAAGCAATTTCGTTTATTTGAATATCTCTTTATAGTTCAATCGTACTTCAAGAATACTAAGAGATTTGTGCCATCTTTTTCTCGTTCGTTGATTCTAGGTACTTAAAAGATTTTATGAGTATTCGTATCTTCTTTTTATGGCTTTTTCGACTAAAGATTGTTGCTTAACAGGCAATATAAAACAAAACGTAGCCGTTGTAGGTATAGTAAATCAAAACTCAAGCCTATTACGCCGTAAAAGAAAACTAAAACTATTCGTAAATTCTAAGTATCCAACAACACCCTATGTACAGTCACCAGCACCGATATCTGACACAACAAGCGTGCATAAATATCTGATACGACTCTATTTCTAGGGCCGGAAGGACGTGTCAGATATTTTTGCACGCTCCACTGTGGCAGATATTAATGCTGGTGACTGTACAATTTTTTTAATGAATTTTGTAGGTTCTTTAGACTAAAAGATCACCTCCATCCATAAGAACGACCAGTGAGGCTGGTATGGTCACATGGGCACTTAAGTAATCCGCGGGAAATAATAGGAAATTAAATTAAAAACTTAAGAAAAACCGGCCAAGTGTGAGTTGGACTAGCGCTCCGAGGGTTCCATACAGTAGAGTAGGCATCTATGAATATCTAGTGGTAGCAAAGCCCCTCTCCCAAGCAAAATGGGCGGGAATGTAGGATCATTTTAGATGGTTATCGATATAGACAGACAGACAGACATACAAAAATAAAATTAACTGACTATTTTATTGATTTCGCTGTAAGAGCCTACCTTCATACTAAATTTAAAGTTTCTAAGATCTATTTGCTTTTCGGTTAGGTACTTATGGCAATTTGTGTGGAAATACTTTTAATGGCTGTATCTTTTGATAACGTTGACTTTTCTTTTTTCACTGCTTCAAGAGATAGCAGACCTGAGTATTTGATATAATTTCAGCTTGATACCTCCAAGACAAAAAAAAACACACGGGCGGACAACAAGGTGATCCTATAAGCTATCTGAGGCACGTAACCTAAAAAATAGTTTAAAAACGTAAGTATTATTATGTTTTTCAACTATTGGTACAACCTGTACCTCCAAAAAGTTATGAAACCTATAAACCTTTCTACTTATCGGTTTCGGATATATCATCAAAATAAATTATCAACTTACAATCATTAGGTATTTCCAATACCATTAAGTGGCAATAGTGGGACAAAGTAAGCCAATTTGATTGTTTCTAGGCTACCGGTTATAATTTTGTCTGGTAACCCAGTTTCCACTATCGATTTACTCTAAAAATAAATTTCACCTGAAGTACTTACAGTTGAATTTAGTAACAGTAGATATTTCTTTTACAATTCACGTTCATTTCAATACCTATCTATAAAAAGCCTAGTTAATAGGGTTCCGAATCAGGACTGCACAGACTACAATAAAAAATACCTAATAAATAATATAGAAAAATGCAATTAAAGTGCAATTCGCATTTTTAATCGTTTTCTATTTTGAATTGACTGTTAATTATAGTTTGTTTCAAGTTCAATACTATAATGTCTTAAACTTTCGTGATTTTCACACATAGTCAAAATACCACGCACAGGACTTATCACGCTAACACACACGAGTAATATTTACCTCGACGTTTCGGCAGCATTAGAGTGGCCGTGCGTGGTCACGAGTAGACTGATTAAGTGTGGGGTGTCTATTTTGTTTTGTTTATTTATCTATTTTTCTTTGTTAACTTTGCAAATATCACGAATAAATGTTTTTATTTCGTTCATCTTTCTTTCTTTTGAATGCAATTTTCTCGAAGATAGACTACTAATTACTCTTTTGAATACTCGTAGATAAACATCGTTATTTTAATTTTTTTTTTTATTCGACTGGATGGCAAACGAGCAAGTGAGTCTCCTGATGGTAAGAGATCACCACTGCCAACCTAGAGGCCTAAGATGGGATACCTCAAGTGCCAGTAATTTCACCGGCTGTCTTACTCTCCACGCCGAAACACAACAGTGCAAGCACTGCTGCTTCACGGCAGGATTAGCGAGCAAGATGGTGGTAGCAATCCGGGCGGACCTTACACAAGGTCCTACCACCTGCAAACAAACAAATTGAAAATCCTATTCAGTTATAGATAAGAGTAAAGTTATAATACTAGAAACAGCTCGAAGAAATTGATACAAAGTGATAAATTGTTACGAAAACGAAAGGAAATCAGTCATCGTGTCATTATACAATATTAGAGTCGTCAATAAAACGTAATACAATACAATCATCAGGTGAGATAGGGGTCAACCGCAATCAGTTTCATGTAAAAACAATAGAATACCTACCTCTTTATTTCACACCAACACATAGTAAGTAGTAATGTATCGTACTTTCTAGGTACAGTTTGCAAATTCAACTTTCCTCAAAGTTTAGCATTCGTTGTGTTCGGCTACCTAATTTAAATTTGAAATTTCTAGTGAAAATCTCTTATCTTTAGACATGGGTCACGTCTCGGAGTGATTAGTATTGAGGTTGCGATCGCCGATAGAAGATGTTTCGGAATACGAGAGTGATACCATCGATACTTCGACAATGCGTGACAGATCACTTCAAACAACGAGTTGGAAATACGAAATCAATTCCGTTAAAAATGAATGATAGAAAACGATAATGAAATAAACTGCTAGATAAAAATAAAACAGATTTAACTTATGAAGACACACAATCTTGTACTTGATGATCTGAGTAGGTACGATGCTGGACTATGTTGTAACTTTTAATTTCCTTGTCTCCAAATTGACTTAACCAAGGTTTAGGTGTATTTATCTTCTGTAAGGTTTTCTATAGCTCTTAAATGCCACGGGTAAGCTTGCAGTTTATGTTACAAATGCATAATAAAACGTGTTGGATTTTTTTAACGATATCAACGATCTTATATGAGATGTGAATGCAAATTAGGCATTTGTTTCAATAAAAAGGTGAAAAAGCTTAAAGCCAGTTCCTGCATACGCACTTTGGAGGCATTGTCTTTCCTCCATGTGACAAAATGAACGGAACCGAGTTTTACGCGAGTTTAACAACCGACATTTAAACTCTGGCTTTAAAATCTGCATTGGGTATTGTTTTTTAATTTTATGCTAATTGAAGAGAAATTGTTTTTTAAGTGAAGGAGAAAGAAAAGAGAAACATTCTTATTTTTTAGTTTCGTACTTACCTATTTCAATAGACGTTACGTAAACGTTCGTTTGGATTTGCATGGACTCGTTGAGCAATATAGGTCAAGAGTTATCGATTGTTATCGTTATCAAAATTTATCGCATCACTGTTGTTTGTATTATCTTTAACATTTTTTATCCAAACGAACCCTTGTGCGATGCAATAGGTACACTAACAATGTTAATCAGAAAAGCCGCTAATGTTCTCGAACCCAACACATCTTACCTGATATTGCCATGGGCAGGCGCGGCGCACTCCGCGATATAGGTGCGATTCTGTAAGTATTAAAACACCAACTCACTAGGGTTATGAGCACGCTCGCAGTCTCGCTCGAACTAGTCGCGCCACGTGTAGCTGTGTGATTTTCGTGAGTATATTAGAATATCTATCATGAAATAGCGTGGTGTTTCGATTTTTGGGATGAGTAGGTATATATTTAAATTGCACAGTTTGAGCGCTGAAACAGTATATGTATAGCCACACTAAACAGTATGGAAAGTACATAATTTTATCTGAACATGAATTTAATTTTTATGGAATTTCATGAAAATTTCATTCATTGCAACACTAAAATTCTTACTATTTTCTAACATAACATTACACTAACTAACGCAATTCTGTTCGAAACCATATTAAGTGCGAGTGCGACAAAAGAACAGATAGGTAATTCGCGATTTACCAATGCCTATTGCGGGTGTATAAAACCTTTGAGGCAGCCGACGACGCATTCGGCACGCGACCTAGTACAATTATCAATTTTGTGACCGTCGGAGATCGTAGGGGCGCCAATTTAAAAATGCTAGTAAACTAAGTATTTGTCCGAAATTACTCTTAAGTTATATGTGAGTATTTTTTTTATTGATTTACAACCCTATCCTAAACCAAAACGTAGGTGCAGAATAATAACGACCTTCGCGCGCAGCACTAGAGTTCAATGTTGCTTGGTGGTGCGCGGTGATTTTGCTAATAAAAATTACGTAGGCATATAAAATTGCGGCTTTCGTCAACATCAAAAGAGAGAACCTTCTGTACTTGTACTATTACTTATTCTGTGCCGTGGGTTAGATTAGATACATTAAAAGTAGAACAAGATCCATTTTCTATTTCTAGATGCATGCTTTTTCAATACTGACTTAATTTTGGAAGAGCAACTGAGTCACAACAGGCTACTCCTAAGTAAACTGGGTCAAGTGACAAGGAATAAGAATTAAAAGATACAAAGTTAGAGGCCGGAACTAGCAAATCTAATTTAACTTAAGACGATTGCCTCCATGCTTAATTACTCACACAATGAAATCTCAGCTAATGAAGATGGGTTAAAAACTAGCAATTACTTCTTTGGTTGGATTACTACGTGAGTCAGGTGGAGGTCAAGGAGGGTTATGACGACATCTGATCAGCTAAGATTAGCAATGACGCATCGCGGGCTAGGCTTGCGGTCACATCGGTCACCATCCTAGATTTAACAAACAATAGCACTATGATAATAATCGCGGCGAAATAATAAAAATCAGATAATTCTTTCTTTATTGCTCTTTAAAGATTCATTGCCTATAATAAATAGAAGACAAGCGGGCAAAGACTACGACGGTATTAGTAAATATTAGGTATTAATATAATAATATTTCATAAGCATCTGGGAACAATCGTTTAACTGTTAATACATAACATTTCCGAAGTGATTTAGTGTTAGTATTTCAAGTACTTGACTTGTTAACCGAAGCCGTAAAAATAATATCAACGTTACGTATATCTAACGTAGCTGAAAAAGGTAGTCACTTAGAAATAATTTTAAAAACCATGCAAAAAATTTTGCTTTCAAAGTTCTTTTCCCGCTTTATAACTCGAGCGGATATTCTATAGATAGAATGCAGTAACCGTCTCAAAGCTGCGCTATTTTGTGGCTGCACAGTCTGCATTCTATTGAAAGGAACCGGCTCAGGCTTTCACGCGGCGGAACAGGGCTCTTTCTTACCTCCTGTCTCGCGTAGGGGCGATTCTATTGAGTGTCAGATGCTTTGGTACGACCTTAGTGAACAGTGCGCTGCCACTGTCACTGCCAGCTTTCCAAACGAATGCGGTTGTTGTATTAAATATGGCGTTTAACCATACTACTTACGTCTATCAAGCGATACTGGTTTTTGCGTTAATTAAAAATAAAGCATTTAGCTAAAAGCCGTATAAATCCGTTGCTTTTAATTGTGAATTACGACGTGGGACGTCCTCTACTTTTTGGGTTACAGTGTTCATAAAACGCGTGTCACTTTTCCCGCCCAGTCAAATTGACTCACAGGACTAAAATCACTTTACGATCTGTTCCCTTTTACGATGTGCAGAAACCCAGTTAAACTCGAGTTTTATTTGTTTCAAAGCGAGTTACCCTCTTATTTTTACAATTTCGCCTCTGTTCACGTAATAGAGGAAAGCTGTGAAACTGCAGTTACGTTTTTTACGACAAGGAAAACACCCAAAAGCAAAGCAAGTGATATTGCATTGTTCACTAATTACTAAGTCATCAAAGCTTCTGTTCTTGAAACTTGCGTAAGCTTATGTAAGATCTGTTAACACTATGGAGGAATTAATTATACATTCATAAGAATTCTATCTATTGTACTCGTATACGGCTATTTTTTAAATATTCGCGATGTTTGAACGAACGAATGCAGAGATTTCAATGGTATACTAGTACTATTAGTTATTCTGTGGGTATACTTTAAAAAATTGTTTGAAACTTTCCTGTATAAATAGTACTTACTTATTTCAAATTCATATTCTTGTAAATATTTTTTTTAGTGACGGGTAAAACTGTGCATGTTTACAAATAAGCATTTTTTTGGGGGTATAGGAAAAATATAGGATTATGATGCGCCTTATTAAAGATGTTATTTTCGAGTTGTTTTTGTGTGCGCAGGTGTGGAGTAACGAATATTAATTTGTGTTGTATTGTCTTGTTCGTGGATATTTAAATGTAAAACAAGTTGCATTGAAATCAATGTACGTACTTACTTAACATTATTACCCGCAGCACATTTGTCAACTGCGTTAATGAATATTCAATTTCGTAAATAGGCACGCTTTTTGTTTTAGAAACACTCTTTGACTCGCCAGAAACATCGTTTAGAGCAGAAACATGAAATATTCACAAGTTCCTTTGTCTTTTTAAATTGTGAAACTCCACAAAGAACATGCACATTTTACAATATGAAAAGACTTTTTGTGACTGTCATAAAGTTATCTGTATTAGCTAAGGGACTTTGGTGGAAGTTCGTTGTCTACAAAGTTCTGTTGAATTATGCAGAGAAAAAGTCGCTTTGTTTTTTGACAACATTGCGATTAAATTCTTTATAAGTTACACGTACTATAAAATAAGTATTTAATTTAGGCAACATGAATTGAGAGACTAAAAAAAATATGCCAAGTTGCGAGCACTAAATATGAACAAAATACATAATATAACCTTCACCTTTTTTCGTAGGGTTTTTAGGAGCATGTTAGGGAACCAATAGCTGGAGATTATTATTATTTAGTCATATCCTTATAAGCTTATGAGTATTAATGAATAATATGACTGTACTATACTATGTATGTGCGTGCTACAGCATCGTCATTCATTCATTCGGAAGTATTACTTAGTTACTGATATTATAAAAACCGTAATGACAAATTGCGTCGTGATTTCATAAATTGATTCGTTTTAAATTTAAGAATACGTACATATTGTGTGCCTGAATCCTTGAAATATCGATAGGCGTTTGTATCTGTAGAAACCACAACGATGTATATTAAGTATCAAATGCGAAGTGAAAACGAACTTTCATTACTTTCATGAAATTTCTGCGGTTAATTGTTCAACCAGAATGAACTTGAATTTTACTCTACGACGGCAATTTGACAACATAATCCTACCCTACTAAATAATTATAAACGTGAAAATTTGTGTTTTCTTGTACTAGCTAGGTAATTCACGTTGATACAACTGAAGAGATTTTGATAAAATGTGTTATGTAGTTAGTTATAATAGTTGAACGTGTGCAGTAATGTAGATAATAGGCTCCTACTTTTTATCCTAATAGTCCCACGGGATCAGAATAAATTCTCGAAATCTCAACCTCTAGGTCTATAAATATCAAATTTTACACGGCCGTTTTACGAAGCTTTAATGAAGAGCACGTTGTAATATTAGGGAATTTCCACGGGAATTTTCAGGAGAACCCGCAATATCAATTCGATTGCCAGATCTAACGTGAGCAAAGCAGCGAGTAAATGCCAATACTCAATTAAGTGAAGCCGATGGAATTTGCTGTACGGTTGCCATTTTCAAATTTGAAAACTCTAACCATTTCGTATTAGTCCGGATATTTAGTCTCTTTATCCATTATAATTCCCGCCGATGCCGTATTTGCGTAATCGAATAAAATAAACACTAGGTATCTGTAACATAAAATAACAGTGACTGGTGAAATACTTAAGGAATTCATATTCAAAATGCTGTTGTAAAGCGCAGCTGAAGGTGCGTTGAAGTGTGCATGACGTTTTCCCCTCAGACAAGAATGCAGACGGCATACCCGGGAAATTCTGAGCAAATGGTTACCCTACTTTTGTACGAAGCTTTTAAAAATCAATGGGGGCTGAAAGAAAAATTGTTTTTGGAGCTCAGTAAGCCAATTACGATGTTAAACCATTAGGGTATCCGTCATTAGGGAACTCTGAAACTCATTTAAGTAAAAACAACTCATCAAAGCAGATAATGGTGTGAGAGTTTAGTCCGCTTTCACAATCCGGAACTGATCGGGAGTGAATGAATGGATGAACCTTGAGCAAAGTTCAGCGCTCCCATGCCGAGATAATACAGGTGCATACCATACATTAACGTTTCTTACATTTTTTCATGAAATATTTAATCTCTATAAGTTAGGTTATTTTATTATTTTCCTAGACAGGAACTCTCGTTCAGGAAGAAAATAAATTTGATAAGTATTTAAATATCCAATATAAAATAGGATAATCTCAGAATCAACGCCGGTGCAGTAATTATAAATTGATCGCTATAATTTATATTTACGGCACTGGCACTAATTCAAAAGCATTGTTAAGTACGTCATTAGGTCATTACGAACGTTTGTCAAATAACAATTTGTCAGATATCATGTAAGTAGGTAAGTGTACCGTTGCTTATTGTTTATTATTCAACATCTGTTTAACCATATGACAAAACAAAGATAACCGAGTTAAGAATTTTTGTAAAAGCACTTTTTCTGTGCAGTGTGATGTTGTAGTACAATTAGGAATGCTTAAATTTGTTGGGTACGACACGTTGCTTTTAAACTTGGGAGACAGTAGGTTATACTGAGCCACGAGATGTTAAACAAAAACTGTGGCTCTCGTGTTCTGTTTTGTAATTAAATTCATACGTGTGTGGAGTGCTAAGTTTACTGTCTTTTTGTATTTTTTACTTCAACTCCAAATTTTGTTACTTTTACGGTCATCCCGTAAAACCCATATCGAAAATACAAACTGAGACATAGATGCACAGAAAAACTAGAAAAATAGACCAGCACTGGGAATCGAACCCAGGTCCTCAGCATTCCGTGCTGCGTGCTATAATCTCTACACCACTGCTGGACAGGAATCTAGACACGAATTTTTCCTATGCATACATATCTCAGGTTGCTTATTTCTACTTTGCTACTTAAGCAGCAGCATGCATGGGATAAATTCGTGTCTAGATTTCTGTCCAGCAGTGGTGTAGGGGTTATAGCACGCAGCACGGAATGCTGAGGACCTGGGTTCGATTCCCAGTACTGCTCTTTTTCTGGTTTTTCTGCGCATCCATGTCGCAGTTTGTTTTTTCGATATGGTTTCACGGGATACCCGTAAAAGTAACAAATTTGGAGTTGAAATAAAAAATACAAAAAGACTCCAAAAAAAAAATTATAAGATTATCTCACTTGTAACTGGCCTTGAATAGATCTAGAGAATAAGCCTAGAATTGCATCATCTCGATTATTAAGGCGTTATAGTTTGAAATTTTAGAATCACTTATAAAATAAGCGCCATTTATCGCATTTGATATGGAAATACGAAAAATGAAACGATTAATTTTGGTTTAGATATGGTAAAATGTGTTATGAATAATACTAATGAAGTAGGTACAATGATGCCTAGATAACTATACTATATCCAAGTGCATGAGCCACATTTATTATCAATAGGCTAGACGACTAAAAGAAATCTGTTTAGTCCGTCAGTCAGATAATTAAAAAATATTGTGCACGTATTTTTTCTTCTGTTTGACAACCAAAAAATGACGAGGATACAGTGAAAAACGTGTGCATATGTTTCCATAATCTGTCGGACTACATAGAATGATATATTTTTAACCCAGTCGTCATCCCTTTTATACATATTTATAACACTAATAACATTAACACTAATTATTAATTACACCCAAAAACTCACTAATTATTATTATATTTTTATCTTTATCTTTAACACTATCGTCACTTATAACATCACATTCTACATACATACACCCACATATTTCTTTACAAATACGTCAGTTTGATTGCCATTAGCATAGAATAAGTAATAGTACCATTAGATGACTTAAATCTCAATTATTTTAAATATTGTAAGCTTGTATAATTTTATTTAATAAGGATACCTAATATTTTGCTTTTATCTTGAAACAGTTCACTTGTAATGAATTTGGGAGTAATAAATGCTTACAACTGAGATACAGGTTTATACCTAGTTCAGTGGTCAGTGACTTCATAAAATTATTTACAATCTCTTTCTGATCAATAAAATATTATTATTATTATTAACATTAGTTTGCAAATTGTGAAGCCTATAGAGTGACTACCTCTATCATAAAATCAAGTGACTGTCGTATATTGAGGTATACCTAGACAGCTCCTTATACGCTAGGAATTAGCCTACTAGGTATAAAGCTCACATACTGTTTGATTATGCAGGAGCATGTGTTCCTAACGAAGGCAGTAAGCCAAGTGGAAATAGAATTTAAGACGAGCACGGATAGTAAACAAAGTACGTTTATACATATTACAAGAGTTAAAAATGTCGCGTTTGTGAACTCGCGTGGCCGTGTAGTAAGGCCACGGTTATTAGCGTATATCTAACAAAAAGCGCAGAGGCAGTTAGCGGAAACAGCCGCGTTTGTAAAATAAGTAGATTGTGACTTGTCCTCGATTTACGTAATGCCCTTTTTTCGTGTTCTACGACGTTTCATTACACAAATATAATGTCTAACGCAATAAGAACATCAGATTATAATCTACTTTCTTAAAGCGTTGCTTTAACCTGTCTTAATAAATTACTAAATAAATAAATTACCTGAGATTGATATTGTAAATATGAATCATCCCATGGAATGCTTTGATGCACGAACTAACGTGCTAAGTACCTACGTACAATCTTCATACGGCTTTTAGAATCATGTCGTAAGTTCAGGTAAATCACGTTAGTCATCGTGAGATGAACATTTAATCATTACTAATGATATCCTATTTGTGAGATAACCTTTGAGAATTAATAAACAAAGGTGTTTATAATGTTAATTGGTTATTCTAAATGTCAGGTCAACTAGTATCTATTTGGGTAAGTATAATTAATTTAAATAAAATATTTATAATTAAATCAGCCTTTTCTTTACAATAAGACTTATAAAATAATAATAATTATAATAGCGGTATGTACTGATAAGACTATTTAACTACTTGTTGAAAAGACAATTCACTTTAATAAAAAAATATAATATAATGTCATACTTATTAAAATAAATATGCAATAACTGAAGATGCAACGAAACAATGCATAGTAAACATCTACCTTACAACGAATCCAAAATATATGCACAAAGGAACGTTAAGCCTTGATCACTGATTTAGTTCAACTGGACTTGTCTGATGCACTTCCGTTGTATCATAAAAAAAACGACTTTTCACTGATGGTTTATCGATTTGTTTTATTTAATTTTATCAGTAAACGAACGTCGCGTTCACTTGGACGAGGACCCGGCACGGAACTGAAGTTATTTTGTCGACGCCGTTCCCGATACTAGCTGACAGCGTTTCTTCGGACACATTTTAATGAGACACGATGCATTGCTGGTCTACGTATATCTATTTGCTTGATTTCGAAGGAACGCACCAATGAATTATTACATTTTATATATAACCACACTTTTCTACGATGTTAGGTAGAGTAAGTAAACGTCAATTTCGAAGATCGTGGTCTGGTAGGATTTCAAGCATGAGAACTCGATTCACGAATAGGATTATGTTGGGAAATGGTATAAAGGTATATTTCATCTTTTTCGGAACTAGAAATAAAGTTTTAAGAAAATATTTATCCTCAAGATGGGTTTATACGTTTTAAAATTTTATACTTTTGAATAATCCATAAAACCGATCTTACAGGAAGATCGGTTGGATAAGTTTATACGTTTTTTTTTATTGTGATTTAAGTAGGTACCTGCAATTTTATACGATAGATACTCCGCTTGCCGCGATTATCTTATGCAGTTTTAGTACCTATCCGCGAGCTCCCATTATAACCTGTCTGTGGTCTGTGATTTACCGTATCACCCAGATTCTTCAACATGTTCCTTTTCCTACACAACAAAATTAATTGCTTTTAAAGGTGCAACAAGTTTAGAATCAACAAAAATCATTACTAAGCTGAAATCAATATTACTGCCATGTTTTGATTGTGCAGCATTCTATGTAACTCATCCATACATGTCGTTGACATGTGATATGTACGCCTTTCTGCCTGTTCATCGGAATATGGACTTGATTAGCACCTGGCATTGTCTTCGTAGTGCCTCGTGAGAAATAATGCATGACAACAAACATTTTAAGTGCAGTGTTGCAAGCGTCAGAGCTTTGATGTTTTAAACAATTTGAATGTACCATTTTGAGAACATACGAGTCCGCTTTAGGACTGTAATTTTTTTTTCCAAAAGATGTTTCAGTTTCTACTAAAAAACTGAACAAGCATGAATAACTACACTCGTGCGTCAAGTTTTACGTCTATAGGTATACGATTGGGAGATTTATCATGACTGTTATTTAAAATCATAGATAGTTCGACTACCATTTTAACCACAACCACATGACGTACATTTGAGCCATTGAATTCTGACTCAGCATAGAATGTTTAGTGTCTACAATGAATTTCCTTGCAGGCAATGCGATACGATTTTGATGCCTGCTGTGAAAGTTTTCACAGTGGGTTACGATTCAGTTGGTCCGATTTTATTTACCTAGGTTGTTGACGGATAAGTAATAACTACATTTATGAATAGGGATCTTTGCATACTGTACTCCATAATTTAAAGCTCAGTAGTTTTAAAGATGAAGTCAACGAAATATTTACATTGCCTAAACGTTCGAGTTTGGCTCACAGATTTTAATACATTACGTAACCATATTTTAATTTAATCTGTCGAGTAGATTTGGAGCTAACGAGTTGTGATAGACAATTAAAACACACGAGTATAATCCTTTAAGGATTACGTTTTTCTTTTTGAAGCTCGGGACCTTAAAAATGTGCTGTTCTAGCAAATTAAGTTTCTATTTTTAGGTAGAATGAAAATCAATAGTTTTTGTGATAGCTCAATAACATTAAGGCCGTTAAATTGGTCAGTAAATCATTGTTCTTTACTAATATGGTATTATACAATCGCTATCTACATATACCAATATAAATCATAGGAATTACAAATATGTCTATTTAATTTTGTTTTTCTATGGAATTAAGATAATATCTTGCTCGAATTTGAAGTCTATTAACTAACTTTCAGAGTACTATGGAATAAAATGAATGACCTGAAGCAAACGAATGAGTGTTCGTCACTCTCCCAATAGTTGCTAAGTGAGAACAGGGTGCCATCATGGGTATTAGCGCCAGGACATGGAGTGAACGAATCTTTTGAGAAAAAAATACAGTGTGAGTAAAATCGCGGGTGTTAGCTGGTTTTATATTATGTATTAGATCCCCGGTTTATACTCGTTTCATTCAATAAAGGACAAATTGCATCGACGCCATTCGATTGCGTCGAAACAATAATCCCTATTCTATTTCGTTTACCGATACAAATAATATACTCGTATACTTCTGAGAGAAAAGGCCGCGAGGAAATAAAGCTTCAGTGCAGTCCTCCATTAAGTGGGGGTCACTTCCTGGAGTGGGGGAGCGGACAGGAATCCGATTACCTATCGCCTGTGCTTACTCTTCCGTTCAGGCTTAACTCTGTTACAAATAGTTGAGAAAACAAAACACCTATTAGTGAAGTATCGGGGGCATTGCGTCAATAAGTGGTTTTATTTTTTCGGGGTCAATGTTTGGTGTAGGTTTATTACATCCAATATTTAATTAAGTAAATTTATAACACAAGCGATAACAAATCATAAAATGTGAAGTATAGTCTCTCATATAGTACCTAATAACAACGATGAAATGAGGCGTTGCTAGTACACACACATCTGCTACGGAACGGTATTAACACCTGTGTCATGGTTTAACGAACGCCAACTGCGTTGAAAATATTCTGGAAACGCGAAGTAAGAAATAATGTGGATTATGCCTTAAAAAACTTAAGGAGAACAACTAGTTCCGTAAGAATAAATCAAGCAACAAAAATAGCTTCCAACTGAAAAGACTTTGGGCTCAATCTACATATTTCCTATGTAAATTTCGAGATTGGCTACAAAATTACTCGTAGATATTTTCTTTACTCGCTGTTCTTGTTCTGTCTTTGGCGGAATAAATATTATCTGACACATTTATTATGAAAATGAAACGGCTTTTATTCCAGATGAGCTCATAAAGACAGAAGATTTATTGTATGCGAGCGACAGTACATTTCAACCGATACAATTTCTTATCGTCGTTATATAATGTTTCTTTTTTATGAGAATTTCTTTTGAAAAAGTAAGAAGTGAAGTAAATACGCAGTTTGATTATTAAAATCATTGCATAGATTATTAATAATAAATAAAAAACAAAGAAAAACTATGAATCCTACTTCAAACCAAGCATGATTATTACGAGTAGGTAAATACTGACGCAGTAAGTGATAGACTAGAAGAAATGGAACTTTTAGCATGTAGTTATCATCTTACAGCGACGGTCTGTTATTTGCCTGCTAAAAGTTCGTGTATCTCTTTGCGTGCCGGTAATTTTTTTTTCGGGAAGGGTACGTTTTTCTTGTTCACTAACGGAAACAACCGAAACCCCACGCAATTGTTTTTTATGCGCTCATTCGTCCATAGCACATGCAAAATATGGGTTTCCGTTTACGGCTTCATACTTTTTTCGACAAAAAGTTTTATATTCATCGTCTGTTATAAAACAGTAGAAGTTTGTATACATTGTGGTGGTAAACAGAGTGTGGTCTACTCGTGACTACGGCAATTACTTTATGATTGCGGTACAAACGAAACAAAAAAAAAGCATGTGTTCAACGATATCAAATCTTATTTCCAATATAAGACAAAACAACGAAATTTTTCGACAGTACTATTCTAATACAATGACTCTTTATTGTACAGCAGGAATAGTAAGCGATATAGAAAACAGGTACACAGAAAGAAAACTACGAGGTATTTTCATGCTACAATATAATTTGTCGAATATATCGGATTTATAATGTTCTGCAGACTTTTGCAGTCTACTCCGACTCCATTATTATGCTGTGTAAAGGAAATTACAACAACGCAACTTTCATTTAATTTAATACGTGACCCGCAAACATAAAATCTTTGCGACGTACATCTCTCCAGTCTGATAAAGTATTTTGCGTCACAGTCCACAGTCATAAAAAAATCACGAAACTTGGTGTTCATATTATATGAAGATACCTAGGCAGTGAAGTATCTTAAGTAACGACTACGAGGTCCTTGACCGTTCAAGGTTGCCATTTATATACGTATGTTACTACATAGCGTGAAGCGATTATTCAGTTTTATATTTGGACTAGGTATGTTATTGTTTGGCCACAATTAGGCCGACCCACGCGACGCGCGCGGTGCATTGGCGTCGGCGGAATCTAATAAGAAAACTGCAATGGGCTGTTTAAATTTAATGCATTGCAAGTGCTTTTTTGTTACCTACAATATAAGATACTTCATTAATTGTCATTGAGGTTATTATCCTAGGTTTTTTTTTCTGTATGTAAGTACATAATATATCAGAGGTATCATATATCTCATCTTGGCCTATACAGTGTGTGGCCCAGATCCGGGGATAATATTAAA
The DNA here is from genome assembly GCF_025370935.1 of Choristoneura fumiferana. Lineage (NCBI taxonomy): Eukaryota > Metazoa > Arthropoda > Insecta > Lepidoptera > Tortricidae > Choristoneura > Choristoneura fumiferana. The sequence continues at coordinate 14,365,826 of NC_133489.1, read as the reverse complement.
AACAGTGGCTCTATAGGTCACCGGTAATTGGATCATCACGGCCCCCACTTAATTATAATAAAATCTTAACTTTTTTTTTTTTTTGTAACAAACTTAATCGTAAATTCAATGTACGCCATCCTAAAACCCAACTGACGTCGCCTGACACTACAAATATCAAAAAATTTGCTTTACATTGCTTCGTCGAATAAACTTTAAAGTTTAATAAAAATTAAAAAACTAATTATTTTTCAAAGTCGCTGAACTAATTTTGTTCACTTTGACGAGTACGATCTATGTTTTCATTATTTGACCTTGTTACAGGCCACACCTGGTATTTTTATAGTATTTTTTCACTATTAAATAAATTAAATGAAATCAAATAAAATATGGCAACAATTTAGTATTTTTATTTTATAATTCATCAGGTTTTACTTCGCATCGCACGATTACGATCTCAATTTGTTTTTTCTTTTAATTCTTGATAAAGTTTTCTACATTTAATTCTCTCGGACTCTATCAACCTGAAACTAACCCGCTCTAAAGTGACGTTCGAATGACGGCTGTATATAAATGCATTTAAATGGCTAAAAAAACAATTAAACATATTACCGTGCCACACACTAATTAGTGTGCAGACCTCTAACACAGCCACGAGTGGTTACTCAACGTCTCTTACGAGTATGGTGTTACAGCCCCTGACATAATGGTCCTTAAACCGGCTCTAACGACGCCTATTTATTGTGAAACGTTGCGTAACTACCCATAAAGTTCTTTTTTCACAAAAAATGCAGCGAAACTAGACCTGAGTCATGCCTTACTCTACATTTTGCCTTCATCACGTATTAAATGAAAAAAAGGTGTCGAGAACTATTTTAGTTACGGTTTCAGATTCCGAATATTTTGCAACCAATGGCAATACTTCACCTTTGTTATCAGGACACAGATTATTTTCAGAGAGAATGTGAAAAATACAATAAAGTTTAAAAATAATGATATAGGTGCAGCCAGAATCAAAAGTAGCGGATCACTTTTTTACTCTGTCGCATTGACAATCTTGCATGGCGTTTAGTACGTGGCTGTAAAACGACATAGTACGAAAGTGTGCAGCTACTTTTGATGCTGACTGTACTCGTACGAAATACTTAATATTCAATTGATATAATTTAATTTTACGGTGAATTAATAGTTATTAGACGAACTTTTTGATGAAATTATATTTTTTGATTGAAATTAAGTGGGTTTATTAACTTTACAGAACTTTGTAGATTAGGTTAATTTTACAGATATCCTGTAAAGTTGACAATTACTAAAAAAAAATCATTACAGAAATACTTACAATTATAAAAAAAGGAAAACATTATACTCTTCTCAAACTTTTAAATAATTCGAAAAAGATTATTCGCACATCCTGTGGCTTTACTTACGCGCTAGATAACAGGTGTGGGTTCGAATCCCTTCTGGCGAACCTAAAAACATTTATGTTTAAAAAAAACTTTGTTGCGTATCTAATGATTTAAAAAAGTCATGTCAGTTGTTCTCATTCTCACAGTAAGTTATAATTGCCTTAAAAATCTACCTGTATCAAAGTCATTTAGAGTTAGATTATTATACCGTTAGCGTCCCTTCCAAATGATGACGTTCAAATGTTTTTTGTTCGTTTATTCGACCCATTTCCAAGAGCACGTCCCCGTAACTACAAAGTTCTCATCGCCTCGCCGTAAAGGCAACAGAAACATAACTACGGAACAGCCTTATCATTACTCGCAATAGCGAGGTTAAAACCCTACACATATATAAAATACTAGCTCCCGCGCTTCGCCCGCGTAGAATTCGGTTATCGCGCGCTGTTCCCTCGGGAACTATGCATTTTCCTGGGATAAAAAGTAGCCTATGTCACTCTCTGGCCCATAAACTATCTCTATGGCAAAAATCTCGTCGATCCGTCGCTCTGTTTCGATGTGAAAGATGGCCAAACATACAAACACACACACTTTCGCGTTTATAATATTAGTATGGATAAGCCAACTAGTATTCAGCAACTCTTTAACCGAGTGAAACGTATTCTCACTGCCAGTTAACACAGCATATTGCGAATAAAATGAATAAAGTTGTCTATAGTGTGTTGGCTGTTCCTTGTCCAACTATGGGCTGTTGCATGATACACCTGCCGCTCCCGGCCTATTATTATTTACCACCAACTGCATCCAGCCTGTTTCTACCCACCATTATTACACCGCTATCCCCCGTACTGCATTCAATTTATTTTACTGCAGACTATTGAGACTCAAGTTAGTTGCAATGTGGAGTAACGCTTGATGGACAATTTCTTAGAAAGCGATAAGTGATAAACCTGGAGTCATGGCAAAGATTAGAAAAAAAGAAATTTTATGTACATACAGTGGGAGTAGGAAAACCTTCGTCAGTTATTAAATTGATTCCTTTATACAGTCTTAGACTTTTAGTACGTTTTGAAACAAAAGCACTAAGTAGACAAGGGCATATCAAATTATACTTACTTGACATGATAATAAGGGTCGAAATAGTACCTATACACTTCTAACATATATCTAGTTTAATATCAATACCAAACTTTTTAAAAAATAGTGTCGTAAGAGTTTGAATCAAATAATGTTCTATTTCATTGTCAGTGTTTGTCAGTGCCAAGGTGTAGTGGTAGTGGTATGGTTGCTATTGTCACCTTTAATCAAGATTATGTTTAGCAGATTGACAATTTGATGCAGTATGTCATACTCAATTGGTAAAGCAGATTATCGCTCATACTGAGCAAAGGAAAATAGATCTTAAGGTGACGAACCTTTTTTTACTCCGTCTGTACATACATTTATTCGTTTTTGTCCATGTTTAACCATTACGCACCGTTTAACTTAATAATAAAATTATTTTAATTTGACAGCAAAATCGTTTTTAATAACTATATAGACAACGAAAGTTTTTATTCAAATGAACCATTGAGATTAAAGCAACTGCGTGTTATTGAATCCAAAGTGACGTAAAGCTGTTAGCACGGACATCAAAGCATGAAAGAAATCATAGACTATTAATTAAAACAGTGGAACTAATTTGATAATTACGAGCGGCTCTCAAGTCTCGTAATGGCGTGGCTGCCGTGACGGGAACACTTAAAATAGTCAGTGTTCGCCGTAAAAAGTCCACTGACTTTCCCGAAATAACGTCCGGGCAAGGAACTAAAACGCTTTCTCTCACGAAGATTTTAAAAGAAATGTCTCACGGTATTAGACATTCCCACAGCTTAGAATTGCCGTGTTAACAACCCAATATCGATCTACAGATCTCACAGAACTAATAATATAAGGAGTAGAGGCGTGCTAAAGCGTGCGTGAGACGTCTACACGTTTGTATGGCTAAAAAGCCATTTATCTGTTTCCCCGGCTCAGTCTGTAATAAAGAGCTGTTCGATGTATTAGTTAAAAATTATTGCTAGTTCTTGCGGTGATATTACTGCTTCAAAAAGGTTCACAATTTTGACAACCAAGAAAACGAGTGCACATTAATAGCAGAAGAGGGGAAAAAGTAGCGACATTGAATCTAGAAAAAAATACAAGCGATATCATTTCTATTCCCGACTGATCGATTCCATATCCAATGAAAAAAAGAAATACTCGTTTAATGATATAAGATAATAGTCACAAATATAACTATGTTACAGCAAAATGTTAGTCCTAGTTGTCTCTGTCTGGCAAAGATAGTGTCAAAGTGGGAGAGCAAGTCAACATTATGTTACGCTGGCATAAAATTTAATAAGGAATGATTATAGGGCTTAGTTACTAGGCACTTACCTAACAGTAACCTATGGTTCATTTTACATTTTATGAAACTCGATGTTCTGGAAATCAAAAACAAATGAATGCGAAGCCGCAAATTCTTAAATGTTTCTATTACGCTATAACACAATTAGCTTGATTGCTTTTCTTAGCTGCGAAATCAATTAGATTTCTACCTAGTGCTTTGTAATATGAATCTGCAAATTTAAATGCGAGTATTTTAAGCGTAACGAGCATCTTCAAATATATGAGAAAATGTAAGGAAAAGAAGCGGACGTGATAAATAAATCAAAGGTGAAGCACACAAAGAGAACAATTTCATTTTTTGTACCGTCAAGCAATAAGAGCACTGCCGGTAAGTTAGTAAATAATTGCCTTCTCATGATAGGAAACGTATTACGGCTCAATCTTACTGGTTATTACTTAGATGACTTGCTGTGATTTTTTAAATATAACATGGTAATAGGAGTATATTTTTTATCATTGTGTGACTCGCGTGACCGTGCGTGTGCGGCGTAACGGCATTTTAAAGGGTATTCAAAAACCGAAGTAGATAAATAATTCTACAGTGGCGTGGCTCCACACTAACTTGATTTTTGCGGGATTGCTTACATTTTCAACCCTAGCTTACCGATCTCAATGAACCTTCCTTCAATCGCCGCTTTAAGGTGTCTTTTGTGACTTAAGTTGTCTTTGTTTTTTTTTTTTTACGCCACATCACTTTTCCACATTGAACTAAAACTTATATTGTTAGAATTACGATTATAGCTAATATCTATTATTTATCGGCACATAATCACGAACTACTTATTGCTCAAATTACCTTAACGCTTCGACCACATTGTAGCGGCCGTGATCAACGACAGGAGTCGACTGATGAATGACAATCGGCGAAAGTTTAAGAGACAAAGATCATGATTAGTTCCGATGCACTATTGCATCAATAATGAACTAGATCACGAAAGCAGGCATATTTAATTTAGCAATTAAGTGCAGCATTCAGTAACATTTTACTATGAGCAGTGTTCTTCACGTAACTGCTTTCTCATGGGTTTTATTTATGCAACAACCACATTCAACCATTTTTACGAGGTCTTTTGAATGGGCATTTTGGTGATATCAAGCGTTTTTAAGCAAATACGGCCAACATTACGAATACCATGCAAATACAAGAATTTAAACGAACACTGTCGCTTACTTTAATTTAATGATTGGATGACTATTTTTAAACATCGATGCTTAAAAAGATTTGATATAGACAATCTCAAACTTTATCGTTCAAGATCATTAAAAAATTAAAGATACACAGCTCAGGTAGGTAAACCAAATGTTAAGATCGAAACTCAAGAATTTGAGTAAAATGTAAAAATAGTTAAGTGCTTACGTGTCACGATAATAATATGCAAGCGTCGTCTATCTATGCAGTAACTAAACGTTTAAATTAATGGGTGTGTGAGTGAACCTCAGGTGCGGGGAAAAGCCTTAGCAAAGTTCACTGCTCCTTCGCACGCTTACCACCTTCAGTGTTAAAGTCACTCTAATCCATAGGAACAAGGTCGACTTTAAGGCAACTACTTTATCACCGAATCCCGACTAATAGTGTATAATTATTGATTTAAGCACATAGGCCACCTTCGAAGCCAAATAGGCGATAAAATGCTGTAATAAACAATATTACCGAGCCATAAATTGAACCTAATTTAAATTGCAGGTCAAGTATAAAAAATGTAAAGGTTATTCAGCAATTGCAAAGATAATTAAGCGTTAGAAAAACGAGGGCGACATTTCGACTTGCTTACGCATTCAGTTTTGTCGAGTGATTTCACGGCTACGTGTCGAAACAGCATAAATTTGACATGACAGAATTCCAGTTGGTCGAATGTCATACGGCACGGGCATCGTACCGGTGCGGTGCGCAATATGTCGCATGCCGTCGACGTTCGACGTTGCACGACCCACCTGTTAAACCAGTACGTTACGACTGCTCACGCATATATTTGAGGATCAATATCTTTGCAATGACGACACCCCGAATTTTATACCTGACACAAGGTAGGTACTTAAGTCACAGCAAAAAAAATTGTGTATTTCATTCAACTGGTCATTAAAATGTGGTCACACTAACGGGTTGTCAGTTGTTGCTTATAGTAAAGCTTAGAAAAGCCAGAATGGCCATAAAGGCCGAAAGTTGCGAATGCAAAACCGCTAATAGCCCTACGAAACGAGAAATTCCCCGTATTTGTATTTTAAGTCTTTGATAATACCGTACATTATTAAGTTAACGGTCCATTAAGGTTTGCTGGGCTTAATGCGGACGTTGGTTTCGAAGATTGATTCAAATAGATGTATTGGCCAGTAATAAACAGAGACTCGCTGGTACTTAGATTTTTCTTATCTAAACAACATTGTTTAAAATAAGACAAATTTGGAACAACTGATTTGATATTGCCTATGCGGTTAACATAATTCGGCTTTAGGTAGTTAGGCAGTATTAATATCTTGCTTTTTGTTTCACTAACCATTAGGTACTTTATTTAGCTAATTCTGTAGTGCGTTCTGCTTGTTTGTATTTAGTTCAAACAAAAAGATAGGTATCTTTAGTTCTTAATAGATAGAGCGTCCAGCTTCTGGCTACTCCAGGTGCGGTAGATGAACTTTTAGCTCCTTTTAGTGTGACAACAACTGGTATTTTGCTCAGTTCCGCATGGATGTCCTTCCCCGTGGTAACGCTGCAACCCGGTCAGCTAATGGCCGATCCCAATAGAATTAGCGCATTATTTATATCTTTGCGGGCTCCCGCGTTCAGGTGCGTAGGTAATAATCCTCATTTCCCATTTCCCTTAGTAAAACTTTTAACTTCCCTAAATTTACTGACAAAGACTTGATTTATTATAAAAACTTTAAAGAATAGTTAAATTTTATTAAGATTTCATTGAAAAATAAACGCAATACAATTTAGCAAGACATCAACCAACAAAACATTGGAATTCAAACACAACTTTGTTTTACATAAATCGCTAAATATCTAACTTTCAACTACAGAAGTCATTTTGAAATATGGCACAATTTTACACATAATAATTTATTGAATTTAAACATGAATGAATGATCATTGAGTTGAGTCATGATAATTCATTAATCATACAGAATGTCCTTGCAAGGGCAAACCGGGCTTGTAAGAAATTCCAACTTTCAAGTTCGTTGGCAATGCAGGGGGCTACTACGAAATTCGAAAATCAAAGTTCGTATCGTACCGTCCCTCTCACTCTCGTATTAAATAATATTAAGCGTCAGCGGTGCAGCGGGACGGCAAGATGCGAAGTTCGAATTTTGCACTTCGTAGTATAATCGTAGATCCTGGCTGCTGGCTGGGTACGTAATCGTGGAATTTTGCTGCCTCAACGGCTTATTATGTTGCCTACGAACGATTTATTGACGTTGAAATGGAAAATCGACGTTTCGAAATTATACAACCAAGCTGAAAAAATCCAATTTGAAATACATCAAGAAGTAAAACCGTCCATCCTAAATATTGTCAAAAATGGAACCTTGTCTCAAGTTGTCTCATTTAAAAATTGACAAAGATAAGGACGTAAGGAATAATGGCCATTTCTATTTATGTAGAAAAACTAGCCTGCTGCCCGACTCCATCTGCGTAGAATTCATTTATCGCTATTTTGCGGGAACTACGCAATTTTCTGGGATAAAAACTATCCTATGTCATTCCCCGGGACTTAAACTATCTGTATACCGCTTTCATCCAAATCGCTTCGGCGGTTTAGACGTGAAGAGGTAACACACAAGCAAACAAACAGACTTACAATCCTTCGCATTTATATTTAATATTATAAAAGCGAAAGTTTGTAAGTCTGTTTGTTTATTTGTTTGTTTGTTACTTCATCACGTCTAAACCATTGAACCGATTTACATGAAATTCGGTATATAGATAGTTTCAGTCCCGGAGAAAGACATAGGATACCTTTTATCCCGGAAAATTTGATAGTTCCCGCGGGATAGTGATAAACAAATTCTACCCGGACGTAGCCGAGGGTAACGGCTAGTTTGTAAATATTATTAGGTTCTACCTGAAATAGTTAGTTATGAGCCTACATTTACGTTTTAGTCCTAATTCAGCCTAACAATAGGCAAAATTTAAATCGGGCGTAATCAAATTACGACAACAAGAAATTTGGTTCTAAATATTTTTCAGCACAATTCCATTTGACAAAATTCAGGACCGTATTAATTTTGGTCCGAATTCAAAGACTCGGTACTGAATGACAGTAAATCCTACCTACAAACCATAGGTAGATAAAATATTATGCTATTTGTAAGTACAAATAACACAGGTACCTAATATTTATCTGTGAAGTAAACAAAACTGAATTTTCATTGACCTAATATAACTTCTTAGTAACAATGGCTTTATAAAATGTATAAGTACTGCTATTTTGATGGGCAATATCTATTTAGCATACTTTTTAATGTCTGAAACTTATTACGCATAGCAGGTTTCGCATAATTTATTTACGCCGAAAAATGGTTTACCCGAATTTATTTTGGCATAATATTAACATGACCGAATTTTATAATGGATAATCTTGTTTAGCATATATGTATGTAATTTAGCCGAATTTTGATAGGCCGAAATCCTGTCCAAATCTATGTCCGAAAATAAATTACCTAATTACTATTGATGACTACAAAAATAGGTTATTAAGGTTAGAATTGTATTTGTAATGGAACGAACAGCCACCAGTAAAAGAGGCACGGGCATAAAGAAGGGTGACGGAGGCGAAGCCCCCGGCAAGGGGGCTCTGGCGGCAGAGCCCCCCGCATGTAAAAAACAAACATAATCCTACGAAGGTTTATGAAAAAAAAAATGTATATTTGATACTTGGATAGGCGAAACAATATAGGGGGGCTCGGGGGGCGGAGGCCCCCTCAATAAACAAAACCCAGGTAACGTGATTGCTCAACTATAGGTTAGATTAGGTTAGTATTTTGTCAAGCTGCGAAGCGCCTTAACTAGGCGGAATAGGGAGCTTCGTCGACTTCGCCTCAGAGTCGTTAAATTCATATGAATATTTGCTTTCCAGTCATAAAATTGGTGGTAACAATATTCGGAATAACAATTTTATACCTATAATTCAATCGAAAACACAATGTTATCCTACTAATATTATAAGTAAATGTAAAAGTTTGTGAGTAAGTGTTAGTATGTTTGTTACTTCTTCACGCTGAAACGGCTGGACGGATAAGGATGAAATTTGGTAAAAAGTTAGTATGTAACCGGGATTAAAACATAGGATACTTTTTATTCCGATATTCCCACGGGATAGGGAAAATCATGATGTAATTTTAGGGAATTCCCACGGGAATTTAATAAAATCCCGGAATTTCAATTATGTGTACAAATTATGCGTGCGAAGCCGCGGGTAAACGCTAGTGTGTAATACGTTTAACCTGGATAGGATCGTTAGTTACCTTATGTCCCTCAGATAAAAAATAGAAGCCTCGCGAAGCGGGGCTTCGTCGACTTTTTCAGTCATGTCCCCGCTTTATAAAAATACTACCACCTACTAGTTACTTCTTTCCAGAGAATTAGATTGGATTAGGTTAGTAAGCTTAGGTAATAAAAAAGTTTTATTTAATAATCATAGTTAGGCATAGGCAAAGTTACATTAAGTATGCGAAAGTAACTTTCTGCGTAGCTAATTTTCTGCCTTAACAATATTCGGAATTCATAAATTATGTTTAAAGCACATTAGAGAATTCTGCGTAAACTGTTATGCGAAAACAGTTTCGGCATAAATACTATTAAGCGTAAACAGATTATGCAAAATAGAATTATGACATAAAAAATATGCGTAAACAAGGGGAACCTATTTTGATATCAAAAGGTTGAATTTGAAAGCGCCCACTTTAAACCGATCTTGAGAAGGTACTCCAATAAATCAAAGCTGACGGATGAACAGCATCAAGACCTTTCCAAGTGGATATCGTAAATACCAGGGTACATCTTCCTATACAATATACGTAATAGCTGGGCACAGGCCTCCTTTCAAAATGTGAGGGCTAGGGTTCTATAGTTCTCGGTGCAGCAGGCACTTCACACACATATTGATTTGCTTCGCAAGTGTGTACAGGTTTCCTCGCGATGTTTTCTTTCAGCGAAAAACTCATGATAAATAGCAAGGGTAATTTCGCACAAGAATTCCGAAAACTTGGAAGTGTCAGCCCGAGCTCGAATCCCTGCCCCTTGACAGGTTATAGGTCAAACCACTAGGATACCACAGCGTTTAAGTATGTAGGTACCTAGGTATAGACTAGGTCCTAGGTCAAAGATAATAATATCTTTACACTGTAGGTGCTACCTTGCCTCTGTCACTTCATGTTTGAGCTTTTGTATAAAACTGGCAGATTGGCATACAGTGACAAAGGTATTAAAGTGTAAAGAAGTCTTTGACCTCGACTGTACCGCCTTCACTTTACTGTTCTAGATATTCTTGAGTACCTATATACCAGACAAAACCAGGGAGGCTAGCATAATGGCTACAATTAGCCCGGGTTCTTGTGCCCATTCCGCCACAAGATGTTGGGTAATTAACAGCAAATTACAGTTTTGCTCCTACCATCGCCTTGATTGTTGTTACAAGTTGTTTGTGCGTTAGGCCATTTACCCCTAGATATCGGTACTGAAGAGAAAATTAATTATTTCCTTGATAGGTAGCTGTCAGGATAACAGGGGCAAATAAACAACTCGGTTATAAAGTGCGTCTGCGTCGGCTGCTATTTGCCTATTGATACGTGATAATGTAAATATTTAGTTTCTATATCACTGACAGTAGCTTTATTTGCCTAAGCTTGAAGATTAGACTGTAAACTTGACTCGTAAGTACCTATTCGATTAAATCTTATGCGGTTTTTACACGTCTTTGATCTATCAAAGGATATCATTCCGAATATTTGATGACCAGATAGCCAAAGAACCTGACTACGAAGTTTCCGGGATCGATCCCCGGTCAGGTTTTTATCATGGAAAATACGTTTTTTTTTTCGAATCTTGGGTGTTTAATATATATTTAAGTTCTAGAGTTTACCCGCAGCTTCGTACGCGTATAGGTAGGTACTATTCGAATTGGTACAATTGAAATTCCGGGATTTTATGAAATTCCCCCGGGGATTCCCAAAATTTATATCGTGGTCTTCATTGAGGTTGTGTCAAAAACAACTGCCCGAAATTTTAAGACTAAGAACAGCGGTTGGAATTTCAAGATTTTATCCCTATCCCGTGGGAATATCGGGATTAAAAAGTAGCCTATATGTTATGCCCGTTCCACTGGTGACCATAGGGCTGCCTCTTTCCTGGGTCAACGTATTGGCATTGCCATACAACGAGGAAACGCAGCCAGCCTTATGGGCACCCTGCCCAATAGTAACGACTTGGGCGATATTTGTAAATATAGATTTTTAGGATTAGAGTAACTTAGTTTTAAGTAAGTAAGTAAGTTCTAGTTTTATTTATTTCTATAAATTATGGTATAAATTATTTGTTTGTTTATAAATAAATTTCAGCCCCCTTATTCCAGATGTCTAATATTAGTAGGAAGTAGGATGTATTTATCCCCTAATCATGAATTCATGACACAAGCTTAATCAACTTACTTTTGGACCAGGCCAATTGGTGTCAAATGTCACCTGTTGTTGTTGTTGTTTCTTTAAAAAAATATGGCTCTGTCCATCGGAGGACAATTTTGCCAGTGTCTAGTAGTTTTTGCCGTTGTACGGTAAAAAAATTCTAGAAAACGAAATATGAGACGTAATGGTGGATGAACGATGACAGCGCGAATCATGTCACCTGTTATTTATTTGTTTAGCAGATCTCTAGCAATCGTCTTCAAAAATATATTATTAGGTATCCATTAAACAATGGAGTATTTTGTCTGCCAATTTAATTTAAATATTTGATTACATGGACAAATAGCCAAGTGCGTTATAATCGTCTTGGCCTATTATACGTCTCTCTACAGAGCACAGGCCTCATCTCAGGATGAGGTTTGGGCCGCACAGTTCTATACCATTGAATTTTTTCGCAGGTTTCCCCACGATATATTCAATCACCCTAAGCGAGTTTAAATATTCAAACAGAAGCCGCATTTACTAACAATTTTCAAAAGCTTTTAATAAAATATGATAATGAGCAGGCATACAAAATTCGCATATTATATGGAGATAGGATGGAATTAAGTAAGTACTAACGAATACAGCGAAATCGTTAAGTGTTTTAAGTTAATTTATTAATATCAAAACAAAATATAAAAACGGGCCCTCGGTATTCAACTAACTCAAGAGCACTCTTGCCTCCACACCATGTAGGTAATTGCGATAAGATAAGCATTGAAAATTAATAAAATGTATATCACTACACTAAAAAAGAAAGTACCGGTTTTATTTTGATATAGATATAGGTATCAAGTCAATGTAGGTATCCGAGATGACGAGGACCGGATTTGTTATCTTAAGTAAACGCAATCGGTGGAGCGAAGACTGTCCGTCGAAAGACAGAACTTTAATTAATATGAGAGCCGATCACCCTGACGGTAATTAATTCAGCCTAACGAGCTAGCACCGTCGATGCCTAACCTAAGAAAGCTTTGATAAAATTGCCCTTTTTTAAGCTTTTCTAGAGTAAAATTATTCTGGAAAACAAATAATTACAGTACCAGCTGGCTGCCCGACAAGGAAAGTTCGTTTTCACCTACAGTTGGAAGTTAAACCTCTACCTATTACGAGTAAGTCAAAAACCGTTAAACCCAACAACTTTATTTTTAAGCTAATAAAAGAATTTTAAGATAAATATATTAAGGAAAAACATAATTATTATATGTAATAAGAGTGGACGTCGCCACGCGGGGCGGCACGCTTCGCCGGCCCGTGACCGGCGAACGGGTCTACTACGAAATTCGAAGTTCGTGTCGTTCCGTCCCTCAGACACTTATACTATTTAATACGAGTGTGAGAAGGACAGTACGGCACGAACTTCGATTTTCGAATTTCGGAGTAGGCCCTCAGAGTCGTCTCGTCATCGTCACTCCTGCGCACCGCCGCTGACGAGCCCGGTGCTGCTACTACCACAGCCAGCTGCTACCACCACTAATGCTGCTCTCGCAGCGAGGACGAAATTGTGGCATAACTCTTTTGTTACCATTTTTTGAATCATGATTTTTGTTTATATATGACACTCGTGGCTTGACAATAAAACCGTAAAAAGACTATCGAAGGATTTTTGCTTTATTTGATTAGATTGATTTAGACATAAAGTGGATAATCATGTAAAGTTGTTCGTGTGCACCATCAAATTTTGAGGAGTTCACTTCTACGGAGACAATCCTGGCCAGGATGAGCAGCAGGATGTCATTACCGAATTATTGTGTTACTACCAGATTTACACCAGTTTGCCAAATCTTCAGTCCCTACTTTTATTAGTTTAGCTTGTGCGTTTTCTGATTCAGTTGGTATTCAAATTTCAAGTTTCTAGCGGTTCGGGCTGTGCGTTGATCTATTAGTTTCTTCCTTTTTATACATAATTATATAGAAGATAAGTAACACCATCTTTAACTTTTTTTTAAAGTTAAAGGATAAGGATCCAGTGCATTCAAATCATATTCTCAGTTTGTTTTGTTTCTGCCACATTGTTTGTTTTCCCATATTGTTCCGGTTAACGGGTTCAGATCATTCAGATCCTGTCACTCCTGCTTTTATGATTTTTTACCACTATTTGGATCTTGTTGCCCTTGTTGGCTTGTTTCTAGCTATACAAATGTACAATGTGTGCGATTGCAAAGTAGGTAGTCCCCATTGTAAACAATTAAAACCGCAGAAAACTAACCTAAAACATCGTAAGTATCTATTGTGAACCTACAATACAGCAACACACGGTAAGTCTGAATTAAAAAGTGTTTACCATTTATTTTGGACTAACTACTAGTAAGTACTACACTGTGTAAGAGCTCAAATGTATTTGATAAACCTTAAAGCGGACAAAAGCCTTATTTTACCTACAAATATCAAAATGCCTACAACTACAAACATACACCCACAAACCTCATAAAACTGCATTAATTCTAAAGTGGCAAGTTTTTTCTACGAAGGGTGGGCTAAACGTAGCAAAAACATGTTTCGAAGATCGAAGTTAACACAAAAACATCGGTTGGGATTTTATAAATCACTGATTTTGGGCTGTTAAGCTTTTTGGTGAAGTCGATGAACAGCGTAAGGCAGTATATTGAAATAATATCAAGATAATTATGCATCATAACAAGGTACCGCGCTACGCATGAACGCACCTACGTACTACAGGTAAAAAATAATAACTATCTTCTTCTCGAAAACTGGTTCCCAGCGGCGGATGAGGCAGTTCGATACCTAGGTATGTAGATACACAAACAGGCAGAAGGCAGTTCATTCTATATATTTCACTTTTACAGTATCCTTCAAATTCCAAGCACTAGAATCTTACCGTCATTAGTAGTTAGTCATTTACCGCCGTTCATGTATTTAATCGACGGAAAGGACGAACATTTTGTAAAAGAGATATGCTAGGTCCTTTAGGGATCGTAATCACTGCACTGCATGCAAAAACCTAAGAGCATTCATAGATTATGAATAAATTAAAATAAAAAACTACCTTAACAGCCAGTCAGCACGCCGCGCCGGTATTACCAATAAAAAAGTAGCCGATTCCACAAAATCCAAAAGATCAGCTTATGTGTGCCACTATTTATTATTTTAAGTCAATAATTTCAGTTTTTCACTAATTTCACTCCACGTTTCATCACAATCATGTGACGAAGAGAATAACTTTTCGCATTGGCGCGAACGGTACAAGCGTACCTACGTAGCGAGACGACGGTCGTTCGTTGCCGACTGCCGTTGCCACAAGCCAACGCCACGCCGCCGCTCGGCTGTGTTCGGCTCTTCGGCTGGTGCAAACCCGAACCAAAAACCCAAAGAGTAGATTGAGCTTCTGCAATCAATGAGTTTATACAATACTTTGCCTTTACGCTGGGTTTTCACACTATGAGTACAGACACCTACCTTAAGTAATCCGAGTGGCAAGAGGTACAAACATTGCGGGGCTTGAATGATCTATCATATTATACCTACTGCAGTAGAATTTAGGCTACTCGGATAATTCGTATTTGTCAATTTGGCTTTACCCTGCTTCGTGCAATGGTTCCACGATTGAAAGTAAACTTGTGGCCGATCGTTTGTCAACAGGGAAAAATTGCTGCTGTCATCGGTTCAAAAAAAACATGATGTTGTATTTTACTCATAGGTATTGAATCAAGATTGAATCCGAATCGACTAAGAATTCAGTTTAAAGGTTGGATTTAAAAATACATACCTACTCTTTATTGTTCTCTTTTATGTTTCTTTTCAACCATCGAACCATCATGTTAGATGCAGATTGTTCAAAGACAGGCCAATAGCAATAAAAAATAAAATCAGCTGGTGCAGTCGATTTTTTGAAAATATCTATGTATTAGCATACCGCCGTGCTAGTAGGTAGATACAGGCATTTAAACTACGAGTATCTACTACAACTGGATGTATGTAAGCAATGAAATAAAAAAATGGCTAACCAAGCTCATACCAATTGACGCGCACAAGTGTTTTGTTTATTTTATTGTAGATATTATTTTGACGCTATTTCATGTCACTGCGGTGGTAACAGTTTTTTCTTTTCACATGTGCATCACTTCAAGCTGCACGTTGACGCAAACTGTTTTTGTTTCGCTTTAGTGCTAATGTTCACATGCACCTCATGTGTTCTGTAGCAATTATTTATCACTGCCAACTCTATTAAAATCTTCTTTTTAGGTGACTTTACTTTAAGCATTACGCTTGACACCTAAATCAAGTACCTATTTACTTGTTTCATTTGCATTTTACTACCTTCTGGTACATTTAATAGTTTTTTTGTATATTCAATTAAAAGCGAAAAAAACAGCTCTCAAACGGTTCGTTCCTCACTTTATTCTACTAAATATTCTCGATTTACAAAAAAGATATGATGGAGCAAAAAAAGTTGAAACAATGTGGGCCATGAGTTTAAAACAAATAAAAGGTTGCTGAAATTCCTATATGAAATCCAATATGGCGGAACGAGAGTATGCCCACGGCCTGTGAAAGCAATGAAAAGGAAACCTCTAATGGATATTCTGCTATTCAGGACGCCTTAAATGACTGATGGATGGTACTGGCATTAAGGCGTACGGCCCTTTGTTCAGAAATAGAGGCAATATCATAAACGAAAAACAACAACGATGACCTTTGTATCCTGCACTTTTACTAAACAAAAAGCGGGATAGCGATGATTTACTTTGGAACACGGTAGAAATACAAGGACGCTATAATTATTTAACGTGATTGCCTAATTTTGGAGTTACTCCACTAACAGTTTTGTTCCATATAGGTACCTTGATTTTAGAGAAGCTCGATATTTCGGCACAGTTGCATGCGCCATAATCACGAGTAACAATACCCGAATTTAAAATAATTAATCACGGTGATAGTCTAAGACATTGTGTCAAAAGGTAATTTATCAATAGTTCTGGTGATAAACGTGGACGCAAACATTAAAACTGGAACAGTAAAGATTTTTCATGAACAAATATTTACCGTCTTTCAGATCGTCTTTTTCAGTTGTTTTAAGCGCTTGGTTACGGTTTAGTTCGTACCGATTTTTTCATTAAAAACCCAATAGGTAGCAATATTGCAGATTAAAAATTCAATCATCGAGGTATTTGTAGGCGGAGGATAGCCTCCAAATTTTTCTTTCCCAAGTAAATTTTTGTT
The DNA here is from genome assembly GCF_025370935.1 of Choristoneura fumiferana. NCBI lineage: Eukaryota > Metazoa > Arthropoda > Insecta > Lepidoptera > Tortricidae > Choristoneura > Choristoneura fumiferana. The sequence goes on along the minus strand of NC_133489.1, from coordinate 14,349,177 downwards.
CACATGATCAAAAATTTTGGTCAGTAAAAAAGCCAAGATAGCCTATTGGTTTGACTTATGACCTCTCAATTATATAGTTGTGGGTTCGAATCCCGGTCCGTACCTGATTTCTTCAGAATTTATGTGTGAAATTACACTTGTAATGTAATATGAGCTTTTCGATGACGAAATAAGTGATGATACCTGTATGAACCTGCGAAGAAGTTCGATGATGTGCCCATGTGAAATATCTGACGCGTGCTTAACCTGCGTGGGAACTACAATCCGTGCCCTCTTAATATTATGGAAGAAAGCCTGTGTTTAAATAATATGTTAGTAGAGGTACTTAATAATTCAAGTTCCATTTTGATTACATTTCACATTGGACATAAGTTATGAAAGTAAGGAGACAATAGTATTTTTTCTCTAGGTATAGAGCCAAGGACAATTAAGCCATAGTTGATGATACGAACAACCTGGGAACAAAAACGCGGAAGCAAGACGTACGATGCCTAGGGGATAATAATAAGATTATAAAATCTATTGTTTTCCTTACTCCTTCAATGAGTCCTTGACGTTTTTCTGCATACAACAGCGCAGTGCAATCAGTGCAATTTATTACCTAGATAAAAATAAACCAATTTTTTTCTTCAAGTATAATTGTATCCTGTTAACAGCAAGGTCAGCATTTAGTCTATTTAATAGAATTTTATAAAGTCTTTATTTCCGTTTTAAAACGTGATTCAGTCCGTATCGATCAATTTAAAACCAAATCAAATAATGAAGCCAACTTAACCTTGCAGGATCGTCTTTTTTACCCGACTGCAAGGAGAGGTATTGTTTTTTTATCATGTACTCGTAGTTACCTGCGGTACATATGCAAAGAAATAAATTGAGTAGAACAATAACAGGCTAATTACTGTCCTTAAAAATGTATTCAGCGCATCTGTTACATTAGGTATCAGAAAATATTGGACAAGTTTTTTTTAAGCTAAGGATAGACTTCTAAACTAAGGATAGACTTTTAAACTAAGGAAGAAAATAAACAAAGGATGATGGAGATACAGCCAGTAAAAGTTCCGCGTGGCGTGACGTCATGCCGTGCTTTGACGCACTTCATCCTTGATTGATTTTTTTAATTAAAAAAAAAGTAAAACCGACTCGAAAAAAAACCGCGGACAGAAAGACAGACAGACGGACAGATATGGCGGTTCCCAGTAGATTACGGAACCCTAAAAAGAACGCTTACGCCGTCCTAGATTAGTACCTACTAACGTACCTAACTGTTTAGATGGTGCAGGCTTATCAGGACGCGATTGGTCATTTTTAGCTTACACAAGCAACCTTGTCTTTGATCTTTTTTTGTCGTACCCAAATAACTTTTTAATGGTCTATAGCCCGTTTAATTACATAGAAGTAGAGATTTCTGTGTGTGCATCGATGCAAGTAGCGTGGAATCTATTCGTGCACTCATCCACGGAGAATCGAGAGCCATTCATGTTGCTTTTATGAAAGAATCAACTGCTATCTCCACTATACACGTATTCTAGCCTGTTTAGAAAGCTAAGAAATTGAACCATCTTTCAAAAAGTTTATTATTAAAACAACTTTTGAGCTATAGGACCCACGTAATGGTTTTTACGTGTACAAATTTGAAAAACCAATATTGGAGCGTAAACCTAATATTTGTTTATCATTGTCAATTAGCACTTCGGCTATAATTGAACAGAGAGCAAAGAAAACAGTCGTAAAATATTTAAAAGCAGCACGTAGGTACTATTTTTTTATGACACAGGGTGGCAAACGTGCAAGGGGGTCACCTGATGGTAAATAGCTCCTCTACTTACTTAACAGCCTGTATACTATGCTATACCTACCTAGTCACACATTTTTTATAGAACTAGCTAGCAGTAGGTAAGTACCACTCCGGGTTACGGGAAACTGTAATATCGGAGGGTTGTGGTTTACGACGGCACGTAAAACGATCATTAATTCTGAATTGTGCCTACACTAACGACAGGAGTAAAGAAACAATTACAGAGACTAAGGTTCATACAACCGCTACTCGCGGTTCGATATTATACTACTACAAGCTTGTTGTCCGTGTGTGCGCGAGCACTAGCGACTTCGTGGCGTACTATACGGAGAGAAACTGGTTTGAAGCAACAATGAAAAAAAAAATGCTAACAGTAACAAAAAAAATTGTTGCTTGTAACTTGAGTGACAAAAAAACTTAGGCCTACTAGTAGCTAAAAGTTAGGTGATGTCTTACAAAAGCAGTTATGCAATATCAGCATAATTTTGATTCTTAATTAGTACATTTTGGCTAAACGTCAAGTAACCAAACTAGTTCAGCTATCCTTTTTTTTCAGTGCGGGCAGCTTACAACTTGGGTGTGCCATGTTTAATTTCATCTCGCGGTTTCATAAGATGACTGAGCTTTGCTAGTGCTTAATTAAACTCATAAACACGCCTTAATCTGGAGATATTGGTCGCTCCTGAAAGTCGCATAGCAAATTTCATTCTTCTTCTACTTCTTTAGGTGCCATCTCCTACCGGAGGTCGGCTATAATTAGTGCAATCCTTATCTTCGACACAGCAGGTCGGAACAGCGATCTTATGCTAAGGTTGAACCATGTCCGGAGAGTTTTAAGCCACGAAGTACGCCTTCTTCCGGGCGGTCGCTTTGCTTGGTTTTTCCCTTGCATGATGAGTTGTACTAGGTCAAATTTATCATTACGCTTTATGTGACCAAAATACTGCAGCTTGCGTTTCTTGACAGTTTTCAAGAATCTACCTTTTTGTTAACCATCTGCAAAACTATTTCGAAATCGAATCAAATTTACATTTATTCAAATTAATCCTCCTCCTCAGCGTTACTAAAATAGGTAGATATAATTTCCGCGTTCTGCTTGGAACCTTCATCTCTGTTCCGTTCCTTTCTCATGCGATTTTACTGTACTTTAGCTCGGGTTATGACCAGCAACTGAAATAGAACAGTTATCGCTGGCTATGTACCTATTTAAGTTGCAATCCCGTGACAAAGAAAACAATATTCGAGCTAAAGTTTCAACAGAATTGAATAATGTATTTTGGTGTTGTGTGCGACAGCTCAAGTGGGCGCATCGGCGTCTCCCGTGTTAATAGTTTCTCAACACTACTATACGTAACGAGAGAGCAAGTCAAAAGTAAAAAATCGGCCAAGAGCGTGTCGGACGCGCCCAAGATAGGGTTCCATAGCCATTATCTTGTATACGTATCGTATTGGGTACCTGCAAAAAGGAAGGTAGGTTAAAGTAAGGTTGTACTTCTTTAAAACACACAATTATTATTACGAATTATTTTGAGAGTTTTTCTTTTATTTGTATTGTAAGCCATATAAACGATCCTGATCTAGTCAAGCACTAATTTTCTCCTTCAGTTTTGCAAACCCTTTTGACATAAACTCACTTTTTCCTAAACAATCTTGACGCTTTTTATGTCTTACATAGACTGCATCGTTTTACCGGAAAATGGCAAAACCCACTAGATACTGGCAAACTTGTTTTCTAAAGGAGAGAGCCATATTTTTTACAAGCTATTTAACATCAAATAATAAAACGGCGAACATTTAACAGAATACTGCGATTGACTGACAACAGACAAACAGTTTAAACCACTGGAGCTTCAGACTTAAAGTCTGGCACTCATACGCCTTGTGGATCATAGAGGTGCACAAAGAAGAGATTTTCCGAAACTTCGAACAGAATAGAGAAATTTATCCTTTCACGGATTTATTATTTCCCACGGGTGCAAAATTTTGGGATAAAACAAGTATCAGATAAAAAAATAATTACTACCGATCATGACGTAATATAATTCATAGTTAACTTTAGAGCGTAATGCTTATGATCTGAGCGCATCAATCTGTTACGCCATGTAACGCAACTTCATAATTCATACCTTGCGATTGAAGAAGGAAGGTTTATTTATGAGGATGACCTTTTCTAGGGGATTGCTCAGTTATCTGCTATCAGAATACATAAGCCTGGCCATGAGTCAAGCGGTGCTGACCCAAATAAATGGAGCTCGATATCTATGAGGAGAAAGTGATGGATCGTTGCAGCACGCATGACATAAGTATGATAATAGATCTTGGGCTTGTTTTGTCTTAAGTGATCTGATTAGGTTACATCATCTCAATTAGCATCATCTTTGTTTAAAAAGTTAATTGAGTTACAGAGGCCCAGATTTGTATAGAATTCAAGCTAACTATTTTTATTTTAACAATATCAATATTATCAATGTTTAGTTTAAGTGCGTAGGTAAGCAAAACGTTTACTTATTAGCCTTTACTCGTACTCGCTATGCTTACAGTTGAATTATAATAATTCCGGGATTTTACAAGAGTTGTCTCAAGATTTAGCGGTTGAGATTTTGAAATTATTCAAGCGTACTCACGTGCTGATCTCATAGGTATATTGTAATACAAAGTAGGTAACCATATATATTAGTCTCGAGATCCAGCTGGGATATAGGTAGTAGTGGTGTAGTTGTATAAATAAGTGCGGTAGAGTGGTAATTAGCAGCAATAAACTCATTATTTAAGTACGATTGCCTGTTTCATTTACTGTCATCCTCGCCGCGACCTCATGGGGACCCTGCTGGCTGTATCTGTACATACCAAATTTAATCCCAATTCAATGAGAGTAATAAATACAAGTTCACAAATTTTTGCATTTATGATATGAGTAGGATAAGTAATAGAATCTAGAGCTCATAGTCAAACTACCACAAACGGGACTTATCACGCTATTATTGCACAAGTAATATTTACCTCGACGTTTCGGCAACGTTACAGTTGCCGTGGTCACGAGTAGACTGAAGTGTGGGGTGTCAAGTCTGCCTAGCAGCGCGAGTTCTTCGAACTACCCGCACTTGATCACTAATAGTGCCGGCACTCGTATCACGAAATACCCGCACTTGTTCACTTTTATTAGTCACCCTATCACACCGACACACAACACTAACAACGTCCGATGGGTAGTCCCGTGGCTCCGGTGATGGCCAATATCTGGATGGAACACTTTGAGACCTTAATAGATCTTCAAGCGTGGAATATTAGAGTGTGGAGGCGGTACGTCGACGATGTTTTCTGTGTTATGAAAGGTGGGAAACCTGAAGTGGAACAGTTTCTGGCATATCTCAATTCGATTCATACGAAGATTAGTTTTACTTATGAGTTGGAAGAGGGACATTCATTAGCTTTCCTTGATGTGAAGGTAATGGCGAGGGCGGATGGTTCTTTGGCACATACCGTCTACAGGAAGCCGACGCACACAGATAGATATTTGAACGCGTCGTCTCACCACCATCACAGACGTCATCTCCAATCCGTTGCGAGTTCATTACAAAATAGGGCATTTGATTTGTGTGACCCTGAATTTGTTGAAGACGAGTTGAGACATGTTCAGGAGGTACTAAAGCGTAACGGATATGTGGTGAATAAATGGCAGCCCAGAAGGAAACGTAGAACCAGATATCCTGATGTAGCTAGACAGCCTGCATATATGCCTTATGTGAAAGGAGTGACGGACAAAGTTGGAGCCGTTTTTGGTAAGTTTTCCATCAAGGTGGTGTACACGCCTTTGTCCAAAGTCGCGAGGCATATTAGGACACCCAAGGATGTCGTTCCCTTCCAAACACCGGGTGTTTATAGGGTTGATTGTAGTTGTGGTAGTTCCTATATCGGACAGACGAAAAGAACAATAGCTGAGAGGGTCAAGGAACACATTGCAGCTGTTAAAAATCGCCAGGTAAACAAGTCAGCCATAGCCGAGCATTTGTTGGAGTCAGGGCCAAACCACTGGATTGAGCTTCACAATCCCATAATTCTGTCCACGGAACGTCATTTTTACTCAAGAATGGTACGTGAAGCGGTTGAAATAAAAAAGCATAAGAATTTCAACCGGGACGATGGGTATAAGCTTTCATCTTCGTGGAATCCTGTTATTAATGAGTGTCGGCGTCGGGATGAATGTTCGGAGAGACGATCGGACGTTGTTAGTGTTGTGTGTCGGTGTGATAGGGTGGCTAATAAAAGTGAACAAGTGCGGGTATTTCGTGATACGAGTGCCGGCACTATTAGTGATCAAGTGCGGGTAGTTCGAAGAACTCGCGCTGCTAGGCAGACTTGACACCCCACATTTCAGTCTACTCGTGACCACGGCAACTGTAACGTTGCCGAAACGTCGAGGTAAATATTACTTGTGCAATAATAGCGTGATAAGTCCCGTTTGTGGTATTTTGACTATGAGTGAGAATCCCGAAAGTTTAAAACGTTATAGAATCTAGAGCTTCTATTTAAGTTATTGCTACAGTTCTGTTATTCTTCAAAGAAGAGTCAATCCAATTAGTAGTACCTACGATGAATAGGCGGCTCCCTAAGTTAAGTATTGGTCCCAGCTATGTCAACAGAACGGCTTAGGTATTCACAACATCAAAGGCTAAAGCCACAGAAGCCACTACAGTCTGCAAACAAATACCTCCGCTGCAGGCGGAAAATTCAGAAACCCTACACTTGTGTCAATATTTCCCTGTTCGAATGTTGCTGTTGACTCGTTGACTATACGGCTTCGGGAAGTAACTTAAACTTTCCAACAAGTTCAATTTCCAGCCTGACTTCACGTGCCTTTCGACATTTAATTTCAGTATGATAAGGTGTTGAAATTTTTGGGAATAAATGTTGCTCCAAAAAGGAAACAGACAGAAGAGGGTGAAATTTTGAACGTGATACAAAATTAGTGTTTCGAGCTCAGTTAATGCTGAGTAATATAATGCATAATTTTATCAGACTTATTTCAACAAATGAGTTAAGTAATGCATCATACTGTATAGTCCAGCATTAACTGAGGATGAAACACTAATTTCGTATCAAGTTCAAAATTTCACCCGTTATTTGGAATCTTTTCAATAGTTATTGACTTTATTTAAAGGAGTGGAGCAAATTTAAGCAATTTGAACATATCACTACCTTTTAACAAGATTTTATTTAACCCACTTCCATTTGTAGGATATATAGACTAGAAATTTGGCATGAGTGTGTAGGATGGGTGACAATGCAAGTAAAGTTAACAAAAGGTATTTTATCTAATTAAGATTTCTTTACTGGTTATAATAAAAAAAAAAATTTGCTCAGCACCATAAAATTTAAATACTGCTTTCTTGTGTGAAGTTGTGTCTGAATAAAAAGAACTTAAGGAGTTTTAACCGACCCAATATGTTACGTAATCTAATTACACCATCATACAGTGATTAAGTAAATTATGCCAAGTATGTGCACCCAATTCATATCACAAGAGTTCACCTCGGTCCATATCTGACCGGCCCAAGCGTGTAATTTTGGGGGGCGTGTCTCCGACTATTCCTCAGGCAACAGCAATCCGATCAATTTTCGAAGCTCAAGATAGCATTATCGGGCACATAATCGACGGCATTTTTAGATCTCTGCCAAGCGGCCCATTTACAGGCGTCTTCTTAAATAAAAGTTATTTCAGCACAGTATATAAGATAGGACCTTCAACGAACTTTGACGTATAGGTCTAGCTGTACCTTTTTAAGACACTAACACGTTCAGTTGGCTCATGGGATGTAAGTATGTACCTTAAAAACGGATCATAAAGTATTGTAAGTGGGTGATGGTGTTTTTGGCTAAACACAGTGTTGATGGTAGTACTTATAGCAGTACATTAATCGAGGATGTAACCAATGATTTATTTACCAATGATTGATGAGTACAATGTTTATATAGCTAAGCTAAAGATTATTACATGATCTACTGAATGTTATGTTACAGGAGATACATCTTTGAACTAAACAAAGTTATTGTGTTTCTGCAATTGTACGTGCGGAACAGCAATGTCTGCACAACACATCCTGTCTGTTAATCTGTCAGTCTGTCTGTTACCTTTCAAGCAAAAACTGCTGATCCGATCTAAATAAAATGGGGTGTGAAGATCGTTTAAGATCTGGGACATAGAATAATTTCAATCTCGGACAATTGCATAGTTCCCGCGATATAGCGCTAGACGAATTCTCGGCCGACGTAGTCGAGGGAAAAACCTTTAGTCATGCTACAACCCGCTCTCCACCGCTTCCACAAAATGCAACATAGGACAAGTAGGTACTTAAGTCAACAAAAAGTACTCAGCAACAAAGCTTGCTGTTTAAAAATGTTTAGCCTAATACCTGATAGCATGGTGAAGTTGTGTTGCTCTGAAGATGAGCTCCGGTTGAGTTCAAAACGCGAAAGTGTAGTGTGGTGGGGTTAATAGTTGGGTTTGTGTGATTTGTGTGTATTCTTATGTCGAGGTGGAGGAGCTGTATGAACACATTTGTTGCATAGACGTAGCTACCTGAAGGTTGCGGGTGAGCAAATAAATTGTTTGTAATTTTTTATAACATTACTTACTTGTTTTTTTATAAGCTGCAATGTCAGTTGGTGCATTGCGGTGTCGAAAATCGTCCAGTACATCCATAATAGGGCTTGTTGACCCGAGTAACAGGAATTCGGGCGTCCGTTACGATTGACCACGAGGTAATGGCGGCTAATAATATGCTCGTGCGCCGGCGCGTTGCCGGTTACATACCATTATGCGCTTCACCGGTTGCGTAACTTAATCTCCAGGTTTGAATTTGGAACAAAAGATGTTGTGATCAACTATCGGAAACTTGTTACACGTAAGATTCCATTACATTGTTTCGTGGTATTTCTCGTTGTGATCTTCTACACTACGTCAGTTAGTCAGCCTCAACTTAGTGTTGTGTGTACTGGCCACGAGCCAGCTAGCTTAATTTTAGGAATGTGGTATAATCTTGGATATCAATTTTTACCACACTTACCTATGTTGGCTTACCCATGGACTAAGTACTTGCTTTTATATATAAGCTTTTATTGTCGACTCTTGTGTTTCCAAAATTAGACAAATTTACTCGTCGCTAACAGCACAATGTTGATCATACTACAAACAGGCGAAAACGAAGATAATAAAAAGTGACTAATAAAAGTATCTAAGAAAGAAATACCAACTCTCTAAACGTTATCCTATTAACTAAGAACTGAAGTTTTCATACATGGTCGAATCAAGCATCGCCTGTAATGATGTAATACTTACCAGTGTGTGTTATTCATGTGCTATAGTTTTTTTTTTACTTTTTTTGTAGCAGCTATTATAGTGGATATTGGATAAATAAATAGACCTTTAATTTAAAATAAACAAATGAAGTAACTCATGACTTTTGTTTGCATACACAATGAGAATGAGACATAAAGCTAAAAATATTTGCCGCGTCCCGATTCGCCGATACCAGCTTGCAAACTCAAAACCACATTCCTGCGGCTAGACTTGATACAGACCCTGCGTCCACTATAACTTAATTGTAGAGCACAATCACTGACCAGTCATCATATTACAAAAAAAACAATACCTCTCCTTGCAGTCGGGTAAAAAGAACTTAATCAACCGAATTGTGCCGGAGGCCTTAAACCTTAAGTAGGTACGAGTAGCTACCCCTGTTATTTAGGGTAGAAACCTGAACAAGTTTAGTTATAATATACCCTGTTATTTTGTACCGATAGTGTAACCTGAACAAAGCCTCCCCTCTACGCCACAACTCTTGTTTGAAATCCTCCTCCTATGTCAAAATTCTTCACACGGTCTACGCCATGTCTTAAAGTCCAATAAATCCTATTCAAATATGGTTCAGAATCAAAGTTAAAAAATTTATACGACTACTAAAGGACAATTAACTAGAAATGTTAATAAAGTATAAAAAAAATATTTAGAAGGGTACGAAAAAAGGTTTAACAGCTAATATTTCTTAAACTATCTAAGGAGTTATCTCACGCACGGGGTATTAATTTTCCTATTATTATTTCATTCTTTTAATATAAGTTTAATCTTATTTCTAGAATAAATTATAAAAGTTATTTAAAAAAAATTATAAAATTAATTATAACTTCTTAAACGAATTCGCAAAAATGCATGAGGTTAAATCGCATAATATTGTTATGATAATAATTGGACCTCGAATGGGAATTAATTTTAAGTTGCGTGCCCCATAACACAACTCGAATCCCACTGGGTTAATAACCTGTTTATGGGACGTTAGTGACAACAAGTAAAAAATGTAACAGAACTGGTGTACCTACATGTACTAGGTGTTGTATCAGAAAACATATCTACCTAACTCATGATTTTCTAACACGACATTTCTTTACTCGGTTTTTTTTTGCTCCTTGTCGTGTAACAAAAGTCTGTGGGGTCAGATTGACTTGAAGTTTAGTGTGGATTATGTAATTTGGATGACAATACATGTAATATCAACAAAAAAAGTTTAATGAGCAAAATTTTTAACGCTCTTGGTACACGTCGGTGGACAGACCTACACGCCATTTGGGATCTGTTAGTTCGCGTCAGCTTGCATTCGGGAAGTCTACGTACACTCGAACCCTATGTTTAAAAAATTGGCAAAGTACGTGTCGGGCCACGCGCGATGTACTCGTAGGGTTCCGTACCAGCATCCGGTCAATGTTCTACCTAGTTATATAAAATTAATGGGTTGCTTTTCAACCAGTATACATTTTTGTAAACAACTTTTCGGGTAGTAACGCAAATCATAATAAATAAAGGTTTCACATTACAACAAAGTCCATAAGTGTTAAAAATATAAATTTTAAGTAACATTACACTTATCTAGCATAACAATTATTGTCATAATGGTCATATGGAATTATTTCTTTTTGTATAACGATCGAAATACATACTAAAATTTGATATAACGATTAGGAGCCATAATATTATTAGTTTACATTTATTCTGTTTTGAAAATAAACAGTTGCCTAGTATACGAGGGAGGAAAAAGACAGCGATTCTAACATTAATATTTGTATATACTAATATATACACGTTCATATAAATACACATGCAAAATTATCTCTAAGTTAACCGTGGACAGACAGACGGACGGAAGGATATGGCGAAACTATAAGTGGTGTTTGTTGGACTATAGAACCCTAAAAATCATACGTACTCGTTATTTTGCTATAATTGAGTCCAACATAAATAATAACGTACAAAAACTTGTTGAATAAAGTTCTGTTGTTGGAAGATCAACTGAAAACGACATCCCATCGATAGCATTTATTTTAAGTCCTGGGGCTCCCTTTTGGTACAGTCCAGCTGGTGTCTCGATGATAGGGAGCGAGCGAAGCGAGCGAGCAAGACGTTTCAGGGCAGAAGCGACTCGGATAGTTTAGATTCAGAAGGCTAAGGCGGGAGCGAAGCGCAGCGTAGCCTTCGATGTTAGGTTTTTTTTTGTAACAGCTCGCGCTACTCTAATAAAATTGTAGAAATTCGCAAGTGCATCATTTTAGGTATTTTGACCATTTGGTATTTCAAATGATGGTCTATAAAACTTAGATGTCATTGCTGTTGATATTTTAAACATTAGACATTTACTCCAATAGGTATTTTAAACTTAGGTAATTTGTAGGTAGGTGTTAGTTGCTTAGGTATTTAAAATCATTAGGTATTTTGAACGTAGGTTATTTAAAGTTAGTTATTTTAATTTTAGACCTTGCAATACGTACCCGATAAAGCTATGCTATCGCACATACTTCATACGCATCTAATAGTAAGTAGATGTCAATAAAATAATTGCGTCTCTTTCTTATGTTCACGGGTTGCAGTGACAGAGAGAGTGCGCGTGCGCCTGGTATGCGGCCTTGTGTCAAGCAAGGCCTGCGCCGGAGACAGCTGACTGCGAAGAGCGACGGCCGTTCAACGGTTAAATTTGTGGTATCCTCATTCCTGTAATATTGGGTACATTTTTAAATTAATTATTTACGAATTTAGAATAGAATAAACTTTATTGTTTAGCCGTGTTACATAGATGGTATTAAAATATTATTTTTTTAATTACGATTAAATTTAAATTTAATTTCATTTTAATTAAATTTCATATCATGCAGCCTTTTTAACTCATTAGGAAGCTGATTAAAAACTCGAATAGCACTAATAAATGTGCTTTTGCCATAAGTTTTATTTTTCACTAAAGGCAATGATAGATTTAAAATGAAGAACCTTTTTACTCAGCAGTGGGTGGATGTGGGCTGATTTGATTGATTGATTGATTCGATTTATGGCCAATTTTATACTTTAATATTGTGAGCAAGATAGGTAAAGTATGTGGATGAAATTACAATGCGTTATTTTTCATCAGTCATCACATAGTATTATAGCGCATTGAGAGTCAAAAAACACGATTAGTAAGAATTTTACATAGATTAGGGTTGGTTAGATCAATTTATCATAATCGTAATTTCCTAGCAGCAAAATTTCCAAAAGCACACAGACAATGTTTCGGTGTCGATAAAATTGGAGAAAAACACGATTGTGATAATTAGCTTTAGTAAACATAGTAAACAAAAAAACGAAAAACGCGAATGGGAATTACGCTACATATCGAAAATACAAACTGAGACATGGATGCACAGAAAAACCAGAAAAAGAGACCAGCGCTGGGAATCGAACCCAGGTCCTCAGCAAAAAACCAATCATAATTACGCTACAGATAAATAACGATTTTGGGAAAGTGATCTAACCAGCCTTCGAGCTTTCATCGATGTATTTAAATGTTAATATTTTTGGTATTTTTACCTATTTCAGTACAGGCCGAGTCACAAGCGGAATGCCACAATAATTCGTTGAACTCTTTTTGAACTAAAGAAGCTAAAAGCAAATCGGTAACTACATTAGTGAAAATAAGGCGTGATGTAATATTGTACAGAAAGTTTTCATGACATCATTCTATTTACAAGCTCGCGTGAGCGTTGTTACGAAGTCACAAATAGAATTCAAATAGCACTAACTGATGATAAAATACTTTTATGTTCCGTGTCTTCTGTAAATCCATCTTGCTCGCTAATCCTGCCGTGAAGCAACAGTGCTTGCACTGTTGTGTTTCGGCGTGGAGAGTAAGACAGCCGGTGAAATAACTGGCACTTGAGGTCATCCCAGGCCTCTATTGGCAACGCATCTGCAATACCCCTGGTGTTGCAGATGTTTATGGGCGGTGGTGACCTCTTACCATCAGGAGACCCACTTGCTCGTTTGCCATTCAGTCAAATAAAAAAAAAAAAATAGTTTTTACATTACATCATCTGATTATTGTTGGTTCTTATTTAAATTTTAGAAAAAAAAACGTTTTTTTTTACATTACTCTGACCTAAATGTAGATTTAAACGTCATTAGTAACCATTAAACAACAAATTTTTGCATGTTTATCATTTATTTATTTATAACAGTTTACATTTTAGGCTTACAGTACAACACCAAAGCGTCTAGAATGCTAAAGATAATAAGGGCCTGTTTCACCATCCATTGATTAGTGTTAACTGACGGTTAAATGTGTTGCCGTCTCTATTTGTTTTGTTCGAATAGACGGAGACTGCATCACATGGAACCGTCAGTTAACACTAATCAATGGATGGTGAAACAGCCCCTTAATCTTACTCAGGTGTTATGATAAAAAAAACGAATTATTTCGGTGATCTCGGAAACAGCTTTAATGATTTCTACGAAATTTGCTATGAGGGGGTTTTCGGGGCAAACAATTATCTAGTTTAGTCACAGAATAGATAAATACTATTATTACAGGGGCTGTTCCACCATCCATTGATTATTATACTTAGTGTGTTAACACGACAGACAGACAGTATTTGTTTTGTTCGAATAGACGGAGACGGCATCACATTTAACCGTCCGTTAACGCTAATCAGTGGATGGTTAAACAGCCCCTTAGTCTTTTCTTTGGAAAACGTGTAACGTGTTTCTGAATTTTCGCCAGAGAGTAGCTCGGTCACCCAGGTACTGATTAAAATAATATGCACATAAGTAGGTACTTACTACGTTTTGCCATTGCACAAATTAAGTTTAGGTAGGTAACTAGCCGCAGACAAGAACAAAGATCGAACCAGTAGTGTAGTGAGATGTAGGTGGAGGCACAGAATAAGTAATGAGGAGGTACTAACGGTACACGGTTATTTACACTAAGTGTATTTGTAAAGGGATGAAATCAAAGGTATTTAATCCCGGTCTATATCCCGTAGCAAATATAATCTAGGTGTACTATAGCTCACATAAAGATTTTCGATGTACCTATTTTCATAATAATCTTAATAATTGTTGTTGTTATTAATAATTTTCATTTTCTACGCAAAAATTATGGAGTCGGATAAGCTTCACGAGTACCTAATAAACCGATTTCAAGTAGATAAGGCACGCTCGTTAACTCGAGTTGACATTTTTGAGAAGAAAACTTTCGATTAAAAACATAATAACTTAGCAAACTGCTGACAGATTCGGTACCAAGTTTAAATTAAACGAGATTATCAAGTTTTGGAAGTTATTGAAAAGCCTTCAAGATAAACGGATTAAGTTTCCGATAAGTATTCACCTGCAGAAAATGTTTAGAAGGAAACTCTGAACTATATCGGTATATGTAGATATTCGCAACGTATGTATTATATTAAGTTAAAATCAGCAGTTTTTAGTGATCCATTATTAATTATAATAGACATATAGTATTTTCTGTGGATTAAATCTTGTGATTGTCATTAATGCGCTGACAAATCGGGTGTGGTTAATGTACAACCCCATGTCTGTCGAACCGAAATGAACGACAATAATTTACTACCTGATAATAATTCAAAACTTTATAATTATAATTAGTCCCTTATATAAATCACATTATTATTACTTACAATCTTATATCAATGTTAATTACTTAATTAAAATAGAACAGCATTTTAAAATAAATTTGGCATATTATTATCGCATTCAAAAGTTGTATTTGTGACAGTTGGGCCTGTGTGGCAGAAAATTAAAAAAATGCTGTTTTGTTATCATCAGTAACGCATATTATACTTTGTAATCAATTAGCTAAAAACTGTTAGTTTGATATTAATAAACAAATAAACAAATCTTCGATTTTATTTATTTGTATAACTTTGAGACCGCGTGGACTGGATAACTTTGAGAACCGCTGTTCTGAGTAAAGAAAGCTGAAATCTTAGCCCAGCGAGTAACCCTATACGGCTAATGAGTCCGTGAAGCATCCGGCATCCTCATTGTACCAGGTTGGCTCTCGTGAGCAACGAGGTTGCTCGTTGACACTACTACTATCACTAAACACTAATTGTGAGACGAGATTATGAAATTTCAATCGAAAATATCTACATTATTTATAGGGAATACGTATGGATCAAAAACTTTCTCTTAAATAAATTTAACGTGATAATAACGTAAAACTAAAACTCATCAAAAAACTAAAAAAAAACTGCATATTCCCTATTATTATCAACGCAGAACTATACTACCTACTAAGAGGAATAGAAATGTCGCAAGAGCTAAAAATGCGACCGCGTTTATGGCGAAAATGACATTTTGGGTTGTTTTAAGTACCTAGGTACCCAAAGAGTGACAAACGGAACCTTATTACTGTCGCTACATTGTGCGTTTGCCCGTTTGTCCGTTTTTCACGCCTGTCCATCTGCCAGAGCTGGATATCAAGTATAATAAAATTTATTAACAATGTGTATTTCTATTGCCGCTACAATAACAAATAATAAAATTAAAATAAAGTACAAAAAAAATTGCAACCTGTAGGTGAATGGAAATTCACAAGTTAAAATTTAAAATTAAGTAAGTATCTACCCCGTAGATGTACAGTACAGTACAGACCACAAAGTAGGTACAGACCAAATGAAATGACTAAACGGAAATTGTATTTTAAAGCGTCGCTCCCAGATTAATCTAGAAATCAATGTTCAAACGAAATTATTATTTAGAATGAATTCTTACTCAATTCGGTCTTAACTTTTTCTTTTAGGCTTATAAAATTGGTACCTTAAAGTGATATTTTATAAAAAAGTTTAACGTAGCTAAATTAAGTCTAGTCAACTAAACGGCTGACCCTGACAATAATTAACGACATAAACGTGCCATAACTTTTGCGTTAATTTAAATTTTATTGCCATTCAGTCGTATTTGCTTATTATTTATTGTAGGTATCTAATAGCTCTAAGAGAATTTTGGATATATTATTAAAATCTTTTGAACTTGATTGGATAAGGTATAGTATAATTAATCGTGAGTCGTAATAAGTTGATTAATAATAAGCGATTCAAATCACTATAATAAAGTTAAAAGAGTTGTTATCAATTGTCGTATTGATTTTTATGGCTTTCCTACAAGGAATTATACAAAAACCTACTTCAAGTTAAAAGACGATTTAAAATCGTGTATTTTTGTAGTTGAGATTATTTCAAAATTTAATGGACGATTTCGTAGTCTTTAAACATGGCGTGGTCGCAATGACAGTAGGGCTACTACGAAACTCTAAACTCGCAGTTCGTGTCGCGCGGTCTCTCTCGCTCTCGTATTAAATAGTATAAGTGTCAGAGGGACCGCACGACGCGAACTTCGAGTTTACAGTTTCGTAGTAGCACTGCTGCTTAGACTAGTGCAGTGTTTTTCAATCTGGGGGTCGCGGATGCCCCTTAAGGGGGTCGCAGTATCTTTAAAATATCACCGTTATTGTGAATGATTAACTGTAAGTGGACGTAAGCAGGAGGTCGCCAAATATTTTTCAAACCAAGGAGGGCCGCGTCCTGAAAAAGTTTGGAGAACACTGGACTAGTGGGTATATAATTTTTATCAATGCAGTAATTAAAATAAATATATATTTTTTTGATTTTCTGAGCACTTTTAAAATATTCCCTTATTAATTGTGCGAAGTAGTTATAGGACTGTTTTCCCTATTGGGGAGACCTTGGTCATATCTGCTTTTCGTCGTTGGCTCGGTCAAGGTCAGCTTGAAGTAAACGATTAAGTAACTGAAACGAGTGGTAAGCATGCACGTATTATTTTAGGTCGCTATTAAAAATGTATTCCTTCCAACATTCATATTTTACCGTTTTGGTCTAAGTATCTATATAATTTATTATACTTACTAGTAGGTAGGTGTACGAGTTAGTTATAATAAAAGTAAACCTTAAAAAGTGGATTTAAGACATTAAAAAGCCCCTAAGGGGCTGTTTCACCATCCATTGATTAACGGTAACTGACGGTTAAATGTGATGCCGTCTCCGTCTATTCGAACAAAACAAATAGAGACGGCATCACACCTAACCGCTAGTTAACACTAATCAATGGTTGGTGAAACAGCCCCTTAGTATGCACTTCATTATATTTTTATAGTTTAGGTGTAGCCTCCCACCAAACAACAAAAATTGACATCGATATTAATTTTTTTATGTCTCATAGATAAAGTTGAGTTATTTTTTTTGTAAATTTGAATACTACAGAGAAAATGACTCTTTATTCGTCTTTCAAAAGATTTAAATTCTATTGCTAACAATGTACTAGTATTATCACTTTGAACCCCAGGAGGGTAGAGTAAAACTGTTTTTCGGGTGAAATACGACTTTTTAGATTTGTCCTTAACAAACATAAGTACAATGCTAGTTAAGCACACCTACGTCCCACTTCCCAGTAATATTATAAATGCGAAGGTTTGTAACACTGTTTGCGTCCAGGGGAAGGACATAGGATAGTTTTATCCCGGAAATAACTGTTTTAAGAAAACTTGGACGATGATTGAATTTTCATGATCTGTCAAAAGCATTATTGAATGATTTCACTGTGTTTATTGTTATAAAGTTACCCACTCACTTGTTACCGTAGTACCGCCTATTGTTACACCTTTTGACAGACACTTGTCCTTTTTATCTACAAGCCATAAAACTAACGCTTATTCTCATTAAACTTTTTACCGCCATCTATTATCTTATCTTCAAACACAAAAATGTACCACAAAGCGCCATCTAGCCCAATGCCGTCTAACTTATACCTTTGTAAAGTAAGCAAGCAAGAGTTCAACGTTTTGTGAAGCAGTTGCGCTAGCAATTCTTTTAGTTCAGTAAAGATGGCACTAGTAGTCTCAAATCAAATCCTCGAAACATGTCACGGAAAAAAGGAAATGAATAACTTTTTCTCATATTTTTTTTCTCATTGAAAATTATATTTTTCTTACTGTTACTATTATTTAGCAAGTATCCGCAAACAAGTTAAGTACCTAACTACCTAAAATATTAAATTCATCTGAAACAGGATTCTTGTCTAATTTTACTTGCAATTTTTTCCCATGAAACTACCGTGAGACTCACTCATATTTAATGAAATTGTAACGGATAACTCATGTCTTAAATCGAGTTTAGCTCGACCTGTTTCGGGCTATTTCGTAGCCCTTCTTCAAGGGAGCACGCGACTCGGCGGCTGCCGCAACACGCGCACTACGCGCCACCGATGTCGAGCTACGATTTAAGACGTGAGTTATCCGTTACAATATAATTTAATATGATTTTTTTCCCTTCATTAAAAATAAGGCCAATACAATGATTCAACTATGCGACATTTTCCAAAGAGTTAAGAAAAATACCAGCAATTTCTCGCGTCATTGGCATTCGTTCCGGCTGAGTCTAGGCGTTCGTAGACTACGTTCTTGGCCATTTATCACGTCAGAAGGCGCGAAAAAAACTCACGAGCTTACTGACCCGGGACTTTTCCATTTACGGAGTGTTCTCGCTTATCTTGTCCATGTAATACCTCCCCTCAACCTCATTTCACTCGAAGCCGGCGGCGACACTCGACAGAGACGTAACTAAAGATAAAATAAAGCATTACGTGTCATAATTCTGAAGATATCCTATTTATGCTGGAATGGGAGATCCCGTGTGGTCGGCATAAATAATTTAAAGCTATCTTAGGCCTAAAACATATACCACTGACAAATAACAGACATAAAATTAAGTACTTACCTACTTTGAGACGCAAAAGTTTTTTTTAACCCCCGACGCAAATAGAGGAGTGTTATCTTAGTTTAGTTTCTTATTTAGTTTGACGACCGGATGGCCGGTTAGAGAACCTGACTACGAAGCTTAAGGTCCCGGGTTCGATCCCCGGCCGGGGCAGATGATGTTTGTATGAATAATACGAATGTTTGCTCTCGGGTCTTGGACGTTTAATATGTTTTTAAGTAGGTATGTTTTTATCTATATTAGTATGTTTACCCGCTGTCTAGTATTCATTAGTACAAAATGATTTATTATTATTATTATTACTATAAATTTGACGCCGATGTCTCTCTATCCCTTGAAAGCAAATTTCCTTGCGGTGGTTCTTAGCTATGTTTCATTAAAATCGGTTCAACCATTTTTGAGTCATTTAACTTTGAAATGACAATGTCGGGGATTTTTCAACTTTTCTAAGTTGGTTTGGCTATTTGTTTTTTGGTCAAGTCGGGGAGAATAAATAAGTATAAATGTTTTTTTTCTACTCCTGTAATTTTATTTCACAACAATTAAAGGTCCACGAACACGAATACAATGATAATACCTGTCTGGAAAAAAGTCTATGACTCTATGGCTCATAACAGCACACTTATGGATGCTTTTAAATTGCTTTGAAATTCATAATAATACAGTTCAAAAACCTTTTCAAGAATATTTTTAAAAATTTCAAGAATACGGCCGAGTCGATCTACTGCCTTGTTACGTATATTGTGCTAAGGTGCTCTGTGTGCCAGAAGACTACTTTTTATCCTAGGATAATGAATAGTTCCTCTGGGAGAGCGATAAGAGGGCTACGAGGACAAAAGTCGCGAAGCAGGTAGGTATACAGCCCAGGTCATAAATGTGCACCCAGCCAACCCAGCCATAGAGCAATGCATAAAATAAAACATACCCATATTATTAAATGTGTAGCTACAGTGCCTTCATGAATTTATGATTTTCATTGTACCATATTTCCAAATCGATGCCGACTCTACAACTTTATTTTTTAGGTATACCTAGTTATATAGGTAAATTTCTAAAAAACAAAGGTTTTTTTATAAGCTTTTATTTTTTTTAGGCTGTGGTTCAAAATGTTCCAGTGTCTATACCTAGAGGTCTGTAGTAAAATATTGCAAGTCAAATTCCCAAATCTTGTGCTCAGATCCATCTAAATTTTGTTAGGAAAATCTCTAGGTAATAATATAAAATTCTCGGGTCAAAAATGTTTGTGACCAAACTCCTTGGAAACGACTTTTATGATATATTTTTTTGTGTATATTTGATAGGTCTGAGAATAGGATGTAAACTACCCATAATTCTACGCGGACGGTGTCGCGGGCAACAGCTAGTTTTATATACATAAATTAAATGACAATGAAACTGCAGTCAAGAAAAAAAGCTTAAATTTTTTTCAAAGAATAAATTATTTTTAACTTTAGTTTAAACAGAAGCGGAGAAGCAAGGTAAAAAATAAAATATCATAGTTCATATTTTATCTAGTCTTCCGCAAAATAGCGCCTGATATAATCGATTAGTTAGGTAATCCAATTTCCTGATACTTAGGTACGTACAGCTGCTACACAATGTCTTTAGCGTCCTACATCTACATCTAGATCGAATCGTTGACCAGCACTTCTAGACTTTCTCGTTTTTCTTTTATATTGATGTTTTCGAGGCAGGGGATATCACATGCGGGTTGAAGCTGTCTCAGCATGCAAGTCGACGTTCCAATTCCGACCGGGACCCCGCTCTTTGTAATGTGACGTTGGACATTTAACTTCCTAGCGTATGTCTTTTAAAAAGATCTGCATCTGCATTAAATGCTTCGTGTTTTCGATTTAGAATAAACTACTTTAAATGCAGGACTAGCATTGAGATCTTCTTTATTTCTTGGCGTAGAAAATCATCCTATCCTACTTATATTAACCCTTTATAAGGCAGAGACGATTTAGCGACCACATGCATTGATTTGGAAATTCTACCTTATTCTTTTATTAATAAGTTACAATATTCATTGTAATTATTGAAAATACAACTAGCTTTAAAAACTTCCTTTGCTAGGTATGTATTCGATAGCTGCTTTTGATTCTGTGATAGTATGTTCCAATAAATGGGGCCTTATAAAGGGTTAAAAATGAGAAAGCTTAAGAAGGTGTTTCTTACATTGTCTGTATATGTACAATTGAACAAATTGAATCATGACCTAGGGTGGTACCTCTTAATAATTAATTTCACTATGATTTCCTTGACAAAAGTATGAGATGTCAACATGACATTAGTACCTAACACAAAGGTCCACCCTAGGTCATGATTCAATTTGTTCGACTGTACGTCTAAACCTAGGATAGTTTTTATCCTGGAAAACTGCATAATTCTCAATTCAATTGGTAGGTCAAATAGGTTGTTGACGCATGCGAAGTTGCGGGTACAGGCTAGTTAATAAATAAAAATAGGTAGGTACAAGAATTGTTATTTGAAAGATGTTGTTGTCCTATGGTATCCCAGGGGTACAAAGGGCCTTCGTGAGACGTCGCCATCCGAAAGATACTTGATAATAATTGCTCAAGTGAAGCTATAGGTTGGTTTAATGGTAACTACTCATACGTACATACTCGTAAACTGGAACACGTTCCAAATCTTCAGCCACATGCATTGTACTCGTAAGTTATCGAAATTCGTATACTAGGTATGCATAAACGAAATCCAATTACTGAGTGAACGCTAGTCTGCTGAAGCTGCTAATGGAAATACCACACGTATCGGAAAGGAAAGGATGCCAAATAAATATGTATTAAATATTACGTGCATCGTATGTCACGGTCATATTTTATGGAGTCACGTCTCCGTGGTGCACGTGCGTGCTTGCTGGCCAGGATGCTGGAATAAAACTTGCCGAGGATCGTCAAGGCGGATACGTATCTCAATAACAGATATATTTACATGTACTCATAGGAAGAACTACTACTACTTATTTGCTGATTTATAAGAACACAGTTTGTGTGCGCGTGTTGCAGCCGCCGCTGAGTCGCGTTGCTCCAAAGACGAAGGGCTACGGATTAGCCCGAAACATGTCGAGCTAAACTCGATTTAAGACGTGAGTTATCCGGGTCAATATATTTAATATGAGTGAGTCTCACGGTAGTTTCATGTTCAAGAGAACCTAGTTGACAATTTTTTTTTAATACCAGCTTTTACTGACGGAGCTAGTATACCTTGATTTGTATTGAAGTATAGAGGAAATTATTAAACTGTAATGTCATACAATTTTTAGCGACTGCTGCTCTCTGTTTGTGCAGCTCAACATCAAGCAGGATATCGGAATAGGGCAAGCATATTATAATCAGTATCTAAATGTTTGGTAGTTGCGTGTCAGAGTAAGGCGTCTGGTGAGCAATTTCCAGATGAAGTTGGGCATGCTGCCGAGACAGGCTCGGCAGTATACTTATGAGCATTCTCCACCTCCATATTTTCATCAAAAACAACGAGGTAATCTGTATTATACAGTTCCATTATCTTTACTAAATTGGCTACTCATCCATTGCTTTCGCTTGATCTCAAGCTTCTCTGGCTGAAAAAGAACATGTAATTATTTTCTGCTCAAAATCTACTGTATATGCAAAAGTTTCCACGCCAATTATTCTCAAACCGCAAACAATTTACATTTTAGGCACACGAAAATTCTCAAGGAAATTATGTACAGTGTCACTTTGCGTAAGATTTCAGAGGATGAAAATTCAGATAAGCACCTCAGAATCCTTTCGTGCGTGTACTCGTGCTGCCTCGCCGAGGATCGGGCAGACGAGCGTGAACGATATATTTCATTTGCCCGCGGACAGTAAAGCTTGTACTGATCCTTTTTATGAGCTACTGAGCTACCTCGAAGCGTGAACAGTGACGGCACTTGCTCACCCGTCATTAAATGTATGTCCCGCAAATGTTTGTGGCCTGTCGAGGAAGAAAGAAGTGGCGTAATAATAATCAATGTTACTTAAATCCCACAAAGTGCACTTGGCGACCGCGTTTTTCTGTGTTTGTAAAATTTAAAGAGGATGATTTCCTAAAAATGAGACCTAGTTAAGTAGATGATTAAAGCGCCCCCAAAACGCCTGTGTACCTACCAACAGCAAATTTCATTCAAAACCTGAGAGCAATTTTAATTCGTAGAAGATGTTTAGGTAGAGTTATTCACGATGACGCGTGCTGTGGTTCTTATTAGAATGTCATTAATGGCTAATTTTGACAAAATCAATCAATCAATCATCTTCGTGGATGGCACTAGGTACTTATAGATATTTAAACTCCTCCTTCAAAAGTTTGTTCTCTAGTTCTACTTCTACGTACCTACGTATTATTTAAGCGAAGCAAAACTTCATGTCTGTGATTATAATACAATTTTAACCACCTAAACAAAGCAGCCTAGTTATTAACTAAACATCACGAACGAACTGTTTCAAGGCAATGAAGTAGAACTGCGATTGCAAACACATCGTGCAACAATTGATTTCTTCAAGAAATTTAAATATGCACCAAATCATTTCAACTACTAAATTTACTGCAGGTAATTAATTAACGTTTTTTTATTATTATCTCATAACATAAGCCTTGGTAGTTGATACTAAACCTAAAGTACTAGTATAGTTTACAATTCGCAGTGAGGTAATTCATTAGGCATAATATGATGTTTTGTCAGAATAACCTATCTATCAATGTCTTCTCTCTAGCAAATCGTTCGTGCCCCGAAAGCCCCGGGGTATATTTATTTGATTGATTTTTAGGTAATTTTATGTATATTAATAATTATTAAATACAATATAGAATCTTTTTTTGTTTGTGGCTCTTGACACATGATTGCCTTGGTGTTAGACAAAGATTTTACTTTATACACTAAAGCATAAATAAATAAATAACTAAAGCATAAAAAGACATTTATGTCGCCTACATCCGGCATAAAAACGAAGTTTACGAGCATGAGAAGTAAAAAATATTTTTCACCTCAGCACCTCAAACAGGCATGTTTTGCTATGAGAAATCAGTGAGCAAAATCGCATTTTGCTCACTCCGTGAGACAAAGTAACTTTTTTTTTTTTTTTTAATTCTGAGTACAGTGTTGGGTCTACTCACTGAATTTCAAATATTTGAACTTTACTTTGATCTGTCGTTTCACTACAACACGAAAAAAGCGAGAGATAGGATCAAATGTGTTGATTACAATAATAAAGTATGCAACCTCGTTACACGAAAGCCGCTTCTCTTGTTTTTTTTTTTATAAAATAATTCCGTATACTGACTCTACAGTTGGAATAAATATTTGTTAAATTGAATGAATTTTTAACAAGTCTATTTATGTTTATGTAATAGAAATCTTAATAAAATTCATATTTAAAGGTTTAATACCATTTATAATAATTTTTAAACGTTTATTGTTCAACCTTTTTAATGACCCCAAGATGAGGCTGTTTGCAGTATTAAATAATAAGTGTGACATCATACCTAGCACAAGAAGTATGAGATTTGTATTGTATCTACTGGACACTTTTTTATGGTTTTAAATGTGATTATTATATTTGTTTCTTAATAATTGAATTATATTTAAAAAAATGAATTTGTTTTGTAAACAGCGTATATTATTATGTGGTTTTATTATTAAGTTACATTTAAATGATGTTCTCGCTGCTGAGGTGAAAAATTGTATGTGTCACACGAGACCAAAGTTTTTTTGCATCTCGTGTATTTGAATCCCTTGCTGCTCTTACGATTCTAACCTAGAATCACTCGCTGACGCTCGTGATTCAATTATAGAATCCTTCACTTACTCGGGATTCAAAATCAACACTCGCAACAAAAAACAACTTTGCTCTCTTGTTGCACAAATAACTATTTTAGCACCAGCTTTTTTTACTGACGTACTTGCATTATCATCCAACCTACACATGATGTGTATCTACCAAATTTCAAGTTCATCCGACCACTAAGACAAAAAACATATAAAAGTCTTAAAATATTACTCACTGAGTCACTACTCCTTTAAATATTCAACGCCCGATCAAAATAAAACATCATTCATGTACTTTACCCAACCAAAAATTCTTTCTACAAATCATAATATCTCTTTTACAGAGAGCGGATGTAATTTTCCGCACCAGGAGCCTCTAAACCAATACAGAACAGGATATAAACCTTCTTACTGGGGATAAACTTACCTAAACTAATGCTTCAGATCTGCCTCACTAAGCTTTAGCTACTTTAAGCTTTAGAAGACGCGCCCACGATATACTTCTAACATCAACGGAAACTGACATTGAAAATGGAAAAGTTGTTGCTTAGAATGCATAAAATACGCCAGAGTTAAAGCCTCTTTTAACCAACTTCCAAAAAAAGGAAGTTATGATATCAATTCACAAGATTTTTTCGTTACTTCAGAGCTCCGCCATTTATGAACCGATTTTAGCATTTTTTATGAATAAATCCTAGGAAAATCGAGACAATTCTTCAAATATTGTACGAACACCTATGGTTTATTGAGTATATTTACTTAGTAGTAACACGCGCATAATGCTCTTGGAAATCACTATTTGGTGAAGTGGAATTGATGACCACATGTTGGCATTTGGAATTATTCAATAACAAGAATTTGACGGGTTGAGATTCGATTACTTTAACATAGTTGCTAAGCAATTTATGATCGTCATAATGCATAGTGGTAAAGTGGAACTGATATTGAAGCACCGGAAGGACTTCTCAATAATTAACGTCTCTGCAAAAGAACTGAGCCGACAATAACCATGATAATAATTTTCTAGTAGTTTGAAGTCTGTGCCTCAGCACGAGCCAGCAGAAGTGGAATTGGGCTACTATCGCTCCTTCTGGCTCTTTGGATAGAACCAAGTCTCAGCTACCAAGTGACAAATAATTAAAACCCTCTCGGTCTCATTTGTCAGTAGCTGCATTTATATGACGCGGCAGCGGCGGTTCCTAAGTCTATGATTAATATAAGTAAGTACATAAAACATGAAAAACTTTGCATCTCTCTTGACATTATTTAATATGTCTGCAGAATAGTGATAATAATAAAAAAATATTGCACACTTCCATTAACTGCGCAAGCAGACTTTAGCCAGCCCCAGAAACCTCTCGTAAGAATAATCCTTTCCATTAATTGGGCCGCTGACCACTTGTAGTAGGTACTAGTACCAACTAGAAAACCTCTTCTTTTCCAAATCCGATTAAGTGGGCATAAATGGCAAACAAGTGGCCGGGGTTCTTCTTGGAAATATCCGTCAGATGTTTGTTACGGCAACACAATCGCCAGATTATGACCTCACAGCTACAAAGGCTCGATCTCAAACCGTAATAAAAACCAAAAAAAAAACCTATATCACCATTAACTGTACAGAAGATCAGCCTCCTGAGTGAGTTAAAATATTATCATCTAATGGATAAGAAACGATTGCGCAATCAGTCAGTTCCCCTTTATATTATTATTATTTTTACTTAGCTTGTAGTATGCCCCACTGTTGGGCCAAAGCCTCCCCTTTTTGCTTCCACTCGTCCTTACTTTTGGCCAAATCATATCTTTATATTATAAATAAAGTATTATTTTTTTAGTGTAAGTATTCTGTGGAAGATTGAATTAATTATTACTTGGTAATATGTAAAGTCAAGTTTGACCAAAATTTCTCGTACCAAACAAAAACTTTTACTTAGACATGCTTATGCTGTCTTTTACCACAGCTTAAGTTTCTACGGGTACGTAAAGTACTATTACTTTGGCACGTGGCATTAGTCTGTACAGTGCTACCAACCGGCGACCTTCAGGTCCTAGCTTATTACACTTTAACAAGTGCACTCTAACTTCGAAGTTCTCTTAATGTGAAAGTGTTAAAGTTACAGACGTGCATCTCTTATAAGATACTTGGATATCGCTTAATACAGCATGAATGTCCGTCTATAATTTTTTTACACACAGCCAACATTTTTTTTTCTTCCTTTGGAAAAGAGAAATTTAGAAAAGTATGGCGATAACATTTTTTCACTTCCTATGCTCATAAAATGTTACTTTAGTCTCTGCATATCGCGACTAAAGCTCCTTTTTATTCTCTAGCGATTAAAGTGTTTTTTTTTAATTTACGTTGGAAAACCCTAAACAGCCAACACGGTGTTTGTGAATGGAGGATGGCGTGGAAATAACCTCAAAATAAAAACTGTGCAAATAAAAAAAAACACGATTTAATTTCGTGAAACACAATTAATGATTACGAATATGAATCTATTCAATTATTAAGGATTAATTCATTTTATTATATATAGTCCAATAAGTTTCCAATTTTGAAACTATTGGCTTAATAAACACTAAACACTAGTCACTTCATAAACAATAAAAAAAAAGAAATAACCGCGCAACCAACTTTTTTTTGCTATTTGAATTTTGAACAGATGGCCTGCCCATTAGTCGAGCGTACGTTTTTAAAAAGTAATATTGTAATTTTGAACAGAACATTGTTTTTATTTCCTCGCATTCAAAGTGAAAAGTAGAGTGGCTAAACAACCATAATGCCACTCGAACTATATCCATAAAGCATCTCGTGTCATTATGGCTTATTTTAGTCCCTTGTTGAACAATCTACTATTATTGATGGATACAGATTTTATCATATGTATTGAATTTATATCTATATCCATTTCGTTTTGGAGAGCTTAAGCAATTTTATTTTATTACTAATAATATTTATGACTTTTTTTTTCAAAGTTGCCCTGTAGCTAGTTGTGCACGGAGAAAATCAACGTCGGTTACAAAAGGTTGGTTCGTACGAGATATAATTTTATGTAAAGTGGTGATTTGAAGCGGTCCAAATTTCTAACCTTGCTCATTCGATGGGGTAAGTATATAAACATGGGATCACTTTGTTGTGGCGAATGAGCGGCTCCGCTGAGGGATGGGTAAATATGACCGTCGTTTGCCGAATACTGTATTAAACGACCATGATTTGTTGTTGACCTTTTCTAAATGTTAACAATTTGTTTCTGTATAGAAACCGACATAATCAAGAAAATAACAAACTATAATGGGAGCATTTTCCAGCGTCTTTACATGCTTACGCCTCTAGTAAAAATAAAAGCAACTTCGAAAACCGGCCAAGTGTGAGTTGGACTCGCGCACGAAGGGTTCCGTACCATCTTTACAACATTCAGCAGATCTATATTAGCAAAAAATGGCATAAAATCACGTTTGTTGTATGGGAGCCCCCCCTTAAATATTTATTTTATTCTGTTTTTGTTTTTAGTATTATATCACGCCTGTATTCCCAAATGCGTAGGCAGAGCACACGAAACGTTACCGCTTCGGAGCCACTTTTAGCAATTTTAGGTTTTAAGTTTGACAAAAACGGTACAATAGTGACAGGTTATCGTGGCCACAGTTATACATAATCTAAAAAATATTATCTTACATAGTAAAATTAATAATAATTAATAGGAATCAATAAAATATGGGAAGTAGGACCTAGTGTACAGTCCATCAAGATTCCTACCACCATCCTCAGATAACGCACTTGCTCGTTTGCCACTTGCCACTTTCCCCATCAAAAGCTACTATGTTTCGACAATAATGAGAGTAAAGTATTTCAAGCCTCTCGTAAGTGGGTTGGTTTTAAATTGATAAAATTTTCTTGCCAAATACCAGCAAGTAACAATAAAAATGTGTTTTCAAATAGCACAGGTATTTCTATTTGTAACAAACGCAAGTAGATTGAATCGGGTTGTTTCTAAGCAAGTCATGAATTTGACATAACCATCGTGCGCTACCTCGAAAGCTTATACCGATAAAAAAGCAGTGAAAGCCCGGGAAAGAGTCACTTCGGTTCGCATCATTCAGACTACACCAGGCTTCTATCGCGGCTCCGTGGATATTATGTACAAAATATACATCGTAGCTGCGGAATACTGAACGGCGCTTCGGTTCTCAAAGTGCTATTGCGCGGTATCAATCGCGCTACATAATCCAACTCACCTTTATGTGACTTTCATTCTTAGGGTCCTGATAGAACCTTATAGCTCTCGCTCATCTGTAAGTCTTTTGAACCAAAGCAGAAATTTTCAGTTAGCATATTATGCCCGCTATTATTATTACTAACTATCCAACTGGGGGCGACATTCGGCATCCTCTGGCTACCTCTGCTGAAAATTATGATAAGGGGTCACGGGAGGGTATGGATGAATTCTTTCGCCGATTTCTCGGTTATATTGTATAAATGCCTATTAATATTCATACACGTTTAAATTTGTAATAAAATTAACTAAGTATAGAATGGTTACAGGTGTAATAAACAAGTTTTTTTTTGTTTTGTTCTTGATAAAGGCAATTGTGTGAAACCCTTGATTCTTGAATTGCATTTTTAGTTAAAACTAACCTGTGCCTGCTGGTCTGCGTCCGTTGAAGACTGTAAAATAAGCAAGAGCTACGAGATACTGTACGTAAATCTAAAAAATCCTTCTAGGTAACTGCACTTTTAGGACTCCCAAGCAATAAATCTTCAAATTTCATGTATCCTGATCTAGTGGTTCAGGTTATCCGTTAATTGTCTGCTAGTTTGTTTGTAGTTTTTAGTAATACTTGCTTATGTCCATGGCTTTGGTTACCTAAAAATCCCTTCTTTGTACACCACTTTGATAATCATAGTAGTTTATCCGTGAAAACTAGCTTTAGTAATTTCGGCAGTGCGTCGTCAGTCGAACAGTCAGTCAGTCAGCCAGTTAAATTTATTATTATTATTAATATAAAAAGTAGATATAAATGGTAGGTAGAAATAACAGTCAATAATATGCCAAAATTATTTACCCTCTGAAAAACATTATTACTACGTAAATAATGGACCTATCTTATTTGTAAGCTGATATTGGCTTTTGCTGTTTAGAAATTCGTTTCAGATTGGGGTAAACTTTTATCCCTTAGCTAGTAAAATGAAATAACTTTCCAAACTTCAGATATAATATTACTATGTACCTATAAAACTCCGGGAGAGAGGATGAAATTAAACTTGAACTTAACATTTTTTACAAAATATTTTACGAAAGTATTCCAATAAACCGATAAAAAGTTTCACCAAATTTTTATTTTCGGCAGAATGTTGGAATTGTTTTGGCGTATAAAAATGACGCCGAAATTAACTCTAGAAAAGCATAAGAGGATAAGTGACCCAATGGCAATTGTTCTTTTAATTGGCTCAGGGCCCTCAATTTTATCAAAGCTAGCTTTCAGCTGCAAATATCAAGTACGGTTTTCCGGCTCGCGGTCGACTTTACGTACCTTCCAACCTCATTTGCTTTTGATGGGGTAGAGCACGGTGTAATGAATAACCAAATTAATCAAAGACTTAATTAGGAAAAAGGCCATAATTTGCCCTGTAAATCACTCCTAATCGCTTTCCTGCACCTACTTGCAAGCCTTGCGTACTTAAACACTAAAACTTTTTTAGTGTGTTCCGAAGAAAATCTCAAGTTGTTAGTTAAATTCAAATTGGAAAACTTTTTAAATTTATGTGCACAGTTTTAAGGCAGCCATTATGTCTCCGCCTGCTCGTTACACGTGTTCAAAGGAAGTTCCTTTACCGCGAGACAGTGAATGTGAATAAAACCCTTAGTGAAATGGAAGAGGAATCGTTTAAAAACGCAACTGTGCGATACTTAGTTGCCTTTTTTTTCGACTGGATGCCAAACGAGCTTGTGGGTCTCCTGATGGTAAGAGATCACCATAGCTCATAGACACCTGCAATACCAGGGGTTGCCAACCTAGAGGCCTAAGATGGGATACCTCAAGTGCCAGTAATTTCACCGGCTGTCTTACTCCTCACGCCAAAACACAACAGTGCAAGCACTGCTGCTTCACGGCAGGATTAGCGAGCAAGATGGTGGTAGCAATCCGGGCGGATCTTGCACAAGGTCCTACCACCTACTACTACCACCTGTAGCTGAGGGATAATCGTACCTTATCCGTCACAAATTTGGGGGAATAATAAGTAAGGTGCTCGAATTAAAGTATTTATTCACAGCATAAGTCTAGATGAATGGAAAATATTCAAAATAAAACTGAAATGCTATTACTCAATATAAAACATTTTTTTTATTTCAAAATACTTAGAGTGGGAGGTTAATGAAAAAATCTATCATCTTTTATATTTAAGTTAATAAGATTTGAGGCCCGAGGTTAAGGTGGATTACATTTTAGACAACTCAAACCAGGAATCCAGCCCCTTTCTCTAGAACACACACGATCATGTCACGGAAAACAAAATTAACTTCCAAATAAGGGTCGTGTTGTGATATAAATTTAAACATTGAATTTGACCTGACTTTATTGATCTTTAGTGATGAGTGTATTATATTTGATTTGATAAATTCCCTTTCTACCAGTTGTTAATGAAATGACTTACATGATAGACGATCAATAGATAGATCGACTAGGTATTGTAAAATTTCAAATTGATCAATTGCAAACCCAAACAACACAATTTCAAACATAAGAAGTCAACATTTTGGTGTGATGTTGCTTTACACAAAATAAATTGAATCTTGTTCTTGAATTAAGACGAACTGAGCAATAACTAATGTTGATCAAAGGCAATAGCGGACTGTTACATTTTTTCTTTACAATTCCAGTAGCTTCTAATATACGATACACCTACAAGATGAGCTAAAAGATGTATCAAAATTGCAAATTCGTTATATTTTTCTGGTTTTTCTGTGCATCTATATTTCAGTTTGTATTTTCAATATACTTTGGACTCACATCTTTGTAAATTGTAATGGAAACTATATATTATAGGAATATATAAAACTTGTACGTATGCAGATACCATAAAAACGTTTTATGATATTATTAAGAAAGTCCTGAGCAGGATAACGAGGCTATGAATTCTTTTATATCTGCATAAATAATTTCTAAATAGACGCAAGTAAAAAAGCCGGTTAAGCCTTAATCGTTTCTTCAGTGAAAGATTTTCTTTAAAACACTCTTATTTAAGAGTGACACTCTTTCCCGGCTCGGATAATACCGGAATGAAAATACCGACCCTGTTTTTCGTGAACACGCCCATAGAAGCTCACGTCAGTTTCCATGGGCGTGTACACAAAAAACAGGGTCGGTATTTCCATGTTGGTATTATCCGGCCGGGAAAGAGTGTCACCCATATTTAAAACAGAGTTGTGAATAAGTACAATATTTAAGTAGTTCTAAATTTTAGCAGTAGTAGTACATTTTGTTTAATCCATTTACTTGAATAACTTGATTTTTTTCGGTAAAGCCAAACGTTACGATTATATGTCAATATGTCACAAAAGCAGAGGCTGTATTACCGAGGTAATACTTAACGTTTCTGACAAGGTTTCTGACGCTTGCTATCGCAATCAAGTGACAGTTTTTGTATGAGAAATCTGTCATTTTAATTGCATCGCGAGCGTCAGAAACGTTAGGCTATACGGCCTTTGCTCTTGTGACATAATATGCTATATCTAACTAATGCGTAAGTATACTTTGAATAAAGTAGGTACAAATTAAACGAAATAAAGAATGAAATACATTTATTCATAAGACAACAATAGACACACAAGACACAACAATACTATTAAGTACGATACCTAGTATAGATACCTAGGTAGTAAGATAGGTAGTATATGTGTCATTGCGGTTGTGAATCGGTCACTGGCTCAGCATAATGCTTCTAAAGAGTAATTAAAAATATGTAGTGTCATGCTAATGACTTGACATGTAAGTAATTCAATTCAATTCAAATTTAGGAAAAGTGGCTTCATCAATTTTTTGATGATTCTGCCAGTGTCGAGGTTGACAGAGACACGGTGGGTAGGTGGACGACTTGTTTGATAATCAGCCAGTTTTCGGTGGGATAACTACCAGTTACTATCTGAAATGAGGATACGATACACTAGGTTAAACTAAACAATAAATGACATGTAAGTAAAATAAGCCGATCGTTCTCAGATAATTGACATAGAGCCGTGACATATTTCAAGTGCTGATTATTATTTCAATACAGCAGTATAAATTGAATAGCAGCCATTTGCCTTTTGACAATCAAAGCTAAAATTGAACGCTTGTGTCAATTGTTGCGACGTGGTTAATTGATGGGACGAGTCAAGTATTCCAGGGTAGCGAATTTAATATTGTTAGCGTTTTGCTAATTTCTATTTAAACTGTGGGAATTACGATTCATATTCATATCACCTAGAATTGATGTATGAACCAATTAGGTAAGTGTTTTATCTACTTACCATTTTCTTTTACAGTTCTGACGCCAGAAAAAAAATTCATTGTAACATTGACTTGTAAAATAATGAGAATAGGTGGATTTTGATGTTGAGGTACAATTGACATTGACCAGTTGACTGTGTACCTAGTACAGTCAGAGAAAGAGAGAAAGGAAACACGTGTGTTCGATCAGAGCGTCCGTGTAATAATGTTTCACATGACTGACTCTTACTCATCACATACAACTAAGCAGGTATCTATATTGTCACACCTCAGGCATATAATAATAATAATGATAATAATAATAACAAATAGAATATATATGTTCCTTCATCGGTTCCTATGGTGCGCCTATTTGTGGCTTCTCTCAATGACTTTACCGGTTTAACTACCTTGGACACTGGCTCACCGAGCATCTCCAGGATGGTTTAGATCTCGATCAAAAAGGAACGTAGAGCATTGGTTATTGAATTTAACATGCCGTTAAAAAGTTTTGCAATTAAAACTTGAAAAAAAAATATCCCCCATGCGTCATGGATCTAAAAATGCAGGAAGCATTTCCTCGCTGTACTGTACAGCAATGCTGATACGTTGTGCAAAGAATCTGTCAGCTCCTTGGTCCCTGTGGTTTAAAAAAAATGTGGGCACTGAAGTCCCCGGACCAAGGTCCAACCCAGTACTCGCTTATTGCCGTGCAGAGACCGGGTTTAGAATAAAATGGAGCTTTTCCTTCCCGTGGGTGTCGTAAAAGAGGACTAAGGGACCTGATTTGAGAATAAGAAGCAGCGCTCTAGTTATTTCAAATTAAGAACTCTAGACGCCAGCACTGCAGTGTGGAAGGTAGGGGAAAACCACTACAAATATTCCCAAGACCGTCGTCCCGAAGGTCATGAGTGAAGCGACTTACAAGACTTTACTTGTGTTTTAAATAAGTTAACTGTATGTTGTTAATAATGATAATAAATAACAGTTTTAATTGGCCTTTGTCAATAGTTAATGAACAAAACAGATCATGCGGCGAAAAATATAGATACCACCAGGAAAAATGTTGCAGAATGGCAAAAATCTGCAACTATTGTTCGCCATTTTTAAAATGTGTCATGTCAGTTCCCGGTTTCAGGTGTAGATATTTTTAACGTGGAGTGCTCGCCGCTGAGATAATGCGTCGGTTAATGGAGTGTCGCCAGTGGCGGTGCTGTGTTGAAGTGTTAAACGACCGCCTATACAACAAATTTTGACTTAAAAAGGACTTGGGCATTGAAAAAGTAATGGCTTTGAGAGTAATTGCTGATTTATTTCGCATTTGTATATGAGCTATCAACGAGATGCTTAAAATGTATCTGAGATGAATGATTTCTTGATAAGATGAGACAAGATGTTTTGACATCACCTAAACATCCAGTCTTATTTTCATATTTAGGCTGGGCAAATCAACGAACAGATGTCTTTATTAATATTATAAACGCGAAAGTGAGTATGTTTGCTACGATTTCACGCTCAAAGTGCTCAATCGTGATTAAATTTGGATATGAACGCACTTTGAGCCCCTAAAACGCCAAAGGATGGTTTTTATTAAGGCATTTTATTTTTATTGCAATAGTTGCACGTTAAATAGCATTTAAAATGCAATTATTGCTATTAAAATTTTTTTTTTTTTACTTTTGGCCCTTTTGTATTTAAGCAACGAGTTTTAAACGTATTTTTTGCAAACAAAGTCGCTTGTAACATCTAGTGATATACATATCAACAGATTTAAGTTTACGTCTTTCTGAGGATGCACAAGTATCGTGCCCCGCCAAGTTTTATCCTATTTAGCTAGCTTAAAATTAATTAAATGACAAAAGGTAGTTAACATTTCCTCAATCTTTTCATGGGAAATAGCTTTTTAGGTTCCGTAGTCAAATAGGAACCCTTATAGTTTCGCCATGTCTATCCGTCTGTCTGTCTGTCTGTCCCGCGTTAAGCTCAGAGACTGTTAGTACTAGAAAGCTGTAATTTGACATAAATATCAGCCACTCACAGTCAGAATATCAGTCAAGCCGACAGTGGTACAATAAAAAAAGTAAAAAAATTTTTAGGGTACCTCCCATAGACATAGTGGGGGTGATTTTTTTTTCTCGACTAACCCTATACCTACCTATTGTGGGTATCATTGTATAGGTTTTTTCAAACCATTGGGGGGTTGTTTTTCTATTCAGTGATCTGTTTGCGAAATATTCAACTTTAAAGTGCAAATTTTCATTGAAATCGAGCGCCCCCCCTTCTAAAATATAAACTGTTAGGTGGAAAAATTAAAAAAAAATCAGAATGGTAGTAAATATACCAAATTTACAAGGAAAATTATAGCGGCTAAGATTGCTTGAGAATTATTAGTAGTTTAAGATTAAATAGCAGCCTAAGGTATAAAATAAGTATGTATACCTAAACTTGGAAGATTCAGTACACAATACGACATCCTTAGAAAAACATTATTTGTTTTTTTCGTAACGGCTACGGAACCCTATCCTGGGCCTGTACGACACGCTCTTGGCCGGTTTTTTTACTCATTTGAGTACTTACCTATATAATAAATAATAACCAATACAACTTCTTATTTCCTGGGCTATGAATTGCGTGTACAATTGCACACACTTATTTTATTTAAAATATAGTTCCAAAATTTTCCACACAAATATCACCTTCCATTTTCACACGAAAAAATGAAACATCTACCAAAAGCAAGTAATCCTTGTTCCCGAGCAGATTTACGCTGACACCGTAGGCAATCCATTAGAGCGTTTTAGTGCGTTTTTCTAATGTAGCGTACGCTAAAATTGTCTTTTTAAGGGCCATAAGGAGTCGTTCCCGCACGAGGACGTGGGGTTCCGTGGCACACGAGAGCCGCAGTAATTTACGATTGTAGGGGGCGGGAGGGGACGGGGAATCACTTACTGCCAGAATACGGAAGCATTAGCATACTGTTAAACGTTTGGCTTTATTTGGTTTTATTCGCGTTCTCATAGACATTTGAATAATAATGCTAGTATAGTTTTTAACTTACTTTTCGGAAATTGGCCATAATATTGCAGAAGATTTGGCGCTGCAATCGGCATTTATTGAATGGAAAATACTTTCATACGTTTCATAGTTTAAAAAAATATCTATTTACGTAGTCTGATGTATAGTAATAAAACTGTGTAGT
Source organism: Choristoneura fumiferana (assembly GCF_025370935.1). Lineage (NCBI taxonomy): Eukaryota > Metazoa > Arthropoda > Insecta > Lepidoptera > Tortricidae > Choristoneura > Choristoneura fumiferana. The sequence goes on along the minus strand of NC_133489.1, from coordinate 14,312,826 downwards.
ATATCTTTGTAGCGGTCTAAGACTCACCAACGGTGCTGCTGAAAATCAGCGCTGGGGTATTTATTATTAACGCTTCAACATTATGCTGAGGCAGTGTCCGATTCACAACCGCAATGACACATACTTCTTTCTACGTGTTGTCTATTGTACTTAATACTATTGTTGTGTCTTGTGTTGTGAATAAATGTATCTTTCTTTCTTTCTTTCTTTCTTTCTTTTCTTATATAGAAATGGGATTGCGTTTGACCACAATCGCACGCGGATGGTAAGCGAAGACGTGGAGTAAGTGGAGCACGCTTGCGTAATAAATGCCCATTCAAGCGTTCACCCTAGATTTGAAAACGGCCAGATTGTAGCGATTAGAAAACAGAGACGCAGGCAAGGAATCCACTCCTACTATTATTACCGTTTTTTACCGTCATAATTATTTGTGAAGTTGTACTAATCGTTGAGGGACGGTTGCGTCCGTTTGGCTGAGGCTCTTTGGTCCACATATGTGGACGAGTGGGGACATCGCGCAGTTATGAGGGAATAGCTTTGTTGATTGTGATTCCCCACTAAGTGTTACTGTCAATATTAAATACGCAAACAATAATTGTGGAACTTTGCAGCTTTTATAAGATATTTTATAGTTCCTATTTTTGTAATTTCTATTTGA